>NC_059473.1:91365513-91971475 GCF_018139145.2 Gymnogyps californianus | reverse complement strand
CATTTTCTTTTCAGGTGCTGGACAAATATCTCTAATGACTACTCTTCACACAAACTCCACTTATAAGGCCGTATTTCCACATGCAGACTTCCTTGTTATGTAAAACTTGAGCTGACTGGCTAAAGCCGAGCATATAAATGACATTCTGAACATTTAGTTCTAGTCCTTTTATTTTTATTTACTTCTGTGCTTCATTATGAGAGATACATCCTTTTTGTATCAGGGATTATAATTACTCATGTCCATAGAGCAGCTCACCAGAGAGTATAATTATTGCTCACGTGTTGGCTCAAGGCAAGAATTAGATTAGAAAGTCTGACACGGTCATGACTCTTACATTTTAATTTGTTCACCTCCTGGTAGCACCTAACAGATCACCTATGCCTGTCCTAATTTGTCAATACAAAGAGATTAAAGTCCTGCCTCCGTATCCTTTTTTGTGAGGAAGATATTAATGCCTGAGAAGAAGTTCACCTTACTCACAAAGACACAGAGCTGTCTGAATTGCCACCTGGTGCAGGGACGGGGATGGCTCACAGGGCAGCTGGCCGCGCGTGCAGCACAGCCAATGTCACAGAAATGTCCAAGGCCACAGAGACACAACAGACAGTGCTGGGTGCACAGGGATGGAGGGCGTTCTCTTTTTTTGGGAGAATTCAAGCAAGGTCTTGGGGCAAGCTACGTATCTACCATAGCTGGAGAGATTTATTCAGGCTGGAGGTGACATATCCATTGCTCATGAGCCACGTGTAGATCAAGAATCAGTTTGATGTGGCCTCTGAGGACTCCTTGAAGACAGGGGCTACAGTGGGGATGGCCAGAGAGCCTGCACCACATGCTCTCTGTAGGTGCCGTGCATGCCCATCTATTTCCAGGTGGAACCTGGTCCAGAATTCAAAAATGCTTTTAGTGCAGGAAGAGGCTGGACTGCCCCTTACTTGCGTGGAGAGCAGGCGCAGAGGGAGGGAGGGTGCTGCCCGGCACAGATACCCGCTCCTTTGCTATTACACTGGCCTGTGCACTGCTGACACTTCTGGTTTCTTCTGTTTTCCGTCTGGTGCACAGTTTAATTTCCTGAGAACTCTCATGCTTCAGTACAACAAAAGTCTCCAGGGTTTAACATAGCATATCTGGTAAGACATTATGGTTTGTGCTATAAATTGGGCTAAGCCAAAAAAGTTAAGCTCTATCAAGCCATAAAAACTGGCAACATCCCTTCTTTGTCTATTACCAGTGAAACCTGGGTCTCTAAATCACTGAAAAATAGCTGGTACTCAGACTTTGCCTGGGCTGAATTACTCTGAAGATTTTCCTCCTCAGCAGGGAGTCCTGACCATCTCCTCAGTGCTATATTGAACAGCACGTATGCGTGAGCTTATTTTGGGAACTACATCCCTAGCTATAATGCTGGCCAAGATTTCTCCACAAAGCCTTGGTAAGGTACGTGAGCCCACGTAGAGATGGCCATCCTGCTCTTCATGCTACAACCGAGTGAACAGAACTGCCACTTTTCCCTCCATACACTTGGTTGAGACCTTGCCTTTCACTGTGTCATCATTTACAGCTTCCTGCACTGACTCCAGAGAAACTGTCTGTCTTGAAGACAGGGTAAGGAACAGCAGGATTTCTTATATGACATTCTTTTTCCTGAATATGGTTTATATTTTATCACAACCATTTTGGTATTAGAAGCCAGGTGCCATACATGACCGTTAGGAGCTTTGCTGAATGTGACATCTCACTTTTTTATTGACGTGAAACAGGGATTACAATTTTTTAATTCAACCCAGGACCAGAACCCTCATGAGAGTTATACATGCTTGCAATTTCAATGACTTAAAAGTACCACTTACCCCATGCCTGAATTTAGCCCCAAACAACTCATTACAAAACAATAATAATTTTTCAGAAGTTTATCTCCATTACAGAAATGCTGGAAGTGGTAAGAGGAGAGTGAGCGAGCTGTTTGTAAATATTACTTATTCTGTTTTAACATCTCTTAGTAGTAAATGTTCACAAACAAGCATAAATTAAGAAGTTCATTCTGCATATTTTAAATTCATTTTACCTGTTTCTTTTATAAGACTTATGTCTCATTGTATGATTTTAAGCGGTTTTTAAAAATTGCTTCAAAAGAGATAATTCTGTAGATTTTGCATACACTTGATATGTATCTTCGGAATTATTTGTTGTTGTGCATTCTTTTAGTTACAGAATAAAGACTGCTTAAACTTTTATTGAGACAACTCATGTAATTTCCTTATAACAAACTGAATAAAAACCACAGCATTAAAAGAAGATTTAAAGATGAGAAAAAGCCTTTTCATGAGAGCACAACTCTTGAATAATAACTTCAGCTCTGACAGTGAATTCTTAGTTATTTAATGAAATCCTAGTGAGCAGTACTTTTCACCATATGTGTCAGGATTTTTCAGTGTGAGAAAATGAACTTTGGTCCTAATGTGTGCTCTGGGAGCAAGAGGCACTGGGAAAATATAGCAGGGCATTTCAAATTAATTTGCTGAGTTGTCTTTGAAGATAGCTTGGGTGCTGATAACAGCAATTCCTGGTTCTCCATCAGGCCGTGCATGTGTGCAGGAAAAAACGTGTCACTGCCCTTTCCTTCCCCACCTACCCGTTATGTTCATTCATACTGATACATAATCCGTCTCTGCAGCTCTCTCCCCAGCATCACTAACTGTGACCCAGCTGCATCTATTCACCCACCTGCCATGTTCACCCCAAGCCCTTTTTTTGCCATCACAGCAGCCCCATGCTCAGCCAGCAAGCCAGAGTCTGGACACACGCTACCAGCGGTGCACACTGGAAGTGCACGTCCTCCCATGCTCGAACACCTTGGCACAGGAGCTGGTGTCAGGACAGTTTGGGGTGCCCACAGATTCTGCGGTGCACAGCAGCGAGCCACCCTCACTGATCACCGCCTGCCCCCTCCATCCAAATGCTCAAGTCAGCATCTTCTCAGCTGCTGCTCTGAGGTACCACCGCACTGCCGGCTGTACCTGTACCTCAGCGGGGCAAGGTCTGCAGTAATGTGTTAAGCTGCTAAGGCTGCAATTCCTCTCACCTAACCCTAGCTTTCTAAAGGTTAGAGATCTAGATACTGGTCTGTTCCCTTCCCAGCTAATGGAAGGAGACGGGAACAGCTGTGCTCAGAGCTGAAGCTCCGGGTGGACCTCACCGCTCTCCAAAGGTGCCTGTCCTCCACCTACAGGGACATCAGTTGGCTAACACTAACTGCATGTGGCACTGCTAGGTCTCAAGAGTTCGCAGAGACAGAGCTTGACCTTAATGTGCACCAAAATCACTTTAGCGTTAACAGAACCTTTCTCGGCAAGTGAGTTGCTCTACATAAGGAAAGATCTGCACATGGTCCTCCCAGCATCCGGTCCTAATATTCCAAATTTCTTTTGCAGATTATAAGATGCAAGAGCAATACAAACAAAAAGTGTTCTCAATGATGAAGAAATATTGTCATTAGAAGCTAATGAAATAACTTTCTAAACTGTTTTACACCAGTTTGCCAATAGCTCAAGCCCAGACTGAGCTAACTCAAAAGGACTATAAATACTGATTTTTGAAAATTAATAAAATAAATAAAACCACACTAACATTATCTGAGCAAAATTAAAGGTGGAACCAAGAAAAGCAGAAGCAGATTATTTGCATTTCTCAAAAATTATTGCTGGAAGTATGTTTATGTCTATAAGTACAAAGGGGAAATTGAAACTGATATGATTCATAAATCAGCATATTTAAAGTAATATTACATAAGTAATTTTGTTGAGTATTGATCAATTTAAAAGCCATATAGCATAGAAGAACAGTGCTCTCATTACATGAAGTGCTTTATAATAAATAAGTGAACCACTGAGTAAATCCATCTCATTCATAACCTGCACAGAAGAAGATAATCAGTGGTGTTACGACCCGGACCGGACAGACCAGAGGGCCGTAGAGGTTCTGAGATCCCCCCGGGCTAAATTAAGGTGAAACGACACCAAACGATCACTTTGAACGCTTTATTCGAACAATCCAAACTGCGGAAGGCATAACGGTGGGCAGCGTGGGTTGCAGCAAAACGTTCACAAGAAGAGAGAAAAGAGAGGAATATGGAAAAAAAAAGAAAGGGGGAAAAGAAAAGAGACAGTCACCACCCTTGGATCCCGCGATGTCGGCGACGAGCGTGGCAATCCTCCGGTGATGGGCGCGCGCCGTGGCTCTTTGCAGTTGTGTCTTTTATAGTCTAAATCTCCGTCCATAGTCACGTCTCTTGAAGACAGTTCTCAACAGATATGGTAGTGTCCCAGAGGGTTCTTTATCTACTGCGATTTATCGGGGTGGTGGTCTTAGGGACTTGCTAGGGAGCTACAAGCCGCCGCCTCAGATAAGCTTTGTGTGGCCTCTGGCCATCTGTGGTGGGTTATCGGGCTGGTTCTGCCAGAACACAGGACTGCACACCCTCCGGCACACCCCCTGTGTCCATGCCAGCCAACTTCTTGCTAACTGCACTCTTCCTTATGCAGACCGCACCTTGGTTGCTACAATGTTTGAGACATTGACAGACATTAACTCTTCCAGTCCCTCACAAGTGGGACAAAAAACATCAGCTAAATATTTCAGTGTTCAATATGAAGTTCTTGTTTAGTGCCATATTAAACTTTCTCAACCTTTTTTTCTCATGTCACTACTCTTTGATTCTTTATGTTAAAGATGTATCTGAATAGAAAGCCAAGGTCATATCTTTCATTTGCAAATAAGAAATAATTTGAAATTTGATTAAAAACATTTCATCAAATGGCACGTCTGCTACCAGGATGTGATTGTGAAGCCCTTCCAGTATAGTGAATGGTTTTAAGCTCTTTTTTTTTGGAGAAAAAAGTTACTCGCTTGCTTTCTAGCACTAGCATTTACTTTTTACAAATACACTTTCTGTACCTTATTGTTTTTGTGATGGAGCTGTTTTGACTGATCTCACAGTTTTAAAAGTCAGTGAAAAACCTCTGTTTCACTGAAGTGGAAGCCTTGATCAGGCATTGCTTTTTCTTCTTAAAGCTGAAATAAATATAGAAGCATGTCTCTTAGTATGTTTAGATCAACCTTTTCTTCTGCTCATGAACAAAGAACTCAGGAATGGAGGGAGAAGATGAGGGCTTTCTCTGGGACAGGAGAGAAAGGCAGGGGAAAAAAAGAATAAAAACCTCCATAGTTTCTCCTTAAAATCCTTAGAAGACCAACTCTGCCTCCCCCTTTGTGTTTTGTGGATGGAGGGTTTTGAGCTGATTAGTGACAGAGGTGGGTTAGCATAAGGACCATTTATTGAAATGAGGAAAAAAGCTCTCCGGGTTAAATACTTCCATATCCTTTGCCTTTTCCAGTGGTTAATCAGTACTGTCTTCTGAGACAATGTGACTACGTTGATTCCTGTTGCAAGAAGATTATTGCTGTAAAAATGTTCAGCTGACAAAGATCTCAGAGTATATATGATCAATTTGTATGAGTCAAATCTTTGTTGGCAAAATCTCACTGGGATTTGCTTGATCCTGCAAAATGCAGTTTCCAGCTTTAGCTCAGCAAACTTGTACCAGACATATACAACTCTAAGCAGACCGCCAGTCCCATGTATCAGAGTAAAGGTTTTCAGCACGTTGCAAAACTCATCCCTAGTTGTTTCTGTTCCAGTAACTTTTCTGTATTTTTATTGTAGAAAGTTCCTGTTAGTTGATACAAAATTCCTTTCTTACACTGCATCCATCCCAGAAGACGCAAAACGAATTGTCTGAGCGTGAATGTGTATATATATACACACACACATACATGTCCACACACGTGCTCTAATACGTACACAACATCAGTCAGACTCCTAATATCTACACCCAAAATTAAAAAGAGGGACTGTTTGACGTAAGAACATGTAAATGCCCATACTGAACTGAAAAGGTGAGGATATCTTTTTTTAAAATGTTCCTCTTTTACTGCGACCACCAATATAACTAACATAGCTCTCCTATCTATCATCAATTAATTTTT
Organism: Gymnogyps californianus; assembly: GCF_018139145.2. Taxonomy (NCBI): domain Eukaryota; kingdom Metazoa; phylum Chordata; class Aves; order Accipitriformes; family Cathartidae; genus Gymnogyps; species Gymnogyps californianus. The sequence continues at coordinate 91,965,427 of NC_059473.1, read as the reverse complement.
TAACTGCTGTAGGTGAAAACTAGATTTAAACCAAAGTCTTGGAGGCATGAAGTTCCATAGTTACGTACCACTTCAGTAAACAGCCAGCTTCATCAGTTCAGATTTCATTTATTTGTAATGAAAATAACAAAGAACCTGAAGATTTTCTTTGATCTGCTTATAAACATTTTGAGATCAGTGGCAAGAATCAAGGTACAGTAATATGACTGATTGATACAAACAAATTAAGCACCAGTGAAGAAAGTCATTGAAATGTCTGAAACTCCCAAAATTCTTAGAAGACTGGATTTCTTCTAAAAGACTTTTTTCTCAATTAACTAACTTGGCAGTGCTCAATAAAACTGAAAAGCTATTAAGCTAAGTTAAATATAAGCTAAGTGAATAAAGTTAATAACGATCAGAAACTATCTGGTTTTTTGTTAGTCAGCTTCTTGACAACCAGTTGTAACCAACAGCCCTGGTGTCGGATTGGGAAAACTCTTGGCTCTAGATAGACTCTTACAAGAGAAATTTCAACATCAAAATAACAAATGGTTTCCATGTAGCTTTACATTTTCATTTTGTTTCCTTAAATTATATAAGGAAATGGAATTTTATTCTCTCATATACCAACCAGGAGCTAGGAAAATTTAGCAACAACAGCCTGGATAGATGGTTACACATAACATATTGAGTATTGCATTAGGATGTGACATGCTGCGTTTTGCAAACTACATAAATCATTAAACACTTTAATGTTAAAGGCCCTTAAGTAATTTATGCAATTTACTGGCTAGTCCACAAGTCAGTGTTTCAAGACTAATATTAACTGTTACGGGTTGTTGAACAATGTCAGTGGTCAGTTCCCTTCTTCTTCCACCACCTTATTTTGTGGTTGTCATTAGCAATACCACTTAACGCTTTATTGAACCTACATTTGCCTGTTTTCTCACTATGTAGATATATTTCTGTTCCGCGTAGCCAAGTACCCACAGAATAATATGAATACTATTATCTTTAAAATGTAGTGCCATTATGAATACTTGCTTAAGCACACAAAAATTGCTTGGATTCAGAGGCCATCAAATATGGAGTCAAGCCAATCTCAGGTGCTATTGTCAAAGTCTTCTCATTTTTCTACTTAGGCTTGTACATTCATTGAGTTATATGATTGCATTGTTCATAAAGAATACTGGGATCACATCCTGACTTTGTCATTTCTGCTGGTTTTGTAACAGTATACACTCCACTTCATCATCTTAGAAAAATATGAAGGGAAAAGAAAGAGAATTGCATTGTCTATTCATCATTGTTCAGCAGACAAAATGCTACTCTGAGCTATTTGAAGTTCTACCTGAAAATTTTAGCACTAAATGGTTACTGAAATACACATAGAACACAAAGGAGAATTCTATTAACTCAATTAAAATGGAAAGACAGGTGTCAAGCACAAAAAATCCCACAGATTATTAAATATTCCTTTAACATCATCCTGTCGTATAAGGTAGCTGTGAAAGTAGATTACCTCTTTGTTGGAAGAAATACCAAGCCAAATGCTATTACTGCACCCTCTCATTTTAAAAGAAGTTGCACAATGTCAAAATGTTTTATTCCTATAATTTATCTGACATTTTATTTTTCAGTATGCCTCTTTGTATGTGTTAAGAGATTTGTTTTCACGAAATGAATAGAAAGAAAGAGGATAGTAGGAATAAAAAATGGAAGTCAAGGCAAAAATAAACTATCTATAGTCATGTGTATCTCTGTAAAAATGCCAAATATCCTTGACACTGGGATAATTGGCTGCTTTGTGTGACAAAGGGTACAGAGGAGGCATTAGCTCACTCAGAAACTGTACCGGCTTTCATTGGCGATACCCAGGCTTATCGGGTCTTTGCAGCAGGAAGCCCATCTGGAGATGAGCTGCAGTTCCATCCACATCTCTGTGTCCCCTGACCTGGTCACTCTTGTCACATGAACTCTCTGAGGATGTGACCAGCATGATGTGACTTGTCCTGCTTGTTTAGAGAGGTAGGACAGGAACAGCATGTCCTACCTGGGGCTGGTGCAAGCAGTGTTTGTCTCTTTTATATCATGATTCCCTTGCATCACCCACTGATTCAAAGAACGCAATCAGACTCACCCTAAATGAGAAATCACTTTATATTACATCCGTGAGCAATGTTACTGCAGTGTAAACTACTGTCAGTGAACAGAGGATGGATAAACAGAGAAATTTTTCTGGTGTGCATTCCTCTTCTATTAATGATATCAATAAGCAAAATCACTTGTCTTCTTAGGCAGGCTGGGGAATACAAGCAACTATGACTGTTCATTAGCTCATTTACACAAGTACTTTTTTCTAAATAGGCACATATTCTTGTATCCTCACCACCCAAACAAGATAAGATTTCTGGAGCTCAAAAGAAACAAAGACAAGCCCAGGGGGACTGCAGATATTTAGTTAATCACAGGACCGTTCACCTGATTTTCTTAAGCTATTTTTAAGCTTTGCTCACTCAAATTGAAACCCATCCATAACAAGGAATTAGCAATTCACCAAACTTTGAGATTTAGACATCAAAACAAGGCTGTTTTATCTGATTAAGTAAATTGAAAGGAAAATTTCACAGTCTCTGGCACATTAAAAGATAAAAATCATCCCCTCCCTTGCCTTCCCCCACACGCTTACACCTTGTCTCCAGGAACATGTCACATGAGGAAGAAACTTGTCAATTATCAAAACTTTTAACACTAAGACTGGGATTAGACAGAACATAGAAACATGTTTCAAAATTAATGCAGTAAAGAAATACGGCAGTAATAAGGCAGCCTTATGCTTCATTTTAATATTTCCTCATTTTCGTTATTGGTTTGCAATATCGGCATCTCATTAGAGTCTAAGCTACAAAGAAGGCTTCAGGATAATAGATCTTGCTTTAGGCACCAGCGTTTGAAGGGAAAGAGACAATTTAATATTTTAAAGTCAGTGGAACTGTGTGTGGGCAGTAAGGAAGAGGGGCTTATCTGTAGATTTACTGTGAAACAATTACGCTCCTGCAAGCTCTAAATCCCTCTCCTACTCACAATTAAAGGCATAGATAACTTCTTAATGTACAGCAGTCGACAGTTCAGATGATGGAAAGCCAATATCTATCAGTCTCTGTTTACTTCTTACTCTGTATGGGGAAAATCAGCCATATGCAGAATCCATTTGGGACAAAAAGAGCTTGACTAGCAGTGTAGAGATCATTTCCAGTATCAAATTGTTTCATCCATCAAGTTTCTCTGGCAAGACACGACTGGATGTTTCATTTGCAGGGCAAAGGAGGAGATACCAAAGGAGGAAGCGATCAGTTCAATGAGAAAGGAAAAACTCCTTTCAGGCAGAGTTTCAAGCTCCTAAATTACTTCCTGAGAGCCTCTGCATGGCTCGTTGATGGTTCTTTTGTTTGCTGGTTTGTCCTCAGAAAGGTAATTGCCAGAAAACTTGACTTCAACTTGCATTTTCGTTCATAGGGAGAGCAGTGCAGAAGGAAAGGGTGTGGGATATTAACAGGTACAATGAATCAAATCTTGAAGACTTTCTTCAGTTTGTGTTTTACAGCTTATAGAAAACTCTAACCAAACCTGGCAGAAGCTTTAGCACTTCAGGAACCCCAGAATTTGGCCTGCTGTGTTTAGCTGTGAAGCTCTTACCTCCACCTATTAAACAGAGGTACAATATTTATTTGTACATTTACATTCAGTTTATTTCACTAGTAAAATTTATCCAATCTACCAACAAAGGTTGCCTTTAATGAACATTACTGCTCTCTTCTAGCAGAGAAAGCTATGGAATAGATCCTGCTGGATCCAAAGGATCCTATGGCTCTCCTGACGCTCTTTGAAGGCAGAGAGGCTTGCCCACTGCAGGAGCAGGGAGTTACTGCCTGGGGAACTCGACCTGTATGACACTTGGATTGTCAGCTTCAGCACTTTTATAACTCTTTTCTGTGCCCTTGTTTTTCCTATTAATCTCTTATTTTACAGGATGTAAAAGGAAGACTGACAAACTAAACTGTGCAAATAGGAATCCAAATGAGAAGTTTGGCTTGCCTCCAAAATATCAGTAAAACCACCCCAATTTTCATATTACTTTTCAGATTTCTGTATCCTTCCTCCTCCCCTTCTCTGTTAATTTCACAGGAGATTCCTGGCTGATCCTTACTTGTCATAAAGATTTTGCAAGGAATTTAAGGGGAGTTTAATGAGGATGGTGAGTAATATCTCACTTGTGCTAACTATAGAGTGAGTAACTGAGGAGACCTACAACTTGTCCTCCATCTGCCAACATTTGTGGGTCCAAACCCAGGTGCCTGATGCTTGAGACTTGCTGTACATGCAAAACTGCGTGAATCAGTTTGCACATGCAGTGTCCATTTGCCTAGGTTATCTGCTTGCCTGGCCCAGCAACTACACAGAAGCCTAGTAGATTCCTGCTAAGAGCTGAAAAGCAGCAGGTCCTTCTGTTGGCCTCAGAAGGAAACACACCAGTTTCCTGGGCCCTGACCCAAAGGCCCAGCACTCTAAAGGATATGTGGAAGGAGCTGAATGAAACCTATGAGCAACCTTTCTTGAAAAAAGAGTCTATTCTGCCCATCTACTGATATTGCAAGCAACTCCTTGACCTTCAAAACATTTACCTGAAGAGACACATAATCTACAATCTTCAGAAAATCTGGGTACCTTATATAGTGTTATATCTCAATGACAGAAATGAAGTCAAAACCACTGTGTCACTTGTGGTCCTTCAGGATTACATTTCAGTCTCAGTGAGACTGGCAGCAGACTAGGGCAAACAAGTAAAGATGGCAGGTACTGATCAACAGTGAAATTACTTACTTCCTTTTTGTTCATTGACCCATGATTGAAGTGATTGAAGATCACCCTCCTAGAAAATGGTATCAAAAAAGCAGCTTTAGCTGTTTTTCACCTCACTGGTTATTTAGGTGTATGTCTTTGCAGCAGCATTTTTATTTTTGGAAAGAAAGGACCCTTGCTTTGATCTTAAAAATTTATATCAATATTTTTTTTATCAGTTCAATCATACGTGAGTAGCATATTTTTGTGCTTAAACATACTGTGCAGAGACTTGCATCAAGAAAACCAATAAAAAGAATTGTAATAATTATTGGTTCTTGTTTCCAGTTTCTATGCAGAAAGTTTCTACAGTTCCTTCTATCCAGTTTCTGACTCTTGGTGTTAATTTCAGTTATTATTATTAGTGACTATTTAAACAAGAAGACTTTATGAGGCTTTGGGGTTTTTTCATGTTAGACATGATGACCTGTTTGAAAAGATTTAAAAACATACTTTAAAATGAGATGCTACTGTATTGGGTCTGGCTGAAATGGAGTTAATTTTCCCCATAGCAGCCCTCATAGTGCTGTGCTTTGTATTGGTAGCTAGAGAGGTGTTGATAACACACCAGTGTTTTGGCTACTGCTGAGCAGTGCTTGCACAGCATCAAGGCTGTCTCTCCAGCATTCCTCCCCTCACCAGTAGACTGGGGGTGGGCAAGATCTTGGGAGGGGACATAGCCAGGACAGCTGACCCAAACTGACAAAAGGGATATTCAATACCATATGACGTTTGCTCAGCAATAAAAGCTAGGAGAACGGTCCGGGGGGGGCATTCGTTATTATGACATTTATCTTCCAGAGCAACCACTACGCGTACTGAAGCCTTACTTCCTGGGAAGCGGCTGGACATTGCCTGCTGATGGGAAGTAGAGAATAAATCTTTTGGTTTTCCTTTGCTTCCGTGCGCAGCCTTTGCTTTTGCTTTGTTAAACTGCCTTTATCTTGACCCACAAGTTTTTTTCCATCTTATTTTCTCTGCCTCCTGTCCTGCTGAGGAGGGGAGGGATAGAGCGGCTTGGTGGGCACCTGGCATCCAGCCAAGGTCAACCCACCACAGCTACCAAATATTTTTAACATCTTTCAGAATCAAAGGTGTATTTACCTTTATAATTTTTGTAGCAACACAGTTTTTGTAGTATTTACAACGGGAGTATTGGAGAGTTGGCTACTAAGCAGAAGACTGCTTACTTTTTTTTCTCTCTTTGAAACTGTTAGGCGATCGTTCAATATACTCTTACCAAAAAGCAACATCTAATCATTATGCAAGACACTTTAGCTTCTAAGTGATCCTAGAAATTAAAAATCAACACTACCTTTATCATATGAGCAAAAATAATGAAGATGGAAAAATTTCCAATGCACAGGTTTTCCCTGTGAGTTTTGTGGAAGCTCAAAATTATTTTAAGATCTTCTTATTTCATTGTTTTAAATTGAAAATACAAATCCACATTTTTATCATTTTTTTCTTTTTAGCTTGAACTGTTTTAGTCACCTAACAATCCATTGTTCACAATTTTCTGATATTAATAACTCAACATTTCCTTTCAAGGATTTGCTTTGAAAACTCACTGTCTAAGCCCTTGTAAAAGTCTGATTTGAGTTGCATTTACGATTTTATAGTGAAGGACCTGTCAGATTTTCAATTATAAAGTTTTATTTTCAAGGACATTTACATCATCTTTGAATTCCTTCAGGGACATCTGAATGATCCTTTTAGGGTTTCATATATTTGACAGGATTTTGCAAGGTTTCTGTGAGCTACTTAGATATTTCACAGGGGCTTTCTTAGCCCTGTGGTGCAAGCTTACTGCGTATAACTCATGAAACTGTAATTTAAGCACAGAAAATCAGTATAGGATGACATTTGACACAGTACTCAATAGCAATTTTTTCAGTTACAAATGGTGTAGTATCTCTATTTGGGAATTCTCTTAGAAAAATGTAAATACTCTGTCCTGCAAACATGCAGAGAACTTAGGATTGTGGAACAGTGGTTTGGACACATGTTAAAACCTACTTTATTTAATTTATAATCAATTTATCTAAGCACCCAGTTTTTGAAAACTGAATTAACATCTCTGTTGCATCAGTGTCTTTGGAAAATATAAATAGTGATGTTGTATATGGCCACAGTCTGACTTACAGCTGTCATCTCACCAAAGAAGGAGAAAACACCACTCCGTAATTTCAACCCATTGAAATAAGCCCTCCAGGAAAAGAGTGAAGTAAGGCCCTGTAAAATTTAGACTACAGATAACGAGCTTTAGGGGCAATATAAATGGGAAGCAGCCACTTTTGTGAGAGAAAGGCAAATTGGTGGAAACCAACTTCCCCTTGATGTCTCCAAATTCTTCGTTGCTTCAAGTTCTCTGTCAGCTTTGCTAAACTCCTCCCTTACACTTTATTGAAGATAGTTTCTTCATCTTACTATCTAAATTTAAAGAGGTTTGCTATCTTCTCCTATTGACCTATTTCAACTGCTAATGGAGTGTCTAATGGCTAACAGGTGACCTATTTCCTATGGAAGATTAGCTGAAGTCATCTTGAATATGATCACTAACACTTGAAACGAGCTCTGGTTAAAAACCATTACCTAGAACAGTAAACACTATCTGTATAATTCGCAGTTTTGCTTTGAACATAACAGATAAGAAACCCTTGGAAACAAATAAATACGCACTGAAGAAGGCTAAACAAATGAATATCTATGAAAGCAGCTAGGTTAAACAGAGTTGGCAAGACTTCTGTCCAAGTTAGTTGCTAATTAATATCTTTGTTAATCACATGGGTCAAATATGACATCTGACTTTATTAGATAGGGTGCTAGTAAAGAAGCCGGAGACGAAAGTTTAATTTCTCACTCTCTGGTTGATTCCCTGTGACACTCTGTTCAATAAAATTTAAGCAATGGCACTTTGTCACCATGAAGATGCTGAGGAAAATAGAAGGATGTTCTGCTATGGCAGTAATGAAGGGCTAAACAGTGTCTACGAGCTGAAACAACACACAATGGAGAAAACAGATGCCAGCAAGCAATCTCTAAATAATATTCTAACAGCCTTTCCCATTGCTGCTGTAGGAGAGACAAAAGTGGGCTAGATGGACCCTTGGTCTCACCTATTGCAGCATTTGTTATGTTTTCAACTGATGTGTGCTTCCACCCTTGGTGTTACTTGCTACTGGAGTTACCAGATAGGGAGACCCAGGTGAAATCGTATTGATTGACAGTCTAAGGAACGATCTGTGGGACACTGGGATCATCTCCTTGGCTCGGTATCAACTTTAAACTGAACTAAACTCCCAGAGCATTCAGTCTATCATCTGATCTGTTTTCCACAAATAAAATAAAAGTAGTGAGGACAAGCTGGTCTTCATGAATATTGCCAGAACAATTTCTAGCCCTGAAAACAAGTGTAGAAGTAATTACTTCTGAGGAAGAGAGGGATTCTTAGCATATGAAGAAACACCAGTGGCAACATAGGTTTCTTTGAACTTTGACAGTACTTCAAAAACTCTGAGCAGTCTGGAGCATTTAAAGTATTATTCCTTGAAGACATTTAATAGCAAGGAATAGTGTTCTGAGGGCTACCTAAACAAACATTTCAAATGAGGAAACAAAGAGGAAAACATCTTTTTTTACTTCTTATAGCATCTCACTTGCAATGGCCATAATTATGGTTGAGAAGGTATTTCTATTATGACATTTAGCGGTTTAAGAACATGATCTGTTGTGCTAATATTGTTCATGTTTGTTCACTACCCAAATATGAATTATTAGGAAAGTGTAGTAAAAATCCAGTCTGGCTGGTTCTGAGTTATGGAATATGAGCAAACAGACTTCTGCATAATTTGAAAAATGTTTAAGTTGCCTTTTACACTCCAATTCATGTAACTTTTAGCTTGAGATATACCTGCCTTTGGCATATTTGAAGAAATCAGTTTTTGAAATAATCAAGTTACGCATCTTAAAACTGCCTACCTCAATCATAACTGTGCCACATTACATATTTATTAAAGGCCACATTTTCCCTTCAGAGAAATATGTGCATACGTGCATGACTCTCAATGAAGTCATGCACGTATCTGCATGTAGAATGTGGCGATAAAGCATAAATAAAATAGTAGAGTTGAAGAAGGAATGAAAATTATAAAAGCTATTGGAAAATAACTCCCTTCCCAATGCACGGTATATGAGAATACAAGAGGATTATCTCCATAAATACATTTCTTGGTCCAATTTCACCTTAGGTTCTCACAGATCAGTACAGAGCAAAACTTCTGATTAAACTTCAGTTTAACTTTCTTACAGACTTTAAGGAAATTATATATATAGCACAGACATCAAGTATCACATGTACTCCACAGAACTCAGACTTCTTTATTCTCAGATATGAATTATCCAAGTAACCTACATAAGAATTTCACTCTGCTGACTCGCTGCTTTTTCTTTCATTGTTCTTCAAATCCTCAAGATCTCAAGTTATTCAACCAATTGAGCTTATAGTAAAGAGCAACCGAATGTTACAGTTGAAATGAAAAACTGTGCATTGATTTTACATACCATAGCTGAAAAATCAAATAGTGAATTATTTCAACAAAAGTCTAGAATATAGTTAGAACTAAACTAAATAGAATTTAGTTAGTTAGAACTGAATTTCGTTCATTTTATGAACTATACTTATACAGTAGTTTTCATGGATTTAAATGAAGTGTCCTTCCCTCTAATGAGGGTTTTAGTGATGTTGTAAGTTGTGACAAACCGGTCTAGTTCCAAAATTACAGATATAATAAAATTTAGGTTCACCTTCATTGCAGCCAATTCCTTCTAATCATTAGTTTTCTTAATAATTACACAGTTGGCAATCTTGTTAATTTTTTTAAAAATTTTCTTCTGATGTTTTCTACTCATTCAGCAGAAACATGATTAAAGACAGCACACACATTTGGGCAGATGGGTGATTGCCTCTTAAGTCTTCCTATGGAATGGATATTTGTGGAGACTTACGGGCACGTGCAATTTTCTCCCCTTAAAATATGCACAGCACAGCCTTTGTGGTTCTGATCTGCGGCCTGAGGCCCACGTGCGGACCTTCAGGTTTCTGGACAGCTACATCAGGACATAACTTGTACGGATTTTATTTGAATTTGAAATTGTGTCACTTGAGTCATGCCATGCAAGCTTTAAATGGCATCTTCATTTGTATCTACTGATGCTCACATTCTTAGATCACCACCATTTTATTTCAGGCATGGGAACCATGGTAATGTGACCCTCTCATGCTGTAAGCAGATGCTCTTCTTCTCTGCAACAACAGCCCAGCTGCTGGAAGAAAGGATTTATGTCAGGTCTGCTGCCCTTCCCTGATGGGCTCCAGGAGCCCCAGGAAGCACAGGATAAGAGTTTCAAAGCAGATACAGTATTGATTGCAGCTCCCTTGATCTGTTAAAATATGTTCAACCCTTCAGCTGTAAAGCTCAGTAACCACTGAACTAGGACATGTGATGGGATTTTTCTGAGGGAAGGAAAGTTGCATGTGGAGGAGACAAAGTGTTTTATCTTTGGAAGCCAGTTGCTATAGTTGAAACATATTAATCAGATAACAAAAAATTACTTTCTATGCCTTTTTACCACAACCTGTTTCACTTTGTCATTTGTATCTAACTATGTGCCTGTCTGTCCATCTGTCTATTTACCTACCTACCTATCTATCCGTTTAAATGTGTATACATATATTTATGTGTGTATACCTCTATATATGACCTATTCTATTTATACTACATATTGCATTAGAAATTTGTTTCACTAGCCTAAAATATTTAAGTTTTTCTGAGGAGTGTTTTTTCTTTCTCCAATCTCCTTTCCGTAGTTGCTAGATACAAGGAATTCTGGGCTCCAGGAATCTACATTTTTAATAATTTAACCTGAAGCCTACATTTCACACCAGGAAAAATGAATGAATTAATGGTTTAAGCTTGTTAAACTCAGTGGGACACATTTACAACTAGAGCAAACTGACAAAACTCCTTTTAAGTGAATGAAATGGTGACAATTTACATGGCTGAGCAGATGGCCCTCCCTCTCCTCATCTATGAGAGCAGTGCAGTACAGTCCTTTTGAGGGGAGAAGTTATCCTAATTTTGAAGACTAAACTGGACTGCTTAGTCTATAAAAATAGGTCTGTTGTTCATCACTAGTTATGTGTGCGCCTCTGTGCAAGTGAGTGTGTGTAAACAATATAAGCTTCCACAAAATGAGGAAATGTCTATTTTGTCCTTTGTGGACTGAAGGGGGAAGAGTACTTTGGTGCCTGGTCAATCAGTGTGGAGTTCCTAATGCGCAGGGCTTCCTTGTGCTTCACACCAGCTGTGCGGCGCAGCCAGACTGATATTGCACAGTGCATGACCTGGATAGTGCCACAATATAGCACAGATACGCTGTTAGGTCCAGAAAACAACTTCCGTGTTGTTATGCAGTGCAAAGACTGTGGATATTTCTTAGTAGGAGACTTCTCAGCACTACTACCAAGGATCCTGGGAAGAATGATACTGCCAAAGGCAGGTGCCGAGCGAGGAGCTGCTTGAGGGAATCAAAATTCTTACCCATGTGTAAGACCGCCAGACCATATGCAATTTCTTCCAGTGTAGATCAGAGCATGTATGTCCACATACAGGTCACAGCCTCCAAAACGTCTCCTGATTTTAGGTCTGGAATAGTCAAATCTTTACAAAATACATATAGTAGCTACTTTAACCAGTTTCTGCCCGATAACTCAGTGGCCAGAGGGCTCACCTGCAATGTGGCACACATACTCCACTCACTTCTGAGTCAGTGTTTAAGCCCACCTCTCTCACCTTGCAGCCCAATTCAGCAGATTATAGGCTATCTTCAGGTGGTCCGGGAGAAGGTAGGGGCAGAGCACTCTGTTTTGCATTTGGTTTGGTTTGGTTTGAAGGGACTTCTGGAGGTTGTCTAGTCAGTCCTATGTCCCATTTCAAGTAGGACTATCCCGAAGACCAATATTGCTATTACAGCTCTTCCATCAAAGGAATGAATCCTTGCCTGAGACAGCATATTACATAGTATCATCTATGACCCCTCACATAAAGGTAATTTGGTTTCTTACCTGAAAGTAGGGCAAATTCTAGTTCTCGCTGCAGAAAAATACACATTACCTGGAGCTGAGATCAAAACTGGAGCCCTCATCTTCCTGCCAGCTAATTGCTCTTTCACCATATTAAAGCTCCCTGTAGCCTAAAGAGTATTTAATTCTATCCAAAGCAGAGCATTTTTGGCAAAGGAATTGAGACAAAACTCTTCCAGAACACCACTGTGATTGTTGGGTGCAATGCTCCTGTGGGAAACAAGGTGCAAATTCCCCACAGAAAAAGGAATTGACTCTGTATCCTTCAAGCTCTGAAAAATAAGCTACTGGTTAGACAGGTGAGATGCTAGCAGCACTAGCACAACCACTGTGTCTTAAGCGGGTTAGCATCTGGCATTTTTTGTGTGTAAAGTGTGATTAAGTGAGTATGTTCCAAGAGGTGAAACTAATTTCGTCAAAGCTTATGCCAGACTCATTCGAGTCAATAGAAAGAAATGGATGTTGTAACCCATGATTCAGCTGACACCCAACGTTTGCACAGAGGAATGCCAATCAAAATGTCTCAGGATTAAATCGGAATAATGTGGATATTTTAATGCACTCAATTTTCTATATTATAAGGCAGTTAGGGAGGACTGCTCAGATGCTCTTTGATTCTAGACCCATGTGTAGAAGTGTAATCTGAATTTTGTGTATCCTAGGATAGCTATTTGATAGCAATTACCTCTTCCTCTCTCTGCTTTTTTATAAACTTCATAAAGAAAACCTTGTGGAATTACAACAAAAAGTACTAAATTAAATGAAAACTCTTTTTCTATGTCCTTACTTTAATTTTTCTTTCTTTCCAGATGTCTGTTGTCCTATCCAGGGAAAACGGAAAAAAAGGTCTCACAACAGTGTTTTGTTAGTCTTAGATCAATGATGAAATGCAAATGCAGAAAATCATCTGCTATATTGTCACATTCATTTTTAAACATCTCTACACTAAAGTATGACCATCATCCTGATTACTTGCTAGCATGCTTTTACCCTTTTTCGTACGTGGTGGTGTGGGAATCTTTTAGTATTGATTTCCAGATGGTGAAATTCTTTGAGGGAAAGGTTTTCTCTTTCTTTAGTATACACTGTACAGAAAAGAATGGAATCTGTTGTAATTATCTTGTGTGTGCATCTAATTTTACAGTGCTATATAAGTGGTAACATTTAAACAAAGCACTGTAAAATATCTATACATAACAGAGCATACTGTCATAACTGATGGTATGTTGCCTCTTAATGGTAGCAAGTTTTGTCTCCCTGTTTTCCTCATATTATGTCTAACTTTTTGTATTGCTTCTGTAGAATGAGGTTTTCATTGCATCAGACGCTGAAGTGTTATCTTTTTTTCGTGATGGTAATGCTTTATTTCTGAACAGTAACAAAGAAGTCATTGCATAACTCCCTGAACATCCTAAATCAGATGATTTGTTTAGAATTGCAGATTATGATCAAAGGGACTACTTGAACCAGATCTCTGCCATCAGAATTACATACAAAATAGAGCCATCACAAACACAGCATAATCTATTTTGAAAAGAGCATGATGCTGAGTAATGAAGAAACATGATGCCAACATTTTTATTTTTAATTAAATACAGCACTGTAACACAGAAGAATGAAAGCTCAAATGAGAAGACACTGATGTTCCTGCTGGTGATTTTCACACTTTCTTCTCAAGACGGTATATCTTTTGCCCCACAGCAGCTAAACAAAATTGCAAACGACAACAGTTGAGACAGCTATTTCATACGTGTTTTCAGACGCTTCCAGCTCTCGGGTAAATTGAGACGCATTAAGATATAAAGATGTCTGATGAATTCTGACAGATTGTAGTTCTCCAAACAAAAAGTTATTCTTTCATGTTTGCTCAAATTGTTGATACTGTAGGCATCCAGTAAGAGCAGGGCCTGCATGTTCGACAGTAATGTAATCCATTTACTTTTAACAATTGATTGAAGCCTGTGTTTTTGGAGTTTGTTCTGAGTTGATCACCGACTTGTCTGTAATTATTCAGCATGGAGATTGGTTAAATACTGAGAATTCATGACCTCTAATGTGATTACAAACACCTGCACTGCTTTTATGTTTAATTATTAATAAAAGCAGCTAATTATTTTGTATGACCTTTTGCCACAAATACATCCTTTGACTGTTCTTGAGATCAAAAGGCATCTTCAGAAACAGAGATCAAAAGAATTTATCTGCAACTAGTAGAATCAGCTTCCTTCATGATCTACAAACTGCTTATTTCAAATCAAAGCTTGATTTTACTGTTGGTTCACTTAAGATTACATAGAGTGCTAATCATCCCACATTTGGATATCAAAATAGAAAATGTATCTTATTTTTTATTTATTGGATTTGCACATGTGCACGAATGCATATGCACACACATTGTCCATTTATGAAAAAGTAATGTTAGATTATGTAACCACTGGGAATATTCAGTGCATAAAGTTAATACAAGTTCTATACATTATTTTTGAAAAGTGTTCTTCAATAGAACAGGATCACACATCTCAGTGAATCTGCAGTTGATTGTGCCCAGATTTTGCTGCTTTCGGATGAATAAAAAAGTCCTTAGGGATGCTCTGTTAATGGGCCAGGGCTGGGGCAGAAATCAGCTTTTCTCCACCTTGAAAATACTGGGATGCTTAAATTTATTTTAAAGGCAAACCTAAAAACTGTAAAAAGGTGTACGTTGGTTGGTATTCTGAAAGTTGCACACGATAAGTTTATAAGTTTAAGAGACATTCCTTTTAACTACTACTAGCTCCAAATAAAAAAAAGAGGGGTGGGGGGGAGGGGGGCTGTGCATCTAAAACTAAATTTATGCAGCTCTTAGATGTTTAAGTACAAAATAATCAAGCGAAAAACATCCCTCCAGGCAAGGTCTCAGGATTGTTAGGTGCCTCTCAGTAAGCCTACAATTGTGAGTAGGACTGGTACTCTTACAAAAAGCAGACACTTTCTTTTTTAGAACAGTAATAATGTTGCCTCTGCCTAATTCTGCTTTTTAGATTCAGCTCTCTGTATATAAACCCCAGGTTTGCAGGTAAAAGCACTGATGTCTCTGAATCTTTTATTTCAGTCACAGGTGAAAAGATTATGTGAAAATGTGGACGTTCTGATCTACAGAATGACTGTCCACTTTGCAAAGCATCTGCATCACTTACATGCATAAAAGATGCACGGAAAATTATAAACAAAGTGTAGCTGCTGATATGTCACTGTAATAAAAGGCTGGAGAATGTTTTGTTGTTTTTTCCCCTGGGTTTCACTGAGAAATAAGTAGCGCTGTCAGAATGAAAATAAATAGTCTCTGAATTATTCAGTCTAATTTATTTTTATCATTTGAAGTCTAAAATGAAAGTTCCAATGTGTTAACAGTTTTCTGTAGTTGGGACAGTAAATTTATTTTTCAAATTAAAAAAAATTAAGTACATTAGCTCAGAAGTCTACTACTATGTATCTTGATAAAAAATAGTTTTTTGAATAAATTAAACGTGTTGAAAATAAAGCTGTTTAGATTATCCAAGAACAAAAAAAGGGGATGAGAATTTTAAAAGTATATATTGTTTGTCACATCCAGATACTTCTGTGTTTAGAAAGATCAATCCCCCTCTACTTAAGAACGTCAGATACATTGTGGTAAGCCTAACTGCACCTAATGCATCTGACTTCATTACTATCTCTTATCTCTCCTCCTGTCCTCCCTCCTCACCCTCCTCAACTGAAGAGACTCCATTTCTGGCCAAGAAGGTCTTAACACAGCCTTTTCAGCACAGTTTGTGTAAAGAATATAATTTTACATACAAAACTAATTTCTTAAAAGTTAACTGGTGAGCTTTCATCAGTGTTGCAGCTAAAAGGCAGCTTCCATTTCCAATCTACTGTTAAAGAAATACTGTTTTGAAGTTTTATGATCTAATTTCCTCTGAGGATATCCAAGCATAAGAAATGTTTAAGGAGACCAAAATTAATCAACAAAATAGCTCAAGAGACCTTCATGCAATTTACAGCAGTAAAAATGCCATGGATTTGAGACCATACATAGACCAGTGTAAAAGCATGGGGGGTCCTTTCAGGTAACTGAGGTGATGGTGAGCTCTGTCACGTTGACCCTCAGCAGGCTGAGCATGAAAACCAAGTGTGGGTACCCAGGGGCTGTGCCTGCACCCCTCCGCAGGACCACGTTTGCCCAGTGCCTGTCCACAGCTACGCTCCCCTCCCTCTCTGGAGGCAGCACAAGGGGCCTTCAGACATCTGTGGGGCTGCCCTGCTTCCCCCTTCCTTCACCTTCCCGACTAAGGCGGTCTTTGCCTTTGCAGCAAGGTGGCCTTCATCCTTCCCTCTCATCCCTCAACTCATCCCAGCCCCGCGACCGGGAGGAAGGGCCCACGGCATGAGCCAGCGGGCTCCGGCAACACCGGCAGGAAACACCCGTGTTTGGCCGAGGAGATAAACACGAGCGGGACGAGGATCGCCTGTACTGAAGCGCTCCCACCAAAGACCCTCGGGCCTGGGGCTGGGCCTAGGCCTAGGCCTACGCGAGGGGCCGGCAGTGCCCGGCCCGGGCGGGGAGCTCGTGTCCCGTCCCCCCCTCCGGGCCGCGCCGCCGCCCGCCAGGGGGCAGCGCGGAGCCGCGCGGGGCGCCTGTGAGGGCGGCTGCCGGCCGCCCGGCGCTGTCCCCTCGCCATGGAGCCGGGGAGCGGCCCCCGCGGCGGGGCTGCCGCTGCAGGTGGGTTGGGGCCCGAGGCCGTTAGGGTTTCCCGGGGGCCTCGGCCTCCCCGCGGCTGGGGAGGCGGTAAGGGAGGCTAGGCAAGGGCTCCGGGTGGGAGGCAGCGGCATGAGGAGATGCCCCCACCCCGCCGCCGTCGCGGGGTGTCGGCGGGCTGCCTCCTCCGGCCGCGGCTGTTGCTGCGTTTGGGGATATCCTTCGTGTTTGTAAACCCCGCGTCTTTGGGTGGAGGTCTGGGGCTTGCGTGGGACAGCAGAGGTGGATCCAGTGAGAGGAGCCGGCACCTCGCCCTGGCCGGCTGGGTCAGGCCGCCGTGGAGGATTCTCCTTGCGGGCGGCGGGCGGGAGGCCTCGCGTGGGCGGTCTCGGGTGTTTCAGGAGTGGTTTCCTGAAGAAAGGTTCGGTTTAACTGGTTTATTTGGAAGGAAATGGCAGCCTTCACATGAAAGTTGCACTTCTTTTTATTATTAATGAAGAAGATAAGCTGTGAATGACTTCTGTCTACATGTATTCAGTCTTGGTTTTCTTTTCTAATATGCTACAAATCTGAAGTTTTTTTCTTACTCATTTCACCCAAGTCACAAGTAAGAATGCTGTGTTGTTGCTAAGTTGTATTGGATAGATGCTGGAATGCAATTAATGTTGTGGCCTGGTTTTGGCTGGGATAGAGTTAATTCTCTTCTTAGTAGCTGGTACAGTGCTGTGTTTTGGATTTAGTGTGAGAATAATGTTGATGATAACACACTGACGTTTTAGTTGTTGCTAAGTACCACTTATCCTAAGTTAAGGATTTCTCCATTTCCCATGCTCTGCCAGCAAGCAGGTGTACAAGAAGCTGGGAGGGAGCATAGCCAGGACAGCTGACCCGAACTAGCCAAAGGGGTATTCCATACCATAGAACGTCACACTCAGTATATAAACAGGGGGGGAGTTGGCCGGGAGGGGTGGATTGCTGCTCAGGCATCAGTTAGCAGGTGGTGAGCGATTGCAGTATGCATCACTTGTCTTTTCTTGGGTTTTATTTCTTTTTTTGTTTTTTATTCCTTTTCATTACAATTATTATTATTATTATTGTCAGTATTATATTTTATTTTACTTTCGTTATTAAACTGTTCTTATCTCAACCCGTAAGTTTTACCTTTTTTCCTGATCCTCCTCCCCACCCCACTGGGAGGGGGGAGAGGGAATGAGCGAGCGGCTGCGTGGTGCTTAGTTGCTGGCCGGGGTTAAACCACAACATGTTGTTAGTGCTCTGCTTGTTCAAACAAAGTTCCATTAAATACGTAGATCCAATACAAAAGAATTATCAAAGAATTATCAGTATTTTTACCTGAAACTGATTATTTCTAATGTTAGTGAATTGAAATTATTGTTTCTGATCACCCCGTCCTTAGGAATTTAGAAATCACAGTGCTCAGTCTCCTACACTTTTATCAGTGACTAACAGAATAAAGTAATGCTTAATTTCCTTTATTTCCTGTTTGTTTTCTTAATTTGAACAAACTAGTCATTGAGCTGAATTAAAGTGTAAAAAATACTTTTCTCTTCACTGGACTTGGCACGAATGCTTGACAGTCACTTCCATAGTCCACTTTCTTATACAACTTCCAGTGCTTCATAAACTAATATTCAGGCACTACGTATTTAATTGTGGTTATAGTTACGTTATATCTATAGTATATATAAAACTTTGTTCTTCATTGCATACTGTATGCTTTTTAGAGTACCAGATTCCTAGTATTCCTGCTATTCTCTCTTTTCCTTGTCTTGTGTTACAAACATTTGCTTTCCTTTGAACAATCTCATCTTTCATTCTGCCAGTGTAAAATTTGTGTAAGAAAGCCAAGAACAAGGTTGTTAAAATACAACAGATGCTTTCTGGTAACTTACCTGAAAGAAACTTGTTCACTGAAAGATACTGATCTTGCAGATTTAAAAACTTGTGGAAATGGAACTATTCAGGTGAAGGCTGAAAATGTGAAATTAAAAAGGAAAAGTATGGTGATATTTTAGTTGATATATTTTAGCATGGGAAGAGAAGAGATGCAAAATAATCCCTGTATAATCCTCCAAACTGTTCATGATTGCCTTTTTTTGAACTCTGCTTTGAAATTCTACATTCAAGAACTAATGCAGTCACTGCAGTAGGTAAAACTTATGAGATATGGCTGCTTTCTTGTTGTAACTTGGCAGTATATAAAGACTGGGATTATTTTCCACAGTCCAAAATGCCAACTGTAAATTTATACTTTATGTAATTAAATATTATTAGCACATGTGAAACTTTGTAAATGACTAAGGGTTTGACTTTCATGGTCTGTCTCATAAAGCTGCAATTGTTTGAAGAAATAAATCATGTTACATTTTAATCAAGTTTCCTTGTGCTTTTGACGTAATTTATTTTAAATATTTATTATTTCAGTATCATTTTAGCATCTTGAGTACATTTAAAAAAAGAAAGAAAAAAAAGAATGTGCTAGAGGTATTGTTTAGGCTTGTGGTAGTAAAACCGAGTTTCTCCCTTAGTAAGTATGTCAACTGTACATAACTTTGTGTATTATGAGTATAGGTTGTTTAAAAATGACGCTGTGGAGTAGCCTTGGTTTAATATACATTTTTACAATAAAAGGTGCCTAATTGGAACACCAGACATACTTTAGTTCATCTTGATTATGCAGCTGTCCCATTATCATTATTTATTATATACATGAAAGACAGTATTATGTTAGGCATACCAATTAAATCAAGTTTATTTTATTGTTGCTTAATGTTACGGCCCTATGTGTCTGCAGCTCAGCCCAGGTCCGCTAGAGTACTCGCATCATTTTGTGACCCATTTCATGTTCCATTATAATGGATCAATATCTTGGTTGCTATTGTATAATGCAGAATGAGGTTACAGAGATGTGGGTAATTTTTTCACCTTTATCTGCAGTGTGTAATTGACAGACTAGTTAAAGTAAAAATCATGGCAACAGAACAGTTTTTCCTATTATGTTTGTGCCATTAAAGACAGACCATACACTTAAATTTAGAAGGAAAACCATTTTTTGGATATTTGTTACATACTATTATTTAGGACTGTCTGAAATTTTTTAGGTGTGTAGTAGTGGTGAATGGCAATTTGTTTCTGTCCTGACAAATCCTTTTATATGTCCCATCTATTTCAAATGTGAAGAAAACCGAGCCCTTGAATGGCCTGGAAGTTAAATGAGTTACAGTCTATTTTGTGTCTTACTCTATTAATTTTTAAAATGTTCAATCTTAGATGATAATGATCTGAATAACAAATAAATGTCCTGTTGTAAGCAATAAAGTTTTGTCTATGACATTTGAAGAAGTTTCTTCCATTATTAGCCATGAATTTCATGGGCAGACGTAGAGATCATGCCTCCAATTATTCACCTCCCTTACCCAAAAACACCCCCGAAAGACTTCTTAAAAGCTCTAGAGCTGAGGATTCACCTGTGCAAACGGAGAAGCTCATCCCTTGACGGCTGGGTGCGGCACATGCTGCCGTTGCTCCGGGTAGAGGAACCCGGAGGTGGCTGAGAGAGACCAGTGGGCGTGGGCCCGGGAGCTGGGGGAGGCTCATCCCAAGATCAATGGGTTTTCCCTCAGGGAGCCATCCATTTTGATCTGACTGCACACTTAACTGTACCCCTTTCTAGGTTAATCCTGTTTGGGAGGCCGATTCCTCTAGTTCATGTGTACTAATGCAAAGAATAATGAAGAGATCATCCCTGCGCTTCTGTTAAAGACAGAAAATTATTGTTATCCCTGTCAGCCTGTTGTTGGCACTAGTGCAATTCTAGCATGAGGTAGAAAAAGCCAAATAGCATCCAGGAGTATTTTTTTTCCTGTTGAGACTTAATTTGGTGTTGTCTGCAGCAGTGAAGGCAACTGCTGTGTGTTCAGAGGCTGGGCTGTTCAGTTGTGTGTAGTTAACAGTGAAAAAAGAAACAACAAAGAGGTAAGAGGCAGAAAGGCATCTTCTGACAGCTAAGAGAGTGCTAGGGGAGGAAGGGATGCTTCTGTGCCAGTAGTGGGCTCAGGGAATTGTCTTTGTTTCTTGAAGATGTCACATGTTTGACCTCAACTTCCAGATTTTGACATCATGTTATCAGTATGAAAGTGGGGATCACTAACTAGCAAGGTGCATCAACAGCCCTTTTGTGGGGTTGCAGGTTTTTTGGAAATAGGAGATTTTATAGCTTGTTAAAATGACTTTAATGAATGGTTTAAGTTTAGATGCAAGTTTCATGGCTTTAAAGGATGTTTTCAGTTTTTTAATAACAATTAATGATTTGAATTGTTTAGGTTTTTTAACCAATAATATGAAACCTTTGACCTTTGGAATGAAGTTAAATATGTGAAGTTTCCAACTGAGAAGAAAATGAACCAAAAGGGTGATCATCTGAAACTAATGTGTTTTTTTTTTTCCCAATTAGTGGGAATTACTTTCTCTTCACATGTTGCCAACAGTGTCAAAAACAAGGTGAGACGTACCAGAAAGGTATCTTGCTGTAGTTAATGGTGTAATATGAGCTGCTGCATCAAATGCAGTTGCAAAACAGCGGGACTGGCAGGTTGGTGGAGTAGGGTAGTGCTTATGAATCAGATTTACCCTGGTTCTTTCTGTTATCCTGTCTCCTGTTTATATCTAAGGTCCTCAAAGGATCTTACACCACCTCTTAGTTCCCCTTGGTTATCTAACACAGAGCTGTACAGGACAGTTCATGACTTCTTTTCTAATTATTTCGGCAGCTGAATAATTACTCAGCAGTCTTCCACGGCTCAGCTGTGGGTCCTCAGTACCCTCTCCCTGCATGAGAGTTAGAAGGCTGGAGAGAGGGGAAGGTCTCTCTTTCTTGTGTCGGAAATCAGGAGATGCAATCCTGTTTGACAGTGATCCTGTCCTCTGAGTGTCCTTCCAGTATCAGTTTGTGGATTGAGGGGTTTGCATAGGAAACGTGTCACCAGATGGTATCTGTTGTTAGGGTGCTGCACCCTGCTTCTAGCAGAGCTCGCAAGGGGTTACTGGTTCCCTCCTTAACACTGAGTAAAAGCACAAATTGAGCTTTGTTAGTAAGTAGTTATTCTCACTGAGTAACTTGGGTACCAGATGTGTTTTGGTGGATAATTCTTGATCCTTTCAGTTCCTGTCAGACATATTTTGGCATTAGCAGCTAGGATTAGACTGGTGACTTCTTTTTGCTCTTGGCCTGATGCTGTTCCCAATCAAGGAAAATTTCTGATTTTGTTCTAAACCTTTTTTCCTACCTAAACATTGGTGTCATTTCTGTGCTGATATGAGCAAAAATATTATTGATAAAACTCTGTAGCTGCCAATATGCTTTTAGTGGAATGCATTCACATTTGGTGGTCTTTGGTGCAGCACTTCCTGAGAGCAACAGATTGCTGTGCAATTTTTGCTAATGCACAGTTGGCCAGCATCCCCATATTTCAAACAACATCATCCGATGTGTTATTTCCTGGGAGATTTTTTACAGTGATTTTTTTCTGAGAGAGCAGTTATCCCTTTAGGGAACTGTGAGAAACTTGAATCAGCTCTTACAACTCCTACTTTTTGTTCCACAAACTTCTCTTTTCATGATCATAAAAGAAGAAAAGAGAGA
The DNA here is from genome assembly GCF_018139145.2 of Gymnogyps californianus. Lineage (NCBI taxonomy): Eukaryota > Metazoa > Chordata > Aves > Accipitriformes > Cathartidae > Gymnogyps > Gymnogyps californianus. The sequence goes on along the minus strand of NC_059473.1, from coordinate 91,943,023 downwards.
TGGTGGTAGTGACAGTAATAGAAAGGAGGTGAAAGAGCTGTGTATTCTCTAAAATCTTTATGAAATCCACTGTTTCTGGAAATACATGCAGGTATGTCACTATTTGCCATTAATTACCTGGTTTTAAACAAGAGATTTTGAGATTCCAACAGAATTACTTCTCCAAAAACTGCTTTGATTGTGTCTTGTTGCTAAGGAGAACCAACTTTGTGATCTGCGCTGCTTTTTGTTTGGTTGGTTGGTTTTTTTAACAGCATCTCTACAAGTAACTATTCGAGAAAAGGAGTGATTCTTTTTCTCCAGAGTAAGAGTACCTCATTAAACTCATTCAGTATAAGGCACTACTACTGTAGAAGTGAGTCTGTACAAGATGTTAAAGAGAAAAAGGCCTCCCTCAAAATCCAAATTTCATTACTTAACTGTATGTCCTAAGTGTTAAGGTGGAATGCTATTTAAGATTTTGATGATAGTGATTTAAAGCAAAATTAGGTAAGATACCATGGTTTATGTGATATATTAGGGATACATCTCCTTTAGTAAATAGCATTTTGGCATGTTGAGGGTGAAAGAACCTTTTGCTTGTCTGTGTTGTATTATTAGCATGTGCACTAAGGTTTTTGCTCTGCTCAAAATATAGTAGTCCCCTTTAAAACAAAGTAGAAAAGCGACTCTCTTTAGTTTGGTAATAAGTGGCAAAAAAATACTACCAAATTAGCATTTCACACTTCTAAATTTCCTTGAGCTGCAGAAATTCAGTCTCAACTATTCTCATTCCAGTTCCGTGTAATACTTATTAGATTATTTTTATTGGGGATTTTTTTGACTCTAAATCACTTGATTTAGAGTTGCGGGCTGAGATGTGTAAAGTGCATGGTGGTAAAGTATCAGTGGTCAAACAGCTAACTTTGACTTGTCTTTGTAATAGTATGTCATGTGAGTAGAAATAAACAGAGCATGATAGAAAAGAAGGTATTGATGGTTACTCTCTAATGATAAAAGGCACCTGAACATTCATGAAACGCTGAAATTAAATACCATCTCCTGACCCGTACTGGAATGTTGGTCCTTCTGCAACTTCCGTGAATGTAATTTAAAGGAAGATGCTAGTACTGACAAAGCATGTTATAAGGCACAAAGCGAATCTTTATTTGTCCCTTTTAAAAAGGAGGTGAATCAGAAAGCTTTTGCAAAGTAGTCTCCGGAGATATCAAAATGATAAACCATCACTGAAAGCCATTTGTAAGACATCTTTCTGCCTGCCTTAATTTGTGGCTCTGCTCTGCAAAGGAACTTTGTAAGAATGAAGCTTGACAGACGCTGTTTGAGTGATATCTGAGTGAAACTTCTATTAAGAAGACGAGATAATCTGGGGAGCAGCTTCCAGGTTCAAAGCCAAAGATTTTGGATACCTTACTGTTACTACTTAGTCTTCTTTCAATGTGGTTCCATGTATTTCATTTTATTCACAGCTTTGAAGGCAGTTCAATTACTTGCATGGTTCTGTATTTGTAAAACATTTCCTTTGATGTATAAGGCAAACGAGTCTTACATCAGTTTGTTGTCCCACAGAGGTGCTGATCCTTTGCGGCTGAGAGAATTAACTTCTGCTTTTTCACTGGAATTCTTAGATATGAATGGAAAAGTTGTGTGAAATAGATTTTTACAAGTAAGAAATTTTGCAAAAAGTACCGTTTATTTAATGCATAACTGCTTTAAGCAGTGGGTACAGATGGTATAGTTCAGTTTCTAAGGGCTTACTCTTTCATTAGCTCTAAGAGTGCACTGGTGGCTTAGACTAGGTGTTTTTGCCCTGACACAGGGCAGGAATGTAGGGTTTCAAGTGGAGAACAGTAGCTTAAAACATAGCTGTAGGTAGATAGATCCCAAGGAATTTCTGCAGTCAAAGGAAGAGATCAGCTTAGTGATAACAGGTGATCTGGTGAAAGGATGACATAAAATACCTTATTCAAACCTGTGCTGTGACTATTTCAGAGATACTCAACACAACTTATTACAGTGCTTAGCCTGCAGTTTTCTTTGATAACAAGAAAAATAGTATTATGAACAATTTTTAGATGTCAAGGCCAGAACAAAAGCATTGGAAGTGATTTTTTTATTATTCTGGAAGTAATATTTTTTTCAAGTAAAACAAAAAAAATATGGTGAACTACTGAATGAAAATGGTGTGGAATTTGAAAAAAAAAAACTTTGGTGATTAGATAGGCTGGATATTATTAGTTTTAATTTCATTTTCTCCTTTTCTGTTCCTAGGTCCTGTGCTGTTGCCCATGTCATAATCATCTAGCTAAATCTTTTCTTTTTCTGACTCTTATAATGCCTTTTGCCCCATCCACACTGTTTGTAACAGAGCTGATAAAACTGTCTTCACTTATCTTACTAGCCACTTGCATCACTTTGAAGCTGTCTGCATAGACCTTTCTGCAGGCTTGAGGCTTAAAGTAGACTTAGAACTGCAAGTGCAGCGATAGCAGGTGTCCAAAACCAGACGTTAACAACAACCTCAGAAGTTTTATCTTCTGAGCACTGGGACTTTTTGGTACACTTTCAGGCAAGTGTATGTATTGTGTTTAAGCTAAGTATAAATAACCCCATGTGCATTCTTCAGTCATGGGCTTAGGATGGTTTTTTTGGGGGGGGGGGGGGGAGGTTGTCAGGGGTTTTTTTGAGGTTAGTATTTTTAGTGTTTTCATCTTTGTTTTAGTGGAGATAACATTTGCATTTAAAAATTTGCTACGATAAGCCTATTTGAAGTGCTTGCTATTTCCACAGTTATTCTCAAACACTGCCTGAATTTTATTGTTGTAGCTGGAATGCAGCTTATGTATGTTTTATTCTCACATTGTGCACAGATGCTTATATTTCTACTCTTTTTCTTGATGATTTAGGAATGCAGTAGAAATAAAATAATTGGTCTCACTGTTGAACAGTTTTCAAAGCCAAGAAAATACTGTGCGTAATTTGCTTAATAGAGTCATAGTGAAGTTACTTTTTTGTTTTCTGTTTTTCTAATGTAATAGACATCAAAGGCAGAAGAGAAAATCAAGTTTGGTATTTGAAAATATCAAAACTAGCATTGGCTTTTGCAATTATCCACTCAAAACCACCAGGGAAGAGTTGCAAAGAATACACTGAGCACCTTGCCAAAACTGTATCCGAACAAGATTTTGGATGGAAATCAAAAGTTGAAGCGCTGGAAGCTGAAGTTCTTAGATTACGTCAGGAACTTCTTTTGAACAAGATCTGTCCCAGATTCTGCTTGGAAAATGGTAAGTTTCTGAAATAATTTCTGACTATGTTGCAGTAGCAAGGAAACAAACAGCTTTCATGTTGCCTGCACCATTTCTTGTACCTAGGTACGAGATTCTTCAGTGTACAGCTTTCTATTTTTCCCAAAGCCCTGAAGTGGTAGAACACTTAATTCATTTTTAATGGGATTGAGCTTGGGAATTTGATGCTTACTCAGAACTTACATTTTTAACGTTCAGAATCAGTATGTGTCATACAGAATAATTCCAGACAAAATTGTCAATACAAAGTGTTACACTCTAACCTCGGAGATACTAGTTTGTAAGAATATTGATGTACCCTATTTACATTTGGAACATGTCTTAAAGACATATTGCATATTTTCTTACCACTTTAAAGATGCTTAAAATCAGAATTTAAGCCTAATGTGTTGAAAGCATGAATCCCTAATATGTATAACGGGAAGGTTGGGCAGGCAAAGGACTGTATGTCTGGTATCTCTGTTAATGTATTTAGACTGTGGATACTGTGAATGTTTATTATGACATATGATAAAATACTGTGAGTCTGATATTGTAGGATTCAGGAAAGCGGTTAGTTAAAGAATATTAAAAAAAAAAAAAGCTCAAACAGCACTGTTTCTCTGACTTGTGCATGTGGAGTGAGTCATTCTCACTCTGAGAGATCAATGGCACAGGATGAGTTTGGAAATAAGGCAGCCTGGATGTCTCCAGGCTCGGGGGAGATATTCCCCCTAGGAGATGGAGGTCAAAATGCTCTGGGCTGAAGGAGAGAGACAGTTCACTGTTGAGGGAATCTCTAAAATCAAAATGTCTAGCTAGTTGCTTTATGACTTGAGATTTTTAGAAGATTCCGTGATAGAAAACTTGATGAGGCTTTACTGGAATGCTTTTGTACTGAAACAGTAGCTTCTTTATTGCCTTGTGAAAAGATTTCTAGATTCTAACTTTGACTGAGAGATGGATGTATTAGACTTTAGCTAGAAGCTCTAATGATTTTTTTTTATAATAGACCTTTCTCTCTAGAGAAGTGATTTAATGACTATTCATACTTAGTTATTGTTTGTATGTCTGTTCTCTGCAACCTATTCCGAACATGAAGTTTATTTAAGAGTAAAAGTAACTTTCAAGCTGCTGTTTGCAACAGGTGTCTTAAAGTTGTGAAGAACTGATTGCATATGATGTATATGATCAGGAGAGATTTATTAACATCTAATGTCTGGAGAGGATATTCTAATTGTGGATTAAACAGAACATATCAAACACTAGAAATGAAATCAATTAATCTGCAACTTCTGTGTTCTGAGTCTAACTTTGTAAAGATTCTTTACCCGAAGCTGTTGAACTGAGCAATACTGATATCTCACTTGCCAAAGTAAGCTCTTCTAGTTGCGAGGTAGGCAGAGAAAAGCCACTGTCCCTGGCGAATAACATCTCTTCCAAAGAATGTTAATTTTCATTGCCCTAGTCACAGTGACGTTTGTTCACAGACCTAAAATGTGATAAATATTGTATAATTTTAGATGTCTACAGCTGCACTAAATTTTCTGTTCGTTCTTCATTATCTGTACAGGGAAATAGTATGCTTACTCTACAGTTTATGTTCACTTGACCCATTGCCATATTCACTAATAAGGATACGGTGAATTGTCCACAAAAGATGTCCCTCTCCATTCTCCTAGCAATAGGCTGACTGGCTTAGAAAAAGTCCCATGATTTCCATATCACTTCAGTAAGCTCCTCTTCATAGATAACTCTTTTTAATTTTTATGGTCTCAGCAGCCTGTTCAAACATACCTTGGGTAGCTGACCAAGTCTCATTTTTCAGTGAAGCCAAACTTTAATTTCAGTCTGTTTTTAGCTAATGGAATCATAAATAGTAGAGATGAGTATGTGGTATCTATAATCCTTCTATATTCCTTCAGTTTCTCCAGGGTACAAAACCAACACCCTGCTAATTTGAAGGATTAGTGTGTAGCTACTTTTCCCTTCAAATGTTTGTTTATATTTATGATTTCACTGTTGATAAACCTGTTAGACAGAAAACCTTTTGACATTTGAAATATCTGTGGGAGTTCACATCAGCCCCATGCTGTTCAAGAGTAGGGCATAGTCTGCCCCTTCAGTTTCTCTTGACCACATGGGTGTAAGAGAGCAAAAATGTGTGGAAAATCTGTTGTTCTTCAGCCAAGGTTCACTTTGCAGCTGTATCTTCCCTGCTCTGCATTCTGAGTGTGAGAGCTTTCCTCTCCCACCTGCTGTTTGTAATAATAATAGTAGGTCTTTCAGCAGCTTCAGGAATGATTTGAGACTGCCCATGGAGTTTTATTTCCCTGATGTGAGAAATTTGTGAGCTCTTTGAAGCTATGATGCCTGTTTTCCTTCTGCACATAAAGTTGCATGCAGTATGGATGCACAAGGACATGAAGGAGAAAGAACAAAGTATCCATTTTTAAAGATATGTTGTCTAAATTATTTTTGTCCCACCTGACTAGTTCTTTGTCCTCAGAGACCCTAAAAAAGTTTGGGTTTCCTCACTGAGGGGGAGGAGCATGCTTTGCTACAGGTAAACTGTGTGGTAGTATGGGTTGTTACAGTTTAATGTGTTGTTTATAAAATTTCTGTGGTATATATTCACTGTGCTGCGTCTGGAAGTTCCTTATTTGACTTAATGTGCAGCTGTCTTTGTGAATACAAGGATACTGGTATTCCTTTTATATGGTGGTGCTTTTGGCTGTACATCAGCCATCCAAGGAGGAGGAAAAGCAAATCTTTTTGTAATTGGCTGTTCATTATTTTTCACCTTGCCAGTATTGTCCTGACAAATAAGCCCATGGGTAGAAAAAAATGAAATTTCGTATTAATCAAAGTTTCTTGCCTTTCTTTGATTCAGATTGAAATTTCACGGAAAGGAGGAGAGAAACTCATTGCTGTTATTCCAAGAATAAGAATATAAAATATTTGAGCATTCTATTGTCACTTTGCTTTGGAGCTACATGAAAAAACAAAGGGTCTTACAAAGCACTGATGAATTGATAGATTCATGGATTGAAGCACCTGTCCTCTAAGACAAATTCCTTAGCTGTTATCAGCTCATCAAATCAACAATCATATTGTTTCTTGGCAGCCTCTGTTAAAGAGATCTGAAAAGCCTGCAGCTGTTACTCCAACCTAAGGCGGCATAAATGCAATGCTCTACCCTTTTTTGCCAAGCATGTATTTTAGGAATGACAATTTAGAGGATAGATATTTATTGCCTTGATTGCTTTAGGCTTGAAGGGTTCCAAATCAGTTATCCAGGGTATATTTTTAGCAAAACTTGTATCAAGTATGTATTCTCTCTTCCTTAGCTTCACCTTCAATCTTGGTTCACATTATTCCCTTCTTATGCAGTGGATAGGAATTTACTGAACTGCTTGCTCCTCTAATTAAAAAAAAAAAAATATCAGATTCTCTCCCCACACCCTTTTTTAGAATTAGTTTATTCTTCTTCCTTTTATAGATCATTTATGGTAGAACTTCGTCTGCCATGCCCTGAAGTCCCCTACTGTGTTCTTAACCTCCACAGTAGCATGTGGCTGCCAGCCCACCCTACCATAGTGTGTCTGCGTGTTTAGGGAAATGCTACATTTTGAGTCAGAATGTGATTAACATGAATGTCTGATTTTTAACTGTGTCCTGAGGCTGTGTTTGTCTCTTCAGGATAGTGTCCCCTAAATTCTGCTTCCTGTGTCAAGACATTTGAAGCAACTTGTATCTCTTTAGGGAATAAGAGCCAGAGACAAAAAGAATTTTGTGTCTCCTGCTTCACTCCTTAACTTGGTGTGTTTCTTGAGGCATTTAGTTGTACATGTGGAAAAAGGGAGCAATTTTCTTTGTAATTAGTATGAATGAAGACACTTCAGTCTCCTTTCTTCTTTCTGGAAGCTCAGACTTGCTGCAAAAGCAGAAGCATATAGAATTGGAACCAACCAGCTCATCAGCTGAAGTAAAACTGATTATAAATGATACACAACTCCAGTTTACCAGCAGCCTTGTTTTGGGCCACAGAATTCAGCCACCTCTTCCCTTTCCACTTCTATGTAAGTCATGGCTTGGGTGTTTCTTGCTCAGTAGAGAAAGGCAGAAACTCTGGGTGCTCAGCTTAAAGCCCCAGCATTTCCTCGGTAGGCAAAAAAGGGATCAGGTAAGTCCTGCTTTGATGAGAGCAGGAAGAGTAATAGCCAGTCAAAATCTTTTCTGAATAATTTGATTTCAAACCTCTGAACGGGCAATACTCTCCACCGTGACTTAAATAACTAACTTGTTTCTCTGTCTGCTTACGTTAAAAGGAGTGGTGGGAGAACATAATTGATAATAGATCTTTTTTTAGGCTCATTTTTAAAGAGAAACCAGTCAGATGAATTCAGAAAGATCAGACCAAAACATACGCAGATTCCTCAGTGAATATATTATCTGCAGCCTCATAAAGGAATCTTCCTTGTTAGTGGAGGGAGCAACAGTCCAAATCAGACTGAATAATAATGATAAAAACATATTAGTCTATTAGGAGAAATTACTTCCCTCCCCAGAAGGAAGATGAAATGGTGTGAACTGTTTACAGCTGTCCTGAATAGCACTCGCAAAGATTTTAGTTCCTGTGGCATGGTAGTAAGGTAGAGGAATATAGACTAGAATTTCCAAGTTATCATGATATGTTTATGTAAAAGCTATTTCTTCAGGTCAGTATGTTTGAATGAGCTGCTGTTAGAAATTGCTGTGTCCTGTCACCACTTTTTCCCCCTGGTATTTGTCAGGAAGCAAGGAATGCAAAAGAATGACAGTTGCAGAGGAATTGTCAGCCTCTGAGGGGTATCTTTGGCTTTTTTCTTTTTCCAGCTTCCTTTTTTCAAGGTGAGAGGATTCTCCATTGGGCAGCAGTCAACACTTAGTTCGTCGCCGTGAAAACCAGAGCTGATTATTTTTGTCTGGTGCTTAGGGATGTGATGTTTCTGCATAAAGAGATTCTTCCTCCCGCCCTCTGTCTTCTCCCCCCCATCCCCCCCTCCCCCAAAGGTGGCCTTCTCTCCATACAGATCCATAAGGGCAGCCCAGTCTAACTAAGTGTCATCTCAGCATTTTCTCTGAGGCATGATGGTGTCAGACAGACAGTACGTCAAAAATGGACTGTCATTTGACATCTTAAGTGTACTAGTGTACTCCCATGCTTCTACCAGTGGTACTAATGCAAGTAGGCAGCATTGCAAGTAATGTCTCACAACCTAAAAAGTATTTTATTTTTTTAGGAGGGGAGCAGGGAATTGAGAACAGATACGTGAGATGACAAAAATGAAGTTAAAATGTGTTTAGCACAGATTTATGGGAATACGGCTCTTGGAATATGATGATGAGATAAATCTGTTCCCCATAATTGTAGTGACACAATGGGGAACTTTATGAAAGCTGAGGCCTTTTCAGGATAATTAAATAAGTTGATTTGCAATCTGGAAAAAGCACCAGCTGGAGTGTAATGATTCATTGAAATCTCAGAGTACTGTTCCTTCCATGGATAACAGGTCTGTTTTGGTTGTGGAAACTTTCTCCCTTTGAAAGCGGATGCTGTCTGTCTTATCAGATGGCATTGCTACAGCTGTTCTAAGCACATACTTGGGGCAAAGGGACCCAAGAAGCATTCTTTTCTGTCCAGGTTTCTGTATAAGGAACCCATTCAGAGGCAAAAACAACCCAATTGTCCCAGCAAGTGAAAGGGTTTGTTGTTATTTTATAAATTCCCTGCATAAATCAAGTTCCTGATGAGATGCATAGTGATTTTTAGGAATAAGGTTCATAAAAGCAAGTGGAATTCATAATTTACTGTAGATGCATTTCCTTTCTTCTGGGTAACAGAATGATAGTTTTGGGGAAAACTAAATGTATATGGTAAAAACAGGTTAAGAAGTGTGACCACGGCAATTAGGATCCTCTTGCCTATAAGTCTACTGTGGGGAGCTAAGGATCAGTCAAATTTTTCTCTGGAAGTACAGAATCACAGAATGGTTGAGGTTGGAAGGGACCACTGGAGGTCATCTTGTCCAACCCCCTTGTCAGGCAGGGCCACCTAGAGCCAGGTGTGCAGGACCATGACCAGACAGCTTCTGAATACCTCTAAGAATGGAGATTCCACAACCTCTTTGGGCAACCTTAACCTAACTCAAACTTAGATTTGAGTTCCTCAAGCAGATCTTTGTGGGCTTCTGGATATATAAACAAAAAAGCCAAATATTTATACCATGTGGTATTCAAGAAAAGAGATGTTTTTAGGAATGCACACCCTAGCTGATTTCTTAGGCAGTCCACCTCATTTCAGCCTTCAGCTCGTTACGGTTGCACCCAGATCACTGCTGTCTGCATTGGCTGATGCTTCTTGTCTCTTAGCGAAGCTCAGTTTGTTTGACGATGGAAAGCGTTTTTGATAAGACATAGTACTTTCAGTTCAGTACTACCAGTTCAGACAGGTAGTCTTCATAGGTAACTTTAATTAACTTAATATCTTGAAATATCCCGTATCTAGCTTAGAACTTAGATTTCAGTCATCTCATTGAGATGGTCAATATTGTAAAGCATATGTTAGATTTTTTTTTTTGTTGTGAAAGCTGCTTGATGAGCATTAACTGACCCACGTCTGTATGTCACCTGATTATCGATCCTTCCGTATCTTTACTGCAAGTATTCTTTATTTGACTTGAACTACAAAAGATTTGTGCTGTGTTCTACAGAAATCCCCTAAAAATAAATGTTTATATCCTCAAAGTCCTTCTCAGTTCTTACTGAATTCTAAACGTTTAGATGCTTTATGTAAGCAAAATCCCTAACAAATTGAAGTATATGCTTCTAAGCCTTCTGAGAAGCATTTAAATCCTGGCATTGAACAATTAATTTGAGAATTTTAGATACTCAGTTCTATATTCATGTCTGTGAAATTATTCCTAAATGGGACAAAGTATGCCAGCATGAAATACCTTAGCTTTAAACAGAAGAGCTTTCTTTTCCAAGCTGGTTATAAAAAAACCATGGAAATGCAGAAGCAAAGTGTGGGATACACAGCTTCTAAAATTTCTTCATTTGGAGAATCTTGGAGGCTTTTTATTATTTTTTCAATATTATTTCAAAATGTTCAAATATGTGAGACTATTTCTTTGCTTTGATATATACAGAATTTTGGCTTGGTTCCAGATCAGGACAACAATGGTGTGCTAAACACATAGGAGGTCATGAGGGAGGAGAGTGAGTTGTTTTTTTTCTCAACAGCCAGCTTGGTTAGTAATGAAAACAGCAGAATGGAGATAGGCTTACACATGAAGAAAAGGTAAAGAAAACAGTTAATATGTGTGAGGAGATTTTTTTTTTTTTTGTAAGAAGAGAATAAACTTGATTCATCGTTCATGGAAAGTGCTTGTAACAAACCAATCAATGAAGATTAAGTGAAGAATAAAAGAGAGTCCTGAAAAATGCAGAAGTGGAGAAGTGAACACGATAGGAGAAAATAGGAATAATTTCACATATGTTTTAATTTCCTTTTAGAAGTTATTGACTGAACACCTACTTGGAAAGCAGAATGCAGGATCATCAAAGAGGTTTCTAAAATTGTCTCATTTTTAATTGTCTTTTATTTCTTTCTTTTGGACGTGGAACTGAGCCTATCAATTGTAACTGAGTTTTAAGAGAGCTTTACACGTCTAATGTCATTGTTTTTGATTTTCAAGTGATAATCCATGCATGTGCTCACAAAGTGAGAGAATATAAACAATGCCTAATGCTTGAAACTGAAGTAATTTTTTCTTTGCCAAATTCAAATAATCTCTTCACTTTGTTTCTTACATCTGCCACCTTCAAGCCTGTTTTCTGTTCTGCAACCCCTGTTCGTGGTGTAACTGCAGGTATATTAAGTTTTTTAAAAGACTTGAAGGCCATTTTATGATTCCACAGCAATTTCATCAGTTGGGGACCTTTCTTCAGTTTTTAAATTTTGAACTACATATAGCATTGTGGTGGGTTGACCCTGGCTGGACGCCACGTGCCCACCAAAGCCGCTCTATCACTCCCCCTCCTCAACTGGACAAGGGAGAGAAGATATAACAAAAGGCTCATGGGTCAAGATAAGGACAGGGGGATCACTCACCAATTACTGTCACAGGCAAAACAGACTCAAATTGGGGAAAAAATTAATTTAATTAATTACTAGTCAAATCAGAGTGGGATAATGAGAAATAAAACCAAATCTTAAAAACACCTTCTCCCCACCCCTCCCTTCTTCCCGGGCTTAACTTTACTCCTGAATTCTCTACCTCCTCCCCCCAGCAGCGCAGAGGGATGGGGAATGGGGGTTGCGGTCAGTTCATCACACATTATTTCTGCCGCTTCTTCCTCCTCAGGGGGAGGACTCCTCATACTCTTCCCCTGCTCCAGCATGGGGTCCCTCCCACGGGAGACAGTCCTCCATTAACTTCTCCAACATGAGTCCTTCCCATGGGCTACAGTTCTTCATGAACTGCTCCAGCGTGGGTTCCTTCCACAGGGTGCAGTCCTTCAGGAACAGACTGCTGCAGCGTGGGTCCCCCACGGGGTCACAAGTCCTGCCAGCAAACCTGCTTCAGCATGGGCTCCTCTCTCTCCATGGGGCCACAGGTCCTGCCAGGTGCCTGCTCCAGTGTGGGCTTCCCACAGGATCACAGCCTTCTTCGGGCATCCACCTGCTCTGGCGTGGGGTCCTCCATGGGCTGCAGGTGGATATCTGCTCCACCGTGGACCTCCATGGGCTGCAAGGGGACAGCCTGCCTCACCATGGTCTTCCCCATGGGCTGCAGGGGAATCTTTGCTCTGGCGCCTGGAGCACCTCCTCCCCCTCCTTCTTTGCTGACCTTGGTGTCTGCAGAGTTGTTCCTCTCACATATTCTCACTCCTCTCTCTGGCAGCAATTGCTACTCCCCTGTAGCTTCTTTTCCCTTTCTTAAATATTTTATCCCAGAGGCGCTACCACCATTGCTAATTGGCTCGACCTTGGCCAGTGGTGGGTCCGTCTTGGAGCTGGCTGGCATTGGCTCTATTGGACATAGGGGAAGCTTCTAACAGCTTCTCACGGAAGCCACCCCTGTAGCCCCTCCCCTACCAAAACATTGCCATGCAAACCCAATCCAATCATGTGGCCTTCCTCATTGCAACACTGTCCGGTCTGTGGCAGCCAGTAGCGCAGGTGTCTGAGAAAGCGTCTTCTACCACCCCTGCTCCCGCTACATGGATATTGCAGATGCTGCCTCTCTTATTCTGTATTGGGTAGGACCAGGAGCTGGGTCATTCCCTTGTCTCTTCACAGCTCTGAGAATCATTATGACCGTACTGCTGGCAACAGGCACTTCAGAAACAAAAGGTGTTTTCCTGTCCTGATGAAGCAACTGGCTCTTCCTCCTCTCTTTCTTGTCCTTGAACTGAGTCTTGGTGTCTGTATTAAGGTGGCTATTCAGAAGTGACAGAATTCATTTGGGAGATGGGGTGGACTTTGGTGTTTGCCAGAGCTCTACTTCCTCAGGACTAGCTGAAGACTCCACACTTTCTAATCATAACACTGATTGGCATCTCACTCCCCTGATAAAAGCTTCTGTGTTCTGCGGTCCCAAAGCAGTACGTGCATTTGAGATCTTATGCTTCACAGAACTGCTTACAAACCTTGCTTACATACTATACACAATATGCAAGTCACTCCCTTGTCCCTTGAACAACTGCTAATTTTCAGGCTAGACACTTTCTGCAGTGGTGGATATATTTAGAGGGATGTTGGTTCTTCAGCCTTTCTTGTGACCGTATCTTGCTTTGTTTGGAGAGCACACAATTCTGATTTTCAGCTCAGGATCTTAATGTAGTAAGGAGCTAAAGTCCTAAATAGGAATTAAGAGTTTAAATATTTCCTGAATCTGATGTGACATATTTAAGGAGGCTGTAAAATTGCTCATGACCAGATATTTCATTACCTATATAAACGCATTGTAAAATTTTGTGGTTAGTTTATCATGCACACTAAATTTTCGTATTTCTTGTTCCACTATATGTATAGTCAAATGTTCTTGAAATTACTGTTTAAAGATTATTGTTAGTGTGAGACAGGCTCAATGCTGTTCCTTTTTTTTTTTTTTGTACTTGTTAACCACATGGTGTGAACATCAAGACTGCTTTCTCATTTAAATAGTAGGTAAGTACAAAGTGATTAGTTTGCCTTCTTTCAAGAAATAAATGATAAGCTGTTTCTAGACATTTTGAGGGAAATAATGAGTATTTCCCAGTGGGTGATTTTTTTTTTTTTTTTTTTTAAAGATAACTTCCAGTTCCTTCCCAAATAACTAGAACATATAAATGACTGAACATTTTTAAAGCATTTTGTATTATTCGTTCAACTGGAAATATACTGCTATTGGGGACTTACTATAACACGGTTTTCTGGAAGCTCATCATGGGACAGGAGTTTGATATCTCAGTGAGTAGGAACCTAAGCATAAATGCAACATTGTCTCCTACTGATAGGAGTGTTTCACTGAATATGCTACCTCTTATTTGGGGACAGTCTTTAAGTTTGATTCCTACGGATATTTCTGTATTATTCTGTTCTTCCCTTTTTCTTCTCTTTCCTTCTCCTTTCTTTCACCTCTGCTATGTTTTTTTCCTTCAACAAGAGATTCAGTGAACGTACGTGTTTTTTTGCACGTTGTTCTTGCTTTGCTTCTTTTGACTCCTGGTGTTACATCCTCATGAGCAATTTTCATGTTGCCCCATGGGATTAAGAACAGGAAGAAAATATCCACATAGTGAAACTCACAGTAGATGGATTCCCTAGAAGGGCTTATTTTCCTTAAACAGCACCGAAGACAACTTTCAATTTTTTGCTTCTGGAATGTCTTTTGCTCAAAACCCTAGGGAGAGAAGACATGAAAGATTGATGCCTGTTTTTGTGAGTCAGACCATGGGAAGTGTGCCTTGCTGTTTTGCTTGCTTTCTGAGTTTGGGTATGCAGGGCATTTGGGAACAGTATTAATATATAAAATGCTAGGCTGGCCTTACAAGCCCAGCTTTTCCTACCTCCTGGAAATGTCGGTTGATTTCCCTACAGTTAGCCCTTTCATTGTGAGTCATTTGGTACCAATCTTGTTCAATTTTGAGTATGTCTGAATGTTAAAGGCATGAAACGCGATAATAAATAAATAAACCAGTTTCCAGTTTTGATCTCAGTAGTAGTACCCTCATTGGATGATCTGGTATGTTTTCAGCGACTGAAGTAATGGTCAGAATTCAATTTGAAATAGTATATTTAATAGTCTGTATAAACTTTTAAAGTAGTGTTTCATTAGCGTACAGAATACTGTAGATTGCTGTCTAGTGATGTTTTCTGTGTTAAAAATGCTTTTTTAAATTTGCCATAAAATATAACATTTATTTCCCATCAGGCCAAACCATTTATAAAATCTTTTTATTCATTTAAGAATACAAACACAGAGGAGTATGATATTGCTTTGGATCCTTGTGGAAAATATGAACAGTATATGCATGTTTTTTAAGAGTGAGAGGAGAAGCACTTTGTGGCTGTGCCCCAGTAAGCAGGTCACAGCTAGGAGTTGGTCAGATGGGGTTCTAGCCTTGCCTCGTGGCACTGAGATGTTTATGTGTGTTGGTCTTCCATGTCACTGCTCTGATGTCTCTTGCTTGTTTTGAGTGTAATCTTTTGGCATAGGTAGCATGTAGCAGAGAGGGAGTCTGTTGTCGCCTAGTACCGAGTTTATGCCTAGAGGCACTGACTTAAATGTATCTAATGTGTGAAATAGGATGAAAGAGATTGTACAATCGTGTACGAAAATAATTTAATAGTGTGAATGCAATGCATACCTTCTGTAACGTAGTTTGCCTGTCTTTGAAGAAGACAGTATGAGATACGTGGTGACTAGAGGAATTTTTGATTCTGAATGTTTTTCTTTGTTAAGTAATAAAAAACTCAAGTGTAATGTTCTGTTCAACTTTGACTCTGTTAGAATTCCTTACCTGACCTGGGGAGAAAGAGTACACATAAAGGAGAAGATCTTATTTGATGCAGTTGTAGTAACAGACCTTCACTGTCTTTTAAAAGCAGCCTGAGTTCTTGAGAATAAAAGCAGTGAAAATGTTTGGGGGGCCAGAAATTTACATGCATTTTCTTCCCTGGGAATTAATGGGAGTATAGATGTCCACTTAAATTGTTCCTGTGATGTCCACTGAAGTTATATATGTGGAAACTTAAAACCATCAGGAATTTTAAATTCAAAATTAGTGTTCATATTACTATGAGCATAAAACATCTTGTTCACAAATAGACACTACCTTCTGAAAGTTTTAACTTTAATTTAAAAATGTCACCTTCTTCTACAGCTAAATTCTAGTCATGGGAAGTTCTTGGGGAACAAACATACATGTGTATTACATGATTTTTGCGTGGAAGCAAAAGGAGAAAGGATATACAACACTTTCCATAAGCAGGTATTTAAGTATTACACAAACGTAACTTTTACATTTGTGTTTTAGGAAAACCAGATGCCTCTGCTGAAACTCTTCTGGATCAGGAATGTGTAAACCCTATGAGTTACTCAAGCCAGCTAGAAGACTCTGGATGTGATGTCTCTAATGACTATGCATTCGATTCTTTAGGCGTAGCTTCTGATTTTCACCAATCTGAGCATAATGTCAACACTTCTAAACGTTGGTTGGAAAGAGTTCCCCCATTGAATCTTTGCTGTACTGGCAAGGAGGAATCTCTGACTGCTCCAGTGCAGTTTTTGCAACATCTGCTTGAAATAAGAAAACTGTCAGAAGGAGGAATTCTTCAAGCAGACTTCACAGAGCTTGAGAATGATTCTTTCACCATATGTAATTCAGTGTCTCAGTTGCTTGATGGACTGACTGTTTTTTACAACAGTCCTAAATTTCCAGTTTCGAATTTTCTTACTGAAGCGGTTTGTGTTTTGATCAGTTTAATAACTGATACTAAATTATCTAATCATGTTTTGAAGAAGTGTTTCAAGAAGCTGGAAGAATTTAAGAAAAATCTAATTCAGATTATTTTAAGAAACAGCAGTGTCAATAGGGTAAGTTTAAAACATCTTCCATCTTTCCTACACCATTTCAGTATACTGTAACATTCTCCTGGTTTTATGCACTTTTAAAAATATTAGTTTGTCTTATTATATTTTGAAGAGTACTTATCAGATATTTTTGTGATTGTTCTTTTTTGTGATATGGATAATAAATGCTCTAAAGCATTTGAAAAGTTCTTGCTCATGCATGCAAGTTCTTCTAGTCTATTCGTGAGTATAGGACTTTTAAAAACTGTTACAAAGGCAGATTAAAACAACTTTAGAGAAAATATGACAGAAAAACACATTGTTTCTCTTGCTCTATGAAGATAGATTGTAGATATTCACAAAGCAATGACTACAATTTTTTTATCCTTTCTTGTGCACATAGATTAAATAGGTTGGTTTGCTTCAGAAGATCTCTGTCACTCGCTAGACATTTGCAAATTTGTGTTTTAAAAATAAATCAGCAAATGAGTGAAGAATTCAGAAATAGCATGTCCCCGGCACAAACAGCAAATAGGACTGCATTGCATTTTGTCTGTATTCATCATTCTGCATTGTTCCATGTGTCATCTTGTTAGTTCCCTCATTCAAATGAAATATCCCTAGTCTGTCTTCACAAGACTTCCTCTAAGTAATGAATTCCATTGTCTGTCTTAGGATTTTTGGTTTTCATTCTGTCTTTTAGAATAACTTGGAACAGACATGATGGTGGAATTGTTTGAGACTTAGATGCACCAATTTAGTGTCCACATGTATGTAACTACACTACCATTACAGTAAATGAAGATCGTATCCCTATAATCCATGGAGCCTAAAGAATGCTGACCAGGTACTAGGTCCCTATTTTAGGACAAGCTCTAAAGTTGCCTTTAGCAAAATGAGAGCCTAGACATCTGCTACACCTGTGGGCAGATGTACCTACTTGACTTAATTTAAAATGAATCCCACTCACTGTGTATTAAGTATTTACCCCAGAATGTAAATATCAGACAAATGCTATTACCAAAGTGGGGGGGGGGGGGGGGGGGGGGAGGGGCAGGGGCAGGGGCAGATATGCCTGTATTTTGGTTAGAAAGCGTTCAGAAGGAAATCTTAATATACTGATGCTTTTCCAGGACTAGAGCCTTATGTCTCTAATACCAGGGTGCTTTCTATTTCAGTGTTGCCATGGTGTGATACTTAGTTTTTAATTAGAAGTGTCCCTGGCCAGTGTTTTGAAAGGATGTGAGCTTACATAGCATTTGTGTGGTATCAGGAATAGAGTCATGCAGGTGTGACTCCTTTTGGTTTTTTGTGTGATTACAGGGTACAGAACAAAGAAAACTTGAGCAGGCATCCATTAAGGACTTCTTCATAGCTGATGATGTCCAGTGTTTCCACCTTTTCCCATCCTCTACCCAAATGGAAAGTTAATAGATAATTAAAATAATGTTAATTGTAGGAGAGCAACCAAGAGGTTATCCAGAGATGGATTACTTGTTGATTGGAGGAACCTGGCAAAGCTTAAGTGACAGATGTCACGCCTTAAATGAGAGAAAATATCCTGATAGATCAGGGATGTTTCAAGTCTGCAAAGTGCTTTTATAAATCATTCAGGAAGGGTGGAGTATGTCCACATAACTTGCAAGTGGCATCTTTCTCTGAATAACTTCACTGAAGCAGATGGCTTTTTATGGGATGTTTTATATCTTGCTTCCACCAAAATATTGACTTAAGTCCTTCCCATCAGCAGCCATTACTTCAGTCAAACAGATTCAAAGAGTTTAAAAATTGTATGAACCAATTATTAAGGGATAATCATGGTAGTTTCGAGATTTCTAGGGAAAAAGGGAAAATGTGTGTAGTAATTGCAATGTTTATAAAGATTTATTGAAAAATCCTTTTTAGAGGTTTGGTTTTCTTTAAACTGAATTGAATATGGAAATAAATATGTAGAATTCAGAATTAGTAGTTGAAATTGTGTAACTAATTCTTCATATGCTGTGTACCAGATATCTCCAAGGGACACTTTATGCTTCAGTTTGAATCATCACTGTTTACTCAAGTGGTGATTGAAATATCAAGATTATAGGTTTAAAATAAAATTACCATTAATTACAAGGCTGTCATCTGGAAAGAGTGGGAAACTATGAATTTTGGTTCCAGGAGGATGCTTAAATCCTTCCAGTATAAAAACATTGGGAATTTTGTTGTATCTAGCCTTACTAACTGTCAAAAAGCATTTGTACAGCCAGCCACCAATGCAGCTATAGTATTTGACACAACTTTCCCTTTGCCATCCTCACCTATAAAACTGTCAGGAGCTGTCAAGGAGGACAAAGGGCTGTGAGAAACACCTTCAAAAAGTGAACAAAGAGAGAAATGGCTGTGGATTACACTTAACGCCTCATCTTCAAAAGCAATCCCAGCATTTTGCAGAGCAAATTAAATAACTTAAAAAACCTTTGAGAATTGGAAAAGAGGTAATTATCTCTACATTAGATGTAAAGGAAGAAAAAAAGCAGCAGAATTACTTGCTGTAATTGTTGAGTCCTATTGTTTGAGATGTTTCTAATTATAAAGCACTGGAAGCTGTAGGAACCAGCAAAGGCATACACTCAGAGCTTTTCTGCCTGGATTCAGTTGCCTAAAGCTGTGCGCTTTGGACAGAATTTTTGACCTGAAACTCCAAATTGACACAAGTATCAAAAGGAAAAAAAAAAGTCTATCATTTAAGATATGAGAGGTAAAATAAAAAGTAATATTACTTAAAATATAAACCCATTTAAATCAAAGAACTACAAATAAAAGTAGCCTCTTGGATTTCCCTTTTTAATTTTTCTCCTCTCCCTCCATGTTTGGAGAGCAGCTCAGAAGTCTGCACACAGCTGTCAGACACACAACTTTTTGGAAGAAGCCTTCTGGAAATATCTAGAAGGAGCCTCAAGTCATGGCTGCTAAGGGTGAAGCATGAATGCTCTGAGGTTAAATTGTCTGCTCAAAGGCCTGCCTCTGCAGCGTCTACTGGCATGGTCTTGCATCCCTATATGGCTGCCACAGAAAAGCTTGTAAGGATCCTGTGTCTAAATCTGGTACAGGTGAGCTGTTGCTCTCCTATGTTGCAAAATCTGTGATAGTCATAGTGATCATCTTGCTCGTAGATAGTGATCTATGGAGCAAGCACTTTGCTTCTCACCAATTTTTGAGTCCTCAGCACTGAGACTCTTGGAGGTTTGTATGGGTGTGTTGCTGTTGGTGCATTGCCTTTCAGTGTGCAAATTGTTCATTCATGTTGAGTCACTCCGCTGTCAGCAGAACCCCTGTGCTATTTATGCAGGTTCTTTGCAAGTCCTACTTTCAAGCAGACAGAAGTGTATTGTAAGGAAACTCTCCGAGACTGTATTCCGTTTGCAGAGCCACTGGCTCTACGTTTCAGATAGACTGTTCTCTACTATCTGACAAAGCATGGAAAAACATTTCCCATGGCAAACTTCCGTAGGGGCTATGGTATGTAATTACAGCTCCAGTGGAGTAGAAACTTTGTCTCTTCTCCTTCAGAAAGGAAGCACAGGAACATTTTTTTTCCTTAATCTACCCATTTGGGATTTGACAACAGCTATCTCCATCCACCTCCACAGGGACATAGCGAATGTGCATCTCTCCTGCTCCTAGATGCGTCACTCGCTCACTGGCACTGAGGTGTGCCGTTCTGTTGATGTTTGTCTCTGTTGTCCAGAATGTGTTGGAACAAGGGATTATTTCTCCTATATCAGAAAAATGCAACAGTCAGAGGCACTGGGGATTCCCAACTCCCCGTGCTGTTCAGAATAGCATGTGTTTTACGTTTCTGGTGAAGGTTTTGCACACCTTATTGCAGTAGGGCACTTCAGAGAGGACACTAAATTCCTTTTACATAGGCAGTGTCCTGAAGCCTGTCTGGAAGCCTTCTGTGGTGAACTTGGGCTGGCTGTAGTTTTATAGTATACGGAATTAGCTTTAGAAGTCAAATCCGTATAACAAATTAAGATATTTCATACCTGTCTTATTTACATTTCTCGTATATACAGCTGTGTAAAACTTCAAAATAATTATTGTTAAGGAATTCAGAGTCTTGTTTGTTACTTTGGAGATAAAAGAAAAATACTTTTATGTCTGGCTTCTTTCAGTGCAGTTCAGCTGTATTCAAAACTGTCATAGCCAAATACAGTCACAGGGTGCTTCATTATGAGTTTATGTGATGTGATCCCTAGTGGTGTCACACTAGTTTATCAGCATTGTTGACAGAAGTTCAGTTCACTGGTTGTACTTCTCTTAGGTGCAGCGGATACTGTAATTTGGAGCATTGCTAATACATCAATTATGTGCCAGAAGATCCTGGCCTTCATCTGTACAGGGATCTGTGTCTGTTTCTTGGACCTCTTGTTTTAAGGAGTTAATCAAAACACTAAAATAGAAGACAATGCTACATTGCCTTCAGGATTCTAGAGTAAAGTCAGGCTGTGTAGGGCTCTCAGAAGACACTGCTTTCTGGTGCCTTGTTCCTGTTCAACAAATACTTCATCCATCTGCCACACCTCACTTATAATCTCTTTCAAACAAGACCCGGCAGGAAAGAAAAGTGTTTCAGTGAACTGTGGTTGTTTGCTTCTTCTCATGCTATGTTTAAAACATCAATACTGACTTCGAAGATGGTGTCAAGAGTCATGAATTGCCTGCTCCGTTCAAACAAAGCAAAAAAAAAAAAAAGTTATGTGCTCTTTCCTTCCTGTTTTTTTTAACCTTTGTCCCCTTTGGAAATTGGCTACCCTAACTTTAGGGTAGTTGTTTTCAAGTTGTTTTGTGTTAACAGTATCTGAATGGATACTGAGACATGAACATAGTCTCTAGGAACTTGTCTTATCCTGTTTGGGACTTTACTGCCTGTTTTCATTTTTCTCTCTCTTATGTTCCATCTAAAAGTCTGTATGTAGAATTTTGCAAATGCTCAAATATTACTGTTGATATATTTAGCAGAAAAGCAAATGCAAGAATTATGAGTAGTAGTTTAATGCCTTTACCGGATGTTTGTGTGAGAAAGGATTCACAATTCTTCATGAAAATAACAAGTTGAAATGTAGTACAGTGAAAAGCAGAAAGAGAGAAATGTTTGAATCTCATTGGCAATTATATAATGAAATGTATGGAAGTGTGCTTGTGCAATTGAAAAAGTACACATTAGTCAGAACCATGGTTTTGAATCTTTTCTTATCTAGGATACAATTTGTATGATTCGTTAATGACTGAAATTGCCTGGAAGAGAGTAATCATAAACTTACTCTGATGGTTTTAATACATGCAACAGTATGTGTTTAAAGATGCTCCAACTAGTTGTGGGTGACAATAAATTCTCCCAGCCATACATAGTTTGCAGTATCTTTTGTCAGCAACTTCCAGGACAGCACTTAACTCATCAGTTTACAAGAGTCTTGCCTGCTCAGGGACAAATAAGATTTAAAAATAGTTATTCATGTCACTGGTGGTTCCCAAGTATAAAATTAGTGGGCTTCAGTTTTCCTAAATTAATTGAGTCCCAAGGGGAATGTCATGGCTCTTGAGACATGGTGCATTTTCATCAGCCAAAGAAATTTTGCTTATATAGTGGAAGAGCGGTTCATTCGTATGAATATTAAAATGTGTTGCCAGGATTTTATGGTCTAGTAAGAGTCAATGTTTGAATCTCTTGATTGTTGAATGAAATATTCTCAGCAATCTGTTGTCCTATGTAGAGAGCTATTTAAGTCAAATGGTAATCAAAATCCATTGTCTTGTAAATCACTACAGTCTAAAGCAATCACCAAACTGACTCTCATTTACTTCAGTAGAGTGGATCATAGGAGTAACTAGACAGGAATGAATGAAAGAAAATTCTGTCTGCCTCTTAAACTTTTGTCCACCTTCCCTCCTCAGCCAGCCTCAGCTGATATACATCATGCACTAAAGCTACAATTATTGAAGAGTTACAGGATGAAGTTAGCAGGATCATTTTTTACCATTAGGGCAAAAAAATTTTATTCATGGTTTCCAACCTGCCTCTAATGCTGTTTTGTCAGGACCATCTCTTTTCCTAATAACAAATACTGTCATTGCCTGGTTTTATCCAAGTAATTAACTAGTAGTCAGGGTATTACAGATGATTTCCGCTAGGAGGAGAAAAAAGGGATGGCATAGGCCTTTGCTGTTCTCTGGATTTACAAATTGCATATATGGGAGCCCTTAATGCAAGAATACAGGAAGTTCTTGTTTTTGTTGAGTATGGTAGGAAATATATATCAAAAGCTGTTTGTTTGTTTCTTTCCTCTGCCCCCAGTCTCTCTCCAGTGAACGCTTTCTGTCAAAGCTCTCTTAACTTCCTGTAGCATTGCATTAGCAGTGTCATTTTGCTTCTGTGGCATCTCTGTGATACTTGCAGCTGAGACTGTGGAACACCAACATCAAAGCCCATGCCTCAGTCCTTCA
Source organism: Gymnogyps californianus (assembly GCF_018139145.2). Lineage (NCBI taxonomy): Eukaryota > Metazoa > Chordata > Aves > Accipitriformes > Cathartidae > Gymnogyps > Gymnogyps californianus. The sequence continues at coordinate 91,920,138 of NC_059473.1, read as the reverse complement.
CTTATTATGCCTGTGTAAAAGCATTTGAATTCTATCTAGCCCTTGTTTTCTGTTATTCTAGCCATGTTATTGAACAAAAGGACCTAGAATTGTTCTATTTTTTTGGTGTCAGGGGTACCATAGTAGGTGGTTATTCAAAGGGATGATATGACCACCTTAGCTCCATCACATCATTACTTACCCCAGCTCTTTAGTTCCGTTCTGGTCACTTCCAGATAGAGGTCTAGGGCTGTTCCTGCTGGAAGGATTGTCTTTCTGTTCACAGAAAAATTCAGTTTGTTGTTTTTAACAGAGATGGTGCTTTTTTTTTTTGTCTTGGGAAAATTACCTCATACATCCGCTTGTTTTTGAAGGTGACTGTATATCCCAAGGGGTTTTTGATAGTAGTCCTCAACCATTGCTTAAAATATATGTACATACTTTAATAATGAGAATCTTAGGGTTTCTCTGTTCTTTTGCCTGTTTCCTAATGAACCTCTTCTCATAGCTTAAATTTGTCGTGCTTCTCTAGGAAATATTTTTGTGTGCCCAAATAGGGGGTGTGTTTGCATTATGGTGATAGGATAGAAATGAAAAGTAAGCTCTCTAGAGTCTGTTATCTACAGCCAGTTGCAAAGACAGTTGAGTATTCCTTGCCTAACTTTTTAGTGCTCAACTCCTGCAGTGAAATCTACAACCCTAAACAAGGTACCTCTGTTCTTCCTAGGTATGCATGCCAGATACTTGACATCTTTAAGTGGTATTCAAAGTAGCTTGCACATTGTGGGCAGAGGGAAGAAGAGTGAAGGATTGGAAAATAAACATCTGAAATCCATTTTCATTTGCAGGGACTGTCTGTAAATCTTAGACACTTAAATGAGACATTGATTTACATCCCTGAATTTATTTAAGGATGACCAACTCACTCTTTAGTTTAAAAATTTAAAAGCTAAAGAATACCTGTTTTCTGTAATTTATCCAGTGACTTTTTCTAAGCAGTCTTCAGATTAAAAAATTTGAATCCATAACTCTTCTGCTCTGAGTGAGCTCACACTTGTTGCTTAGTGTCTTCTGCATCCATTAATATGGCTTGGCAACTCAGCATCAGCAGGCAGATAGGCAGTTCTTCACTCCTCTAGGCTTCTGACCAGGACTAGTTAAGAAGGAGGAATCAAGAGTAATATAAATTTTAATCTCTCAGGGAGGGAAGACTTTGTATCTAGAGCTGCTTCTTCATAATCAATAGAATATTTACAGTAGGTATTAAAAAAATGGGCAGCAGTAACATCAGAGTTGTCTGAGTGACAGCTGTTGTGAATGCTGTTTGTTTAACTGGGATTGATACTGTCTTCCTGTTGACAACATTTACTGGATCCAGCCTCTTGTATAAATGGGATATTTAGAAGCCTAATTCATGAATCCCAAGAAGATGCAGACGTTCTTCGTCTCTGCCAAGATAGCACTGCTTAAAGTAAATTTATTGGTGAAAACTCTGATGCCAGCAGGATCCCAAGTGTCTTCAGTAGTTAGCTGGATTTCTTTATACATCAGTTTCTTGTACTTAGTCTTCAGATGAACTGATGACTTGTGTGTTTGCGTGTCCTCAAGGAAAGTGTTGCCTTTTCTGTAAAGGTGATTGGGGTGAAGTGATACAAGCAAGGTACTTGGTTTTAGTGTATGGAAATGGATATTACCATTTTGAGGTAGACACTAAATGAAACATGACAGTGATTTGCAGCCCTGAATTCCTCTAAGGACAGCCAGGTTGTGCTTTAGTTTTGGGTTGGAGGTTTTTGTTTGTGCTTTTTTTGGTTGTTTTTTAAAAAAAAAACCACAGAAACTCACAAAAGGGTCCGTTATATGCATTTTATCCCATCAACTCGGTGTCATTGTTTTATATATATTATCCAATTCAAGAGAATGTAAGGTGCTCAAAATGGGAAAGACAAGATAAGTCTTTATCCTATGAAACTGAAAGAAAAAAAAAGTGAAATAAGTTTGTTGTCCCAAAAATCAGGATTCTTTCACCCCATGTGCAAAAAAGCCGATTAACACACACAGAGTCGAGATACTTGTTTATTTCATGTCTGTGCAGAGATGGGTGCTAGGTGGTAACTCCACAAAGCTAGCACACCCGGTTAACACATGGTAAAGCATTTTATACCTTTTGAGCAACAGTTATCAGTATTTTTACAGTTTCTCTTAGTTACCCTCGTTCTTATTGGTTCTCGCAAGCCTCATCTCCACTTAGTTGCAGCATCCTCCTTTTTTACTCCGCATGTTCTGTGAGGAAGGGCTTTCTGTTGGTAGGGGGCTCTCCCTACCCGAGGGTGGGTTTTCTAGTATGTTAATTAGGATAGTTCACTCAAAGTTCAAGTAGCTCTTTGGTTGCCCTTGTGCTTATCTTGGTATTTCTTTACCCGGCTGACTTATGGTGTCATCTTGTTTCTCTTCTCAAGGTTGCGCCTCGTTAACTAAGTAGCATCGTTTGTTTTGTTTCTCGCATATCTCCGACAGCAGTAGCCGACTTGGCTTAGTTTAGCCTGTGGACAGGAGCAAGCAGATGCACTAAATACTGCCTGTTTTGCTAGGGAGCTGGTGTTGGTTTGGGTAAAAGCATACATGGAGCCAGAGGGACCCTGCTGATCAGTGAATCAGAGAGTGACTTTTAGGCAGCCATGAAGGAATAAACCTAAGAAAGATATTTTCAATCTGTGAGCAGAAAAAATTGCACCATCGCGCTCCCAGTCTGACATACAAGCTTCATGGTCAACAAAGATGACTGGGAGGAGTTCATGTAGTACACTTCCTTGGACAACTTCCCTCCTCGCTCCACAAATTCAACAAAGCTGTACTTAAGCCAGTAGGTTGCACATTTCTTTCAGTGAGTACCGTAATATCTACTGCTGGCATTTCTGGCTTTTCCAGCATCCTTCACCAAAGTGTTCTGGTTTTCAGAATATTTAGTAGACTGACTACAGGTTATTTGTTTCTCCATCTCCATCCTCTGCACGGCATGCAGGTGCTGTATTACAATAATTCTTTCCCAGATATTGAAATATCTTGGTTTAATTTTCATTATTTTTTCACCTTTCCTGAATCTTTTCTTAAAAAAATAAAAAATAAGAAATCGTTCATCCCTTTTGCATTTTAGCCTGGTTTTTGTAAACTTTTTTGGTGCATGCAGCCAAACATGTTGCAAATAGACCTGCCTCTGTTGTATGTCACACTGCCTGTCAGAATGTTTTTCAGCTAAAGCTCTGCAAAAAAGTACCAAAATACTGTAATATAAAAGGCAGCTTGCAGCAGTGAAGCTAACCTGAATATCAGGTTTAGAAGAGTGGACAGATGCATGAATAAGATTATGAAGGAGTAAGGGCAGAGCAAGGGCTTGAGATGAGGCTTACAGAGCAAAGAATTGTAATAGTATGTATCAGATGCCAAGACTTGAAGGTAGAAGAAATAGTGCATCATAAACAGGAGGAGAGATAAATGACAACCATCAAATTAACAAAGGAAGCAACATGACAGTAAGATAAGAAAAGGGGTACTAATGCTCTCTGTATAAAAGTGAAACTTTTCAATTGACATTGATGAGTTAGGAGTGGAAGTCAGGTTGGACTAAATGGGCAAAAGGCAAGGGTGACATGAATTCAAAGGCAAAAATACTGTTTTGTTTTTAACACCTCACAGTTTGAGGATACCTGTAATAATTATTTGCCTTAGTCCTGTATTGCCAAATATGCCAGTTGCTTGAGGAAGAGAGCTGTTACTTGGCATGAAAGCTGTAAACTAGTGAAACAGAAACTAAGCTGCAGTTTTCATAGTTGCAGGGTGTAGTGAGTCGTGCAACTCATGAAGGAATTAAACTCACAAGTTTTGGATACCCATTATTAAAGAAAAGTCTAACACATTGTGATAAATGAATTCTGAACAAATAATTCATAAGTAAAGATTTTTATCCTGGTTTCCTGGGGAAACAAGGCTCATAGGAGTGTGCTGTTTGTTTTGCTCCTCAGTCTTTTCCTCTACTAGTAACTTTTGAAACTGATAACCAGTTTGAAATCGCTTGGAAAGACATGGAAGGTCAAAAATACCTTCCAATAGGCTTTAAAATCTGTGGCTGGGTGGAGGAGAGACCAAATTAGTATGCTTGAGGCAAGCAGAACATTGATATTATATATTCATTCTGGCAACAGCCAGGTCGACAGTCCACACATCCTTCCCAGCTACTGGCACAACATTGCTCTCTCTTGATCTGCATCCTGAGGAACATGGGAAGAGAGCAGAAAGCAGGGTGTGGGAGGAGGGTTAGGGACAGATGGTGCAGCTCCTGAACAGTGAACAAGGTTGCATTATTTTCTTATTTCTAATCATATGTTTTTTACAATCTAATTTTCTTACTGCTTTTACCTGAGAATCCCTGAGGAGCCTAATTTTTATTTCTTCTATACCATTAAGCAAGCCCAAGGGATTAAAAGATTTCTGTGCCTTTTTTAACGTTTGCTAGATTTGAGAGCTGAAGATATGCTTTTATCTTTAATGAAGCTGCATACTATTTGAACTGTTATCAGTTTGAATGTTTCCAGAGTTTAATTAGCAATACGTGAGCATTGCTCTGAAACACAGTCTTACTTCTGTTTACTATTTACAGATTTATTGCTTATATGCTATAAATTTGTTCTGTATACATTTAATGCATACAGTCTGTGAGCATTATTTTAACCTTAATTCTTTGTTGTCTCCTTACTTTCTTAAAATATACTAAGAGATCCACCTAAATACAATATTAAATCCATACTCTTTAATAAATCAGTTAGCAGGTGGGATTTTTCAGTGGCATTGATAGCCATATCTCAAGTACCCTAAGTACCGTCATTACAAAATCCCTATTTACTTCCCTTAGTAAAGGCTCAGGCTTTAAATTTGAAGTTCCCCTGTTATCTAGTCCTACAAAATTCCAACTAGAACATGGTAACTCTTGCCAAAGCAGAAAGGATATGGAAATTTTTTGAAAGAGCCTATTTTAGTTAAATCTCAGCTGCTAGCATTAATAACTACAAAAAAAAATAATTCATTGTTTCACTATCTGTCTAAAAATCTTGTAAACAAATAGAAGAGACCTTAAAAAAGAACAATTATGATCATGTTTGTGTGTAAATATATATCTACATTTAGTATGTCCTTTGGGAGAGGTAGCATTGAAAAACTACTGTGGATTGTCTAGTTTCCTTGCTTGCCAAAGGCGAATTAGCAAGTATACTCAATGTTACGCTCTGAAAATATGGAACTATAAAATATGTATCCATCCTTAATTTATAAAAAGAAGTAAAAATGAGTGGGGACTTTAATGAAAAATGTGCTATTTTTTAGCATTGTTTAAACCTTGAGGAATGATTTGAAGCAGTTGTATCCTTTTGGAACATGTGTGCTGTCAAGGCAGAACTATCCAGGTGTTGCAAACTTCGTTTCTGTCATAAAGTTTTAGTAGATACTATGGAAGATCTTTCAAAACTGTAAATGTCTAGATTATTTTTATGAAGAGGAGTCATTGTTTTGTTTGGAAGGGTGTACATTTCCAGTATATGGAAGTCTGATTTTAATTCATGTATCCTCAAATCACATGTAGGTGTATGCATTACATTATCCTTTCATATCATTTTAACTGTTCAGAAACCTATTTTTATCTCACCTTCATTCACATTTCATCTTTATAGAATCTTTGGTGTGTACATTTATGAATGATTTTAATCTCACAGAGTTTCAAAGCTATATGTGTACAATTTATGAATTCTCTTTAATAGGAGGAGTTTACTTTGTATCTCTGACTGTAGATTTGATTCTGAACATAAGACTTGTCTGTCTTTTATAGTTTTCTTTTTATATTTGTTTTGGGATTATGTGCTAAAGTAAGATGATTAACAGCAAAGATTTATTAAAGTTTGATTGTTATGACTGTGAATAGGAGATTGTCTCATATTGGGCAGATGATAACCAAGCTGATCAAACTCCTCAGCTGTAAGAGGCTGGTAAACAGACATTGCATCAACTGGCAGGGCAGTTTGACCATCTGATCAGGCAGACAAGCAGTAACTAAATGGGAAACTGCCTAATTAATGGTTTTTACAGCAAAAGTTTTCAGTCCACCTCACTGTCTACTTACCTTGCCCAGTCATCTTACTGTAGAAGGCTGTCAGATTGGTTAAGTACAGTTTCCTCTTAATAAATCCATGCTGACTACTACTGGATTGCCTTCCTGCCCTTCGTGTGTTTGGAAAGGATTTCCAGGAGGATTCATCCAATGCAAACTTGTAAATGGTGGGCAAGTATTTTTATTCATATATATATATGTGTGTGTGTGTGTATACACACATGAGCTGGCTAGAGGAGTAAACTAGATTGTTAATAGGACGCGGTGGGCTGCTTTTCAGTGGTTAAGACATGGTAGTTATTCTTAGACATACAAATTTGGGTCAGAGTATCCTTTTGTCAGTCAAAAATACTCATTTACAAGGAGATACTGAATATTAATGTTGTAGGGGTATACATTCATATAAAAAATTAAATTATAGTCATTATATTTAATGTGTATTACTTTTTTCTTTGAAAGAACTCCAATACATTTATATATAGAAATGATGATTTCTTCTAGTAGTGTTTTACAAAATAATGTCGTGTTTACTTTGTAGAGCAGTGTGTTTCATTACATAATAGCTATACATTTCCATTTCAGGGAATAAAGAAAACAGTTTTTATTTTTTTTTAGTAGAAAAGACTATGGCAAAAACCCCCAAAATTACTAATATAATTCTCATGTAAGTTCACATCACTCCTCCTGTGGTTCAGGAGAAATGCCTTGGTTACAGCTTGTTAAACAACAGTATGAAAGTGAATTGTTTGAATTTGAAAATATAGTGTATCTTCTATCAGTTAGTATTTAATCAAGTTTATTCCTGATAACTCTATTGACAGAAAACTCCAGTATAGCTCTTAGCTTGCTCATGTGTTTGAATTTCAAAGAATTCTCTTGTTCATTTGTTTACCTGTGACAAACAGAATTACTGTATGTGCAGGGTAGTCACCCACTTTCTATGACAGCAGATGGGCATGATGACAGCTAATGCTGAAAAGCTGCCTCCTGGGGAATTCACACTTTTGGAGGAGTTTGTTCATATGACAGTTTCCTGTAGTGCTAATCTTTTGAGAAAGGAACGTTTCTAAGTAATGAATGTGGGTTTCTCATGGATCTCATGTGTATGTAATTAATAGAGTTTTACAATATTTTAAAATTTTGAATTTGACTTTTTTTCTTTAAAATTTTAATATGTAAATCCCATTTCTATTTAAGGTAATTTTTTGGACAAAGACAGAGAAGTATTTTGAAAGATTAAATTTACTGTTATTTCTCTTTAGTTTCAGGCACTGCATGCTGTATCACACACGCTGGTTTTGCTAGGAAGGAACAACATACTAAGAAATTCTTTAATATCTCTTCTACTATCAGAAGTACGTCAGTTTGCTGAGCAGCTGTTGCAAGCTCACCAGGTACTGTCATCTTTTCTTTTGGAGAAGGGCCGAAGAATGGTGTTGGGGAGTGTTTTGTCTGTATCTATTTGCTTCATAAAATGTAATAAATGGATCATTCTATAGAATATGCAGGTTTAAGAACCCAGGAAATGCTAGCACCTAACTTTAAAAGCAGATTCAAAAAAAGAGATATAAAGTAAAAGAAAATTTCCTTATGGACCAAAGTAAAATTATCAGACTGTATAATAAATAGACTGTATAGGTTTTAAGATCATGCTGTATAATTTGGAAAATATTTGAAATAATTAGTTAAAACACTTATTGCAACGTGTAAATTGTTGGCTATGCAGGCAATACAACTTAGGTACCCAGCTGGACCCACAAAGAATTGTCTATCTCTAGCTCATGTAAAACTGGAAAGACAGTTGCATTATTTTATTTCAGAATTAGATTTCATATTTCACATTATAATATTAATTTTCATGATGTAAAAGTTATCCAACACTTAAAATTGTATTTAGTTTGCTGCAATGAGTAGGAGATGAAGAGCAGAATAGAATGGGGATAATATTTTTAGTAAAATTTATTCTTAGGTTAAATTTTTTCCAGTAAACTATAGAGTTTAAAAAAATAGAGAGACAGTAAGTGGATGTTCCTTTAATGTTTGGAGAAGAGATGTATGAAATAAACTCGTTTTTCATAGATTTTTCATGTATTTGTGTGTGGCGGTATGAATCTAATGCAAACCGTTCAGTTTCACTTGGGATTATGACTTGATTGTACACTATCCTAGAAGGGTCAATAAAAAGAAAGCATGCAGCTTTTTATTTGGTGGCAAATAAAGTTACTGATATATAGAGAAAACATTCATCATAGGTATATCTAGTGGTGGTCCAGTTTAACAAATGTTTCAAGTGTTGCTCAAGCAGTCTTAACTTTATTCTTTTTCTCTCTAGGATATGATATGGGAGTAAGTTCTGACTGCTGGAGAGGGAACATGTAATTTCCAACCCAAATTTCTAGTGTGTTTGAATTATATTCTGAAAAGACTTCAGAAAGGCCAGTCTTGAAAGAATTAGACAATGAGCTGTGTCTTATTTTAAGTCACTAATAGCATACCAGAGTTATTAATGGCAGCCAAAAGCGAACAGGCTTTAAACAAATGTAAGGATAGGGAAGTGTGTAATTAAAAAAAAACAGTTTTGTTTTTTAAGTTTAAACAAGTTGCTTATTTTTAACATTATTAAATCTCACCAGTTTAACGGAATTAGTCATTCCTCCTTTCAGCAGAGTTTTTGCCAGTGGCAACACAGAACTCTCCAGTGCTCCACACTGACGAAAAGCTTACATTGAACATTGCGCTTTGCTGAGTTAGTTACTACGGTACTACTTAACCTTGCCATACTGTAATTATTCTAAGTATTGCTTTCATATTTGGTACGTAAAATTTATTTCTAAAAATTTCTAAAAGAAGTTTGACTCCTCACTTTGCTTTATGTTGGAAAGAATCATATATTTGATTTTAAGATCATAATAAGAGAGATTAAAACTCTATAACTTGCAGTTGAGAAAATGGAAGTAAATTAGTATCCTGTGATTTTAACCGTAAAAGATTCTCTTCAACTACACAAGTGATTTTGATTTTTCTAATTACAAATTATTTTATTACTGGCAGTGTAATTTGTTTATTTATGGGAAGATAGTAGAAGATTTGATTCATATATAAATATAGAGAAGTTGGTAATTTAATCCCTGAACAATTCTTATACGTCAGCTAGTATAATAAATTGCTTAAATGCCAGTCTCACTAGGGTGGCTTGATACCCCTAGTTGATGGTACAGCAGTTTTCCTTTTTTTTTTTTTTTTTAACCTCTGGGAAAGCTATCATTCTGCTTGATTTCCACCCCCTCCCCCCGTCAAGAAACGGAAACCTTCAATTGTACTTCCTGGAGCAACTGAAGAAAGTTGTATCTAGCACTGAAGGGAAGGTGCCTGTGGAGTAGGAGACAATTTCCGGGGGGACAGAGACTTGTACTCATTTATTGAAAATTAAAAATAAAGATATTTTTGATCTTGTAAATTTATTCTATTTCTTCATACTCAGTATATGTGGACTGAAATTCAGGACAGTAAAATGCATTTGTTACTTGACCTTTTCAGCTTCAGGACCAAATCCTTTTTCAGGTTAAGTCTTTGCTACCTGCAGCCATCCATCTGTTTCATTTTAATTACCTTGCATTTGTGCTTGCTGCAAATCTTAGCCGTTACCAGTCCACAGTACCGACTTTCGGACTTTCTACTACCAAGAGCCTCGAAATGCTTCCCACCTTTGCAAGTGAGGAAATGTATGTTTATTATTGTGCAATGGGGAACATAGAAAGATTCTCTGACAAAACGCTTAATAAGGTTCCCTTTCACCCTTTTTTTTTTAAACAGCCCTTTCTGTTCACCCAGAGAAATAATTTAATTCTCTCATATTCAAGAATTTAGAGCCATGTTTACATAAGGAGAGTTCCCTGCTCTGCTTCTGCTTCCTCCCACTAAGTTGTCAGTCTGCCTTCTGCTACTGAAATGCGGTAGACTCTCTCTTTTTCTTTTTTTTTTCCTTTTTACTGATACAGTAATTTATTTATTTATATTTTCCTCATCCAGCATTATAAGCATTTCTTGGAAGATTAATGCATCTTGATCAACCAACCACAAACCATAGTCTGGAATAGGACTTTCATATAATCTTAGTAAAGCTTATGGGGCTTTCTTTTGAGTCCTTTTAAAACACTTTGCATTTAAGTGACCATCAGAAGAATAAGTGAGCTTCAGGCACTTAGGTGGAGACTCCAGTGACTAATTTTACAATGACAAGGTACTCTTGAAATGTTCACCCCCCAACACAGTGTTGGGCTTTTTCTGGGAATAGCAGAAAGGTTCAAGGTGGCTGAATTTGAAGTCACCTGTACATCTATCTGTAGCTGACACTTTGTAGGACTATAAGATTTTGAAAAGCTGCAGTTCATGTAGGGAAAGTAAATGAAGTTCTGGTTTGCTTAGCTTGCTGTGAAGTCAATGTTTTTAGAGTTTATGCATTCTTGCATTTAGTCCAAATAGATGTATTGTGTTCATTTACAAACCCTTATACGTTCTGTATGTGATAATTATTTCTGGAAATACTGCTCAACAAAAACCTTTCTACTTACCACAATAGGACGCTAAATTCTAGTATTTCTGACAGCCTGATTTACAGGCCTGCTTCTGAATGTTTTTGACTTTGTGTAGCATGACTTTTGGTAGGTGTGATTCTAAAAAGGATTAAAATTTTTTTTCTTGTTTTACAATCAAAACTAACAATACGATGTCAGTTTGAAATATACCAAATGACAGCTTTAAAAAAAATTCTTCATAAATACTTAAATTAGAATTTGCAAAAGGATAATACTTTATATAATCAAACTTCATTAGCTGACAAATGTCCTAATCCTGTTTTGTTACTTAAGCAAAACTGCTGTTAGTTGCAAAGGCATTTCATGTCTTCCACTTAAGACAATCAAATTAGGGACTCTGAATTTTCGTTATGATTAGAGGTGTGCAAATACCTGTTTTCTTTTTGTTTTGTTATTTGTCTCTTTTTTTGTTGTTGTTGGCAGGTAGGAGAAATAAAGAAATCATCTGAGGCATGTATTCAGGTTAGCTTGCAATTAACTTTTAAACATTTGGTGAAAAACAGAAATCGAAAAAATAGCTTCTTCATCCAGCAAATTTCTATGTTTTATTTTTGTATAATTTTTTTTTAAAGTTGAAGATGTTTTCCAACACTGACTTGGATTGAAAACAAAGTTCCTTTTAATTTTTCTAAATGAATGATCTAGATATCTCAACATTTTTATTTTAACTTCCTCATTAAGTCTTGAGCTAAGCTACAAATAGTTTGTAAAGTGCTTGCATTCCAGAATATGCAACTTCATATTCAATCATTTCTTCAATAGGAAGTGTGCTCAGCTCAGGTTATGTAGGTTTGTGGATATGTCCTTTGATAAATATTGAAAATTTTTTACTTTAAAATTCTGACTGATTTTAGTGAGTTTATATCTGTGTCCTCTTGGAACAAGCTTATCTGTCTGTGACCCACAGTTTTAAAGAGCTATCTATGCCCCTAACTTTACAAATTAAAAAAATAGGTTGACTGTAGGAGAGTGTATCTAATGAACTACACCAGAAAAGTACAGAGATTACTCTGCATATTTTTATATTGTTCCCTAATTGACTAAATCCGTTAATCTTAGAATATGACAAATTAATGTGAAATATATGAATAATAGAATTTTGTTTAATATTTTGGACAAATAGTCCCACATGTTAATATAGAAAATAAAAGTAATTAAGGAGCATGTAAAAGTATAGTTATCCTGTTTTTTCACCCAGTTAAAATGAATTTTGTGGTAGTAAACTCTCAAGCAAGTTAGTAGTTTGCTTTAATTCATTTAAGTTCTTCATGTGCTTGAAGTGAAGCTCATACTTCAGTGCTTCGCTGACAAGAGGACACTGACTTCTAGGCAAAAGCATATTAATATAAACTCAATTGGATCCTTTAATTTTTACTGATGTTGGATATGTACTTTTCATTTTTATCTGTAATAGGAACCTTTCGTGCTTCATAAATACGGTTTATAAGAATACAGTAACTGAACCTTATCTTCCTAAGGAATAGAAATCTTCTGATCCCCAATTGGATTCCTACTGCAGAGCAGATACAATTTTAAGATACTAAGATTTCAAGAATGATACTGTGGAAGATGGATTATTTTTCAAATATTAAGCTCCTCACCATGATAGCAGATCTTCCTTTATGATAACTTTTTCAAAGACAGAGGACCAGAAGTGGAAAGCACATACTGGCTCAGTGCCCATTTCTAACCCCCCAGGTGTTAATTGCAAGAGCTCTGAAAAAGAAAATTAAAAACCAGAAAATAGATTTGAAAATAGAAAAATGAAGACATACTGTGAAGTTTTGGAAAGCCCTGTTATTCAGTAATTGCTGATACATAGCTTGTTTAGCATTACATTTTTATATCACATTACTTTCCATACACTATTTTTCCATTTTTAAAACTTTAAAATATTTCTGTCACAAAAACTGTACACAGAATAGTTTTTTTTTAATCAAAACACCAAGTTACATGTAATTCTTAATGTTTTATGTAAGCATTAAGTCCAAATCCAAATGTGAGTGCTAACTTTTCTCCTGAAATGAATGGTGCAGTTAGACTTTGACACGGGATACAGGATGAGAGTCATTCTATTTAGTTTAGATGTATGTAGTAGACACTGCTGTCTACTTCTCATAGAAGTCAACCAAGCAGCTAAGGTTAACTAAAAAATTTGCCAACGTGAAGATAGATAGTCGTGCAAGGCTTTGTTGAATGTTACATAAATTCTTGAGAATCGGGCTCATTACGACAGAATAGCTTTGACTCAAGTGAGCGAAAGGAGTTAGACATATGGGGGGATTTGTCTCACTTAACTTTACGTTTCTATGATGTTTCTATCTCATTTGCTTACTGTAGTTTCCTTTATAGCCAAGGGAGGGAAAGAGGCATTTCTCATCCAACCTATTTTGGATGTACATAATTATGATAATTGGTCCTAGAGTTGTCTGCTTCTCTCTTCTGGCTATGAGGAAGGAAACTTAAGTTGATCAGCTGAAATGTAGATATTTATGTTGTAGACATCTAAAGTTAAGGGAGGAAAATCCCATCATATCTCTCTGAAGATCTCTTTTTGGATGATCTGGGCCGGAGCTGTTATGCCAGGAAAGGCCTGATCCTACAGAACAGTTGTAACAGGTAGTCATGCAAAGCATTGTTCTGTCTGAATGCCGGCAAACTTATGTCAGTAATCTTATTAGATGTTTGTAACAAGTTATATTTCAGTTAGGATAATTAAGAAGTTGACTTAGTTCCCAGGTATTCAAATTCTTTAAGTGTACACATCGTTGGAAGAGATTGATGATGAACTGGGGTGCAGGATACATGTATTGGAGCTTCTTGTAACCTGCATTCAGCAATGGTGTGTCTGATGCACATGCCTCTAAATAGGAAGCTCTCTTAAACTAACAAGTCTATGCAGGCAATGTACTTAGGAAGAAAAAGAACAAGGAGGAGCATGGGTGCAATATGATTTTGAGCATTTTCCAAGATTTTTGTTGCCATTCAGCACTGCATAGCAAACAGTCATGTCACTGAAATGTCAAACTACACAGCAACAGCTCTATGTGGAAGCAAATGAAGGGCTGAAATATTCCTGTGGCTGGAGAGCCGTTTTTTTTCTAGCAGGCCTGCAAATTAGAGACACTGCGAATGTCAAGATGGACTAGCTCAGTTGGTAATCAATCCATCAGGGAAAATGGAGTTTGCCTGGAGCTGTGTTCAGCTAGATAACAGAAAGGTTTAAAGTGCTAAGAACTGAGCTATTAATGTCAGGGTTTGTCTTCATAAGCCTTTGTCCATGCAGCAATTCTGTATCCAGTGGATGCTCTGGGCAGGTATGGTACCCACCACATGCTTTATTCCAAATACGAGTGTGTCTGATGTGATTGATGTAGAGTGTTCTTCAGATAAGCTCCTCTTTCCAAGAAGTCTACTTCGTTTATGCAATATGTCTAATCTCTTCAGCCATAAGTTTATATATATTGTAATAGAGCTTTTATATGAGTTAGAAAAAAGCTATACTATTTTTCCCAAATATGGTAGAAAATGGCTAAAATCATAAATTAGAAAAAAATAGCTGAGAATATTATGCAACTAGAAAAGCTAAGTGCATTTTGCAGTCCACTGTTGTTCAAGGTACTAAAATGGCTATCCAGCATGTTTGGCTTTTTGTAGTTTCTACTGTTGACTTTTACTAACGCAGCAGATTACTAATACTTCACCCAGGTAAAATAAGAGAGATTGATACCATGTAGACCTCATGAAAATAATTAAACTTGCATCTGGACATCTGTTCATCCTTTTTAAGATGTCATTTCTTTCTTTATTGTGCTAGTAAGCACAGATTGCAACGTATTTCAAATTGTGAATGGTTAAAGATGCTGCAAAATAGTGCTCTGGGTAAATGTAGGATTATTTTTTATTCTATGTGACTACTGATGCTACTGGTAACAAAGGAAATAACGGCTGGATAGAATAATCAGTGGATCTGCATTTTGTCTCAGATATATACATAGTTTGGAGATACGGACTTATGAAAACATAAATCTCTCCCCGAAAGACAGGAGTGAAAGAATCAGTCGAGACTTGGTATATGTTTGAAGAGTGCCATACACATTTGAAGTGTATACCTGCTTTTCCTGCATATGTCATCCCCTATTACAGGTTAGATTTTAAGATGCATATGTGTCAGACAGAACTGGAAAATGACAAGCAGTTCATGTGGTTTCTCTCTTCCCTCTCATACTATCATAAAATGATAGTGCTAAGGAGAAAGGAGTTTAGAAGGATTCTTACAGAGCTAAAAGGTAGCAGGGCTTTGACTGCACTTAGGTGGTTGGCAAAATTGAGGATGACATGTAATCAGAAAACCTCAGGTGTGTTTGGGAATAGAAGCAGCAAATATTGATTACATGAGGAGAACTCTGTATTACTGTCGACTAGAGAATTATTAATCTTAATACTGGTGAATCATCTCATTCATGGAAACATAATACTGGAAAAGGAAAAATGCTTAATTACAGAAATCAGAATATATCATATCACAACAAGTAAATAACTAATATTCCTGGAAATCTTCTTGTTTCAAATTGTGCACAAAATCCAGGCTTTAAAAAAACCAAAATTAACATGATTATAAATTAAAATTACCTATTTGAATTCTTGATACAGTAAAAAAAAAAATTGCAATGAAAGCTTGTCTGGGTTGATGCTGCTTTTACTTCTTTATTCTCAGTGTTAATTCTGTCCTTTTCCTATTGCTTTCTTTACAGCTCAGTTAATCCTTTTGCATGCTTGAAAGCAGAATGTGAATAAGGAAGAAGCATCTGATTTTTGTGGCATATGTGGTACACCCGCTAGTCTGGAAGACCATTTGATTATAACTTAATCTGTGTCTCCCAATAGGTAGTTTTAATGCTTCTGTTAACCTCCTTTCTTCATGGAGGATTCTTGCTTACTGACAATGATTTGCAAAATGGAATGATGTTACAGAAAATTAAGCACCGCTTCCTTAATGCTTTTGAATATTGGAGTTGTCTATGTGAATTAGCATATATACCATATGTGCTCTTAAAAGTTCAATTTACAGGCAAGGTAACATTTTGTTACAGATTTACCTTCTGATTTTCTTTTTTCTTTTGGAGAATTGTTTAAAGTCCTCATTACGTTGTAATTTTAACACAGCTTCACTAAATGCTTTTCGAGATGCAGTATGAATGCACAGTTCCTGTGTCAATGGCTTTGCAGTTTATTTGCTGCTTTAGTATTTCATATCTTCATAAAATGGAAGAGTTGTAGCCCTAGAATTTTTAGCTAGAAATTACTGATATAATGGATTTTTGTTTGGAAGAGTAATTACAGTTGATAATTAAAACTGTCTTTAAATAAGAGCCTAGTTAAATATAGTAAAATGTAAATGGAAACTATGGAATGATAGCGGATACTAGTGAAATCATCACTTCATCTTTCTTTCAAAACATTTTTTACATTTTAGAGGACACATTAATATCTTTGGATTTCTTAGCTTTGCACACACTTGCCTCTCTCTAAACATGTGGGACAGTCCTGTACCTAATGACTTAGAAGGTCAGCTTGCCCCATTGGGGCCTCATTTATTGTTTTGGGTTTTTTTGCTAAAAATACCTTTGAAGCTGTGTTTATCTACCTATAGAGCTTATGCATAACCATTACTGCTTTAAATCACAATACCAGGAAGATTAACTGATGTTCGTTCCGTGCTTTCTAAAATCTTAAAGTGCTTTTAAAAACTCATTATGTAGCTCGCTGTGAGACGTTATAACCACTAAGCATGTGCACAGTGGCATATCTTCTGCAGTATGCTGTGGTATACCATCAAGCATAGAAAAACTGCTTCTGTTCTTTGCATGTTCTTCTTTGATAAGCAATGTTTTTCCCTATGAGCTGCAGTGAATGCCACCACATCCAGAAGGAGCTGCTGTCCCAGGTTTGGCTCTGAAACAAGCAGAGCTCATGTTGCTAGGATTTGACTGATGTACAAGTGATTAATAGAGTAGGTTTATGTCTGGGATGAAAGGGTTGGCTACCTGGAGTTTCTTTTGTAGCTAAGGTGTTGGAATTACGGTTTGCATGGCTGAGACATGCAGTAGGTTAAATCTAGTTTAGTAGCTTCTCTTAAACTTAGTCTAGCTTTTGGGTGACCGCACTTACCTGGCTGGTTAAGGCTTGATCTGGCAGGGCAGCAAACTACTATTAATGCTGTGCCCAGAGGGGGAGGCAAATTTCAGGACTGGTGTCAGCAACAACTCCTATTCATTGTTAGATTGACAGGATTTCTGGTATAGATTTAATTTAGGGAGATAGGATGTGATGAGCTAAAGGTGAACACGCTTACAGAAGGTATCACAGAGCTAGATGTAGGGTTGTCATGCTGAGGGCTTAGGAGTCTGGGGTTTCAGTTCTAGGTAGGCACTGATGATGTAGCCTTCTCAATCCACAGCTAATTCGGTGGAGGTAATGTATTGGTGGGCTTGGGTAAGCGTAAGAATGAGAAGTGAGCTTATTAATGCCTTTGGGACTCATAGGGGCTTTGGAGATACAGGAATATGATGCTGGGCTAGGTTTGTGGTGAGGGAGAAAGGGAGCAGCAACTGAGTGTATTTAGATCTGAGTGTTAGTGACGTGAGTTGCTGGATTTGTGTTAAGGTAGAGAGCAAGGTTTGGATGTCCAGGATTTGTGCAGCAGAGAATGCTTTGCTAAAGTTGGAGGTATTCCAGAAAGAGAAGCTGAAGTATGCTTGGGCAGGATATGATTTATATGGCTTGATTAGATTTAGGATTAAGACATTGTTGGTTGCAGTCTTGGACTTGGATGAAATACTGACAACCAGATACCTTTGCTGGGCTGAACCACAATTGTAAATGCACACATACATAGTCACAGAATAATTTATGGCAGCACAATCTGTATTGCATATCTTCTAGAATGATTTCTTTCCTGCTGAAGTATGCATTTGAAATGCATGTATTACATTACAGAATTAAAACTAGTTTTAGGAAATAATGTTCTTGAATCCACTCCAGTTTAACTTCCTATTATATAAGAACGGATTATTTTCACTTGATTCCAGTAACAATTCACATAGGGAGAAATAAATTGAGTCAAATGCATAGAGCAAGAAAATGGGGAAAATAGAAGAAAAAATGTGTGTGTTTGTATTTCTCCTTTTTTGTAAACGATGGCATCCCAGGTTGCATGATTACAGTGTAGCCTTTGAAGATTTAGCTTGCATGTTTTGAATTTCCTGGCATCTGTCAGTCCCTGAATTGAGTTGGCAAAGCACAATTAAACCTCTAGGTGTATTGTCTTGAAACAAGATAATTTTGGCACTACTTCATCCTTATAATTAATTCTTTCATTAAAAGTTACTCCTAGTCTTTCTGAGTTTTCAGAGTATTAAACTTCTAGGTGAAGTTGCTGTTTTAAAGAACGCTGTTTCATGTAGCCTTGTCATTTAATCAAAGCTCTTTTACTAAGCCTAGCTACTACATTTAATAGAGAATACTATAGGGAATTGTGTATGATAAATATGAGAGAGAGAGTGTGGTAATAGAGATAAAAATCTGAGTAGTAGTTCTGCCTATAGGAATAAATTATAAACAGAGCTTAGTTTAGGTTAACTTATTCAGTTACTCATTTTGAGTTCTTCCTACACAATTTGATTATGTGAACTATAATTCAGTCCTGTTGACTAACTTAAACAGAGAGAATTCATCAAATGATCATAGAATTACAGAATGGATAAGGTTGGAAACGACCTCTGGAGATGATCTAGTAGAACCCCTGTGCTCAAAGCAGGCTCAACTAGAGCAGGTTGCTCAGGGCTGTGTATAACCGAGTTTTGAATTTTTCCAAGGATGGAGACTACACAGCCTCTCTGGGCAGCCTGTTCCAGTGTTGATCACCTTTATCATAGAAAAAATTATTTCTTATGTTTAAATGGTATTTCCTGTATTTCAGTTTTTGCCCATTGACTTCTGTCCTGTCAGTGGATGTCACTGAGAAGAGTCTGGCTCTGTCTTCCTTACCCCCCACCCCACCAGGTATTTATACACATTGATGAGACCCCCTGAGCCTTCTTTTGTCCAGGTGGAACAGTTCCAGCTCTCTCAGCCTCTCCTTGTATGTTCTCGTCCCTTCATCATTTTTGTGACTTCACTGGTCCCACTCCAGTATATCCAGGTCACCTTTGTGCTGAGGAACCCAGAACTGGACCCAGCACTCCGGGTGTGTCTCACCTGTGCTGAGCAGACGGGAGGAATCGCTTCCCTCAACTTGCTGACAACACTTCCCCTCATGCAGCCCAGGATGCGATTGGCCACCTTTGCCACAAGGACACAGTGCTGGCTCATGTTCAACTTGTTGTCTGCCAGGGCCCCCAGGTTCTTCTCTTGCCAAGCTGCTTTGCAGCTGTCAGCCACCAGCCTGTGCTGTGCATGGTGTTATTCCATGCCAGGGATAAGATTTTGCACTTCCGTTTGTGGCAACTCAAGATTTCTCTTGGCCAGTTTCTCCAGCCTGTCGAGGTCCCTCTGAATGGTAGCACAACCCTCTGGTGTGTCCATCACTCCTGCTTTTGTATCATCTCCAAACTTGCTGTGTTTGGAGATGATACAAAAGTCCCATTGTCCAGGTCATTCATAAAGGTGTTAAACAGTACTAGTGCCAGTGTCAGCCCTTGGGGTGCACCAGTATTGAGTGGCCTCCAGCTGGATTTTATGTCTCTGATCACAACACTCTGAGAATGGCAGTTCAGGCAGATTTCAGTCCACCCCACTGTCCACTTACCAAGCCTGTAAATCTATGCTGACTACTCTCAGTCACCATTTTGTCCATCATATGCCTGGAAACGGTTTCAAGGATTATTTGCTCCATTGCCTGCCCAGGAATCAAGGTGAGGCTGACTGGCCTGTATTTCCCTGTATGCTCCTTCTTGAAGACAGAAGTGACATTTGCTTTCTTCCAGTCCTCGGGAACCTCCCCTGCTTGCCATGACTGTCCAAAGATAACTGAGTGAACCTGCTGTGACATTGGCCAGCTCCCTCAGCAATCACAGGTGCATGCTGCCAGGTCCCATGGACTTATGTATGTCCAGTTTCTTTAAGTGTTCCCTAATCTGAGTCTTCTCCACTGCAGGTAAGTGTTCCTTGCTCCAGACTTTCCCACTGGTCTCAGGGACGTGGGATTCCTCAAGGCTGGTTTTACCAGTAAAGATCAAGGCAAAGAGACTATTGTGTTCTTCGTCTCTGGTTTCCTTGCCACATTTTTCCTCATCTTCATTTTGCTGCTGATGTACCAGTAGAAATTTTTCTTGATGCATTTCACCTTCCTTGCCGGATCGAACTTGAGATGGGCTTTGGCTTTCCTAACCATCTCCCTGCACCCTCAGGCAGTGTCTTTGTATTCCTCCCAATTCACCTGACCCTGTTGTATGCTTCCTTTTTATTTTTGTCAGGAGGTCCTTGTTCATACATGCAGGCCTCCTGCCACCTTTGTTTTCCTGTACATCAGGTAAACCATTCTTGAGCTTGAAAGAGGTGATCCTTGAAAATCAATTAACTCTCCCAGATCCCTCTTCTCTTCAGGGTCATAGCATGTTGGATTTTCCCAAACAGATTCCTGAAGAGGCCAAAGTCTGCTCTCCTGGTGCCCAGGGGGGCAATCCGACTTTTTGATTTTGATAAATTTTCAAGCAATAGTTGAGATGATAGTTGCAAATTAGTTGAGTTCCTAAGAGAAGTGTTAAGTCATATAGAGGCAAGTCACTTTTCTACCTACCAAGGAGTAATCCTCTTCAGGAAGGCTTATAGGAGCTTCAGTAATGCTCTTAGAGTTACGAACAATAATTATCATTATTATATGAAGGTAATAATTCATAATGAAGCCCACTGAGTTTGTGGGAACATAAGGTGAGTATTGAGACATGCTCTGAAACTCCTCCTTTTTCTCGAACACCCTCTAGAAAACCTTTATAGGTATAGCTAATAAGGTGAAACAGAGGCTGGAATCTGTTCTGGAGGATAGCACATTACCTACTAAGTTAGCCCTTAGTCTTCCAGGACTAAAAGATATTTCAGAGGGACCTTAAATAACAGCTAGAACAAAGTATGTTCCATATCTTTGCTGTTATTTTTTTTTATTATTTTAATGAAGGAAACAGAAAAGCTAATGTGTTGCTTTCCTAAAAACTGTTATAATTTAGAACTTGTCTAATTTTAAGAAGGGTCTGAATAACTTGAGCAAGCAAGAAAGCAAAATTATTTCTCTAGAAACCTTAGTACTTTCGTCTTTTAGGAGCTGTTTTTTGTTTTTCATCAGGATGCATAGTTTAGTTGGGAAGCTTGCAGCTTAAATTGTAAGCTTGACAAACCTTTGTGTCTGCTTATGTCGGAGAGCATACATTCTTTCTGCTTCTGGAGGAGGTATAGTACTGCTGTTCTAGCAACGCACAGGGAACAGGGAAACCATCAAGGATTACTGGGAACTCATATTACGTCTAGAGCAGTGCTTGCCACTAACAAGAGTGTCATCAACATGGTGGTTCCTTCACTGTAATTAACCTCGCTTCTGTGTCCATCCAGATATCTTGAATTCTCATTGCCTAGTCATTTCTGTCTGGTACCATTGTATTACTGCTAGATGATTGATATTACCACACCTTCCTTCCAGTCACCTAAACCCCATCACAATTATCTTCCTTTTACTTCTGTCAGCCCTGGTTACTTACCAATCCTTGTCTGTCTTTCACAGACTCTTAGGAGGAGGTAGCACCAGAAGTCTGAGGCTAAAGAGGGCAAGGACCTTTTAAGCTTGAAAACTCTTTCTCATTAAAAATAAGAAGTAATTCTGTATATTCACTAAGTTTTTTCTCAAAAGTAAATGGCATATGATTTCATTTGGTATTTCCAAAATGGATAGCAAAATCAGAGTAGTGAGTTGTGCTTCTGTCAGATAAACGCTGCATGGTTGAAAGATGTTATTGTACCATCTGCTGAAAACAGAATAAATTTTCAGGTATAACAAGTGAAAAGAATACTTTTCGCTCTCAGTAACAAGACAAAAGAAACAACTCTCACGCAACAAAATTCACCCACGCTGTAGATCAGGTAAATGATAGTATTTTCTGTCATAAAAGCTTGTTCTCATTTTGTACGTTTTGGCAAATGTTAACCATTCAGGCTGAAACTTTTTTCTGTAGATGTCTGCCTCAGGCCATTTTTGTTTGTGCTTTTTACTTTATTTTTGTTTCTGTGAGTGCATGTGTACAAGTTTAAAGAGGAAGGCATAAATGTCCGCAGCTTTCACAGAAGCCAGTAGGAGCTTTGCTTTGAATTCATGCAGTTCGGTGTAATGGCAGGCATTGTAAAATCATGTCCTAGTCAGCCAAGATTGGCATTAGCAGCTGCTTTGAGTATTGAAAAGATCCTTTTGTAAAAGGATGAAAGCATTACCTCTCTCTCTAAAAGCAGTTGTGAAGTTAGAGTAATGTTTGTGGTATGCGTGGAATTATAGCAATGATTGTCATTAAAAAAAAAAAGTATTAATTCTGTATTCAGAGCAGAGACTGAATGCTACACATTTTATGCCCATGCATATAGCAAGAACAGAAAAAGTACTGACTAGTATTTCTTCTAATTGAGCATCGTCCATCCTCTATGGTAACAGAAGCAAGTACCCTTGCAAAAAGGAAAAAAAAACCCCACAACCAAACAGTAAGTGATCACATAATTAAAACTGTAGGCATAAGAGAGTCAAATTAGGCTTGCAATGTCATTGTATTGATTTAAAATTGCCATTCCTAATAAAAAGCAGATAGCTAGTAGTACATTAAGAAACTATATAAAATAAATGAGAGAATTAATTTGCGATATTGAAGAACGTAGTCTGAATCATAGGCCTTAATTTTCTCAATGTTTCATGATTCTGCTAATGAATCCTTTGACCACTCTTTGGAATTTGTCCCACTAGTTCATTCTACACGGTGATTGCTCAAGAATCACTCAGCTGTACTTAGCTTAGAGGAAGGTATGCTTTGATTAGTGTCTGAGTTTAATGAATTAGCAATTTATACCTATATTTTCTGTCTGTAACATAGGAGCTGATTCCACTTTGTGGGTTTTTTAAGATACAGTTTTCCATGGTCACAGATTCTTGAAATTAATTATCATATGAAAGACAGCTTCTTATAAACAATGCCTGTCTGTTTCTCTGAGTGTAGATACCACTGTAGAAAAAGTAGAGGAAGTTAACTTTCAGGGAAGGTATAAAGCTGCTGAGGCTTTCCTTATGCGTGATTTAAGACTAATAAAAAGGAAGAGGGTTTCTGCTCCCATAGTGGTTCTAGAAGAGGCACATGGAGATTACACTGCTTACAGAATTATCTTTTTTATGTAATACTATTGTGTTATTTGCTATATGGCATTACTAGTCACCTTTGAAGTGTAACTTTTGAAATTATGGAAGACTTACTAATATTTTGCTCAAAATTCATCTATTTTCCATAGATAGTGTTGCTAAATAGGCCAAACTGTAAAAGGTGCTTTATGATGAGGAGTGTGGAATGTTGCCCAACATTCATTACAATTGTGCTAGTATATAACTAAGCAAGTTGTGATATAAAGAGCCAGTTGATCAAAATGTCAAGAATATATATTATGTTTACTAAAAATAATGATTATTGGTAATTTGTGTTTTGGTTTTGTTTTTAAAGTTTTTGACCTATTCTGTGATTTACTGTATTTTTAAATAGCGCATTTTCATGTTTTATAGGTAATTTGCATGGGATTCTTTGTGTGCGTGTTTAATGTATTTTAAGATACTGTTGACAAAATGTGAGTTTCCATAAAATGATCTAGAAAAGAGAAGACTGAGGGGGAAGAGCAGTTGTAATAGTCTTCCAGAATGTGAAAAGTTGCTATACAAGGAGTAGTCCTTCTGACTTCTGTAGTGAAGAAGAAGAAACATACTTGGTGATTAAGATACCTTTTCCTGAAGATCTTCAAGTACATTCATGATGAGCATCTTTTGGGGATGACCTAAGTATACCTGAACCTGTCTCAGGGTGAGGGTTGAGACTAGAACACTTGAGGACCCTTTCAGCCATGAATCTGATCTCTGCACTCCTATTTATATATTATATTAACATTGATAATTATGGTCAAAATTTGAATCAGTTGCAAGGGAGGGGGAAGGAGGCAAAACTACACTGCGATTTCCTCTGCTCCTGAGTTTTGGAAGAAACTGAAGTACTATTCTAATTAAATTTGTGGATGCTAGTTTTGGGGGGATTGGTATAATTAGGATTTAGTAATTAATGCTAGTAGGTCAGGAAAGAGGTTTTACAGAAAATTTACAAAATTTGACTCATTTTAGAAAATTACTAACACGTCCCACAATCAGGATGTCAAAGTGCGGGAGATTAAAACTCTGTTCTTCAGACAGTAATAAAAATTCAGGATGTAGATTAGATGTGTCCTGGCAGGGATTTTAAACAGATAATTTTTGCGCAAAAGTGACTGGTTTGCGTCAGAGGAAGCCTCTTGGGGTTTTCATGTTTGGAGTCCTGTGAATTCTGTATTTCTCAGGCAGATTACTTTTGATGTCCCCACTTATATTCAGTATTCATTGTAACACCTGTGTAATCTATAAAGATGGAGAAAACGGTAATTTTAAGAGAGGTCTTGGAAACTAGGAGAAAAACGTAGCTGAAGACTGGACTGCACCATTGATCGAGACCTTATAGTGTTGTGCTCAGTTACAGTGGTGCTATACGTATGTATAAGGATCTGAATAATGAGTAGCTTACAGCTGTGTTCACTTGAATAGCATTTCAAATAATATGTACTGTTCTGGGTTGTTTTATGCTAATGACAAAATAATATTCAACAGCCTTTGCTCATTTTTAAATATTTCTATTTATCATAAGAGCTGTTCTTCAAAATGCATTTTAGCATACATTTCAATTTCAGAACGTACTTCTTAACTTCCTTGCAAACAATTTTAAATGCATTTGAAAGTTAAATTATATTATTGATTCATGGATTCTGAGGTCAGAGGGAGTCATATTTAGTCCAAACTCCTTTCTATACACGCAACAGATTTTTCCAGAAACTGAATTTAAGAATGTGTTATTAATACATCTAATCTGAAAGCTGTTATTGATGCTGTTCATTGTTTACAATTATTATTCTCCTCATTCTTTAATAATAGCTTATGAGTTTTGGCTTTCTCTATCTGAATTTTATTTCCTAGAATTAATAAGAGTTAAAAAAAAAAAAAAAAGCCCTGATCAAGATTGATAGAATATGCTGAAATAGTATTACAGCTACATAAAGTTATATAGTGCTATATATAGTTATATAGTAAGCTAGATAAATTATGAATGAAGCATAAGCAATTGTCCAAACAATTAGTTTTATGTTGAATCAACTTGAATCAATAGTATTAACTAAATATTGATTTGTCTTGTTATTTATTATGTATTTGTTAAAATATTTATTTGAGGAAGAAATTCAGCTGGTGGAAACAAAATTTTTACTAGAACTCATTTGAAAGAAGTATTACAAATGCTTAGAATACTCTGACATTTTCAGTATCAGTTAAGATAGTGGGGAACGATCCAGTCCTGGCTATGTTGTGGTCTAATCACATTCTGTATGCTGCTAGTCCTGTTAATTCAAAAGTTAAAGACCAGATCCAGAGCCTGTTGAAATCACTAGAGGACTCCATTTTTCAGTCAAATTACATTGAAAGTTTGGATTTATAATATGATAGCATTATGCAGTTGCTGGGTTGATGTACTTCTAAAATAATAGAATAATTATTTAAAACAAGAATTGAGAATTTGGTTATGTAAGTATAATTGAGTTTCCTTTTACCTAGGGATTTATAATTTTTTCTTCTACTTCACATAACCCTTACTTTGTGTCAGTAATTTTTATTATGACCCTATGTAAGGCATGATTTCATCATTTTTTGTTGTTTATGAAACATAAACTCTTAAATAATGCTGCCTGCACTTATCAGTGATGTCTGCCTTGGTTGTCTCTCCTACCTGATGCTCTGAAACAGGATTCTCTCTATCTGTCTCCTTATTCACAGAGTGTACCACATTTAGCAAACCTGAAGTACTCTATTTGCATTTTCAAACTTCTTATCAGCCAATTCTGTTCTGATTCCTGTAAGAAAGCAACAGTTACAGTAATACATATTCAGTAACAAATGCAAATGTCTGATTTAAAGAGAGAAGAACAAACCTTAATAGTGTAAGTTGTCTGTACTATTTTGTGATCGTTTTCATGTCATCCTTATTTTCTTATTCCTCTTGTTTGAACAGTTTTAAATTGCAGCATAAGATATTCAAAGAAGAAATTGAGTGGAGATTTTGAGGGGTTATCAGGTTACAAAAAATAAGGTATTTGAGATTGCTCCAGCAATTCAGTCTTATTTCTTCTTAACAGTGTTGTAATGGGGAAGAAATTTTATGTTTTTAATGCCAACCCCCAAAAGATATAGCCAAAATAAGCTGTACTAAACATAGCACAGATGAAAAATATGTAGCATAGTTGCCATGGCAAAACTTTTCTTCTTTCTGGTGACAGGCAAAGCAACTGGGAGGGCTCTTGCTTTTCTGTATGACCTTGGTACCCCGTCAGTCTCAGGTCCTGTGGGACAGCACCCCAAACAGCTTGCCACCAAGCCTGCAAGCAGCAGTTGTCCATTTAGAGCCAAAGGACCATTTGCTGACTCGGCACCTTGGCACATCTTTCATCATCCTGCGGTGCTTTCTGATTCATTCTCCTGCCTGAAAAGTGAGGGCAGAGGAACCAAAGCAGGACATTTTAAATATCCTTGCTGGCAGCCTTAAAGACACTTTACTCTCACTGTTGCAGGTATGAGAAATTCTGTCAGAATAGCAGATAGCATACAACATTGCTTTTAACTCTACATACACCACCACCATCCCCCCTCCACCCAGATGATCTCAATTTTTCATTTGTTGCATTGTCTTTAAAGATGTATTCCCCATGGCCACTTCTTTCCTCTAATAAGCAGTGCAGTATTAGGAAAGAAGATGACTTTTTTTTCTCCTCTATCAGTGTACAGATCTGAATTCACTGTGAGCAATTCAGGGTGGTTTATGTGTGCAGAAGTGATGGCTCCCAATGAATTTCTGCACACGCAGGAAATGGTATAACATGGCAAATTTTATTGTAATCTGTGCACAAGGCACTGATATTTTTTTATTGCATTTGACTCAGCAGGAGACAGATTTCTAGAATTGTGTTCACAAAGATGAGATGCCTGTAGTCATTTGATCAGTAATATCTTATTTGTAAAATATCAGCCTGTGCTAAGTTCCAAATTCCAAAGAAGACTTAAAAAAACCCCAAAAAACCCTAAAGCTAAGAGTCTAAAAGACCGACTTATTTCTAAGGAACCTGTTTCCTTCAGTAGGAAGTTTAAGGAGAGTCAGGATTTGCAGTCAAATGCATCATGTGAAATAGCAAGATTTTCAGGAATTTTTAGGTATCAATGTAGTTATAAAACTAGGTTGACAGTGCAGTCTGTGGATTTTTTTTTTTTTATAATTATGTTGAAATTGAGGCACATTGATTTAATTGCCCTTGTGGTAAATTAAGGGTCTGCAGGAGCAGCAATGAACAATTCTCTTATAAGATTATAACTGTTTCTATCATTGGCAAATGAAAAACTTCTTTTTTTTCAGAAGCCTCAATAGTTAAGTGTAATAGCATTGCATCTGAAAAACTCAGATATAGGTATCCAGTTGCAGTTGACGTATTTCTAACAAGACCTTCAGGGCTTTGTTGCTGGAGGGAAATACTAGCAATTAATGTGAAATCTAGTAAGGGCACGTCTGTCTGCTAAGTTAATAAATAAAACATAGACGGGTTTTCTTAGCTGCCAATTGTATTCAGGAACACAGCCAGTGAACTGTGATACTTAAAATAAATTGGCATCTTACAAATACTATTTGAGAAATAATTATAGTCCCTGAAGTGATTAGCCATAATAATAAATTTTACTTTTCCACTTCTTCATGCTATTTTAAAATTAATTAACTATATAAAAGTAAACTATGATTTTGTGATTTAATCAAATATCTGTTAGTGCCAGGATCTTTCTGGGGCAGAAGAAAGGTCTCCTTCCTTTGATACTCCTTATTTGCAGTCCAAACCATGAAATATTATGTTTGTATTGAACATAACACTTTTTGCACAGGAAACTTTGTATTTTTGTAATATTCAGCGTGAACATAGGGGACAGAACTGTGCTCCAGTTAATTCATAACTCTACGAGCACAAAGGAAATTCCTTAGCAGACAGGCCCCGCTGCCTTTTTGGCAAATGCAATATCCTGTTGAAATAGATCTTCCAAGCAGTGATCTAGGGCTTAATATATACATATGTTCGATGTTTTAATGTGGGTCTTGACATATATTCATTGTGAGAAATACTACAAAGGTGCTCTGGAAAGAACTTGAGAGCATCTCTTAATAAAGTATTAGGCTGTTGCAGATGATGTTTCATATTCCCACTTTTTTGGCAATATCTACAATATCATATGGAATAGAAATGTCCTTTTCTTCTTCTACTTCAGAACTGGAGGAGAAACCACTCAACTATTTCTGGGTTTTTGCGTAACTACTTTATAGTTTTCCTACTTACATTTAGTAGGGTAACTTTGTTTTTATCCGTGGTTTTACTTTTATTCCAAACATGCTTTAAAGTTCTTACTTTTGGGTTGTTTTGGGGTTTTTTTTTTTTTAACTCAGCTACTTACTGATATTCTGTGATCCCTTTAGCTTCTCTCATCAGTTACTTGCATTATAAATTTTTACCTTACCTTCAGTGGCATTAATTGCCTCCTATTCCCTATGTATAGATTATTTAATGTTTTATCAGTGCTTTCACATTTTCTTTTAATGGGTTCATTTTTACATCAGCATACTTTGTAATGTTGATACTTGGAAAATTCAGCTGACATACTGGCAGCTTACAAGGAAAAATAGTGACTTCCGTAGTTTATCATCTTTAAGAAAAAGCTATATATCTTTCTGAAAGATGTGGGGAAAAAAGATGTGATTTTTTTTCCTTGAACTTTCAGATCAGGCAGTGTGGTCTTTGTGGTCCCTTCTAGATTTAAAATTGAAGACTATGTAAAAACATCATACTACATTATTTAATACTTTCAGGTACGTGATCACCAAGAACTTGGAATTATTTTTAAAAAGAGACAGTATTACTGCTCTGCCTTTGTCTATGTTTCTTTGCTGTAAGAACTTTAAGTCAAAATATTTGTTCTGAAAAATATGAGCTTGTTTATTTCGTTTGTTTTTACATGTTCCTTGCTTCCCTTCAAGGGCAGTTGTGCTGTAGAAGTGCCAGTGAATGGATATGAATTTGGAATTAGGGAGGGTAAACTAACTGTGTCATAAGATGTGAGAACAACAGCAGCAAAAAGAAAAACCTTTGAGAACTGATTTCTAAGTAAGCAAAGCAGCAGCAAAGGAGGACTTTTTTGTTTTGTTTTTATGGACTGTGTAGAATTTCAGCCTTCTGCAGTTTGATACACACAAAATAGAAATAATAATGCCTGTCACAAACTTAAGGAAATACTACACAATTTACAAAAAAGGACTGTCTAGTTATAAATTCTGAAATAACTGATTTCTTATCCTCTTACTGTTGCTTCTGGTTCTTAATTTGTGTGCCTGCTTGTAGCTAATATTTGAGACTGAGCAATGGATGTGATTTTCTAGTTAGGGTGTACTTCTCAGAGTGGGCTAGTGAGTCACCGTCACTGTTTGGCTTTTTGCTCTCAGCCAGGTTTTGCTGCCTTTCTCACAGCTTTTTGCAACTCTGTCAACTTTGCATTTTTAATAATTGTTCCCTGTTGTTTCACTGCATGATTTGCTCTAAGGCTGTTGATTTTCCTAGTTTCAGAACTTTGCAGTTTTATTTGACTACGTTTAAAGCTAAACTGCTATTAATCTTATTTTTATTAAATATTTATATCTTTATCTTGTATGTTTCTTGATTTTAAAAAACAACAGAAATTCTTTGTACTGTAAGACTAAGTGCTTTATCACAGAGGGACATAACTGAAAAAATACCAGAGTGCTTCCACTTGTATGTGCCTAGTTCCCAGTGTGAAATCTTTTAGTAAGCTCCTGGTAAAGTGCTGGGAAAGAGGTGAATATTTCAGAAGAGACTTGACAGGAGTAAGTACAATTGAGTGGGAGACAGCTATTCTAAGAAGTAGGAAAAGTTAAAGAAATTGGTGTTTCTTAAATTTTGTTTTTCTGTGCAACTCACTTGTAGGGTTGCAGTTTATAAACCCAAAGTGGTTTCCTTAGTTGAAGCACCTGAGTCTTTTATTTCAAGTTGGAAATGGGAAGGAGGACATTTGCCTGTGTCCTTTTAAATGAAGTCAGTATGTACCAGTGCTGCTGATGTCCCATTTTCTTAGCGAATTACTTTCTTAGGAAATGATAGATATGTACAGCCTAATCAGTGATTTAGACTAACAGATTGCGCTGTTCTTCGCAGCTTACTAAATTCTCTACCATACTACTTGAAATACCACTTATATAATATTCACATTTGATTAACAAGCACAGCAAAACCAGTCTGGGACTAAACAGGGAATGTAATTCATAGAAAACACTTGTTTCTTGCATCAGTTTCCACAACACTTGGAGAACATTCAAGGGTTAGCAGAACAGGATGACTCTTGTCCGACACATTACATTTTTCCAGTCTTGCTAACTCACGGTTTCACGGTAAAACTAAAAACCCTTAAGTACTACCCTTATGCTAATCATCTTATAGGTCATTCATATTTGTATTGCATTTACTCCTCTTTCCTTTTATTACTTACACACACAGTTAACATCCAGAGTTCCTTCTGAAAATAGACTATCAAATTTGCATTAGTCTTTTAAGCATCTGTGTCAGTATGTTCTAATGGTGTTACTATCATGCTGCATCTTCCCAAAGCAATTCAGAACCCAGTTGTCTGTCTCTGTACTGAATACTGCAGCTACTGGCATAATCACTGTACTTGAATTAGTTAACTTTTTCAAAAACAAACACAAAAGAAGTACTTTCAGACTTGCACAAAGTAAAAAAACTAAAAAGTGCACCTATGTTCCTGCAAAATTATTCCCACCAGTCAGTGACTGTCTTCTCAAAGGCTTGTAATATAAATGCAAGGGGAGCATTCCAAACAAACAAGTAATTGACTGCTATTCAAAACTGCTTACAGACATGTATATTATAAAAACCAGTAGAATGGCAATTACAGTCTGTGTGGAATATTAATGTGCTACTTTGCATGAAGTGGGCCTTTGTTATGAGTTCATTTTATAGGTGAGCCAGTGTAAATTGTTTTCAATATGAAATATGACATGCAGTGGTATTAGTAAAATCTTGTTGCACATATTGCCATCTCTTAATATGCAATTAAGCACAGTTTTAAATCCTAAGATGAATCATACCGCATGCAAGAGCAGCAAATTAAAAACCACTCCGAGTATTTTGTCATTATTCTTTCATCAGCTAGTGTAGCAAGGTGGTGCTAGCTATTGTGGATCTAAATTTTGAAGATTGCAGTTAGTGTAATTTTTACTCATAACTGTAATGAATGATTATTTTGTTTAACCCTTAAGAGTGAATTCTTTAAATTTAATTTCATGTCATTTACCAAGTACAGAAAATAGGTTCTTAGCTATTATTTCCATGCAGAGCAACTGTTCTAAAATATTATTAGGCTTATGAGATAAACTGGTAAAGATACAGATGATGAGTTGTAGCAGACTTAGTCATGTGATAATATCTTCTCAGAAAATATGTAATGGAATAGAAAGGGTTTGGATAAAACCAACAAATTTAGAGACTAGTAAAGCCATCTATTCTGAAAGAAAGAAAGATTGTGATTTAAAGAGGAAACAAATGAGGATTACAACAGAAGTATATAAACCAGTGTATGTGTCGTGGTTTAACCCCAGCCAGCAACTAAGCACCATGCAGCTGCTCCCTCACTCCTCCCCCCTCCCAGTGGGATGGGGAGGAGAATTGGGAAAAAAGGTAAAACTCATGGGTTGAGAGAAGAACGATTTAATAACTGAAGTAAAATATAATACTAACAATAATACTAATGAAATATAATAATAATAATAGTAATGAAAAGGAATATAACAAGAAAAAAGAAAAAAAAAAGAAATAAAACTCAAGGGGAAAAAAACCCCAGTGATGCTCACTGGTTGCTCACCACCCACTGACTGATGCCCAAGAAGTGATCCACCCCTCCCGGCCAATTCCCCTCAGTTTATATACTGGGTGTGACATTCTATGGTATGGAATATTTCTTTGGCTAGTTCAGGTCAGCTGTCCTGGCTGTGCTCCCTCCCAGCTTCTTGCACACCTGCTTGCTGGCAGAGCATGGGAAACTGAAAAGTCCTTGGCTTAAGATAGGTGCTACTTAGCAACAACTAAAACATCAGTGTGTTATCAACAGCATTCTCACACTAAATCCAAAACACAGCACTGTACCAGCTACTAAGAAGAAAATTAACTCTATCCCAGCCAAAACCAGGACAGTATGATGTAAAGAAGATAAACTGAGTGTTTTTCTGTCCTTTATCATTATGGAAGAACTAGATGGCATTGCAATTTGAAGGTAAAAAAACATTGCATCTGAGAAAGAGACACCTTTGTTCAAAAGTAATATCTAGTATGTTTTCTTTCCTGATCTTCAGATCCTGCATGAGAACTTTTTGACTGCTTTCTCTGTGTGGATATTCCATGAAAATTCTTATCATATGAGCTAGTTCTCTGTAATCTTTTTTTTTTCTCTGCTTTACCTTTTGTCTTTGGACTATTGATATCACTTCAGATGTGTTTCTCTCTAAGGCAGTAATTTTCAGCCAATACTTTGTGCTTCTCTGAGGATCCACATCTAATGGATCCGAAAGGGTGAGTAAGAAGAGTAGATTCAGGAAGTATTGTGCTTCTAACCTTTATCTTGTTCTCAGAAAATGTCGTTAGAACATGCTGCAGTTTATACAAGAAGTCCTAAATGTGCTAAAGAATTCAAAAATTGAAATTGCTCCTTGAAAACCCTCACTTAGTGTTTCTGAATGTTTCCAAAGCTGTTTCAATTTTTCAGAAGGAAAATGGGGCACTTGGTGGCAAGGATGGGAAGACCAGATATGAGTGGAATAACTATTTCCTTGTCACAGTAGTCTCCCACCTTCAAATGATGGTTGCTTTTAGGAACAATGCATGTGGATTACTTCCATAAAAATATTTTAAGTGTTACCCACCTGATTTGTTAAGCTTTTTATCTGGTACAGATGTGGTGAGAAAGAGCATTGGTTCAGGAAGAATGTTCTGTTGACTATCTGACTCTCCCTATTATTACAGTCCTGCTACTAGTCGAATATATTTCTCCTTTTTTGCTGTTGTGCACTTTTGCTTGGCGATAAGGCTGCGTCTTAAGTCAGGCACTATGAACTTAGTGTTCAAATAGAACTGTGAAATGAAATATGTTTGTCCCAAACAATGATGACTTCCAACTGATGAGTGAAGAAGGCAGAAAGCTGACTTTTCAGGTTCTACTACCTTTTTCAGCATTAAGAAGAGATCACAAAGCTTTGTACAATTCCTGCTGTTAGTGACTTTGTCAGTTAACTCTAATAAAGCCAAAGAAAAACAACAAAAGCCATTTACTGTATCCAGAAGGAAGTCTTCAGTCTCATGTTTCAACACCAGCAGAAGATGCATATACTGTGTCTGGCATCTCTTCCATTCTTGCTATTCAAAGATCATGGTATATCAGGAGAATTACCCTTGGAATTGCTTGAATTCTTTTAGCTCACCTCAGTTTAGACCAGCTGGCTTGGGGATTTGGCAGTATTTAGAAGCTTCTTTGTCTTCAGACTTGTGATGCTCCTCATGATGCCACAACTGACTTGCTTTTGTGAGTTCTGACTTCCCACAAGCATGGGGATTCTGCCTGAAACTCTCTGAAACATCCTTCCTCTTTTCAATTGTTTACTAAGTGCAAGCATAGGAGAAGCAACACGCTTCAAACACTCAGCTAAATCTGCCATAAGTCCTTCTAAAAAGTTAGTTGTCATCTTCATGAAAGTCATAAGAGGGAGTATTTCACAGTTGAGCATGTGTATACTCTGTATGCTTCTGGGAGGAGCCTACATTTTTTTCCCAGGTTGATCCCTGAGGTCTTTCAGCCAGTCATTCAGTCTGGTTTGATCATAAGATCCCTGTACATCCTTTTGGAGAATGCATCCTTTGTCATCAGATGTTGGCCAGAATATCTCTCTGTTAACAAGGCCATTTTAGATCTGGCAAAGTCATTATAAAAGTCTCCAGTTTCAAGCTATCTAATGAATAGATAGATTAACAAAAAAAATGCCAACATAGGTTGGTTGACTTTTCATTTAGTTTGGGTGGGGGAGGTTTGTTGTTACTTCTGTGGCCACATGGGAACCAGTTGGTGGGTGTGAATATAAAACAGTTAAGTTCTAGAGATAAGACCCAGAAGCATGACAATGGAATTGGGAAGAAGTTACACTTATTTGTGTCATCAGCTTCTCCAGCTAATTATCAAGCTGTCTATACAAATTCAAAGTTCTGCATAAACTGCCCTCCCTCACCAATGTTTTTGTACTGACTTCAAGAAGAATTTTCCTTCCAAAGCTTATTCATTCATCACGAGGTTGTTACAGGCAGCAATGGTTGTGCTGATATTCCCTGTTGAGCAAGACATTGTACAATTTTCATGAGGAACACCTCCTAGTTTGAGTCTGTATGCTTACCTAGAGAAATGCCTTTCTCTGTGGTCATCTACCTATTGGGAACTTCATTCTTTCTAATGAGTGGATGAGGTCTTTCTTTTCATTAAAGATTTTAGAACCATATTAAGATCCCTTGGCTTAATGACAGTCACTTTTCAGAGGAATCCAGTTCCGTGGATCATACTTAGAGAGGCCATGCTTTTTGGCTGTTCCGCAAGTACAGCCAGAGTTGAATCCACTGAAATAATGGCATTAGCATCACCCAGATGAGGACCTAGTTTGAGAAAAGTTTGACAAGATACCTACCCTCACATTGTAGACATACCCAAGAGGCCTGATACATTCCTCTTCTTATTTATTACTTTTTCCAGTTTTGGCTATAATCCCTTCTTTAAGAAGTGCATTTACTCTATATCTATGTGCATACATTTGTATTACCAGAGCCAGAAGCTGTTCCATTTAGTTTTCCTTACTGTCATCTTGAACCGCTGTTAACTCTGCCGCTTTTCAAGGATGATGCTCATGAATATCTTTCACAACAGGTTAAGTTTTCTTCTGATCCTGAAAACAGAGCAGTTTCCTGTAAAAGGAAAGAAGACTCTGCAGCTCATAGGTTCTTCCTTCCCCCCCCCCCCCAAGAAGTGGATTTAAAATCAGTCTAGAACCCAGACACTAAGTTCCTTCATCTGCATGTGAGCATTTGAGTTGATAACTCTGATATAATCTCAGACATTCAAGAGCTGGGGTGAAAAAAAAATATATAAACTGATTTTCTGCTTGGTGCTAAATCCCTGTGTCACCTGGGGACAAACCTTTGGAACGAATCATGGGGCATATTTTATTCTGGAAAGAGATTATAGCTATCAGGAAAGTTTCATGGGAAGGTAAAGCAACATACAGAGTGGTAATGGCCCAAGGCTGACCTTGTACAGTTCTGAACACTGGACTGAGATCCCAGTGAGGGAACAGTAGGTGGAAGAAGTCTAATTAACCCTTTAGGATTAAGGAAGTCAAAGTCTTTCAATTCTTATTGGCCAGAGGATTGAGAACTGAAAGGCACATTAAATGAACCATAGTTCTACATGGTGATAATCCCATCTCCTCCATCTCCAGTAGGGAATATAAAATACACAGTATTAAGGAAGAGAGATGGACCTGTGACAAAACCAAATGAGAAATTTTTAAGAGTTCGCAGACTGGAAAGCTTAAAAACTTTTCTAAATCAATGGCTGTGTGCCAATATAGTATAGGAGAACCTGAATTTGATTTAAATGAGTTAAGTTCGATAGCAGAAACAGTCACAGCATGAGTTCCTTATTGGCTAATTCGCTGTCATCAGGGAAACTTGAAGGAATGTATTGCATGGCTACCTTAAAGCCATTAAAATGTAGCAGTAGTCTCTTTCTTATTTGTTCACAGTCTGCAAATTGCTGTATTATCCTAGAAGTTTTCCCTCTACTATAGCATACATATTCTCTACAAGAGCACTGATAGCAATGGAATGTATAAAAGCTCAGATTCAGGATAGTGACTTTCATCTAATAAAGTAAGTTGGAGCATTGAAATAGGAGGTTTTCTTTACATTGCAGCTGATGTCTTTCACTCATTAATAATGTTATGATTACTATGCCAGGTAGGCTAGACCTTCTAATAACTAGAAATTTGCTACGAGTCAGTTACAGCGTAACAAAGATGATCTGTGCACATTAATTTTGATAGGATTTTATTTTGTTTCTTCTCTCCTCTTTTAATGAGTCTATCTGTAATGATTTTCTGTCATATTTTTGTTAATGTATTTCCTGCAGTCATCTGAAATAATTTTGAAGAACTAGGTGGCCTGTGTATTTAGTATGATTTGTTAATATGATCTTTTAATATCTTTCACAGTGGTTTTAATCCTGCCTACTAAATTAAGCAATTATGTTCAATTGTATTAAATTTACAGCATTATATCTGTTTAAAGTAGCAAAGAGAAAAGAGGAATGCTATTGTGTTACTAAAGGCACTTAAAGAAGCATTGGTACATTCTTGTATGTATTGCCTACTGGTAATTATTAAATAGAATTAGCTGATTGTAAATAGCTTTGTGTGTAAAATGAAGTAGCAGGTATTTTGAATTATTACATCTGGTCCACAGTTGGGAAGATGCTTTATTTCTTGTTCCAGACCATTTAATTTAAAAAAAAAAAAATGTGTCTCAAACTGAAGCTTAGCTATCCTTTTGAAAGACTAGTCATCCTCTGAAGTGTTGGAATTTTTCTAATCTTTTCAGGACAAATTTTTAATAAATACCATGCTATATCTAACACTGCATTCTGATTGCACAGTAAATCTGACATTAGCATTGCATTTCGCCTACTGTGTGCTCATTTAGTAATTGGCAAGTGCTCTGGCACCTGCAGAAAGAACAGAATCATCTCTGAGAATCTGTTCTGAATGTCAATTACGTTAATTCTGCTAGTACGATGCTATTTGTTGTTTTACAGAAAAGGTCATGTGCTGTCTTAATGGTAGTGAGGATTAGGGAATGTTTTCTGTAATCTTCTTGAAACTGTATTAAGCTCTGAAATTGTTTAGGTAAGTACCACATTCTAATTGCATTTTTAAACTCTACTTTCTATAGAAGTGGCATGCAGTGTTTTAAATAGTGCTAATTATTCTGCTAGTCCAGTCCCCTTCAAAACATCCATAGTTCTGAAGTGAATGTAAAGAGATTTGTATCTTTTTCTTCAGTTTGCAGATTTCCTTATTTTCTACTCTTTGATTTTATTTTATTTTTTTTTCCAAGACCATGTTCTTGTGGGAAGTTCAAATCAAATAAAAATTGTATTTTATCCAGATTCAGAATTCAGAGACATTAAGAGCAAAAGAGTTTGTGGTGTTTGATGAAATACAACCTCCTGTGTATTTCAGATTCGTGTGGTTTCACTCATGGCCCAGAACATGGTCATGCCAATGGGACACTTTATTTTACCTTCTTTTTTCCTGAGATGGGGGAGGGAAAAAGTAGAGAAGAGCCA
Organism: Gymnogyps californianus; assembly: GCF_018139145.2. Taxonomy (NCBI): domain Eukaryota; kingdom Metazoa; phylum Chordata; class Aves; order Accipitriformes; family Cathartidae; genus Gymnogyps; species Gymnogyps californianus. Next base: position 91,882,529 of record NC_059473.1, on the reverse strand, counting down.
AAGGGCTGGAGATGGAGGAACAGCAGGGAAAGGAATGGCAAGGCACGTTGTAACTGCTAAGGAAGACAGGAGAGGTTTTCAGATGTAATTCACCTAATATTATGGCTGGTTCAGGCCATTAGAGGACGTCATGACCTTAGCTGAAAAGTGGATTTGAACTCTCTTTCTACAAAACTCAGTTCCACCAAGTGCAAGTGTGTTCTTGACTTCCAGTGGTGTCACAGACTGACACACTGTTCTGTTGCTGCAGTTGCTGGTTTTTTTGATACCATGACATTTCTTTCATGCATCTGTTGTACCATGTTCACATGAATGACAATCTGTTTCTGGAAACTTTATCTTACTAAATGTTATCAGGGTCCCATATGGGCCCCTACAGGTACATTTACGTCAGCGTTCTCTAACAGGTCCACAAGATACCTCAGTCATTTGCCTAAAACACTATCTTTTAGGTTTCTCAATGCAGATGTTGTTTCAATGGGCTTTATTCAGATCTTTTTTGACTTTGAACATACTTTGAGCTCTAATTGGGCTGTTGTTTCTAATTATTTCTTGAATTGATGCTTCTGCTTTAAACTTAAGTGCTTTCAACTTCTATGATATCTCTGTAGTTTGGGTGCAATAGTCTCCTTTTGGGGGACTCAGTGCAACAGAGTGCACTTCTGGTCATTTTTAGCTTTATTGTTCTTAAGTCTTTGGCTTAGCACAGCCATTTGATAGAATCATCTGTACTTTTGCTAGAGTACTCAGCTCTTAGATATCCAGCTCAGCTGCAGAACATTATCCTTCAAACAGATTCTATGAAGGGTAGATGAGCCTGTACCTCTCCAGTACTTGTCAATTCTAGGTAGTCTTGCTGAGCTGTGTTGAAACTTTGGCATAAGAAATGATACCAAAGAGTGAAAAATCACGTGCTTGTCTTGCCATATGTAAATCTTCCTAAATTTTCTTCAGCTTTCTTCTAGGTTGTTTCAAATCCTGGCATTCCCAGATTCATCATTTCTCAATGGCATCCTGCTAGCACAAGGAATGAGGCCTGCTGTAAATGAGTGTGTGCTTGCTGAAAATGGTGGTGCTATACATCCAAATTTTGATTAACTTTGCACTCTCCGGAATCTTTTCCTTTAGTTAAGGCCAGTTGTGCCATTGCCGACTGACCCATTTGAGATTTACAGAATAGTCCAGATGACAGGTTCGGCCATGCACAAACTGTGACTTGCATACCAGAGAACTTTCCCCAAACTACCTTGAATGGGAGTCACGCTATTCCAGATTTAGGTATAGGAAGCCCTTGGACTTGGGTTGGCTTGGTATGACCTAGTATATTTCACATAATAATAATAATAATAATAATAATGCTCAGACCACAGATCTTTCTTCAATAATTCTTCCGTGATTTGTTTCAGATGATATCATAACTTCTAGAATTGTAAGTATTCTCCTGTACATAATCCCTCCTGTATATTTTTTACATTCTTTTCTGCTTCAAAAATTGAAAGAAAAGCTAGTTGGTTTCTGTCGGTCAATTTATAGTTTAATCCCTTTCAAGTTTACTTTGCTTTTTTGTGTTCTGTCAGGATGCTGCAATTTTCACACAAGCTGCAGAAAATGTTCGGTTTCAAAAGGATCTTTCTAAAAGTAACTGTCTTTAGAGTTGCTCCTGGCATGCTGAATTTTAGAGGGCCAATCTTGAACTGCCTATCACTGCTTTCCAGCACCAGTTTCACTGACGCTCACAAGTTCTAAACTGCTGCTCTGAAGCTCTTAAAAACCTGTCTTTTTACACTACTGTGCTGCTGTAGCATTTGAAAAAAACAAACAAACAAATTAAAAATGTGAAAATGTCTAGAAAACTACTGGTTTGGGATTTTCCAGAAGAGTATAATGGAAAATTAATGGAAAAGTAAAATTTGAAAGAGAAACTATATTTGCTCACAGTCATACCCATTTAGTTTCTGTAAAGCCTAAAAAGATTGTAGGAAGCAATCTGTTCCATTTTCTGTTTTGTCATGTTTTAGTCAAAGGAGTAATTGCTTCTGAAATTAAGCTTTACAGCATGTATATAAACTTTTAGATACACTGTGGTGTTCTCATGATTTCATGGTATTTTATATTTTGTATGATTTTCAATTAAATATTTTGCTGCTGTAATTTCTCACATATTTAAGCTGAATAAGCAACATCATTTTCATATTGTTAAATTCTATTAATCCACTCAAGATTTATTCTACATACATATTCCACATAGTTTTAAATACATTAAATAAGAAAGTAGCACTGCTTGTCTATCCTGTCTAATTTTCATGAAATTATGATATCCTACCATGCCTCTTGAGTCTTCCAGTTAAAATTTGGAAGACTGATGGTATTCTCTGAAAATTGGGAGGAGATTATGGGATTTGGTGACATAATTGTAGTGGGAAGCTGGTGGTTTAGGCAGATGCTAGAATCATTGAAACACCATATTTTGTTGTCTTGTTTCGTAGTCATATCTAAGGGAAATATTAATCCATTTTAGGGAACTAGTTTGTGAAAACATTATGTTTATATGAAATACAAATATTTTCCTACAGATATTTTTCTGTACAATAAAATATAAGTTTTTTTCCAAAACAAGGGGAAGGATAAGTAGATAAATAAAACACTTCTTCCTAAACCAAAGACAAAGACTGGTTTAGCTGAACATTGCCTTGAACAGTTATACAATATTCAGCCTCTAACTATGGAAAAATAACTGCATAATTAGAAGGAAACCTGTCTTCTTTAGCATTATCCTTTTTTATTTATGAAAAGTATACAGAGACTTTGATTCATTGGATGAAAGTGATTCAGAAAGCAGATGTCACTTTTTTTTCTTACAGATCTTCAGCTTGTGTTCCAACCAGCTTTGTCCTTTTCTTCACATACGGCAGTGCCTAGAATTACTCCTCTTGCTCGTTGTTAGGTGTTTTGTTTTGTCTTGTTTTGCAGCAGATAAATACAAGCTTTGAGTATGTATTGCATTTTCAGTTAGTCCAAAACCTCCTAGATTTGCTTCTGTTCAGGCTTTTTTTGTCTGTGATTCTGAACCTGGAGTGGTGGATTCTGTCTGTGGCTTTGGAGGAAGAACTGAACTCACTGAAACTGAAGAGTTTGGGGTGCATATAGAGCCATTGGTTGCAGGCTTCCAGAGCTGAAAACAAGCTTTACTTTGCCTGGAAAAGGGAAGGAGATTTTTCTTCTCTGAAGTAACTTAATGTTGGTAGTGGGTAGGGCAGCAAAGTAGGCTGGGAGATAGGAGAACACAAGAATGGCCATGCTGTCAGACCAGAGGTCAAATATTCTGCTTCTGACTGGTTATAGTAGACGTTCAGGGAAGAGTTTGGAGGTGTTTCCAGGAACATTCCCCCAGTCTGGAGTAGTCCAACAATTTGGGCTATCTAAGGTTGAGGGTGACTTTTTTTACATGTGTATCAGTGGATTTCACTATCATACACCTGTTTACTTTCCTTTCACCCCATGCAAGCTTTCAGCTTTCACAATATCCTGTGGCAAGCAGTTTCAATGCACGTTGTGTGATAACCTACTACTTTGATTTGTTTTCGGACCAGCCATCTGCCAGTTGCTGGTTTCATTTGATACTTTCCATCCCTAGTATTGGAAGAGATGATTTTAGTAAGTCAAGCTGAATGTGAGGCAAGGTTATCATGCTTTTAGAAAAACAAAAAAAGCCTTATGAGATGAAAAGCATGTTCAAAAGCTTCTTTTAAAAAATGAATGAATTATGATTAAGTACTAATAAGCATGTATTTTGCATTACTGTCAGGATTGTGTTTGTTAGAGCCACTAAAGCAAAGTGATTGATGTTTATTTTCAGTACTTCTGTGCATTTTCTAAAGTAAACTTCTGTCAATAAATCTTTTGAAACTAATATAGCTGTATTTTTCAGCAATCCATTGTTTTCTGATGTGATTTTAATTAATAGAGGACTTGTTATTGTTGTTGTTATTCAAAACTTAATTTTATTACCTTAGTGTCATTCTTTACCTATAAAAATGTTATATGTATGATGTTTACTTTCAAGACTTGCTTAGATTACTAGCATTGCTGTATACTTTGTGACATTTCCTGTAGGATGAGAATATAATTTCTTATGTCAACAAACTGTCTATTATTTTAATGATACGGTTATTGCATATGGTACTCCTACGCTTGCTTGTGGTAAAAGAAAGAAGTGCACATCAGACAGTGAAGTGGTATTATGAATGTTTTACCTCTTGCCGTTTTGCTAAAAACAGAAGCTTGGTATGTATAAGGCTGACTTGGGGAATTGAGTGGAAATCTTGAAGGACAGACAAATCTGCCCGTGAACAGAATACCGTTCTGTCTGGGAAGGCCCATTCAAGCATCAGCTGCAATCAAAGCACTGTAGGATTTCTGGTCAGGAGGAGCTTCCTTACCACTTTTAAGAACATTTGAAAAGAAGAAAGAATATGAGACCTCTTTTCTGTCCTACTCCTTGCTTTTCTTATGGGCAAGAGCTACTAAATGGGGAAACTGATGAGTTGACAGCTTATATTCTTCCTGCTTTTTTAGGTTGTTTTTCTCATATGTTAGAATAACTTTGACATGATACTTGACCTCCTAGTCATAAAATCTGGATGCTTATGTGCTAAGGCCTCCATCTTTGTCATTGTCTCAGTTTCCACTAGTAATTAGCAGCTGATTCGTAACCACATCTAAATTATCATCCGTCTTCCATCCTTTAACTCCCTGAAACCTAAACAGAACATGGATAGAGAAATAAAAGGTAGGACTTTGAAGATGGGGTGGAAGGTGAGGCAGAACAAAGTATGTGGTACAGTCTGTTGTCAGTTTTTTATGACTGATTGGAGTTGAAAGTCAATGTAAATTGTATTAAGGCTCCTTTTTGGAGGGGAGCATACATCTGAGGGAGCTAAAATGGGGTTTTTGCTTTATAGTTGAACTGATAAGCCTCTTTCCTCCGCTTTCCCACAGTTCTATTTTCCTATGAGTTTACAGGAATGGAGGCAATTCCTCCTCCTCAACCAGGAAAAAAAACACAACAAAAACCTTTCTCTAATACTGAAGTGTTCGTAACTGAGAAATTTCATTGAATTATTTTTGTTGTTTTCTTTCTCCTTTTTCCCTGTGTTGCCATGAAAGGCTGAAATCAAAGACTCAATAGTCTAGGGACTAGTAAGCAGGTATTCTTTATTGCAGCGCTGGACACACAGGGGTTATCTCCTCCTATTGTGTGTGTCCGGTCATGTTAATTGCATAGTTTATATACAAGCACTACATACATATTCATCAGATTTCCGGGAACTTATTATACATATTCATCAGATTTCCATGAACTCATTATCATATGCAAATGTCTCTTGTGCATGCCTGTTTATGTCTCTGGGTGGTCGTCAGGGGTCTCTGGATGAAGGATATACTCTTCCTCACTGTGTCCCCTGGCTGACCTCTGTTTTTGCGCATACTCAGTTCTGAGATCATGTATATCATGTCCTTCAAGGGTAGTCTGTTTTGGTTGAGGCGCTTGTTGTAAAATTTCTTTATCGTTATGGTTTTGCGCAACTGTTTTCTCTAAGGTCAAACTGTCCTAGTGACGTTATTTAGGAGACTCTTATCTTAGAGCCTTCCTGACTTCCCCAAAACAGTAAAAATCCAATTTGGTCCAGCCACAACAATTCTAGTAAGTGGAAAATTCCACATTTACAGGCATCACCTGATAGTGACTTTGCACACGACTGTCTGGTCTAGAACTTTACCTTTTTTTTTAATTAGAATTATGCTTAAGTAGCCCATTTGATTTGGAAGGACCCATACTATGATAGATACTTTCACAATCTCTATTTCAGATTCTTTTCTGAAAAAAAATAATTAAAACCCAACATATTCCATGCTTCAGCTTGTGAAGAATTTAATTTTTTTTATTCTAGAATAGATTTCAAAAATAACATATATGACAGAAGTGACAGTTGAAGTTCATGCCTTGTAGATTGGAGTAAAATAGGTTTATAAATTCCCATTATCCCAAGAAGGTTCATACCTTCATTTTTTTGGTTGTTTTCTCTAAATGAGATTTCTTAGTGGCTCATATTTTAGCTTTCTTTAACAGGATAACGGAGATGAGAATTTACTTTTTAAAGCTTTCTGTGTCTTTGTTATGTTACTTGCAAGGCAATTGTTATGATTCTTACTCCAAGATGGAAGCTTGAATGCTCTACTGCTGGTATATTTAATTTCTTACAATATGTTGTGGAAATCATATTACTAGATAAGAATAATATTGCTTAAGATGGCTTGGGAATTTCTTGTAATTCAGTGTGTCATATTAAGGGCTAGTAACAGATGACCCTGCTAAATGATATGTGGAAGAGGCACGATGCATAGATGTCTCAGGGATAAGCGTCTTCCCCTTGGGTGATTAGAATTTAAAGTGCTTGTGCTCTTTGCTATTGAAAGTATTTTCCAGGGTATGCCAAATTACCGTGTCTGGGCAGACAATATTTTTGCAAGATTCTTACTGTTGCTTCTGAAACCTCTCTAGCATGAGACTGGCTGGGATGTCTAAAGTGTTGTTGACAATATGTTGCTGAGGACTGTAGTCACTGCACACGCTGTAGATTCATTTGTTCCAAGAGTTTAGCTGATGCTCCCTCCTCTGGAATTTAACTTTCACAAATGTTAGTAATTCCTTGACCCTTTCTGCAGGCACGTTTGGTCTTGATCTGTAAGCACAATTGTTGAATCTTAGGGAGCTACTTGAGAATAAAGTGATAGTCAGTATGAATAAAGACGACACAACTAGAATTTCAGATCCCATTGAATAAAAGATCAAAATACTTTGAAAGTTGGGGGGGATTGGTATAAATTTAAATAAGGAATTGTAGGTGATGTGAATTTTGCTTTAGATACTGAAAGATGGTGTAAATCAGTTTGAACTTTCTTGGCAGGTGAACATTGACATGGTTAATGAGGATTATGATTACTGGGAAGGATGTTAGGGAAGTATGCATTTCAATTCACAAGACAAAAAGCAATTAAAGAGAAATGCTAATCAGATAAAAACTGAATCCTGAGTCATGGCAATTTGTAAGCTAACTACCTTTTAACCAAATACAGTAGTATTAAAATCAGAACAAAAAGATTTCTAGTAACGTCTTTCATGCATGCCTGCCTTAAATATTTTAGAGATGCTTATCAGCATGTTATTTAAACACTAAACAGCAATTAGAGATAACCTCTTTTATCCTACTGCGTGCTTTCTTATACTGTGGATATTATTAGTTTTGTAAATTTTAATGATCCATGTAGAGGTTATTTACATGCTTGTAGAACATCCAGTTAAAAGACTTTCCATGTTGTTTTGAAGTAAAATGCCTATTATCCAAACGTACATGCTGTGCTCTGAAAAATGTTTGTCTTGTGTTTAGGACTTGAACACAGCAATGAGTAGCCTGGATAGGGATTTCTCAAAGGAAAAATGAAGGGTCAAGAACAGAATTCCCTGTGGGAATTAATCTTCTTTGTTCATAAAATGAGAATATATTGCCACTTGGGGAAACAATTCAGTCATTCTTGAAATATATTTCCATTAACCTCTGACTCAGACAGGACAGGTAGAGTAAAACAGTGTTGATTTTACTGAAAACTTAAGTTTGTCAGCATTACCTTAGCAAATACAAAATTTACTAAATGCTGATCACTTGTTGATAGCGTTTCCAGCCAGACACTTCTTTCTTATTTTTCACTATGATGATTTAGAAACTTTTTTCCTAAAAAGTGATGCTGTCAATATGTCTCCATTTAGGGACTTGTTTTTATAATGATATACTGTTAGGACAACTGTAGTGTTAAAATACAGAAAACAGTTTCAGAGAAGCATCCATATATGCAGGCATAGTGAGCACAGAAATAATTTTTTCATTTCTGTGGACATCAATGGCTGTATTTAGTTTATCACTGCCTTGTTGTTTAGTCCCAGATCTGCCTTCCTCTTAGTGCTAGAAGGAGCAACCCCTCCTACTTCCAGAAAGTCAAGGCAGCAAATAAAATAAATAATAAAAAAAAAGAGTTGGGGTAATTGACCATAAAACAGCATACCCAGGATTGTGTATCTCTAGAAACATGTAAATCAAGCTTAGACATTTTCTAACAGGCATGCTCCATTTCAAACAGTTTGAAGTAGTGTGAGTAAAAGTCCCACGTTCTGTGTTACATGGGACATCAGCTTACACTCGCTCTGTGGCCTCCTAGCCCATGAATTTTAATTTTCTTGCCAAGAATTCAGTCTGCACGTGTACCTGCCTGTACCAGTAGCCTTCTGCAAGGAAGCAAGGGGTACTGGGACTACTGCTGAGATGATGTGTTGGTTGGTGGTAGACTATTTCAAGGATGATATATGCTCTTTGCCTGCTTCCACCTGCTCTAAAGAATTTCTAGGAGCTTTGGCTCCGTTTGCTTCCCTGAGGAGGGGACAGGCCATGGGGGATTTTTGCTGGAAATGGCTAGATGGCAGATTTGGTTCTGTTCTGTCCTCCGCCTTCCTTAACTACGCAAGTGACCACAGCCCAGCAGCTGGCTGTGCTGCAGTTCCTACTGCCTCTGCTTCCATTGAAAAGCAGTATTAGCCAGGCTTTAGAAGTTCCTGTTGTTTATTTCAGTCTTCCCTTTTTGCTTCTCTGAAAATTTTACATGTAGAAGAAGAGAAATACCAACTTTTAACACTTGATATTTCAGTGAAATTGGAAATAGAATTTCTTAGGACATATAAAAGACACTTTGCTAGCATAAAAGTTATATCCCTGCTGAATAGTAAAAGTTTGCCAAGAAATGGAAGTGGCAAAAGTTGCAAGAAAAAATTTACAAGAAGCAAAACTGTTAGAATATGATGGATTGAGGAGATTTGGGTGGAACACTTTCCTGCTAAGTGTCACTCTTCTAGAAGTGTCAATTTTATCACTTTCTTAACAGCAGAGGTGTATAAACACTCATCTTTCCAGTTTGATTCAAATTTGTATCAGTATGTCAGTATTTTATATAGCATTATGTTGTGTATAGTTATTTGTTGCAATATACATTTAAACTTTGTATCTTCATAGGACTAAAAAAGCCTAAACAGGTGTTAACTAAATTATAGGGATAGAAGGAGGAAAGCTTTTTGTCTAGATTAATTCTAATTGTTTTAATTTTGTCAGAAGTTACAGCATTTCAACATTCCATTCTAAACCAAAAAGAAGTTTTCCTGAGTTAGAGCTGTTTTTGGCTTATTCCAGAAAGCATACAGGTGTTGCTGACACTTTGTCCATAGCCTACATAAGTATCTGAGTTGCATGGAAGCAAATACTGGTTGCCATGAACATAATCTCTTTCTTTTCATCTAGTTTGTATTTGCACTGGTAAAGTATTGTCTCCATTCTGTAGGTCCTTTGAGACATAAAAGGAATAAAAGTTATTTGCCTATACTTAGAAGGTAGCATCAGTCTTCTGCATGTGAAAATTCCAGCCTCAACAGACTGCATCACTAGAAATATTAGTTGCGGCTGGGAAATGGCTTAAGAATTGTAGAGGATTTCTTCAAAGCTAATATTTATTCTCCTGTTCTTTTTTTATATTGCTGTTATTGAGAGCATTTGAATAAATGATATAAATGTGCATGAACCACATGGAGAATATCACTTGGGATTTTTTCTGAATGTGATTGAATAACCTTCAGAAATTATGTCCACCATTCTGTGAAGGTTACTTCAATTAATTCTGTGCTTTCAGATCCCTACTTTTTGTTCAAAATTTTGCTGAAGACCCCAACTCCAAATCTGTCCAATAAGAGAGCAGTGGCTTGGAATTTGATCCAGGGCCATCTGATCTGTTGCTTTGCAAAGAGGAAGTATAATAAAGGCCCAGGGACCTGGAACACAGACGACTTTTTAGCATTCTAACTGTCATTGCTGCGTATATTGTTGAGCAGTTTCCTTTAACGTATTAGTACTGGGTTTTATGATAGCATTGTACAGAAGACAGGTTAGAGAACTTCTTCCCTGCTTTTAGATTATGTAGTAAATATGTGTGCTATTCCAGGTGGTCACCCTGTAATGTAGGAGAAGCTTGGAGACTTCATTTCAGCCAAAAGCTTTTGACACTTCCTGCATTCCGAACTCAGTGATGTAAATATATGAATTCTGATTAGCAGATCATCAAATCCAACTAGGAGATCCTTGTACCCCTTGTTTCTATCTTATGTAAAGATCAATCTCATATAATTAATCATTTTTTAAAAATTATTTAACTTTGAAAAGTTTGTTTGGATTGAGAAATCATAATAAGAAAATAATTTCAACAGTTAAGTTCAAAACTGAGGTGTGTGTAAAATGCATCTTACTGCTAAGAAACACATTTCCAAATACTTGGTGAGGAAAAATCGGCAAGGACTGATCTCTCAAAAAAATAGTGTCCAAAACCCATATTGCCCACCCATCTGATCTGTAAAAAGAGTAATTATCTTAAAATTCTTTCTGAAAACAGAGTTAGTGTTAAAGTTATTTAAAGTTAGTATATTCTGGAATTGTAGCCTATATATAAGGTTTGCTTTACAGGCATGCCTTCTGAACTTTCTGGATGGACTAGCTGTGTGCGTGTGTGTGTATGTACACGTACATATGCCGCTACCTACTTACACACATTGGTGAGCAAGATGAATAGGTCTGTTATCTGACTGCACCATTAGGTAACAGTAAAGGTATTCCTCTACAAATTCTGTGGCATAAATTTCCATTGGTAGTAATTGCATCAATTAGTGCTACAAAAGACATCTAACAAAAGAAATGGAGACATGTTTTGTTCAGATTATTAAATGGGTTGCAAAGGTTAATAAGCCTTGAGCCAGAAAATGTTCTAGACTGATTTTTTTTTTTTCCTGGTTTTATAAAACAATATTTCAAAGTGCATTTGTCCCCTGAAAAACGATTGCCTCAAAAAAAATACTTCCTCCTTGCCATCAGACTTACCCTTTCTGTTCAAAGTCAGTTCTGTGTGGCTAAAATCACTTTCCTTCACTGCAGTAGTATTTGCAGAGGAAAGAGAATTAGCTTGTGGTTTCTATTATCCATAATCAATTACATAGTTTACTAAGTTGCAATTAGTTGCACTTTTCAAGACCCACTGAAAGTAACATAATTACTTAACTGCTTGGAAGAGCCTGAGGTTAGGGGATAAGTGAAGTGACATAATTTGCCTTTCTAAAACATTTTCTATTGATTCCTCATGCAAAAGGAAGTTCTGAGTGAATTTACAAGGCCAACGCTTAAGATCAAACAAAGGTTTTTGCTTTTAACGTTGTACTTCTAATATCCAAATCACAGGAACTAAAGGCATAGAACTTCCATTTATGTTTCTACATAGTCGTTTTTCTCGGCACAATCATACTTTATCACTGTAAAGAGTTTCAGGACATGGTACATCTGAGGATCTAGTTTAGAATGGGATGAATTACATCCTGAAAGACCCTGGGAACAACTCAGTTGCCAAAACTCAGACATCTAATACCACACTGGATGCCCTAAAGTGGTACTCCTGGCTTACAGCTGCTGACTCTTATGTAAAGCTCTACTCACGCACATGCCTTGGATACCCTTGGACATCCAAAATGGCAGTAGATATCTACATTCAAGCAACTGAGTCCCACCCCCTGCTTCCCTCTGTTGACTAAAACAGGAACCAAGGATAACTATCTCAGCTTGTTGATGCCTGTGTTTGGTCAGATGACTCCTGCACTGGAAGTCTTAGGAGCAGACTTTGTAGGCCGTTAGCATCATCTGTTCCCTAGAAATTCAGGAAATTATTAATACCAGTTATTTTCTCAACTTAGAAAGCTGTAATTTAGTCTAATAAGTAAAATAAGTACATTCATCTCACCAGTATTAGTTAATAGTCAAAACAATTGGTGTATAGGCATGGTTGTCCTCAAGTCAGATGCTTGGTATTTGAAGAAACAGACTGTCTTGTTACCTCTACTTTAGAAGGAGGTTTTCCGTAATTATACAGTTTTATTTAATTGGACTTTAAAAGCATGCAAATACTTGATATTGTCCGTTTATATTTTTTTGCTGTCTGTTGTCAGCAAATAAGAATTGACATAAGAATGTCAATATCGAATTCTTGGCAGCAGCCTTTGAACTGCAGATTTTTCTTACCAAGTTCCAGAGCGACAGAACTGGAGCATGCAAGACTAGGGATAATATTTTTCAGTAATTAACCTAATTTTCAAGATGTCTAGAAAACTCAGCAAAATTACTTTGCTATATTGAGGCTTTGCAATAGGATGGCTATGGTGTCTTAGTGTTGTCCCTAAGGTGTGAGGTTACCTGAAAGACATTACCCTAGGGAGCTTCAAACACAGATTTTAGGTTTAAGAACTACTAGCTTAGAAAGACAAAGTGAGCAATCCCTGAGCTGCCATCTACTGCAGAGGTAGATAGCAGCAGCCTTACCTGAGGAAGGTAAAGTGCCGTCTTTTTGTTAGATTCTAGTGGAATCAAAAATAACTTACATTGTTTGTAAAAACAACTATTATGTAATAAATTTCACACTTTGGGAAGTCTAGCAGTATGCGGTTTAGGGTGGATAAAATGATTTGATACTGATTCATAAACCCATGTCGAAGCCTAGACCCTAAACACTTGTTTAGGCTCATTAGAGATATTGGTCCATTCTCTAAAATATATAATTAGTTTTCTAGCAGCTATGATTTTACCTTCCAGTTCTGATCATCTATCTACTGTAATTGCAGCCTTTTTCAGAACAAGGTCATCTCATATTATTGGTAGATTTTGCTGTTAAGGAGGACACAGAATTTCATTCCAGAGAGACAACTCCCCAAGGCTTAAGTTTTTATCTTACCAGTTATTCCCTATGTACGGCAGAGGTTCTGAAAGCTTCAGTTTGAGATTACAGTTTCCAAATACAGGACAGCTAAATTTATATTAGATAAAGCTGTAAGGCTTTTAATGAATTTGTAGTTTGGTCAGTGAGCTTATTTGACAAACTGACTCTTCCACTTTCTAACTGACTCAGATATTTAGTACTGGCTTGTGTATTTTCTATTGAGATTGAGAATTTGGACTTTTTATTTGCTTTCTAGAGGTGTCACTTGAATAGAAGATTGTCTATATTTGAGAGTAAAAAAATTATTTTTTTACTTGTTATTTTATTTCTCAGAAATCCACCGATTTTAATTATATGCTTAAAACAAACAAAGCTTTTGTTGTTGTTGTTTATCTGTAGGTCATTATTGTATGTCACAGCCTTTGGATAATTAGGCAGAGAAAACCCTCTGACTTATGAACAGGAGGTTATGTTGACTTTTCATTTGGTACTATGACGGAGAGTTAGTTGTTTGGCTGTTATCACAAAAAGGAAAACATTTCTTAGAAGTAATCATACTGACTGTATAGACGTTCTGATTATATAAATACTACTGCAAATTTTAACATTCCTTAAACTGTCATCTGAGATGGTGGGCTGCAGAAACATTTTCACTCTGTGCTTATGTATCGATTTTTCTTTATTCCCAGATCCAAGCCATGTATGACATTATCCAGTATGAGAATATTTTTCCTTTGTGCATGATTCTGGAACAACTTCTTCAAAATGAGACAGAAGAAAGTAACATTTCAAGCTCAGACTATGATGGAGAAGAAAAAATCAAATTTCTGAAGAACCTTGATCAAATTATTCTTCATCTCTCAGATGAATTCCCTTTGTTTTCTTTGTATTTATGGAGAGTAAGTGTTCTTTTGAACTCAGCTCAAATACAAATTGATTAAAACAAGCAGCCTACATTTTAACAGTGTATTTGTTGTGGGATTGCATTGGAAAATTTTTGAGCCAGACAGGAAAATTGTCATTATTGGAAAACATTTACTTTAAACTACTATGCTATACAGCAGTTTCAGAGATAATGCAGTTTATTTCCAATTTTAAGTATAGAAAAAATGTAATAATCCAGGTGCCATTTTGAATAAATGTTGTTTCTAATAATGGAAAACAATATGTTGGTGTTTGCATACACCGTGAAAATGGCAACAAAGAAAGTTGTTTCAGGTGATGTTTAAAATAAGCGCTATGAATTTTAAAGTCAAGACATAACGTGTGTGTACAGCTTCCAAGTTAGGGAACTAATGCCTGTATTTTAAGAGTTGTATAGCTTCTGTGTGCTTTAGAGGCAATGGCTGGTTGCAGAAATAAAAATGTTTATTTTTAAACTTGGTAACTTATCACTACAAATTCTTATAGGGCAGACTTAGTTTCTGATTTAATCAAAAGAATCATTACCTGAGCAAAATAAAATCTGGTGCTCAGTTTTACAACTTTCTTACATTCATTGCATACTTCTTGGCTTTACTTGTGTATGCACAAGTGTAGGCACAGTAGGCCTAATTCACTCCGAGTTGACTAATGATTTCAAAGATTTAGTCTTAATAAATTTAACTCCTTTAGTGATTACTTTAAACCTTTCTATTCAAAATTAATGAATATTGATAAAACCCCCTTTGTATATTTATGTATTATCTGATTTTTAAATTTTTATTTCTGTGTGATGGAATTATATTCATAGTAATAATTCAAGTAACATATTTTAACAGAAATCATCTTAAACATAAAAGGCCTTTAAAATACAAGTTCAACAATACCTTAACTGATCCAATGTCTTTGATAAATTTAGAGGGTAACTTATGATGAATGGCATTTTTTTCTAATAGATAAACAACGTTTTAGTTTTGTTATGTCTCCTAGTAGTGCATATTCACTGTAAATATAAAACATTTTTAGCATTAGTCCTTATCCTTCCCCTTGCACTTTTTTCGTCAGATCAATTTTTATGTCAGAGAAATTCTCTGAAACACCACTTTTTTTAATACTGTAAATAATTTATCTTGTCAATTTGAATGCATTTATTTCAGATAATAAACCTTTGTTTTCTATATATATGTAAAATATATTAATATTTACAAAACAAGTTACTTTGATGTTGAATTGGCTCCCCAAAGAGTGATTCTTACACTTGTTTAGACACTGGGCACTGTTCTGTTTCTTAAACTTCGTATTTGGTATGTCATCTGGTAACATTTGTTTAAGGCTTTCTTTTAGCAAACTTTCTTTCAACAGAAATGTTTGATTTGCAAAACAAGTGTTCCTGAATATTGACAACAGAAAATTAGATAAGTTTAGCCAAATTAAAGAAAATCAAGTTTAAAAAGTATGTAAGTTTGGTAGCCACTCAGAAACTACTGTGCCGTTTTTGTTACTGCTTTACTTTTTTGTTTGTTTGTTTCATTAAGGTAGAAGATCAGTTCTTCCACCTCCCTCCACAGCACTGAAAGCATGATTACAAAAAGAGCAAGGAAAGGAATAAACAAAAGGAACTAGTATCTAATTGATGTAATAATTTTCATTTTCGTTTTTTAAAAAAGCTTCATTCAGAAGTATTTTATAAAGAAAAGACACAAAACACAGGAGGATATTGGAATCTGTGTAACAGCAAAATGTATATTGTTTCAAGACTCCTGTTCTAAAGAACAGTTTCAACACTGGATTGCACACCACTGCATATTTGCTGATCCATTTGCAAAAAATATTTTTGTTATTAGTAAAGCAACCCGGGCACAAAGGGACACATATTTTCTTCTTTGCAGTTTGTAGCATTTTCTCACCAGCAAGCTCTCTAGGCCACTGGAAGAGCAATGGATATTTTGGGAAATACATTCATCCTTGATAAATTTTGAAGTAATTGCTGACTTGAGACATGATTTTTGAAATCTTTTTCACAACATACAGAGAGAGGGGGTCTTGTGTCCAGAGATGGAATAACTACATGGCACTTGCACTCTGACAAGGATTTGAAACAGTTTGTTATGCAGCTTTGGATGTGTTGGGGCAGAGTGAGAGTTCCCCTTATAATGCCATTGCAGCAATTTAGACACGCTCTAGCCTCTCTGCAAAAGTGCTATTAACTGGTCGCCTGGGCTCTCCTTCTCTGTTTCAGTGCATAATTAAATAGTGCAGTTGAACCACATTAATAAGCATATCTCAGCTTTGGTGGGAGCAATAACCTCTGCAACCAGAATAGTTATTAGACAGATTGTCTCATGTTTCTTGAAGAGGTTTTTCACCAAGATGGGACTCGCCTCAAGATGAAGATGCACAAAGGTAGACGTGCATTTAGATGTCTCCATGTGGTTGGGATGTCTAACCTATGAAATGCTTACAAAGTACCCTGATGTTTTGGGCTGGGTGTCCAGCTGCTACCGCAAAGGACTGCAGATCTTCTGTAAGTCCTGTGTCACATTTTCTCTCTTCATGTAGATGCCTCTGATACCCTGGAGCATCTTTAGTGGCACTGTCACTAAATGTGTCTGCTTAGGCAGCTGAATTGAGCAGTGATGATAGCATGAGCTTAGATCTGTAGCTCACTGACACAAACATGCATTTAGGTGTCTTAATGCGAGAACTAAATCCCATCCGTGTGATATCTTATCTGTTTTTAGGAGTAGGAAATCCTAGGTTTAAGTCCATGCTCTTCAGACAATTTCTGCTCTTGTCCAATAACTGTTAGATGTAACTTGAGTAAACATTGCTGTCTTTAGTTTTGAAATAAAACAGGATGACTGAGGCAGTCCCTGGAGTTAGCTATTACAGGTGAGGATTTGTGACTGGGTTGGAAGAAACCTTCCTGCAGCTTGGACTTTAACTAAGTCTTAAAGTACTTACTAAATAGGTATATCAACACCCAGCTTTTACATATGTGGCCTCCAGAGGAATCCCAAATCCAGAGAAAGTAACTACGGTCTTTGCTGAGTGGAGATTAGAGGTCTCAAAAGAACAATCTCAAAGTCCTATGTGCTGCGCATAACATGTCGTAGACCTAAAGAATAGGAAACACTAAAAAAAGAAATGGGCCTGACCTGTCATCGCTCCCTGGAGTGTTTCACCTGGGTTACCCTTACAGTTTTAGAATTAACAGTTCAAGGACATTTGTTTTGTCTTGCTGATTTCCTTTTTGTAAATATATATACTTTAGAATTTGGCAAAATGCTAATGTTCCACAAATGCAAATTGTTCAAGCTTTTATATATATATATACACACACACATATGGTTGAATTGTATGTTTATATGGTTGAATTAGCAGTGCTTATTAACTGGTAGCCTAATAGCAGTTTATGATTTTGTAATTTGTTACTCTGCCACGTTCTTAGTTTCCCAGGTGACTGTTTTGTACCTGTCTCCATCTGTTTTAAAAAGAATTTTATGGTAGAGTGTCTCTTTTTATGAGAGTAGAAAAATTATGAGACAGGGAAAATGAATTTTTATTCTAGTGCTGTTCCACTGACTGTTCTAGTCGCTAAAGAATTTTACATGCCTACTAATGACAGCAATGGGTGGGATTTTTGAAGTGAACTGTCTCAGGATATTTTTGTAAACTTAATTTGGAATCTTTTTATAATCTGTTTGTGATTTACTGATTTTTTTTGAGGTAGTTATTGCTTGTATATGTTGGTAATAGTGGAAATGAAATTGTATCTTATTTTAATCCTGTAATAATCTCTATTTTTTTCTTTCAGTTGTCTATGCATTACTAGCTGATACAGAGTAACAGTTCATAGTTTACTGTGGCACAACGTTCAGCTGACGTTCACATGATCATATGAGAATTTGGGTTGGAGGGGACGTCAAGGTCTCCAGTCCAACCTCCTGCTCGAAGCAAGGTTAGCTATGGGGTCAAACCAAGTTGTCTGTTGCTGGTTCAATATTCAGTCAGGTATTGAAAACCTTCAAGGACAGAGACTGCACAACTTCTCTGGATAACCTGCTCTTCTGTTTGACTGTCTTCATAGTGGAAATTTTTTTCCTTGTACAGCCTGAACCTCTGTTGTTTCATTTTATGCTCAGTGTCTTTAGTCTTCCCACCACCCATAGCCTGGATCTGTCCCCTTGATACCTTCCCCATAGGCACTAGAGGCTGCTGTTAGATCCCCCTGAAACCATCTTTCCCAGGCTGAACAAGCCCAGCTCCCTTAACCCACCTCACAATGCAGATGGTCCAACCCCAGCCGTCTTGGTGGCCCTCCACTGAACGTGCTTCAGTTTATCGACATCTTTTTACTGGGGACCCAAAATGGGCGGTAATAGTCTAGATGCAGAATAACAAGTGCTGAGTAGAGGGGGGTAATCCCTTCCCTTGCTCTGTGCTCCTGCTGACACAGCCCAGGATGCTGTTGGTGCTTCTTGCTGCCAGGGCCACTGCAGGCTCATGCTCAGCTCGCTGCCCACTGGGGCCCCCAGGGGCTTTGCCTGCAGAGCTGCTCCCCAGCCAGGCATTCTCAGCCTGTATCACTGCAAGGGGCTCCTCCTTCCCAGGTTGGACACCTGACACTTGTCCTTCCTGAATTTCATAGTCTCCATCAGCCCATTCTTCCAGCCAGCGTCAGTCCCTCTAATGACAGCCCTGCCCGCAAGCATGTCAATTAGGACTCCCAATTTGGTGTCATCTGCAAGTCTGATAAGGGTGCACTCCATGACCTCCTCCACGTCACTGATAAAGATGTTAAACAGGACACATCTCAGGATAGCTCCCTGTGATACTCCACTTGTGACAGGCATCCAGGCAAAATATAACCCATTAACCACTACACTGTGAGCTTGATCATCAAATAATTTTTTTACCCACCTGGTTCTTAACCTATCCAGACACAGCCTATCCTTGCTTTGCGAGGACACTGACCAATTCTGTGGTAGTAGAATGTAGATGTAGACATAAATGTAGACCACCTGATCCCATGGACGTATATGGGCTGAAATCTCACAAAGAAAAACCCGAACTTGATCTTCAGCTACTCCTAATAGTTCCTTGAACACTTTCACTAAGCAGAAAGGCCTAGGAGACTTTGTTGAAGACTGAGGAAAAAAAGGCATCAAGTTCCTCAGCCTTATCTGTGTCTGCTGTCACTAGAAGTTTCATCCTTTGTAAATCCTTAATTTGATTGAAAGCCATCTGTGAAATACAGTGATGTAAATCACTTTGAAAGTCATCAGTAATGTAATTAAGTTTATCTTTCCATTTCCAAGAGATCTAGCTTTGAAATTTCAGAATTAACATCAGATTTGTATAAAATTATTTAATCTGAAATTCAGTTTAGCTTAGCCTGTTTTAAAAAGCTATAGGTTTGGGGGTGATTAATATATATTCATATTTTATTGATGTAGACAAGGGAATTTAGTCTTCAGATCTCTTGCTGGTCTGGGAACAGAAGACTCAGAATGACTGTTTCATCAAACCAAAAAAATCTTACAGCTTCTGCTTTTTTATTAGTTCCACAACCCCTGAGCATGTCTGGCCTGCAGGGACAACTAAGTGGACCAAAACAACGTTTACTTCTCAGAGGTGGAAAGCCATACTCATAACTTGTTTTACACCACAGAAGTGCAGGGCATTCTCCAAAATTCCCGACTGCAAGGGAACGCTGCAGTGCTGCTTGTCTGCGAGGTAAAATAGCAGTGACTTCTGATAAGGGTACTAAAACCACAGTATTTACATGCAGAACCTCTTGTAGCTCTTGCACAGTAGTAATTCCTTTAGCTATCCTCAGCATCCAGCAGCAAGGGGAGAAGCAGCTCAACCCAAAATATAGACTGGGGAGAAGATGAAGAAGGAGGTACAGATGGGCAGGAGCCTTTGACACTGCTGGGGGTGCTAGGTGAGATGAGGAGTATGGGAATATCGCATGGCTGGGTGACAAAATGAGACACAATGTGCAGAGAGATCGGTACTGTAAAAAAACATCATTTAACCTTCTTTTCACAGAGAAGAGGGAAAAGACAAGGGCAAAATTAGATTGTTTTTAAGCTAAGGCATTGTCACCTCGCTCCCTCACAGCCACAAATCTGACTCCGACTTCAGCTTCTTCAATTCTAACCCCTTAAAAAACTCTCTTCTGTACCTTAGTGTCCCTGCACAGATTTCAGTGATCAGCTTGAGAGAGAAGTAGTTAAGAACTACAGTTGGATAATAATCATATGGCTACATTAACATTGGCATCTTAATCTGTTTCAGTTTAATAGTGAAAAAAGGGCAAGGTTTTAAATATTTTTAATTATTCCTAATGCTAAGCACAAAAACAGAAAAAGCAAAGGATGAAGTTTTAGAGGTTTTCCTTCAGTGTTTCTTTTGATTCTCTGAGCAGCTGTCCATATATGTACGTTTCCCTTCAGAGCTCAGAGAAGTTTTGCCCAGCTACGTACTTGTAGCTTTCCTGGTTTGTGCTTTTTCGTCTGTCACATGCCAGAAAGGGTCTTTTTCTGTTCTGCAGTTCTTATTTGCCTTGATTTGAGATAGAATTTCTGCAACTTCATCCAGATGGTGTGCTTCACTTAGACTTTCTTTAAATCACCTCCCCCTATATACATTGTTTCACCCTCCTTAACTGTGTTTCCTTTTAGTTTTCCCTGTTTTCTTATAAGTATCTTCACTTAGTCTGTACCTGCTTCTTTAATTGAACAAGCGAAGTTAGTTTTCATCCTTGCTTTAATTAAGCCATTCCTTCAACGTAGTTTCTTCTAAACTTGCTGATTTCAAATTCATCCCCAATTGTTTGGGGTTATGCCCACCGTTAAAATAGTTATACTAAAGAGAAGCTCATCCTTGAGAAGAGCACTGTTTACATATCACGTACTTACCAGGCTTGAGTTCATGTTTGAGACAACTCTTTCAAATTATACTTGAGGAAACAGCCTCTGCCAGCCAGGAAAATCGTCCAAGACAAGACCTTTGGGGTTGTTCAAAAGGGCAGTCTTCTTTCTTTTCTTATTCCTGTAGTTGCCAGAGATTCACGTGACTTGATGAAGGCCACTCTTGGCACCTTACAGAATACAGCTCTTCAGCATGTGAGGCTTAAAAAGCAGCACACATGCATTCATCAGCATTTTCTCCATCACAACAGCATGAGAAACTGTATACTGCAGATTTTAGCACTGATGTTGGGTACTCCTCCAAGAAGTTGTGGTCATTTCTTGTCTCGTCCTGTCAGCTGCTGTTTCTGGTGTTTCTTCTGTCACAGCATAGCTTATTGCAGTTGTCATTATTGAATCTAGTTATGTTCTTTGAAGACCTTCTTTCCAGCCTATGGAGATTGAAATTCGTCTCTGTCCTCCAGAGTAACCGTCCTCCCCTGAGCCCGGCATGATGACACCTACGAATTTCATAAACTTACTCTCTGATACATTCAGCCAAGTTTGTACAGCCAGAGGAATATTATGAAGTGTAAACTCTGGAGAAAACAACAGAAATTGAAATTCCTGTAAATGACTATTATGTACTGTAAGAAGATAAAACATTGAAAGCAAAGGTATTACAAGGGAAATACAGAGTCTAATCTGTTTTCATTTAACGTAAATGAGTTCCATTGATTTAGTAAAGCATTTACTTCATGTTTCTGCTGAATGCAAGTAAAAACTGTGTCAGCCTAATTTTCTATTATCTTTTCGACATACAGAATTAACAAGAACAGTTTACATCCACAGAAGGCTTTGAACACACTTATATACTACTCCTTTTGTTACCTGAGGAAGATACTGGGGCATCTCTGACCTTCACAGCCCTTCACTGTGTCTTCCTCTGGGAAGTTGTTACTTTTGGCCATTGGGTATTCTGAGCTTTGTTTTTCATACCAGAGATGAGGAAATATGTCTTGAGCCAGAAAAAGAAAGAATGAAAGATTAATCTTGTAGCTTACTATTTTTCTTAGTGACTGACTCCTTTGAACTCTTTTTTTTTTTTGGGGGGGGGGGGCCGGGGAGGTGGGGGAGAGGAGGGAAGAGGACTAACTCTTTCCACAGGGGGGCTCTCAGTACCTGTTTTCAGGACTCTGAATTTTATAGGCTATCAGGATTCCTCACTGGTACCTCACTGGTACTCGTTACTTTTGTGGTAATGAGTCCTATCAAGATCAAGGTTCTTCAGGCCTTAGAGATAATGGAGCGTCTTTCAGCTAATCTTTCAATGTATTTTAGTAGCTGTCCATAAAAACGGTTCCAAGGGCTGAGATAATTCCACATTGACCTTACTCTGAGGCCCTCTTGTTCTCACAATACAAGGAAAAAAAAGACAGTTGAGAAAAAGACAAACCCTGATGAGACCTCCCAGAAAGTGCGAACTCCAGTGAAATTTTCTGAAAGCCTTCAGCAGTGTGTCATCCTTTTAAGGGTCCAAGCAGCATGTCCAAATCGTGCCTTGCAGGGTCCTTGCCATTAGGCTGGAGCTAGCACGGGCAGTAGGAAAAATGTTCCCACAACCTAGTGCAGCATCCTCAACACCATGCACCTCTGGGATCTGCAGCACTAACTGGTTTGGATCACCAGGGCAGGCACTCAGACACTTAGCAGGGCAGTTCACTAGAGGTCCTCTTAAAAAAACTAAGCATAGTCTGCTTCCTAAATACAGAGCCAGTTGCAGGTTTTTATATGTTTTTGTAAAAAAAAATTAAAGGAACCCTTCATAACTGGGCAATGAAGATTGCTAAAATCCCATTCAGTGTTAATTTTTCCTGTTAATTATCGCTTTTTAAGGCAAACAAACCCTTTATTTCAAAGGAGACATTGTTTTTCTCTTTTTGTTTTTGTATAAAAGGCTCTTTTGAGTAGAAAGAATTTATAAGAAATTATGCAACACTTCAAATGTTAGTCTGCCACCATTAGAATATAACAGAATAGATTCTTTTGTAGGTTTTTGGTGCAGCAATTTGTTCTACTATTCAGAAAACAGATTGTACTATTTGATCCTTTAGAAGCCTACTCATATATTAGAAGCTAATAGAAGCACAAAGGAAGCCTGTTCCATGTGGATACCACTTGACTCCAAATTCCTTGTTGCACTAAGGTGTTGTTGCTAGCATTTCTGTGTAATATTAATGTATGCTCTTGAGCAGCATACTCTACTTCACTTTTTTCCTCCTAATGATTATATAAACCAAAACTGACATCCAAAACTGTAAGAAGTAAACTGACTATGAACTTAGGATTCTGTTTGGCATTTCTAGTTTGTTTGCTCCAAATGAGAAAGAAAATCTGCTTAAAATAATTTATGCTGTGGAGTGAAAATCACTTAAGGCAATAACTGAAACAAATAAGTTAAAGAAATGCATGCCAGTCATGTATATCACTGGAATTATTTTTGACACTTTCTGTTTTTTCACTCATTAGTTTCTAGTAAAGTTGAAGAGGGTACTAGAGGCAGGTTACACTCTAAGGTTACGCTGCTAAGTTAATGATCCTGTTCCACACGAAGTGCCCTTATGGTTATTTTGAGATAAACTAAGGGCTTTCATTTTTAACAGGGGAAAATGTTGATGGCTGAAAGGCTTTGTTGCATTCTGTGACTAGACTGCACACAGGTATCCCATCTACCCTTACTGTTAACACCTTCCCTTGTCTTCAGCTTTGGTTAGGCAGACCGTACAGTTAGAGTTTATCTGCACCTGTTTGGCAGTTAACAAGAGTGAAGTACTGAAATTGTGTGATCACCTTTAAAATGAAACTTTCCTGAGATTTTCTTACCTATTTTATTTTTGCAAGATATTTCACCTTTATTTTGGTTGCTGCAAGCACACAGACATAACTAGGGGTTAGATTTTACATTCCTTACTCATGGTAACTTAGGGCGGGGGTTCTTGTTCCTGTTTCTGGTTTACTAATTTATTTTAACTTCAGGATGCACACATGATGCAGGAATCAACAGAAAAGCAGAGGCATGAGTCCTAAGCTCCCATAGCACTCCTGCCCCAAAGAGCAGAAAAGACAAAAACCTTATAGATGACAATGATGAAGAAGCCCATGTAGTTTTCCTTTTTTGTTCTATATTTCTTCTGGATGGATTATTTTCAAAAACATTTTGAAGAAAAATGCTTATCATAACCAAACCATCAAATCCACTTTTAGGCTCAGTGACAGAATTTATGTCAGCAGCACTTTAAAGGAAGATTAGAAATTATAAGTGAACAAATATCTTACTAATTTCCAGACTGATGAACAGCAGATCATTTTACATGTTGTCTTGGTAATGTGCTACCAAGTGTTGATAAACAGGAATACATCCATTTAATATTCCATGTCCCTGGTCAGATCTTATATTCTTCATTTGCTTTCATTTAAATCTCTTGACTGTCCCCTATGATTCAGTCTTTCCAGGCAGTATTATTTGTGTTGATATCCTGTGAGCTGATTTGATAATAACTTTCTGATAAAATTATTATGCTTGGAGAGTAGTAATTCTAGCTGTGACTGTACCTGTTCTGCTTTGTATGATTGCAGCCTTCCTTGTGCATGTTGCAGCTGCTTGTACAAAAACACCATACATTATGCTGGATACATTAGGTACTTAAGCCCATTAACAACACTACTGGGGTTTTTTGTGCATTAAGATTTAGATGTGCATCCTTTTTTTTCAGTGAAAGAAGTGGCTAAACTCTTCTAACCGGTCTCTGATCACACTGAAATAGGTGTTTCAGTTAAAATGGGTCAGTCTAGCACAAATGTGCTCTTTATGGTAGCTCATTTCAACTGAGATGGGTTTGTGGGTGTGAACGAGAGCAGTTTAGTAGGCCATCATGATCCCAGGCAACTGCAGTCATGAGCAGCTGGAAGTAATTTTGAGAAGCAACCTTTTCAGTCAGTTCAGCTACAATCCAGAAAAAATAAGTGTGTCTGCAACGTTACTGATTCCTGGGTTCTCCTTTCCTCTTTGTGCACTTGACTCCTTTCTCTCTTCCCCCCTTCCCCTTCCTCATTTTCTTCTTGTGGTAGATACCTGTTTTATTTGCTCTACTTACCACATAGGTGCAAAGAATTATCCTAAGCCAATAGGATCTGTAGGTCTTCTCACAAAATGCGTTTGCGGGTACCTTGTTTCAAAAGGTGGCCCCAGAAGGCAGTAGTAAGGACATTCATTCTTTCTTCTTATGCAGTATCCAGGTGGGTCACTCACCCAAGTGTGGAAAATCAGTGATCCCTGCTCAGTCTTTCAAAGAAAGGCTTCTGGACAAATATTTTCGGAAAAGATATAATCTGTGGCTCCCAAGTACTTTCCTACCATTTTGCGTAAAGGGTTACATTTAAGACACATCCTTCTTGTTACTCTCCCAGTGACTAACACTGAGCAGGACCTTGCTAAGCATGTTGGCTTTAGATGGCTCCCTGCCTGCTGCGCTGCCTGCTGCAATTCCTGTTCTGAGGTGTGCAAGATGTGTGCCACCCTGGTGAGGCCCAAGATTCAAAGGCTGCATCTGTACTAGCCGCCTCACCAGCGCCAGGGCCTTCCTCTGGCCATCAAGCCAACTTAAACTCTCAGAGTCTTCTAATCAGGGTTGCCATGTCCAGAGCAGCTATTGTGGGATAGTCCCTGGCCTGTGCCAGCACCCGGGCTGAGTTGTAGGGAATCACATGGGGAAGTGCTAGATGACCAGTGCCAAAAGGGTACCGGGGACCGTTCTGGCATTTCAATGATGGGTGATTTAACTTCTCTGCCCTGACCTCAGGTTTCTAAGGTCACGCAGAGACTGAAATAGGTTTTTGCACAGACATGCCTGTTGCCAGAAATTTGTGTATATATGTTATGCTTTGCCTAACATCTAGTCACATGTGTTTTCACAAATTCCATCACAAGGTTTGTGCCCTTTGCTTTAAACGTCATCCTACCCAGAAGGAAATGTCACCAGAGGTTCTCAGAAGGTCTGGAGAGGGTGTCAGGGAAAGTCCTAGAGGAAGCAGGGGAGCAGAGCTTTAGATGGGTGACAAGCCAGAAAGCCTGAACTCCCAGGACGGAGAATAAAGGGAACTCAGAATAAAAGGATTCCTGAGAAGTAGAGCTAGTGCCTGTGCTTCCAAAGTACATGGCATGTGAGAGCTAAATCACAATTCAGCAACTGGAGGCAGGAGATCATCCTAGGCTGAAACCTCAAGTATATTCGAGATTATTTTCTTCCTGGAGGCAGTAATGTTATTTTTTCTGTTAACTGAAGAATTCTATGTTTTATTTATTCCTCTGACTAATGTTTCCTGTTGATTTCTTTGCCTTGTTTGTCGTTTGTAAGTTCTCTCCTTATGCCCTGCTTATGTTTGAGAGTGTCACTAACACAATCTTTACTCCTTCTTGCAGATCACTTACGACAGTATCAAACATTGTCAGTCTTAACACCACCTTCTGCAATACACACCAGGATAGCTGTCTGCAGTCAATTCACCAATATTTATCATTACTTTTTGCTAATGCTGCTTTTGTCAGTTTTTTATTTATTCAAGTTGTAGCAGCTATGGACCCAGGGGAAACTTCCAAGGGTAAATTTAAATGACAGTCAGCATAAGGTCTCCAAGGCAGACAAGAATGAGCCAGGCTTGGAGAGGGGATCATCAAAGCTAGGGGGTCCCGTTATATATTCAGATTCCATCTCCAGCACCTGTTTAAATCTTTGCTAGCACCACTGATCTTATCCTTACATTAACTCTGGTGTTTATCCTCTGAAGGAAATAGTAACTGTAAGTGGGAGCAGCTGACAGTAAAGGAATTAAGACTCAGGGGAGGGGAAATCACTCA
The DNA here is from genome assembly GCF_018139145.2 of Gymnogyps californianus. NCBI lineage: Eukaryota > Metazoa > Chordata > Aves > Accipitriformes > Cathartidae > Gymnogyps > Gymnogyps californianus. The sequence goes on along the minus strand of NC_059473.1, from coordinate 91,855,880 downwards.
GAAAAAGAAGAGAATCTTGTTTTGATCTTCAAAAGGACAGCTTTAGTGGGCATAGGGCCTCAAAGTATACTATGGAAAAAAGAAACTTTTATAAAAATCTGTGATAATTTAAAAAGTTACAATAGAAGTTACCTGTTTTCAATAAAGAGTGTCTCCTGAAATAGCTGCAGCTGAAATACTAAAGAAGGGAGAAGCTGAAAGTGAAGATGGATTCACTCAGTAGTGTGCAAGAAATCCAGAAGGTAAATAAGCATAATACAAAAAAAGTAAGTAGTACAAGTAATACTGACTTCTTCAGCTTTAATAAGCTGATTAGCAATTATGTTAAAACTGTGATTATTGTGAATGTTATGTTATTGGTAACTTCTGCTCACAGCACTTTAAAGATTTACCTTTACAGTGCTGATATCTTAGCATGAAATCAGGAGAGGGAAATTCTCATTTACAGATGTTGAAAGTAAGGTTGATAGATTAGAGTTAGTAGTCTATATTTCTTGTAATGAAGCTATTATATTCTGTACTTTTATTAGAACTTCATTATCAGGCATTCAATTTCTATTTTTATCTGGGTTTTTGTAAGATTTTTTGTTTGTTTGTTTCAAAACCCACTAACTTCATAACATTCTTACTACTTAGAAGGAAGCAGATTTTGAAACTTACATTTTAATTTCTAAAAATCAAGGCCAGCTATACCCAGTACCAACTTTTACACATTGAAGGCTTCAGATTGCCCAGAAGTTTAGGGACAATCCTCCACTAACACAGAAACTTTGTAACTTACAAAGACAAAAAGTATGAGCACACTAACTTAACTTATGAATAATTTCAAAGAAAATATGTAAAGCATAAGATGAATATGGAGTGAACTGAAAGTGCTGACATATCAAAATTTGCTTTAATTCAGAGTTGTAATGAAATTCTGATAATACTTATTTTGCATGAAATACAATCTCTGCAACTTTGCAGTTTGTCTTTTTTTTCCCCTATTGGAATCTTACCTCAGAATTTCACTTTTATATTATATTTGTTTTATTTCTGTTTTTAAATATATATGCATGTATATTTATACATATACTTTATATTTTAATTTATATTTTACTTGTATATTTACTTTCATTTTAGACTTATTTCTTTTACATGCCATAGTTTGGTACATATATTATGCAAACATATTTTGCTATTTATGCCATAGCAACTGAAACCTCTATTATTTGAATTGTTACTTTATCTTTGTTTTAAAACTTACAAGCAGCTGTCGTTCAGTTCTGCTTGAAATGTGTTGTCATTTCGTCTTTGATACCTCCAGTTTGAAACTTGAGGGGTTTCTAAAGTCATTGTCTCCTAAGTAAGGTCTGTGGCACGGAACAGCAAAAAAGTATGTGTCTCCAAGTTTGATTTTTTGAGTAGTACTTACTACTGATCTGATGTCCGTAGATCTTTATTCTCACATACAGTTCACACTCACGAAGTTTGCATAGCTTACTTGAATTACTAGACTTCCTATTACCTATTATCTCTCAGGTCTGTTTTGTTTTAGCATTCGTATATATTTCCAGCTTAAACTCTGTAGGTGTTTTTTACATCCCAGTCAACTCGTCTGATTCAGAAAATAATTAATCCAACTTAAATATAAAGCAAGATTGTTTCAGTACTTTGTATTCAAAAAAGCTTTAGGCTGCAAGTGGCCCAATAAAGTACTAATAATTAAGGATTTCATTCAGCAGATCAGATTCCATTAAGTACAGCTCAAAGTTGTTTAGACATGTCAACAATTAATTCTATAGAAACAAATGTTATTCATTAATGAATTGGAACCCATTAATATACAACTCTGAATAAGTAAGCTGTAATTATATGAGAATATAATCCTCTGATGGAACAGCTACAAAGTTTGTCTCTTTCTAAAAGCTTTTCCTAATGCCTCACTGATTTCTATTTCCTACTCAATAAATTATGGCCTAATTAGTGTAGAGCTTTGTTGTAGAGAAACAGCTTTCACTTTCTAAAATGTTAATCTTTTTATATTTCTACTTTTAGCAGTAGTCTGTCTAAAAATGATGCTGCTCTGCATCAAAGTTGCCACTTCATTTACTGTTATAAAATGCTGAGGTGATGAGGGGTGTGGAAATTGCTATAATTATGGAAGTATATGTGTTTACTTATTGTCTCACAGCTGCCTAAATATTATTTAAAGATAGGGCTCTAAATATTATTTAAAGATAAAGCTTCAGCCAAGATAGATCTCTTGCCTAGACCCACGTTCAAGCTTTTTGCTCTTCTGCAATCTGGATGAGGCAAGATCTTGAACCTGTTTCTGTCACCTCAAATTGACACAAATCACAAATTGACTCTCTCTCTCTCTCTCTCACAACTCAGGTATTCTTGCTGTGATTAAGATCTAATTAACCTGGTATTTTAAATCTGATTAAAACTTCTACCCAAATTTAAGAAACCTTTCCCAGCAAAATTTTTTTTTTTTAATTAAAACTTCCCTGAAAAAAGGCTTGTCTTTCAGCTGGATATTTTTCTACAAAAAAAAAAATGTTTTCTTGAAAGTTCCCAGTCAGCTCTATTTAGCTGCTGGAGGGGGGAACGGTTTGCTACTATAAATCATGCACAGCACTTAAAGATAATTTGTGGAGCAATTAAAATAGCTACTAAGATTTTATGGTGTGCAATTATGTTTCTTCCATCAGAACATCATTAGGAGGAAACTTGTTTGCCCTTGCAAGTAGAGCTTGTTAAATGTAAAGAAAAATGCAACTGGCAAGCAATAAAAGGCAGATTAAGGGACAAATAAGGTGTCCAAGGAGTTCTTTATAAGTGGAGCTTTTTTGTGTGCTCAGCTTTTGTTTTTCTAGCCTTCCCTGGAATAAGAGTTCAGAAAACCTATTGAAGGCCATATAGTTGGCTGACAGTTTTAAATACAACTTTATGCATAAGTAGTAAATATACTAGGTTATAGTTAAGTAAAAAAGTAGTATATGCTGAACTTGTGTATTCAATACTATTTTGTGACATTCCTCTGTTTTTTCAGAGTTTTAGTCAATCTCCAAAAGGTGTCCGTATGGTTTTTAGAACTGTAGGAAAATTCAGGTTGGAAAAGACCTCAAAAGGTCTAGTCCAACCTCCTGCTCAAAGCAGCGTCAACTAGGACAAACCAGGTTGCTCAGTGATTTATCTAGTTGAGTTTTGAAAACTTCCAAGGACAGAGACTGCATGACCTCTCTGGGCAGCATGTTCTGCTGTTTGGTTGGCCTCATGGTGAAAATGTTTCTCCTTACCCAGTCTTAATCTCTTTTGTTTCCACTTATCCTTGTTATCTCTCTTCTCTCCATGCATCACTATGAAGAGCCTGGCTCTGGCCCCTTGATAATCTCCCTGTAGGCACTGGGGGATGCTGTTAGGTCCCCCTTGAAGCCATCTCTTCTCCAGGCTGGACAACTCCCCGCTCACAGGGCAGGTGCTCCAGCCCTGACCATCCTGGTGGCCTCCACAACGCACTCCAGTTTATCAATGTTTTTCTTGCACTGGAGGGTCCATAATGGGCTGCAGTGGCTTTGATGCAGTCTAATGAGTACAGGGCAGAGGAGAATAATCCCTTCCCTTGATCAGCCACCTGTGCTCCTGCTGACACAGCCCAGGATGTTGTTGGTGCTCCTTGCTGCCAGGGCCACCGCAGACTCACGGTCAGCTCATCTGCCAGGCACTCCCAGCCTGTACTGCTGCAAGGGGTGCTTCCTTCCCAGGTGGGGCACGTTGTCTTTCCCCTTGCTGAATTTCAAGAAGTCTCTGTTAGCCTGTTCTTCTAGTCTGCTTAGGTCCTTCTGAACAGTGGGCCATTCACGTGATCAACTGTCACAAGAGAATGACACTTCTTATACATTTTATTTCTCAAGTGAAATTATGTTTTGGCAGGTGCATCAGGGAACTGCCTGAATAAAGCATACAAATGCATGCATAACATTAAGCATATATGCCTGAGTAATTCTACCCCAATTTAACAGTAATCCTGGTTTAAAAAGTGTAGGTATACTCAAAGTAACATACGTGCTAAATAAAAACTGAATTCATTGGCAGCTTCAGCACTTTTTCAGAAACATGAGCTGAACATAATACTACACTCTTGCAGAGCTGATAAACATTGGACTGGAATGTACAAGAGGAGTGAGCTTTCAAAGCATGAAATCATTCTTCTCCTCATCCTGATACTGATAAGGCCACAAGAAGAATAAGGACCAGTAGCAGAAAACTGGTGATGGGGTTGTTTGTGTTTTAAAATTCTTCATGATTAGACATCTAACCATGACTTTTGGGGAACACTGGACAATTAGAATTGCTTAGGCTAATGAAGAGAAGACTTAGGGAAGCCATTAATAACAGCTTTCAAGTACATAAAAGGTGTATTTAAATATTGTATCTGGTTCATATGTAACACTTTGAAGTTTACAAGGTTACTTGCATAAATCAGCATGGCAGAACAGAGTTGTCAGATGGAGCATCCTCTAGATGAACCACTGCTCAAAAAGGATTGATTCAAAATACAGACAAAACTAAGTCATGCTTTGCTCTCTGTCAGAAACTTGAGCTTTCAGCTGAAATAAAAAAGAAGAAAGCACAAATGAGTTTGAAGTATTCATTCTGTTCAACCCATTGGTGTGAGAACACATAAAAATTGAATGAGAATAAGGTCTGTTTAGCAAAGAGAAAATGTCCAAACCATTTATTCATATAAGGCATCCTCATGTTTTAGGGAGAAAGGGAAGGAAGGAAGAGGAGGCCTCTCTGTTTACTTGATAGGCTGTTCAAAAGTGGTAGCATTTGTGTCTTTTTTTTTTTTTTTTTTTCTTGCCAGCACTCTTGGAGAGAAACAGAAGTAATTCATCTCTGCAGCAGTGTACTGGATTCCCAGGTGTCCACATTGAAGGTGTACTTAATTTCTCATTTCAGGCTTCAACTGAAAAGTCTGCTATTTTGTCTGATGTCTTCCTTTTGGGGTGAAACAGACCACTTCCTGCTTTAACCTCTGCAGATAGAAATAGAAGAGGAAAAAAATAGGTCAGTAGACACTTAATAAGTTGAGTAATAGACTTCTACACAACTTTACTCAGAAAGCCCTTCATTCTCCTCAGTTGTATCGTCATCTCTTACTACACTGCATTACAGGTGAAAATGGAATTTACAATAATAAAAAGATAAGTTTCTGCCATAAATAATTCTGAATATAAATTAAACTTAACACAGCAATAAGCCAGCATTAGAAGAGCAGTTATGACAGCAGCTGTCAGAATAACAAAATGAGACTAAACTCAAAAAATTGCTACACAAGCAGATGCTGGAGTTGTCCCCTGACTGCATAGTGCTAGAGGCTTGAAGTCTTCAGCTCCTTGTCTGGAATGTGTCATACCTTTGGGCACCAGCAAAGTTCCAAGTCCTCAAAGCCCCTGAGAGGTCATTGCCTTAATGACCTTGCACCAGGAGATCCCAGCCCCTTTGGTTTCTCTGGGTAGCCCAGTAGCAAGGGCTTTTTCTACATGCTCCCATCAATTCATGAATCCTATGGCCTGAGGCTGCGTTATGTATGTTTTGCTTTTGCTGTCTCACAGCCTTCCAGTTTCTGGGGACTTTTTTCAAGAGATAAGGGAGTTTAAGAGCCCATTTTTCAAGCCCCTGGCTATGTCAATGCTGCATCTGTTTTTTTAAGTGTCTTTCTACTTTTGATAGTATCACTAGGAAGGGAGAAAAGATTTGAGTTCTATTGTTCATGCTCTGTCTGCAAAGACACCGGATGTATGGGTTCCCTGCAGTTTCTGATATTTATCTAATTCAGAGAACTAGTCTACCTGTGTTTTACCAAGAACTTCATATCCCAAAAGTGGACTCATTCTTCAACGCTTTCCTTGTTAAAAGGGTATTGCTTTTCACCACAGGAAACAGTCCCCAAGGTTGTTTCCACTGGTAATTGTGAAAGCTAAATGTATGATTATCTCCTGCTAGAGACTCTTAAACTGGATAAATGAGTTGTGTCAAGGTCCAATATGAGACTACCAGGATGGAGACTATCCTCAACGCTCCCTGAAATTCAATAAAAGCTCTGTCTCCATCAAGAGATAGCTATAGGTGGTAATGATGCAGGAGATGTGAGTAGTGTTTCCATTACTGACACATCCCAAGCTGCTGCCTCCACCCAAGTGCAATTTATCAGGCATTATAATATCTCAGTGCCTTGGGTGACCAATAAGCACTGGCTAGTTTGTGCCTGCACTTTCTGGGGTTCTTTTGGTTGGACTCTGAGCCCTATATGTCAGGGACAAGTTTTGAGTCATCCACAGTGTATGTGTGTCTACAGGCAATGACTCAAAGGTATAACAAAAAGGTTATTCAGCAGATTCATGCTCACATGCACTTCTGTGCTTTTCCTAACATACTATAAAATTAAAAACCAAATTGCTTTTGAGTGACTATTAGTGCACTTACAGTGGGGCCACAGGCACATGCATCTCTATGGGCTGCTCCACGAGTAGCATATTTCTTGAGTCTGATTTCAGGAAGCAACAATTTTGATAGACTGATAGAACTCAGTCTGAATGAGGTTATATTTTGCAGTGCCAATCCCTGAGCAATAATTACACTAAATTTCTCAGGAAATTTACTACTGACATCTATGAGCTGTCTGATGCTGTTTTAGACAGTGTACCTGGGTCCTGTTCCAGCAGTCATGTCTAGTTTTTGGCCTAGCCTCTTTCCTAGTAGCATGTAGACAGGTAGAAAGTTGGCCAATCTTCATCTCAGCCTCTGAATCTTCTCTTGTCTTGGTCCTTAGGTTGATGCCTTCTTTTTTTATTTTCTTGGCCTTGGCTTGTGCTTGACCATGCAGCTCCTGTGTTCTCTTCCTCTTCTGGCTCCTCTCCTAGCTTGGTATCAAAGTCTTCCTCCCATTTGTGCCTAACAACTCCCATCAAGAGCAACACTGTTCAAGCAGGGTCTCAGACCTTAAACATCTACTTGTCCTGAACACTCCCCCTACCTCCTTTTTTTAATTTTTTTTTTAATTTAGACTGTTATCTAAATAGTTTAGTTGAGAGAATTGTTGCTGGATGTGTTAATTTTTCAATAGTTACCGCTATATTTAAGTCATCTGTTAATTTCCATGAGAGAAGCATGAGGAAAAACTCATTTTAGCCACAGTGAGATTTAGGATATAAATGAAGGCAAAGTACTTTAATCTCATTATTTCTCTGCAATTAACAAAATTTATCTTGCTGCCCTTTTGGGTGAACTCACTGAGTCAAAGAGCTACATTAAGAACGGACATTCAGATTTTTCAGCTGTTAAGTCAAGGCCATAGTGGCAGACAGGGCATTAGTTATTGGGTGAGAAGGAGACGGATGGACAGGTTTTTGGCTTGTGTGTTTTCTGAAGTAATGGATGTAATACAACTTCCAGTAGTATCTCTATGCATGAGGGTTTGGGGTTTTTTTAAAGACATTTTTTTTTTTTCTTATGTCAGTCTCATGATTTATTCTCTGTATTAGTTCAGTGACTTGATAATTTCAAAATTCAGGAGCAAATTATTGATTCATTGGTTGATTCACTCAGTCTTTGATTTGATATATTCATTGTTTGTTTTTAATTAGCTGAACAGTTTAGAGTAATTTAGCTCCAGTCATTGTTATTGTTATTCACTGCTTTCTTTAATCATAATCCCTACATAGAGAAGAGAATTGATCTTTCAAATTACATCATTAACTCCAAGATTGTCAATAAATTAGCAAATAACTTCAGTTATTTGAGACATTCTTCTAAATTACTGCTTTTGTAATTTTGTGCCTTAGCTTGGGCAGCAAGGAGTTCTCTGTGTACCAGAAACAGGGCTTTCTCAGACGGTAATTCAAGATCAATTCATTCAGCAGAGCTAGTGACCATCAGAAATCGTCACCCTTTGATCCAAGTGCAAAATGTGCCTTTTTTTTTTTTTTTTTTTGTGATACCTTAAGATAAACCTAGAATAGCACAGACATTGAGCTCTTGCAGGAAAGCTCTCTTCCCTCCTGTCACTCTAACAGCCTTTATTTTTACTTATGTAGCTGGAGCTCATGTTTCTTGAACATACATGGTCTGATATGTACACAGGAGTCCAAATGTGGTTTCACCAGGTTCTTCTTGGAAATTTATACTGCTGTATTCTTTTAGCAATACTTTCCCTGATACATGTTTGCTTTTTCAGAACAGTGTCCCGTTGGTGGTTCATTTATCCTATGATGGATTCGAACTCCTTTAATGTATCCCTCCTCTGTGATTTTTCAGCTGGTTAGCTGCATTTTTAACACATGATTCCCAAGTATATAGCCTCCTCTGTTCTACTCATTTTGGTACATTCTTCTGTTTTGACAATGCTTCCCAACTTTGTGTCTGTTGTCCACTGATTTCATTATCATCTTCCATTATCTTTGGAAACTACTTACACTCTTTAAATAAGATTGGTCCAGAAAGCAAGCTTCAGTGGAAATCCTCGTCTGTCCTTTTAGTCCAACCTGCTATAATTGTCTTCTGCCCAACTGTTGATGGCTTATTTGGATTGCACATAACTATGCTTTTTTTATTATATGTGATTCAAAAAAGATAACGCTGTTCCTAATTACCATTTTGCAACATTGCTATTTCGGAAAGGGCAACTGTCAATGGATGTGGTTTTACTTTAAAGAAATGTCATGGGAGCCCAAATTGATTAATACAGTAACTATGTTTTTCTTCCTATTATGCAAGCACGTTTGCTTGTTTATGCTTTTTGAGAAACCCTGAATTACATATTTTTTTTCCTCTGAGAAAATAAATAAATCTGGAGACCTGGCCTGATACGAAATCGAGCATTGAAACAATTCTGTGATGTTCTCTCGACATATTATTCCTGACTTTATGTGACAAGTTTATTGGAAACATTCAGGTAAAATGTTCTGATTTATTGCCTTTCCGTGGTAGACTTACTGAATGCATAAAAATGCAGTGAAATCAAATACAATTTTCATTAAATTATGCATGCAATAGCGTTTTGGTATGAGTGAGAGATCACAATTTTAATTTTATTTTAATGTGTGCTTTGATCCTTTACTCTTGTATCAATTGTATAGCCTTTTTCAGCCCTGGTATTTTCTTGTTAATATTTCAATCATGCTCCAATGTATTTATGAAAAAAAATATGGGAATTTAAAGTACTGGGACTTTTTGTAGGTGTTAGATTTGGTGGGTTGTAAACCTGTTGTAGGAGGGTGCGCAATTAAAAATGTATTAACAAGATATTTCACGTTCTGTATGAAATAAGAAATGAGAAGTACATCTTGTATCTTAACATCATCTGGTGATGACGTGTTTTTAAGCAGAGCTCTGATCATTAACGCCAAGGGGCAACCCTGCCTTTCTCACTACCAGTCAGCAGGGCGTGCATACAGAGGAAATACAGCGTTGCAACTCCTCAAGGACCTCGGAAAATAAAAAAGAATATTAATAGTAAAAACTACAAATGCCCATCTGATTGAAGACAAAGATCTCCAGTAGGCTGAGACCAAAAATCATGCCCTGGGAGAGGAAGGAGTGTTCTGGTACAGGGTATTCTGTAAGAATAAGTATGGTTATTTACTTGGAGGCAATACTTAAGTGTTCCTTCGAGACATTGTAAGGCATTAAGTTTCTCTAATAGTGTGATAGTTGAGGGATTTGGAATAATTTTTACATAAACATACAATATTGCTTCAAAAGCTTGCAATAGATTATATGGTTTAAACTGTATTTAAATTGCATAAATTTGCTCCTACTAGACTGGGTTTGAAATATCTTTGTTTTGTGAGTTTAACCACATAAAGTTAATTTACATTTTCCCCTTCAGGTCCCAAAACTAACATCTGAATTTAAAAATAGGATCTAAATGTAAGTTTTAAAGATTATTGATGTAGCAGTGGTAATCTGCCCATGCGTTCATTTCTAAACTCTAAGACTCCCCTTTTGTCACTTCTGGGGAACAGATCCTGCACTGGCTAAGCAGTGGGCATTTTTTTGCTTGTTAATATTGAAATAGGTTCAGAAAATTCAGTCTGAAGTAAGAAAAGTCTCTTTCTCTCAAAAACTTTTTTCTTCCTACTCTTAGAAAATACAGCTATCAACAACATCTTACTTCTTAATCTTTTATGCAGTAAACCTAGGGAAAATAGTAATCTTCAAAAGGTTTGGGTAATTTTTGGTTCCAAACATTTCCAGCCTGTGCCACCTGGGATGTGTTGTGATTATTGGAGCAAAACTCATTCACATTGAAAGACTGACATATTTTATTTAGCAGACTTTGATAGGAGCAAGTTTAATGGCAGAAATCACAAAAGCTTAACCAATTTGCCTTCTTTCTGCAGTGAAAAGGTTTTGTAGTAGAACAAATAGGCTTTTCTAATTGTTCTATACGATGTTACGCATGAAGTGCTTTAGAACGGTTGCCAAACTGGTGTTAGCATTTTACAGGGAAACTATTCTGTTGGTGAATGCATTGAAATAAGAGACAAAAAGCACAAAACCCTTAAATTACACTTCACGTAAATGCGAACATTAGGAAACATTGCAAAACAAAAATATTGATAAAGCTTTTATTCATGTTCCCTGCAAGAGCCACATGGATTTTGTGACTGATGTCATAAACTGCAGTAACCCAGGAGTTCAGAATTGGACAGGCTCGTCTCTGATGAGTAGCTTAATAAGTTTTATTACTTCAGAAATGAATTTGCAACTAATGACAATACCAGCTGCACTCTTATAGTAACTGTGTACCTAGTACGCTTGTCACCTGGAAAACTGTCTTGCTGTTGAGTAAATAGGTTGAATACCATGCGAAGATGGGAAAGTATTAAAAACAAACAAAAAAACCCCCCCAAACCCCAAACCTTTCCACACAATGCAGAATCTCAGCGTCACTCCTATATATCTATGCTGGTTTTGGCTGGGGTAGAGTTAATTTTCTTCACAGTAGCTAGTATGGGGCTATGTTTTGGATTTGTGCTGAAAACAGCATTGATAATACAGGGATGTTTTAGTTACTGCTGAGCAGTGCTTACACAGAGTCAAGGCCTTTGCTGCTCCTCACCCCACCCCACCAGCGAGTAGGCTGGGGGTGCACAAGAAGTTGGGAGGGGACACAGCTGGGGACAGCTGACCCCAACTGACCAAAGGGATATTCCATACCGTAGGACGTCATGCTCAGCATATAAAGCTGGGGGAAGAAGAAGGAAGGAAGGGACGTTCAGAGTGATGGCATTTTGTCTTCCCAAGTAACCATTACACGCGATGGAGCCCTGCTTTCCTGGAGATGGCTGAACACCTGCCTGCCGATGGGAAGCAGTGAATGAATTCCTTGTTTTGCTTTGCTTGCATGTGCGGCTTTTGCTTTACCTATTAAACTGTCTTTATCTCAACCCATGAGTTTTCTCACTTTTACCCTTCCGATTCTCTTCCCCCATCCCACTGTGAGGGGAGTGAGCGAGTGGCTGTGTGGTGCTTAGTTGCCAGCTGGGGTTAAACCATGACAATATCTCTGTCTTTATTACATTCCAACAGTGTGTTATAATTGGAAAAAAAAAATCCATGTACTTCATTATTTCCATTAAGTTAATTATAGGATATTCAATAGGGAAACTCTTTTATTCATTTAATTTCATTTACCCTTCCTGCCTCATCACAGGAAACTGTATCAGTTTGCCTTTTTGATGTAAGACATCTAATATAAAATGGCAAAGATAAAATATGATCAGCCTTCCAAAGGAAAGCAAATAAGCATTAAGTGTTTGTTTCAAAACTTTTAGGAGGATTCTTTAAGAAGTCATAATTATTGAAACCCTACTTCAATAGTCTTAGTTTTCTAGTGACTGTATGCCAAATTTTAAATACTACCATTTAGCTAAGCTAGTGTTTTGTCTGTGACTTAGTGCCATTGAGTCAGCACGTATTTCCTTTTCTGTTTGTCTGTTATTAATGCCTCTGTGGAAGTTTGTGGTTTAAAAATTAAGGAGAAGGGATGATTTTGGAGGTAGTGGAGATGGTAGTGCTGCAGCAAATTTGTAGGAAAACAGAAACGGAGGTGGCTGTGGCCTATAGTGAACTTGAGGAGGCAATAGCTCTCACATCTGACTGCAAAGTCCTCCTCCACACCTTGTCAAGCACCAGAAGCCACAGCAAATCATTGCAGCTAGTTACCATCTTCTGAGTCAAGAAAAAGATGTAAAGAACCAGCTGTTTATTGATGGTAGAGGAAAAAGAGGTCACAGGCTGTTGTGCACTGATTTGACGGACTGTGTACACACCCTTCTGCTGCTCCTGCTATGAGCTGAGCTGCCTCTGGCAGAGGAGGGCAGCGAGCAGCTCGGCCTGCCAGCTTTGTCTTGAACCCCTGCTGCTAAGTCAGCAAGAGCTGGCCTGCCAGTGCCCCTTGAATTCAGCTGCCCTGCCCTACGTGGCATCTGCTGTTACTGGCAAGAAAGGTGATGTTGACTTTTTTCTAATCTATGATTATACAGGCTTTGCAATGGCTCTGAATAGACTGTTCTGGAAAGCATCTCCAAAGCCCGCTAGTTAGTCACAGGAGGTAGTTCAATTGTACGTGGCTTAAATGAGTCCAAGATTTCTCTGAGCTGAGGAGCATTTTGTCCCTATGTGACACATTAGTGAATCGACACCAGAGAGAGAAATGCAATCGGATAATAATTTCACAAAAGCGGAGTTATTGGTCAGTAATTATCCCTCACAATTCCTATTTTATCCTTAAAACAAAACAAAGAAGAAACAACAGATCAAAGAAGAAACAACACAAAAAAGAACTTTCCTTTCCCATAGAATAAACAATTTTATTTTTAAAAATGCTACTAAAATCTATTTGTCGTTTTAAAACACAGATCTTAAAATTGGAATACTTTCCCCAACAGGATTATTTTACAACTCAGTTTCCTTGGATAATATTTTCTCTGCTTTTTATTCTAATGGTGTCTGCACAGAAGTCAATAAATATATAAATGATGCTTATTTTGTATTCTAAATCATAAAAAGATATAGTTTAATAACAGAAATATTGTCCTATGTGGTAATGAAAACTGATTCAGTAATGAAGCATGCATGCAAGTTACAGTGAAATGTACATCCACAAGAACTCACCTAATCATGTTTGAGTTCACTGTCAGATTTTTAAGGTGCAAAATCGCTGTGCTGTAAAAGACCCACTTTATGTTTATTGCACATCCCAAACTCTCACTAAAACTCTCGATAAAGGGGGAAATGTGTTAAGAAATAACGGTTGGACCCAAAGGACTTTTGCATTGGCTCTCTGGTGAGTTTTTAAGTAATACTGGGTACACCATGTAGTGTATCATGGAAGTCTAATAAAGTAAACAGAGCTTGCATTTCTGTAAAATTGATGGGTTGCTGCAGAGAAATACATTTTCCTGGTTTGAAAAGACTGTAGCTTTTTTTTTCTGCAGAAGTATGTAGAATTCATACAGGTTTGCTATGTGAATGTCACCTGTTCCAGCATGATGATTGATTCACATCATTCTGGTAGCCATAGTAGAAGGATTTACTATCCCATGCTATGATTTTTATTCTGGCTAATGAGGAAGAGAAAATCAGACAAAATTATCTGAGCAATGAGAAAAAAGTATGTGTTTTGTTATGGACATATTTTACATCATGCCCTTGTGTTGTATGCATACAGCAACATACATTAGTGTGCTGCGTAGGAGTCTTATGCCAGCAGAAAAGTTCTGGCAGTATATGGATTCAGCAAGGAGAAGAATAGTAGAATGGAATTTAACAACTTCTGAGTTAGTGGTGGAAACTTTCAGGAATGAGCTAGTGAGAGGGGACTTGCATGATGAGAGACAAAAGGGACAGTAAAATGTGCTTCAGTGGCAAAGGCTAAATTGTAAAGCAGATTTCTGATATAAACCAGAGGTTCAGATAGGGAGAAAGTCTTCAGGATATACAGTATGGTGCAAATAGAGGAGACAGAGAGGAGGATGAGATCAGAGGTGTAGAATAAGCATGGAGGACAGCGTAGAAGAGAGGCCACAGAGTCTACTGGGGATCCTTAAGAGAAGGAGGAAAAGTTTTTAATTTGATTTAAAAATACCACAAAGGCTAGGGAAAAATCACCATTGATAAGGTGCAGCTTCTGGATTATGGAATATACGCCACTTGACATGCAGTGTACTTACTGGGAAGGCTTTAAGAGAGGATGAGCAACAGTTGAGATGAGGAGGACTTCAAGTCTGAAAGTGTTCAAGGACACAGTTAAAGCAAACAATGGGAATGCAGGAATGAATTGTAGTAAGGTTTCAAGGGTGGGGATAGTCTTCCTCATAGTAAAAATGATACGAAGTAAAAATATTTGTTACCTATGAAAGCCTCTCAAGGTTTTCCTAATAATTGGGCTCTAAGAACAAAGTCAGAGCCTGAGATTCAGAGCCTAATCAAGGTGCTCAGCAGAAAATAATAATAGTATCCTGTGATTGACTAGCCCTCTAGTTTATCTGGCTGAGATGCATAAACAAGAGCAAAGCTTTGTGGGGACGGAGATACAACAGAGTACATCAGCCTATAAAAGATAAAATTAAAACACTACTCTTTCTGTAAGTTCTCACCACTCAAAACAGACCTAAATTTAGATAGCTAGATCCCATATGCAGAGCAAGGGGAAAGTAGTTTTAAAATTTAGGCAGGTGGGGTGTGGAGTCACCAAGAGTTGGAGGAGAGCACGGCTGCATAAAACAAACAGGGAAATGGTGCAGATAAAAATCTGAAAGCCCAGCCCTCCTGACTCCTTCATCGCTTTGGGATCCATGGCTTGAACACTGTCTTGAACCTATATTCCCATTTTTTAAAGAGCTGAGAAGGGACCCCTCAGGTGTGTGACAGCTATTCTATACCAAGCACTTGCAAGACACCAGGCAACCTTTTGCCATACTAGATAACTCTGTCTCGACTGATTGTGGAGTTTGAGGGTTCCTTTTCCTTCTCTTTGAGGTTTCATGCAGAATAATTGGAACAGAACAGGAATCTAGATTTTCCCCCAGGATGTTTAATTTGGCCAACCCCTTTTACCACCACTCTCCGGTGTACTAGTCACTAAGAGTTTTTGCAGCCTCAGCAGCACTAGTAATTTGTATTATCTTTTGCTTTGCATGTTAAAGAGAGTGTTTTCTCCACGTGTCTGGAGTAGGTGCTAAATGCAAAGGCACACAGCTATCACAGCTGTTTCTTCATTCACCAACATCTGAGATGAGATAACAAAAGGATCTAGGAATTAGACAGCTATTTAGGAAAAAATTGGAGATGACTGGAATAAAATGGAACAGCTGCTCTCTGTGGAAGCCAATAGCATTATACCAGAAGTAGAATCAGCTCCCTTTAGCCAGATGTCTCTAAATTAGGAACAGACCCAATAAAGGACTTAAATATTGATGTGCTATATTGAGATACTGTAATGCTGTAATTTGGATTTTGTTCCTGACAAAGGAACCCAAAGCACAGTTAGGTACACAATCATAATAATCATTGTGTCAGGACTGTCTGGCATGTCAGAATGAGATCCAAATGGCTAAAGCACTGAGCAAGGGGTTTTTTAAAACTGGCTATCCAGAAGGGCTGGGAAGAGGGCTGGCTGTATGTTGAATTCCCGCCTTGATGTTCCAGAGCAGGCTCCTTACAAATGCCTATGCGGAGGCCCTTCTCTCCGGTCTGGTTACTTTGTGTGTAGCCAGCTATCTCCTCAGGGCATGTGTCTATGATTATTCATTAACAGCAGGGCAAGGCTTAGCCTTTTCTTTTAAAGGATAGCTATTTGGTGATATTGCCTACTTCTTATGTACATTCAAAAAATTGAATATTCAAAGAAAGAAGTCTTGGGTTCAATATTCTTCTTAGCCCCTGTATTCCTGGCTGTATTCCTTCAGAAGATTATCTTAACCACCAATTTAGAGGTTACAGTAGACAAGGCAGAGGGGCACCTTTTAAACTTTTTAAAACTGAAAGAAGTAGGAAATTCATTGCCTGACACCACAATAGTTATCATGGTAGCCGAGGCAGTCACGCTTTTCTGGAAGCAGCATCATTCTGCAGGGTCCAGCAGGTGCAATGACAGCAGAGCAGCTCTGCTGACCCAAACCCTCTTTGCTGGGAATGTATAATATTAAAAGATTAAGTCAAAATGGTGAATACAGATTGATGATAACAAGGTAATTTATGAGATGTTAATTGGCATATGGTGTACATCAAAAAAATGCATTACAGAATAGGAGGAATACCAGCTGTGTCTGTTAATACTGATGATACCAAACAAGCAACATCTGACCATGTAACAGCCACAGCTGGGTAACTCTAAAAGAGCACCTGCACTGTGCTGCTACAAGGAGTCCAGGCAAATGAAATACAATCCATGTTTCCTGTACTGAGTATAATCAGTTGTCAATGGTTATTCACATTAGTAGAGATGGATTGACAGAAGAAAATTATTATATTCTTTGTACAATACCATTTCTCCAAAAAATAAGATCAGCTAACAGGCAAGTCAATATTTATACGGCAGGAATGGACACTAGCAAAAAGACTAATTTACTTGATGAATTGAGAATGATCATGTTGTGAATACTGGTATAAGTGTTACATAGTGCTAATTAAAAATGCAAGTGCTTCAGTTTTTTGGGACGTAAGTCTTTGCTTTTGAAATGGAGTAGGCACCTCCTTGATTAAAGTGATCAAACATCAGCTATACCCTGTCTCTGACAGTTCAATCTATAACATACAAATCAGCATTTTCAGGTAACACAGTATAATCAAGCTAGAATAATATCAGCAGTTAAAATCTTTAAAAAGAGGAATGAAAGAGTATTTAATAAAAAGGAGACACGTGGTTAGAAGTGGGAACTTTTGGGCAGCAAAGCTATGGATTACTTTTTTTTTACCTTAAATCTCATTTTCCCTGTAACGTAGCATGTATATTATCAAGAGGAAAAAGAGAATAAGATACAATAGCAGCAAGGAATATGTTTAATATTGAATGTCAGCCTTTGTCATAGATACATACAAAAGTATTAGAAGTGCTTTCTCATTGTTAGGGTTTTCAGCTGGAGTGACCCAGTAAAAAAGAACGCAGCTTATTAAAAATAGCACATTAAAAAGTTAGTTGTGTACACTTTATATGCACACATGCACTGTTTGTTTATATTGTTGTGGAGATTTGTACATCATATTCTTAGGCTTGTTATCCATGGGCCGGGTGGTACTGTGACTTGCAACAGGTTAGGAGCCAATTCAGTATCCTTTTAAATGAAGCAATCAATGTAATATTGAAATGCATCATTTGGTAGTGTTTGTCATCCAAATTCATCAAAGGAGCTATGGTACAAAGTGCAGATAGTTCTGACTGTCTGTTTGCAAGGAAGAAGATGAGCATATATTGTATAGCAGCAGGTAGACTCCAGTTCCCACTAATGCTGGTGTTATCAGGACTGCTAAAGCTTTCTTGCACACAGAGTTTATACAGGCTACAAAGGATTCTGTGGACCAAAAATCATCTAACAAGACTTGAAAAGCATGAGACTTACACAAATATTTAGTGTTCTGACGTGAAGATGAATGAAGTAATGATTAGGGAGATATGAGGATAAATTGGCCTTACACACGGCAGAGAGCATCCCAGAGGGTCTCGATCAAACCAGCTAGTGTTTATGTGAAGGACTGTCACTGAGACATGTTTCCACTTTCCCTCCCTCATAATCTTTTTGTGTCAGCTTGGTTAGCCTATTTATTGTTTTATTAATGATTGTCAGTTACTCATTCTGATCCCGAATTTCTTATCTAAGAACTTACAGGTAAGGTGTTTTATTCTGATCTTGATCAAAAGGGACAATCGGACTCTTTCATTTAAGTCCCTGTCAACTGGATATTGGGGAACTATTTTAAAGCCTGTTACTGTTAATTTGACACATGTAAGAGGGAATAAATGGCAATATAGAGGTGTTTTCATGTTGCAAGTTGTGCTCAACGATTGCAAGATGTCATTGAAAGTATCGTGCAGGGGATGCATCTTTTCTAGCTGTATCTAAACATGGAGATCATTTATGTTTGTCACCAGAGTCGTGATTACTGCATCAGCTTTAATGTTGTTCATCAAGAAGCTCTAAATAAAATTTAAAAAATCATGATCCAAGACTTGTGATTCTGAACCATCTTGGCTTGTATAAGATTTGCAAGACATCTTGTGTCCTTACTGAAAGCTGTAGCCAGTGTGTCATTTTGAAGAAGTACATTTTTTTCCTCCAGTAAGAATGCGAACATCTAAAAAAACTGTAAAGAAATCAGGATTGGATTTTTTGGTTTCATTTATCTACTGTCCAAGATCGAAGCTCTGATTCCTGAACAAGGAGAAGCTACCTAAAGGTTAATTCACAATTCATCTAATTGAAACTTGCATTATAGATGTGATCAGGATGTGGACCTGTATGTGTACTGATGTATGGGTTTTTTGACCTGAAGACCTGAGATGAGGTTGAGAAGATCTGACAGGGATCCAGGGAAATGCACTAAGGTAGTCTGAGTCCTTCTTGGAGGGATGCATCCACAAAGTAGCAGTGAATTAAAGCACAGCTGAAAAGAAACATAGTATGACAAGCTATGTACAAAAAACAACTTCAGGATGTACTCTACATCTAGATTATGAAGGTTATAGTAGCTTCCTAGAAAATCTGTGGGATTTGTTTACTGTTCTTTTTTTTTTTCTCCTCTTGCTTTCTGACATATTTAAGGAATTTACACCATCTCAATCATTCCACTCTTCCTGAAAGGAAAAGCAAAATCATTTTATTAATTCAAGTGTCTCCCTGTGCTGTTAGACCAATTCCATTTTTTTTAATAGACCATGTTTCTTGGTTTCATTCTCTTGTAATATTCTGGCCTACATTGCTTTTAATACAGTCTTACTGATTATAGTCATCTTACTACATCCTTTGTAAGGGCTAGAAGAATTTCTTACAATGTGCTAAATTCCAAAGTACATTCATAAAAAGATGTAGCATTGAAAGAATTCCCCATGAGTCATCTGATCCCATGGATGCAAGCTCAGCAGATACCTTATGATAAGTATTTCTCTAACCTGTTCCTAAAAATCTTCTGAGCTTTATTATGTGGACCTATTCTTTCTAAAAATAAATAAATAAATAAATAAATGCAGTGTACTAAAAAAGCTACATTGAATTAATGAGAATTTTTTCACCATAAATTTTTTAGTAGCCATTTCAGCTTCAAAAACATGTTTAAGTCCTTTCACTTCAGCATTATTACATAAAAGTTGTATTCTGTCATCTTTGTTCACCATAAACAAGTGCTTACTTCTGTATAATGAATTAATAAATCAAATGGATGAAATCCCTGGATTAAAAAAAGGAATTTTTAGCAGATGTTCAGGAAATTATTGGATCTTGTTGGCGATGAATGACTTCCTAGATGACAGCAACTACTTTGAGCTGAAGAACTTACAACTATTCTCTAGCCTTGAGAAGAAGTAATATAAGTCAGTGCTTGCTCACAATTGTGGCACTCAAGGTGTACCTATGTTGTGCTGAAGTCATTTCACTGCACACGACAGAGAGGCTTAACAGCCTCATTTTAGTCTGTATAACAGCTGAACCCTACTGGGACAGCACGCCTGTACCACTAAGCTTCAGGTGTCTGCATCGCCCTTTGGATGCAGATGTGCCCCAGGCTAAATTCTGTTTGCAGGGATCTCATAAGCACAGCTTGAGGTGGGACATGTGATGAGCTTCTTGGCTAGAGAGAAATTGCCTGGTATTTCCTGAAACTGCATTACATTGCAATTGTTGGGTTTTATAACCAATTCATCTTGTAGCTGAGCTTCTGCGTCAAAGTTGTGTTAAATGGCCAATATAATTTGCATGTTGGAGTAGAACTGCAGCAGTTTGGTATTCTTACTATTCAAAATGGTTTACAGTTTTGTTTTAGACTTTGGCTTCCGATCTAAGTGTGCATTGCCTGTAGCAACCACAGAAATTCCTTTCCTGCTGGTTTCATGGTGGCATCCGTGGATTTCTTCACGTTTTGTTAAAAAATAGGTAAGTAACAATCTGGAAATGTTCAATGTTTTTAAAAGGAAGCAAGAGATTAGGACAGAATGTGATTTCTGCAAAACAGAGTGTCCTGGTTTCAGCTGGGATAGAGTTAATTTTCTTCCTAGTAGCTGGTATAGTGCTGTGTTTTAGATTTAGTATGAGAATAATGTTGATAACACACTGATGTTTTTAGTTGTTGCTAAGTAGTGTTCATACTAAGTCAAGGACTTTTCAGCTTCTCATGCCCAGCCAGCAAGAAGGCTGGAGGGGCACAAGAAGTTGGGCGGGGACACAGCCAGGACAGCTGACCCAAACTGGCCAAAGGAGTATTCCATACCAGATGGCGTCATGCCCAGTATATGAGTTGGCTGGGAGGGGCGGATTGCTGCTCGGGAACTAACTGGGCATTGGTCAGCGAGTGGTGATCAATTGCATTGTGCATCACTTGGTTTGTATATTCTAATTTATTAGTATTATTATTATTTTCTTCCTTTTCTGTCCTATTAAACTGTCTGTATCTCAACCCACGAGGTTTTATTTTTCCGATTCTCTCCCCCCTCCCACTGGGTGGGGGGAGTGAGCAGCGGCTGTGTGGTAGTGCTTAGTTGCCGGCTGGGGTTAAACCACAACAGTTCTTTTCAATCAGATCTTATCAGTTTAGCTATCACCGCCCAATTATAAGGCACACAGTTCTCACAGACAACTGTCACACAACTGGACACACATACAGCTTGCTAACTTCAGCTCATGCAAAACGATCAAGCCATATAACTTCTGATGGAAACTTAATCTCAAACTTTAGGACATTTTTTGGCTATTACGAATACCAGCTAAAACATTCGCTTTAAAGCAAGCATTGTAAACATCTTACTGCTGTCATCTAGACACAAAAGTGGCACTTGTTCAAATTCAAAATTTAATAGCAGGATCTGTTCTCATAAAATCATGTGTGTGTAAAGCTTAAGGATTTACTTTGAGGCTTTAAAAAAATTAATTATTTTCTTATCCTTTCTTTACAAATTTTGTATCTTAGATGCTATAAAAACCATACCAATAATTTGGATATAAGTGTGTGTGGTATCTTTTTCCTGGGCTAATTTATTTAATTTGAATGTAATTTGGTCAGTGTGAAAGCCCAGCTTTTAAATGGTAATTTTATAATAAATTAATATGCTTAATAGCAAAAGAGTGTATGAAAAGAATGTGTTAGCACTGTCCATTGAGCATTGTTGGTTTGGGGTTTTTTTTTTGGTACGGACCATGTTACTAGCTTTGTTTCTAAATTACAGCTCACTGATGAGTGAAATGATCCTTCGCCTCTGTAGTTACACTCTAATCAAACAGCACTAATCTTGTTGCTGCTTGTCAGCCTTCTGCAGAGGAAAATAAGGGCCAGGGCAAGCCGGGAGTGAGGAGAGGCAGGAGGAGACTGCAGAGCTCAGGGAAGTGAGTACTGTAATAGCGGCTGCTGAAGCTGCTGTACCACTGGAGGATTACTTCGTGTAGTATTTCTAGAGGCATCCCTGTGATCGAGCATAGTTTGTCTTTTCTGTGCTAATTCTGGGGATGGGATGCAGCTTAACTGTCAGTGGGTTCTGGACATGAAGTTAAATGCACAAAATTGTCAATGCTTACCAGTATTTAAGTTACAGTGGAAAAGACCAGCCTATGTCTCCCCGTGGGACAGTAAATAGCTGTCATTCAAGGCTCAGTCTGAAGAATATTTTGACCCTCTAAGGTTATCCGGTGTGTGGAAGCAATTGCTCCTAAATGTCAGCCCTCACCAGCCTGGAGGGAGCTGGAAGCCCACGGACTTCAGAGGGTGATCTTGCTTATCATCTTGCCCAGACCTTTTTGAAGATAAGGAGGAGGAATGAGCTAGTTTAGAAAGTGTCTTCTCCCTGGTGAACGTCTTGTCTCCTGTGTCAGAAGTTGTACCCATGAGAAAAGTCTCCTCCATGTTTCTGATGGGGCTCAGCATGACCGTGGTGCTGCCCTGGAGAGGTAACTGCCATCTCTTGGTATGAGCAATGCCCAGGGCAGACCTCTTGGGACTTTCAGCTAATCTGTCCCGGCTCTGTCTCATAAAGGTAGCTCTGTAAGTGAGATTTCTTGTCTTCTGGCACAGATTAATTGTCTTCAGGGGACACTTTTTTTAATGTCTGTTGCTTGACAGACATGTACAAGCAGCAGGCTGTAGGCAAGGGAATGTGCCCACCTCTCTGTAACAGCGAAGGCCTGATTTTGCCATTCACCTCCAAAAAAAAAAAAACTTATCACTGAGTACTCCTAGCTCCAGAATATCTCTGGTTGTCTGAAATAATCTTCATTTCCATTGCAGGCCCACACATCCTCCAAGATCCTAAGCATGGAGGATGTTGAAACCTCCTTCCCTTTGCAGCTCAGCTCTCACAAATAAAAAAATGAAGAGCAGTCTCAAGTATGCAACAAATAGACAGAAGATCTCTATAATTAGAATGCACTGCTCAGTGGTTGTCTTGTCCTTTATGGCTGGGATTCATAGCTTGAGACAACAACATTTAGTTTTCTGGTCAAACTGGGTGTTCTAGGTAACGAGCACCTCTAAAGGGCAATTTGTCTAGTGTGTTTTACATGTGTTTTCACTTTTTATTTCTTTCCACTGACTGCAAAGGATGGAACTGCTGGCATAGTCTTACATAACTACTAATTTGAATGTCTAAATTAGGTAAAATGAATTCCACCTGAGATGCTTGCCTGGTTTCTGTTATTTGTAAGGGATTTATGCCTGTGTGGATGGGAACCCAGGCTTCCCTTTATTTGTCGGTAGATTTCTGGCACATCGCAATGGCCTTGTGATAACTAAACATGCACTTCTCATAAAAATTTGATGTGGCAAGATTCACTGTTTGTATCTCAGAACTATAACTCTTTCAAATAAGATTTTTGTGGTAGGTTTCTTTTTGCTGAAATAACTTGCATGTTTGAGTTCTTAATTCACTAAGAAAAAATGACACTTTTTATTTGAAAATAGATTTTAGAAGAGCAATGAAGAGAGAGTAATAAGTGGAAAATAGCATGTATTTGCTTGTGAAAGGCAGAAGAAAGCCAATATTAGTCATGCTGCCAAACAATCGTCTTAAAGTATTGAAGGCTGCCAGAGCTCTCATGCTGGAACAGTAGTGGACTCCTCAAATTTGTTTCTCAGGTAAGTAGGGAAAATCAGAATAGTTCCTTCTGTACGTAGCTTTTTGGTTCTATGCCACTGAAAATTTTCATTCCAATACTTCACCTTGTTTAGTGTTCAGGCTTTTCCGCCATCCCAAATTTGTGCATACTAGTTAACCATCACCTACCATAGGAAATCATTCCTCTTGCTCCACGGTGAATCCCTCTCTACAACTGCTGTGTTAGTGCTGACAGACCCTCCCGTGTCTCTGGGTCCTCCCACTTCCCAAACCAGCTCTGCCCCTGCTCTCCGTGTGCTCTCATGTGGCTTCCTTAGCCCCAGCCCCTGCCCTGGCTGCCGCCATCTGTCATATTAGCCCTGAGAATGGCTGAAGAAAGAGCGAGTGAGAGCAAAGGAGAGGTGCTGTTGTCAATGGGCAGGCTGTGAATGGAGGAAACCAAGCCTGAGATCTGGGGCTGATCCTGCACCTCCGGTTCTCGCCTCCTACCCTGTGAACGGTGACGGCTTTCTGGGAAGAGATGGGAAATTACACATCCTCCTTGCTGTAAACTCCTCTCTTGGCTCTCGGCATAGGGAAGCCACTGTGGGACTGGATTCGACCAGACTGGGCATAGAAAGAGCTCTGTGGCACCATCTATTGCTGAACAGTGGAGATTACGAGGATTTTTTTTTTTTTTCCCCTACCAATCATTTGAAGCCGCTGTAACTATACAGGCTCAGGGGCTGAGAAGGAAGCTCAAGACTCCTGTATGCTCCTATTCCCCTCTCCCACTGTGCTTCTACAAGGAGTTTGGAAAGGTGGTGCTTAAAGGGTTATGTCTAGAGCTAAATACTCACAAAAGATCCCAGTGTGGTGAATAAGGCTTGTAAAATCTATGGGTGACAGCAGCAAGGCTGAGTCCTAGTGAGCATCCATCTACTAAGCAGCTATATGAACTGAGGTTGCTACAACTGAATTAATGAAGTCATAAGATCAAGTAGTTTCTCAGCAGAAATGCAAAACAAGGTAGGTAGGGCAATATTTACCAACACCAAAGCTGTGAGTGAACAGGATATGGGTTGGAGAGAAGGAAGGAAAATGTGCAGTAAAAGAATATTTGCTTATCAAGTACATTTACAGCTGGGTGGGGAACTGGAGAGGTGGACTACTTACTGTCAGCATTAACAAGAGGAAAGTCTGATTTTACCATTTAGAGTAATGCCTTATTTTCCCCAAGTTGATGCTGAGTTCTTATGTAGCCTCACGGTTTACAGAAATGGAAATGTGAAAATGCCTATTACAGGCACCCAGGGAAGGTATTTAGATTTTCCAGAAATTCAGAGTGGAGATTCCAGCTGGTGTTTCTTTACTTTGCAGGTCCTTGGCTTTCCTGATAAAAGACATATGTTTCTTTTAGGGCTATTTTCTAGATGGTCTAAAGGTCAGTAGTGGTACTTGTGTCTCCATTGTGTTGTAGAAAGCAGCAGATTTGAGGGGATAGGTTTTCAGGGGTTTGTAGGAAGCTTCGTTGCTAAAACAATAGGAATATAAAATCCATAAAAGGACCTTTCCTTCAGTCCTGTTAGTTCCTGTAATAAATTATCTTCAAGAACCTTGTCAGAGAGTTTTAGAGAATGCAAATATATTGCATCTGCTGGATCACCTTTATCTACACACTCATTGATACCCTACTCAAGCACCAGCTTGTTAGTGCGGCAGATACAGACACCACACTGACACCTTCCCAGCAGACTGTCTCTATCCATGTACTTCTTGTTCTCGTTCTTCATTACAGGCTCTATTGCCTCACCAGAGCTGAAAGTCAGTCTCAAGAGTCTGTGGTGCCCAGGCTCCCCTGCAAAGTCCTTTCCATAGAAGTGAGTTGTATCATCAGTCCTCTGGTATCGTCGTCGTTTGCATGACAGGTTACACATTGGCCCTGCAATTCCACATTTGAAACCCTCTGGAGCGCTGGGGTGACTGCCAGCCAGTCCAGAGGACTGACTGGTGCCTAGTTTAGTACCTCCTGTATATTTATGTCCATGTCGAAGTCCATTGCTATCCTGTCTTTACTGCTGTTGTGATTTGTGCTGAAGTCCTACAGCTGCACTTTTCATTTTACCACGTTGGCACACCACAGTAAGCCATTCAGAAGGTTCATTTCACTGGCCCCTGTACTTACATCTAGTGAATGCGTATGTAAAAGCAGAGGCTCCTGAATAGTTTGATCAAGCCTCTAAGCTGCCAGTTTCTTAGCCTTAATATGTATAGCTGTATGAGAGGGAACTGTATCTTTCATGGGATGCGGTGACTATATAATGTGAGCACAGAAAGTGACTCAGATGTACATAAACTCTTGCATTTTGTTATCCATCTGGATCTATAAAAATTCAGCAAATTGGTGTCACTAGTGTAAATAATGTCAGCAATATCTGTTCTAATACCTTAGAACATATGCAATTGCTTCCTTCACAACCAGCAAACAATCCAAAGTCAATGCAAGACACTGCTTCATACCAGCGGAAGTCTGTGCAGCGGATTTCCTTTTCAGAAGTCCTTAACAGTCAGTCACAGCTGCCATCTCTTTTCCAGGCACGTTGTCTTCAGTTCTTGCCTTGAAGCATTAACATTGTGTGGGGCAGCGCAATTGAGCACATCTGTTAATACCTCCATGCCAGGAGAGAATGACTAAGTAAGTGGTATGGGAAGGAAAGGTGTTCAGCTCAAGGTTGTCTACTGCTTCCATTATGTAAAGCTTCATTTCAAAAGGATATTTTGACTGAAGTAAAACTATTCAGATTGACAAAAAGTAAGCGGTCTAGTCGTAAGGAATACCTGAGCAGATCAAATGCAGTCTACTTCAGGTCTTCTCTGCAGACTCTGAGAGCTGAAATGTCAGTCTCAGGCTGCAAATACATTCAGAGGAAACCAGTACAGCACTAAATTTGTTCTTCCTAAAAGGTTTTGAGTGGCCAATACTAATGAAATAGCAAGGAGGCTGCACACCTGGAAAATGCCAGAGATGATTCAACACTTCAAAAATTCCTTTTCAGTATATTGCAACCAAAGGCTGGAGTATTAAAGTAGCATGGTTAATCTAATAAATGATATTCTAACCAATGACAAATTTAACTCAGCATCAGAGATCTAAAATTGCTTTGATTTAATAATTAAATCTGCAGAAATTCATATTGGCAGTGTGTTTTTTCACTCATCCCCTTGCAATGAGCTGTTACAGGAAGAGTTGCTTTGAAGAAACAAGCCGTAGCCTTGAACAAACCCTAGCACAGTGGTCCTATGGCTTCTGTCTCTCTTTAAGCCCTGCTTATACAGATGTAGTTAACTCTGAGCACACAAAGAGTCCTCTTTCCTTGAAGTGGTTCCTAATTAAGAGAGGGGGGCCTAAATCATCCTGTCTCCATCTAGTGCTTTTGAGCTTGACACTCTTTATCCTTCTAATTAAGAGTGAATATTTGCAATGAGGTATTGATATTTCGGGTGTACTCATAAGGGGCCAGGGGTGAAAAGCATCAGACTTAACGCTCTCGTGTGCTGAGGAGCTGAAGTATATGATGTTGCCTGTGCTCAGAATACAAAACAAGAACTGGGCACTAACTATTAGCAAATATTATGTTAAATAATGGCAAAATATTTGATTGAAGTTGTCAATAAGTAGAAACAAGATGAATCATTCACAAGCTGCTATCTAAGTGTCTTAGCTATTATATTAACACAAAATAAAAAAGAAATTGTTAGAGGAAGGCCTTTCCCTGCACGCCCCAGACCTCACGTTCATGTGCGCGCATGCATGCACAGAGAACAGGGCATATTAAGTCTTGCAGTCTGACATACTTCTCACTGAACACTCCTAAATTGTCACTCCCGTGATTTTTGTCTGTTTTCTCGTTTATTCAGGCCGCTCCTCCTCTCATGCTCTTTCTAATAGTGTGGCTTTGTGTGCAAATTGGGTATAAACAGGTTTTGAAATTTTGAAAGCTGAACATGTCTGAGGCATCTTTAACAATGAAAACAAAAATTATTTGGGATTCTTCATTAAGGCCCACAGAAGTGGTGGATGAAATCACAGTTATGACTAACGTGTGTCTTCACCACTTTTGGAAATACTGGCTCTTGAAGCAGTACCCCCTCAAACCTGGCAATCGTTTAGGTAAAGATACAAAAGCTCCTTAATATTTTTTTTTTTTATTTCACTCGTCTATCCCTGATTCAATCACTTAACTGATGCTTTCAGAATATTCTGCTTTTGGGGGGCTTTTTTCATATTCCACTTGGAATAGTTTCCATTTCTGCACTGTATGCCTAAGGAGAAATTTGTCCTTTCAGGTAGTTAGGGCATCTCTGGAGTGACAAAGAAAGTAGTCTGGAATGGGCCAGGGCAGGAGGGGGAGGTTACCCAGCCTATGCCACAGCCCAAAGCAGGTCCTTTCTTATTTCTGCTCTTAAAACCTCCCAGAGATGGAGGCTGCACCAGCCCCTCAGGTTATCTGCTACAATGTTTTGCTCTCCTTAGCAATTTAAAGTTCATACTAACATTTAACTCCAATCATTATTGCTGCACATTAAGCCATTACTTCTTGTCTGGCCACTATGGACAGAAGGATCAAATTGTTCCTTTGTACTTTGCACAACCTTCAAAAACTGTCTTGCCTTGATCTTCTTTCCTGTAGTAAAAAAACCTTCGGGTCTTCCCATATATTTGCCTTGCCAGTCATGTTCGTGTAGATGACTTTTTTCATCTAAATAAATTATTCCTGTGAAATTTTACCCATTTTTTTCCAGCCCTTTTTGCCAGTTGGTCATGATCACTTGTTTTGGGTGGGGTTTTTTTTTTGTTACTTCCTTCCAAAAATCAGAACTTGTGACTATTATCCTGCAGTTTTATATAGACCTGATGGGAATTTAGAGTAGGGAATAAGAAGCCAAGAACGGATCTAAGTGAAAAAGGATGAAAAGGATGAGAAGACAGGTTCTCTTACATATTATTGTATTAAAATAACTGCTTGTCTGCAACTCTCTTGTAAAACTGTGCAGCACTAACATCATGGGAGCACAACAGAAGTCCAGAAAATTTTGGAACAGTGCATATTATGTACTATCATAAAAGTAAAATAATTAGTCTGGCTTATTTTCTTCTTGGAATTACATTTTTTTAAACAGCTACAGCTGGGCTATTTTGGGGGGAAGGAAATGTGACGGTTGTGTATTAGTTGATTATCTTGCAAGACTCTTTCATTATCTGAGCAACAGTTTCAGATATCCTGTGTGGGGACCGCAAAGGCTACAAGACTGCGACAGACCCTTGCAAGCCCTCCTTCCTTTCCATTTCCTTGCAAAATTTTCTTTATCCCAAGTGGACCCAGCCCAGAAGCGGCTTCATTCTGTCCCTTTTCTTTCCCCAGACCTCCATGACTGGCCTCTATGTCTGCTTTTGCATGAAAGGCTCTGCACAAAGCGCAAATATTGGGCGGTGGGGGTGGAGGGAGAAAGGTACCTTTCCGGATGCCTTTGCTTTTGTGATGTCCAGTTTCTGTGTCCTTTCTTGAAGTCACTGGAGTGGTGTTAGATATCACTGTGTTGCTCCTAATAAAATGCCCTTAGATAATCAGTGCTCCCCTTCTGGTTTAAAAAGCTCACCCCTGCATACCTTGAAAGCCTGTCCTGATTTTGCTAGGTTAATAAGGGATAAAACTGTTTTCTAGGAGGTTTATGTATACCATTCAGTCAAGTGTTGCGTTGCTTGCTCATCTCCTTAAAGGTTATTTAAGAGATAATCTCTACTGATTTCAAACATATAAAGCCATGGGTAACCCTGAGATAAATTAATAGCTGACACAGTAATAAAACATTTAATCAGCCTCCAAAGCTATTTAGGGTGCTATGTTATAAAGTAATTTTTGTTATTGTGATGGTTTAACCCCAGCTGGCAACTAAGCACCACACAGCCGCTCGCTCACTCCCCTCACAGTGGGATGGGGGAAGAGAATCAGCAGGGTAAAAGTGAGAAAACTCACAAAAAAATGAGATAAAGACAGTTTAATAGGGAAAGCAAAAGCCGCGCATGCAAGCAAAGCAAAACAAGGAATTCATTCACTGCTTCCCATCGGCAGGCAGGTGTTCAGCCATCTCCAGGAAAGCAGGGCTCCATCACATGTAACGGTTACTTGGGAAGACAAAACTCCATCACTCCGAACGTCCCTTCCTTCCTTCTTCTTCCCCCAGCTTTATATGCCAAGCATGACATCATATGGTATGGAATATCCCTTTGGTCAGTTGGGGTCAGCTGTCCCGGCTGTGTCCCCTCCCAGCTTCTTGTGCACCCCCAGCCTACTCGCTGGTGGGGTGGGGTGAGAAGCAGAAAAGGCCTTGATTCTGTGCAAGCACTGCTCAGCAATAAGGAAAACATCCCTGAATTGTCAACACTGTTTCCAGCACAAATCCAAACCATAGCCGCATACTAACTACTATGAAGAAAATTAACTCTATCCCAGCCAAAACCAGCACAGTTGTTCTGTAGCAAGCCATAAAAAGAGAGGAAAAAGTACTGAATGCCCTTTTGTGCATGTCATAGCTTAACCCCAACCGGCAACTAAGCACCATGGAGCCGCTCACTCACTCCCCCCACCCAGTGGGAAGGGGGAGAGAATCGGAAAAAAAAAAACTCGTGGGTTGAGATATAGACAGTTTAATAGGACAGAAAGGAAGGAAAAATAATGATAATGATAATAATAATAATAATATGACAATAATAATACTAAAAGTATTAGACTATACAAAACAAGTGATGCACAATGCAATTGATCACCATTTGCCGACTGATGCCCAGTTAGTTCCCGAGCAGCGGTCCGCCCCTCCCAGCCAACTCTCTGCAGTTTATATCCTCGGCATGACGTCATCTGGTATGGAATATCCCTTTGGCCAGTTTGGGTCAGCTGTCCTGGAGGTGTCCCCTCCCAACTTCTTGTGCCCCTCCAGCCTTCTTGCTGGCTGGGCATGAGAAGCTGAAAAATCCTTGACTTAGTATGAACACTACTTAGCAACAACTAAAAACATCAGTGTGTTGTCCACATTATTTTCCTACTAAATCCAAAACACAGCACTATACCAGCTACGAGGAAGAAAATTAATTCTATCCTAGCCGAAACGAGGACAGTACGTGACATCAAAGTACTGAGGTGACCAAGGTGTTTTGAGCTGTCTGCTCTGCAACTCATTTGTTCGATACTCGCTATGTTTGTTGCACCCATGTTTGACAGACACTCTGGACCCAAGTCAGACCTGTAAGTATGCAGTTTCCATCAGAGGCAGAAGACTGACATCTGTTAACCCTGGATCTGCTTAGCTCGATGATATATTTGTCTTTTCACAAGACTGAACTGAGTGTTGATTTCATTTGGGCTTCCCTCCCATCAAGCTCATTGTCTTTAACTTATGAGTTATTGTTTCCACAATAGCTGAATTCTTCTTCTGTTTTAGAAAAAATTTAAGAACTGACTTATTTACACTGTGCTGACATCATCCTGCTTCAAAAGAAAAGGGAATCTGGATGCCTATAAGTGTCAGGCAAATGAATTAGCTTTTGTTACTGGGTAAGGATCTTTGGCTAACACAGAATAGAAAGTCTGAGGTTGCTCTTCAGTGCCTGATAGCTGCCCCTTCAGACCTCGTGCCTGAGCAGAGATTGTGTCTCTTTGTGCATCAGGCTGGTCTGCTAGGACAGGCTCTTCCCAAGCTTGTCCTCAGAAAGCTTGTATGTGCTGGCTTGTGTGCAGGAATGGGGAGGCCTTTTCTGGATCTGCAAGACTGTAGTATATTTGGAAAACCCCATCGCAAAGGGGAGAATTTCCCCTCAGCTAACAAGAGGTACAGTCCTCCATAACCCGTCCACAGTCCCCTCGAGAAATTGAACTCTTTCGTCTGCTATGAGGAAAACAGATGTTTTACTTATTAGGTCTTAAGTTATCACCTATGGCAATGTTAAATTAGTCTCCAGATGACTCCCTTGTTTTTTAAATAGGAAAAAAAAAACCCCAAAAACAGTACCAAAAGTGGAAATTAGATGCAGAGACTACATAGCTCAAACAAATTTCCCACGATAGTTCACACTGGAGTCATTGCCCAACAAACTGTTAAGATGGCAAATTGGACAAAGATTCAATGTCACTTGACAAAATAAGAATTTTTTTCTCCACTTAGCTTGCTATTTGCTTCAGAATTAGTGTGTGCTTACTGGAATAATTTTGTAAATATAATGTAGAAGAGATTAAATATGTTCTTAAAAAACAAAGGCATAAAGTATGGTCAGGACAGATTTCCCACTTCACCTTTGCACTCAGTTCTGGGTAGGTAGAAGCAGATCACTTGTTTCCAAGTTGGTAACTCTTTACTGATACTTGGCCTCGTCCATTCCTGCTTTTTTTTATTTTTCACCACTGCATGTTCCTTGCTCAGTGTAAAGTCTTGGTAGATGATTAAATCACTTTCCTGCAACCTTTGCTTTTTGACCCACGTTTCCAGCTTGTGTGTCTGCTGTATGTCTCTAGAGCAAGTCTTACTGTCATTTGTGTCCCACTTTTATGAGCTAGGTTTCCTAAATTTGGTATTTATGACATGTGAAAGGAAAATAACAGACTAAAGACTGAGACTCAGGTTTCTTCAGGAGCAGTTGATGGTAATCAATACTTGAGCTTGCTCTGAATGCATAAAATAATTGTCAGTACAGCATCTGACATTCCGGTCAGGAATTTTTTTCATTCCTATAGTGATAGATTTTGCAAGCTTTTGTATCAGAACCTGAAAACTATTATGAAAGTTCAGTGGAGTCAGGAAAAACTGTAATGACTGTGGGAACAGCACTTTTAGCCAGATCGCTTCTCTTAGTCAAGAGAAGAAGATCAGTTAGGATGCATCCATGGGTGCTGATGGAGCAGCCATCAAGAGACCACTTTCTATCACAGCAATCAGAAGATGTCCCCAGTGCCTCGAAAAAGGCAAATGTTGTGTCCACCTTCAAAAAGGGAAAGTGGGAGTCCAGGGAACCACAGAACATTCAGCCTCACATTAGTCCATAGGAAGATTATGGAGCAAATCCTTCTGAAAGCCATTTCCAGGCAAATGAAAGACAGGACAACTGGGAACAGCCAGATCAGATCCACCAAGGGCAGTAACCAACCCTGTTGCCATCAGTAGTGAAATGACGAGTACACTGGATGAGGAGAGAGTAGTGAATGTCATTTTACTGTACTTTAGCAAGACTTTGATAGTCTCCCATAGCTTCTTTGCAGCCAAACTGAGATGTGGACTGGACATGTGGACTACAAGTTATGTGAAAAACTTCTTGGACCATTGGGCTCGAAGAGTAGTGGTCAAGGGATTGAAACCTAATGGATAGCTGATAGGAGTAGTATTCCTTAAGGGTCAATCCTGGAGGCTGCACTGTTAAACATCTTTATTAGTGACCTGAACAACAGCAAGGAGTGCACCCTCATCCGTTTGATGCATGACACCAGAGTGTGCAACTCAGAAGAGTTCAACGTGCTGAAGGACAGAGCTGTGATTCAGAGGGATCTGAAGAAGAGGAAGGAACTGGTCAATAGGAACATCACAATGCTCAGCAAAGACAAATGCAAAGTCCTCCTCTTGGGACTAAACAACCCAATGCAACAGCACAGGCTGGGAATGAGCTTGTTGGGGAGCAGCTCTGCAGAAAAGGGCCTGGGGATCCAGGCCTTCCTTATCCAGAGGTTCACAAAGAAAGGACAAAAGACCGCCAAATTCCAACTAAATATAAGGAAAAAAAAATCACAGAGAGGTTGGCTAAACACAGGAGGACATTGCTCAGGGACTCTGTGGTGCCTCCACCCACAGAAATTTTCCAAACTTGACAAGGCCTTGAACGGCCTGATCTAACACTGAAGTTAGCCTTGCTTTCAGCTGGGGGCTACACTAGATGCCTCTGGGGGTCCCTTCCAACCTGAAGTATTTTATGACGATTTTTAAAATTTGCCCAAAAGGAGCTTGCAGGTTTCTATCTAGCTGAGAGCTGTCAGGATTCAAAATATCCCTCCTAACCATTTTTCACCAATGTACCTCTACCACTCTTTTTGTCTTCAGTGAAACTATTTGTGACAATAATTTCCTTTTCTGGATGGCAAGGCAGATGTCCAGACCACCCTGGAGACCTGGTGTGCAGCGTAACCAAAGCAATGCGGGAACAGAGATGACTCTGCATGTTTGTTGTAGCTGCAGTTCAAAACACAGGTGTTAGACCTCGCAGGCTCCTCTTCTCAAACGATGTCAGACAGATGTGACAGGGAGAAGTTAACCTGGGAGATCCCTTTAACCTACTGCAGAAAAAAAGTAACTGCAGAAGTCAGTAAGATTTATTTATTCTGTGGAAAAAAAAGTAAAACCGTGGGCAGGAGGAGAGAAGTGATTTTTAAGTTGTAGTATTTCTCAGCAGTGGGAAAGGAAGAATGTTTTAAAGTCCATCCATCTGCTCTATCTTCTCATGAAGGTCTTTTTGTCTTTCCTAACACTCTGTCCTTAGCAGCTCCCATGGTGTTTTTTCCCTGTCTCGTGAAGATACTCAGCAGAGTTGGCAGTGAGAGATTTTTTGAATGACAGCCTCAGTTCTTACTGCTCAGAGCATTTCCTTGTGGGTGTGTTTTGAAATGTTTCTGCTAGAGCTGGAACTGATAAAAAATTCTCTGTAGCTGAACTGTGTGTAAGTTTGCATTCTGCTTACGTTCTCTAAAATTTCAGCCTTGTGGGAAAAGGGAAAACTTACCACCACAGTTTCACTAGAGGTTTTAATGTCTGAAAAGCACGCTTGCCTCTTGGTCTTTGTTGGCTTTCTAGCAAGGACATGCCACCTTTTCCACTCCTTTGAAACTCCTCAAGTCTTGCGTACCCTGTTAATTTGGTGATCTGGGGGAACGTGCCTATTCAACAGCAGTACACATCTCTTCAGCTCACTCCCAATCGTTGCCACACTGACTACTGTCCACTTGTTCCTGCTATGTTTCCTGCTTTCCATTGAGTAGTTTCCGATCCGTAGCAATGCCTCACCCCATTACCACTTAGGTTAGCTCTAGCCATAGAGTTAACTTGGGTATAAACAGATTGAGCTGTGCCCACATGAGAGCATCTCAGTGCTCAATGAAGATTCATGCAGTGGGGTTAGCAGCACAAGCAGCTGCATCCCACTGCACGAGAAGCAGTCAAGCTCCATCCCTGCCTCCCACAGCCTCTGGCTGAAGCCCTGGTTAACTCAGCCCAGAGCTCAGCGTGCTGGTGCCGGCTGAGCAGGGAGAATTGTCTGAATTGTCCCCTGACCCAGCTCTACGAAAAAGATAAGTTTGTCGTATTTTCTTGTGTTTGGAAGAAAAACAAGTTTAATCGCCCTCTATAAATACTCCTTCCATTTTTTCTTCTTGTTTTTCTTCTTCTTCTACACAAGTCCATCAGGCTTGTCTTTACTCCCAGTGTACAATGCTGTATGGTTTAGCTGAAGGCAAGGATATTTTTTGTTACAAATGGGTGTTAGCAGCTGCAGGAAGCTGCTCTTCTGATAACAGTCCACAGAGCCATGCCACCTTATAGCAGAATCTCTACAAATCTTTGGCCCATCTCCAGATCCTCCAAAAAAAAGGGGCAAAACCCTACTTTTGGCACATAAAAACCCCAGGCTGTTTCTCAAATGATGGCATTGAGGACGCTGCCATAAGCAAATCAAGTAGCTGCCCTGCAGCATCCTTGTCCTCATTCAACCTTCCAGAGGGGAAGAAGTATGGGTTAGGCTGGAAAGTGAGTAGTACTGAGATGAAAGGTTTGAGAAAAGCTGTAGAGATAAACTAGGTGTGTAAATACTGAGGATATAATTATTAACACAAAGTGACACAAATACACCTCCTAAGGAAATGTCTGCTCTGCCTTCCCTGTCCAATTATTTCAGACTTTACCCTTGCTAATCATGCATGACCGTCTAATCAGAAACTTATTGTGGTAAAGGCATCTTACAGCTCACAGCAGCTGAAGCGCACTGTTAATTTCACTGCAGCAAAACACGAGCAACTGCAGTTGCGGAGACATATCTTAGACTACACTTCATTGTGGTTTTGCTGAGCAGGAGCAAACCGAACATCCCTGTAATTAGTGCTGGTGACAGCAGCAGCTGAGGCAAACCTGAACCAACTGCAGTAGTACCCAGGACAGGCTCATTCAGGCAGGTTAGTGAATACCTAGATAAAGACAAAAATAAACATCTAATTTGATTTTCTGTCTTTCATATCTTCTTTTGAAGGTGCTTGAGGTTGTTGAAGATGTGTCTTCTTGAACTGTGTTTTATAGCCACCCTTACTGCTTTTCTATTGTACCTAACCCCCCAACTGTGTCAATTACTGTTAAACATGGACCAAACAGCTAAAGCACAGTTCACGTTTCCTTTTTCTTGGCAGTGCTTATCCTCATTGTCTCAGATGAGACTAGCTTGATTCAATATGGTAACTGCAGCCAACAGTCCACCTCAGAGCAGTTCAGTTTTATACCAGTAATGAAGTTTCACACATGTTTTTTTTTTTCCATTTAAGGCTTTTAAAACCTTTCCATGAAACTGGAATTGTCTCTACATTAAAAAGCAAAGCTCGAAAAACCTTTTGTTTGGAAGAGGTAAGATTGGACACTATGATGATACATTTCCCAGGAATGTAAGAAAGAGGCTGTCAGCCCCTCACAGAACAATGTCTGCTTTAACTGTAACTCAGATGACTCGAATTTAGCTCATCAGAGCACAAAATGCAGGAGGAGAATGAAAAATACTCCCACCTCATAAGGGGCACTAAGGCATACTTTTTTGAGGTCTATTTATATTTGTTATGTAGGAGACTGATAACATGGTGACAACTAAGTCCACACCTCTTTGACAACTTTATTTTGCACCCTCATTATTCATGTATCTTTAGCTCAGCAGCACTGCCATGTAATACTGTGGAATTTGGCATGCTCGCTCTTTGGAGATTACTGTGAAGATCTGCTGAGTTGTAGAAATAATAGAACCATGCCCAACCCAAAGCTGAAAGCTGAGAGATGAAATTTGGAACTATATACTGATCTTTTGCCTCAGCTTAGTTTCTCATAGGTAATCCTTGAAAGATAAGTTGCTGGGAGTTTGTACCACTGCCTTACTGTCATCACGCTGTGAAGGTTGAAGCTGTACTCTTGCTAAACAAGAGTACTGAAAATTTAATGCTGACTTAATTGCAATCAAATAATATATTAACTTGTATGTCTCTACCTTATCACCTCATCACAGATCTAAAGAAGGTAGCCAGAAATGAATGTATTCCTTTCTGAACTGGTAGATATTTTCAAGGTTTTAAGTAAATGTGTTCCTTCAAGAAAGGAGTGTGAAATGGCTTTTCATTCTTTCCAAGACAAAAAAAGGAAACAATAATACTTCTTATCAGGGCTCACCAGGTTTATAGCATCAGTAGGGTATGTAATGTGTTTTTTCTAAGTATAGCATCATATCTAATAGTAGAAAGATGTAGAAATGATTACATAGCACCAAAGGGCATATTACTGGCTGACTTCTTTGATCTAAGATAAATTAACAGGTACAAAAATATGAATTCAAAATGCTTGTACTGCCCTTAAGGTGTAGAAAGGCATCATGTATCTTCCAAATTAAGGCACTATCCTGTTAGATTTCTTCTACTGGCAGCTGCTTTCTTAGAAGTAATTCGTTCAAGGAACTTGGTAATCCTGAAACTTAGTTAAAAAAGCTTCATATTGCAAACGGGGAGGCTAAAAATTGCCTCTTAATCTTGCATTTCCATTACAAAAGTTGTTTTCAGTCTTCCCATACATGGTGCTGGAACAAGTGTAGTGTAATGCCAATATTTTATATAACAAACTAATGGTTGGAGTCTGCACCATGGAAAAGGTTGGACTCCATTTGATTTGACTTTTTCAGTCCTAGACAATTCCCTTCTTTCCAGGAGCGTGGCTTAATGCCCCAAGCACTGCCAGCTCTTGAGTGAGAGCACCTCTCCTGTTGAAGCTGAGCCAATGCTGAGAGCAAGATTCGCTCTGTGTGTGTGAGAGAGAGAGAGAGAGAGAGAGAAGAGAAGAGAAGAGAAGAGAAGAGAAGAGAAGAGAAGAGAAGAGAAGAGAAGAGAAGAGAAGAGAAGAGAAGAGAAGAGAAGAGAAGAGAAGAGAAGAGAAGAGAAGAGAAGTGAGGAGACAGTAGGGTGGCTGACTGCAGCACAGTGATACAGGTATTCAAACAGCAGTGGGGACATTCCCGTGGCTGCAGCTCCCTGGACACTTTCTCTATTTTAGCCAATGGCTACTGTAAAGTGACTGTTTAGAAGCCCTAGTTTAAATGTTATGTTATGTTATTAAGAAGGCGGGCACTACGTACTCTTGTCTGTGCATGTTAAGCATCCTAAGGGCACATCTCCTTGGTTGGGTCAATTCATGTCATACAGAAGATAAGGAATCTGAAACAGCCTTACATATGCTAAGGTGGCCCACGTGTTTTGTGCTTCTACGGCATAGTTAACGTTAATTTTCCTTCTAGGTCTCTTATGTCCAACAGCACCTTTTCTAACTATCTGTTCCTCATGATCAAAGTCCGTTTATAAACTGAGGACAAGGATCATTTTCTTGCCCTACAGAATGCTCTGTATTAGTCCAAGGATAAAAAAGGATGAGTCAACTTATAGCGTTTTCATCTTGCCACTCAATGCCAGTATTCCACTCAATATCTCTCGACTGGGGTTGCGGGCACAGCAAATGATAAGTAGCTTTATGTATTTATTTAAATGATACACCATTGTTCCTGTCACCGTCGCACCACTGCTTGCGTTGCCTTTGTGCAAACCATGTGCAGGAAGGTTCTACCAGCAGAACTGCTGTCAGAAAGCAAATGTGAAACTTTGCACTGCAGTCCTTGTGGGATATGCATTTTCAATTTGGTTTCTATGAGCACTGGCACCTGCACGTTAAGCACATCCTTCAGTCTAGCCCTCGTCAACGAAACACTTAAGGATTTGGCTGAGTGCTCTCCTTAACTGGGGCCTTCAACTCCAGTTTTGAGCTCACTGCAGTCAGTGTAAGCTTTTGACAAGAGCTGCAAGTAGAGCAGCCCCAGCCTTCCAGCTTCAATGAATATGTGAAGTGTCCTTAAAAGTTTTTATTCTACTTTCCTAACCTTGACTGTCAATATCTCCTTCTGCTGCAACTCTCCTTAAAGTGCTGCACTTTGTCATGCCTTATTGGTTTTGACTCTTGACGTATTAAGTGGAGGACTAACGTAGTGTCGCAGGATAGCGTTTTGCTTGTTTTCTGGGGACAGTATTTGTTTGGTAGCTGATTCCCATCCAGATGGATGCAAAGGCCCTGCAGGTGCCTCAGCAGAGGCAGCCCCGCAGTCCTCATGCCTAATATCTTATAAAGCATGTAACTGCAGCAATTCATCCGTCACTGGTTTGTATCACACCTCAAACAGTGAGGAACAGGAGCCGCTCTCTCTTTCTCTCTCCCTCTCAACTGTTTTACACCATTTTTGGCTACTGC
The DNA here is from genome assembly GCF_018139145.2 of Gymnogyps californianus. NCBI lineage: Eukaryota > Metazoa > Chordata > Aves > Accipitriformes > Cathartidae > Gymnogyps > Gymnogyps californianus. The sequence continues at coordinate 91,816,993 of NC_059473.1, read as the reverse complement.
TAACTCTAATCACCCCAAATCTTCAGAGAAAAAGATGAAGTGTTTATACAGCTGTAGCTTGTTTTCCCTATTTCTGTTAAATATGAAATCGTTACTTCTAGGGTCCTTTTATTATTGAAGGCTGAGAGTGACTCAGGAACGGAGGTAAACACAGACCTATCCTGAACTAAAACACTCAACCCTCATTGATTTAAAAGAGAATCGAGCATGTGCTTAGATGCCTTTATGAATTAAGGCTAAAATAATGTCCCAGCAATTGAGTTAAAATTTTCCTCTGGACCCACAAGCAAGGATCTTTGTAAAAAATAGGGAAGGAGGATACCATGGCCTAAAATATTAAAGATAACTGCATTTTCAACTTGCATAGTTCTAAAAGTGCATTTTAATTTAGTTCTGGGAGTGTTAGTTCTTTCAAAAATAAGACTTAAAAAAGCAATTACTCTTTGAGTTAATCATCTACTGTATTTATTTAATATGTGAGTCAGATCAAGTGCAAATTGCCTTTTAGAAGTTGCTGGATCAAAAAGCTTGTTTCATCTAGGGCTGGCATTTCCCCTCAGGTTTAATAACTTTCTACTCACCAAAAGGTGTCAAAGTTCCCCTTTTCCAGTGCAACTATGGCAAGAAAAGCCATCATTTTGTCTTTCTTATGTTCATTGCCACTGAAATAGTATCTACATAGCAGTATTTTCAGTCCTGGATATAATTAATAATGATTTACGTAACTTCTGATAACAGTGTATTTAACAACAGTTTAAAAAGATGAAAGTTCATGACCATTATTGAATTAATCTCCCTCTTTCAAGTTCTGTATCACAACAGAAGTGTTGATTTTAACATGCAAGTTGCATCCTCAGCAACATATTTCAGTCAATTTTTATTGATGTTCTGAGGTTACTCTCATTCTACATGTCTCTGCTTTTATTCTGATTTAGAAGCAGCAAGAGGTTAACCAGGATTTAAAGGAAATACAATAGACAATTATACATTCCATTGCATGCCTAAACCATTTGCAATTATGAGTGGTATTGAATTTTTGTAAACTGAATTTCTAATTGAACTTCGGGAAATATTTGCCATCACTACATTTTATAAAAGATAAAAAGTGTTGTTGAAGGTTCGATTTTTTTAATTAACTATTAAGCAAGGTAGACAGTGTTACGTTTCAATCTTCAGTAGAAAAGTCAGCAAGAAGGAGAGATTAGCAAAGTTAATACCAGCAATAAACCCTCTGCCTCAGTTAGAGGTAAATAAGATACTTACTTAGATAAATAAGATATTTTTATCTCTTCCAGACCTGATGAACTTCATTCTTTGACAGAAAAAGCACTGGCTAAAAAGGTCTCAGAGCCAGCAGCAGCCACCTCTGGGAATTCATGAAGGATGGATGAAGTGCCATAAATTGACATCATTGTTGCTTTTCCCCCTTTCTTTAGAGGGCACAAGGGTGAGCAGAGAAGCAAAGGAGCTACGTACTATTCAGTGTAACTTTAATACCCAGAAAAACTTTGGAACAAATAATTCAGCAACCTTTTCATAAGTAACTGGAAAGTTATAATGAGATGAGTTGCCACCAACTCCCTTCTCATGTAACTTGTTCTTGGCAAATCCAAGTAACTCTCTTTACAGTGGGATAACGGCATTTGTGGGTAGAATGGGAGCCGTGAATATTTTATACCTTGGTTCTTAGTAAGGCTTTTCACAATGTTTAACATGATATTAGCAAGCCAGCTACAGAATCATGGTTTAGATGAAAGAACCCTAACCTGCAAGCAAAATCGTGCTCAAGAAATACTTTTCAGCAGTTTCCTCACAAAAGGGGAAGAGATATTTATGCAGCTCTGCAGGGTTTCGTCTTCACTCTGTTCTAGTCTGTTTTCACTAGCGGTCTGGGTGAAGGAACAGATAGGGTGCTTATACTAAAAAAGACAGAAGTACTACAGTTATGCTGCAAGGCAGAAAAGAGGTGAAAATGGAGAAATAATCTGAAAAAATCTGTACATTCAGTCGGGACAACCAGAAAGTGCTACACGTAGGCAGGAATAATCAAGGGAACTAACAGGGAATGGGGAGCACCGGACTCCAGTCTCCAATCTAGATAGATTGGAGCATTGGGAAATCATCAACGGCATGAAATTTAACAAGTCCAAATGACGGATTCTGCACCTGGGATGGAGTAATGCCAGGCACAAGTATAAATTGGGAGCAGAGTGGCTGGAGAGCAGCCCTGCAGAAAGGGATCTGGGGGTGCTGGTCAACAGCAGGCTCAATGTGAGTCAGCAGTGTGCCCTGGCAGCCAAGAGGGCAAACCACATCCTGGGGTGCATCAAACACAACATAACCAGCTGGTCAAAAGAGGTGATTATCCCACTGTACTTAGCATTGGTGCGGCCTCACCCGAAGTACTGTGTGCAGTTCTGGGCCCCACAATTTAAGAAGGATGTGAAGGTCCCTGAATGCGTCCAGAGGAGGGCAACAAAGCTGGTGAAAGGGCTGGAAGGAATGTCCTATGAGGAGCAGCTAAGGACTTTGGGCTTGTCTAGTTTGGAGAAAAGGAGGCTGAGGGGTGACCTCATTGCTCTCTACAGCTTCCTGAGGAGGGGAAGTGGAAAGGGAGGTGCTGATCTCTTCTCCCTGGTATCCAGTGATAGGACATGTGGGAATGGCTCAAAGCTGCGCCAGGGGAGGTTTAGACTGGACATTAGGAAGCATTTCTTTACCAAGAGGGTGATGAAACACGGCAACAGGCTTCCTAGAGAGGTGGTCAATGCCCCAAGCCTGTCAGTGTTAAGAGGCATTTGGACAACATCCTTAACAATGTGCTTTAACTTTTAGTCAGCCCTGAAGTGGTCAGGCAGTTGGACTAGATGATTGTTGTAGGTCCCTTCCAACTGAACCATTCTATTCTATTCTACAGAGCAGTTCTCCAGAGAATATCTAGGCATTAGCATGGATTTTGAGCTGCATGTGGGACTGAAAAAAGGGAAGTACCATTCTGGGATGTATAAATCTACAAGTACAACCAGCACGCAAAGCAATCCTTTGGTTCTGCTTAGTAATGCCAAGACCCCTGCTGCAATCCTTGGTCAGGTTTTCAGCAGCATTTCCAGGAAAGAGTGGAAATGTTTCTGAACAGGCTGGAAAAGCATCTCTCCAGAGTAACCATAGGGCAGGCAGATGCCCATTTGAGTTCCCATCTAGCCATATTTCTCCAGACTTTTCTGAACAAGACCAAAGCACATGAGATGATATAATATATTCACACATGATTAGTTTTGTTTGTGTTTATGCTTTGTGTTACTGCTGTAAAATTTAACTTGTCATTCAGTTTGACCCATCTCCTTATGAAGTTCAGATGTTAATGCAATACAGGGAAGAAAACACTTTCATTTTTGTGGATAAGGCTTTTCCAGTTGGTGTTTGTGAACAAGAAAATCAAATATATATGTATATTGGCTACGCTCACTGTTATTTCTGCTTTGTTTTTCTTGTTGTGGTGGTTTCTTCAACAAATGCAGATATATTCTTAATAACATACTGCCATCCATTTGAGGGGTCAAAACAGAGAATTCTGGATTCTAACAAATTTGAGGATAATCCTCTATCTGGTAGGACTCCCTTTTGCTATGGGACAGCAAATAATTGTTTTCTGCTGTTTACAAAGATTTGTTGTGAAAATTTCTCTTGTATTTTTTCTACTAATCTCCTTTATTGGAAGGAAAACTATTGCACACATCGGCCACCTCAAAAATATTTTGGTTTTTCGGGAAGTATTTTCTGGTTCCAATTCTAACTGAATTAGGTTCCAGCCTAATTTTAGATCATTGATAATGTCTGAAGTGAATATGTATTTATTTTGTCCACACATGGAGTTTGTTTGTAATTTTCTCTCAGGTAAATTTCAATGGGCCCCATTTCTGCAGAATGCTGAAATTAATCTTTTAGCACTAAAAATATATGCTTTATTTCTGTTGAGTTCAAGATCATGCAGAAAATGCTACTCCTTAGGTGTCAAATTTCTCATGTCGCTTAGTCACATATTTATGACACTTTTCTTGTATCTCTTCTGAAATGAGATACGGTATTTAGAATATTGCAGATGGCAGCAACCTCTGAATCAGTCATGCAAACTACTAGCTGTTTTCTCATATAGGACATAGATATGAGACCTTTGCAAATACTCTTTTACATGTTAACAAAGAAATCGGCCTTTAAAACAGTGATAAGGAAGGGGAGGGAGTTCAAAAATAGCTGAAAAAAAATCAGCTGGGTGGTGTCATTTTTGCAGGATTCCTGGATCCTTCTATGGTGTGGGATGCTTGAAATCCTAACATAGACTTTACTCATCTGAAACCTTACTCAGTCTTCAGTCAGCGTCAGCACTGCATTAGCAATCACCGCCTGGCTTTCTGCGATGGGTGAAGAGCTGGTTGCCTCCCATGCTTGGCCGGGTCTCGTGCTAGGAGTTAGGGCAGACCCAACAAGAGGGGTTGCACCGGGTGTTTAGGACCACCTGAGCCAGCTGAACACACTTGTGCCACGTTGGGAATACCCTCCCTGACACTATTGCAGAAGAAAATGTAAAGCTGACGTGACTGTTGCTATAAGGTATTTCCCATTTTTTTACATTGAACAACACATTGGACAACAAATGTTTGTTGAAACTGGTAAGAGGGAAGCCTGCCTCTTAGATCTGCTTTGTTTTCGCCATGCCCATGGTGGCAATTAGTGTCATGGTGCTCTAGGCTCAGCAAATATTTGCTCATGCCGAGGATGGACTGCAAAATGAACTGTCAGTGTGGCAGAGTGCCTCTCCCAAGGAGAAAGGGGTGAGAGCCATTCTGAGAGGAGAATTTAGGGAGTCTTTCCTTCAAAAGTGAAGATAATTTGAAGCCCAGGTTTGAAAGGTATTTAGGAATCTGAGGATGTAAGGAAACATTTGATGGTTTACCCAGGGCACCTGGGGCATTAGTTCGGTGCCTAACAGCTCAGCCTGACCCCAGAATGAAATACTGAATGCGGAAGGGATGTCTGCAAGTTGTATATGGCTCACAGGGAAATTAACTTACTTGGGGGGACTGTCTTGGGGGACCCCTTACTGCACAACTATTCTCACTGGATTTCCAGGGGACTCAGCCTGATGTGTTGTATTGTGAGTTTGAAGCTTTCTGATGGTTGCCATGAGGCCACATGGGCCCCACTTGGGACCACATTGCCCAAGCCCACCCTCTTAGCTTAGCTCGTGGCAAGGCATCCTACTTCTCGGGAAGAGGCATGCGGGTCAGGAAGAGAATGGATTGATATCGTGGCTATGCAGCAATGAATAGCACTGTATTAAACTGGCGTAGCTGTGCAGCTGATGTCAGTCCAGATCAAAGCTTTGACAGAAATGCTTGGGTCTCTTTGTATGGACATTCAGAGATGGGCTCACAGTCTGTAACTTCTTCCTGCAGAATAACATCTCCTACACAAACCAGCCCCTCTCCGAGACCTGCACTACTGACATCAATGACTAGAAATATTTGTCATCAGAAAAGTGGGACCGTGATTCAGATTTTTTACTCATTAGTTGAGGATCTTGTTGCCAACTGTTGGGAACCTTATCAGCTTTCTCTCTCACTCATGCAGCCCACTTGTGTCAAAATGAAGTCTTTAACAGGGTTTTTTGCATTAAAATGGAGATAAACAGTGTGTTTGCTTGAAGTAGAACAAGGCAGAATAAGCCAGATCTTCAGCTGATATACATTTGTTGCAGCTCTATAAAGATAATGAAGCTATACTAATTTACATTAGTTAAGAAGCAGAGCTGCTGTCTCTCATACAGACTCCTCTGCAGATCTCCTTCATGCAGATAAGGAGAGACACTGGTGATGATGTGCAGCCCTGACAGCTTCCAGCACATGCCTCGGATAGGTCAGAAACAATCTGAATCATGCCTCCACTGAAGATCGCTAATAGGCAAGAATTAGTTGTAAATAAAAGGCTGAATTCTTATACTCTTCCCTGGACTGGCTTTTGGTACTCTTAGACAAAGCTGCTCCATCTTACCTTTGCCTTTGGACAAGGGGTTTGCATTTTTTCACAACTGCTTGGAATTCCTCATGTGCAATTAAGAATCATGTGTTACTCCAAATCTAGCTGGGGACCCACTCCATCCTCTCTGGTACTCACCTTTTCCCTGTCTGCTCTTGCCTCCTGGTTGTTAGGCAGTGGGGAGCTTTTTCTTAGCTTTTCTGCCTCTTTTAACACTCCCTCCCTGTCTCACTCACTTGACTCAAATTTTCTTGTAAGGCTACCTGCTAAGAAGGAGTCAGGTACCATTTACCTATCTGCATATATTTCCAGCTGATATCACTCTGCCTTTTAAAATGATAAAAGAAAATAAATTTCAATAATCTGAATTTTGAGTAAGTAGTAAAGGTTGAAGGGATTCCTTATTGTTGTAGTATTCTGAAAACACAGGCAGCCATTGGCCTTCAGGAGCCCACAAAGTGAGTCTACAGCACTGGGGATTCACCATTCGGGTCACAAGTATGCAAGTCCCACTTAAATACCAGCTGAAGCTCGCAAGTCCTTTTGCAGACATAGCGGTTTAATTAATTTATGCAAACTAGAAGCAAAAGCGACAAGACCCAAAGAGAAGTGTATTTGTCCCTCCTGTTTCCCTTCACTGGGCAGTTCATACAGTTTTCATGTCTTGTAACATTATTTTGTGTTCCCATGGATGGCTGCATAACCAACAGCCTGACAGCCGGGGGCAGTGGGAACAGGGACCCTTGAAGCCCCGTGACTGCAAGGCTCTGGGACAAGCAATACAAAGTAGTCAATGAAAAACTTAGCAGAAACACAGCATTTTTATTCTGTTCAGTAAAGCAAATTATATCCCTCCCAAACATAAATTCTTTTAAGAAATTAAATGGGGTTTTTTTAAAAGGAAATTTTCTGTGGATTTGTGCACGTGAGTGCATGAGCTGTATGAACTGCTTTTTCTTTCAAAATCCAGTGTGGAAAATTCCTGTAGCTGCAGGTACTTTTCTGCCTTTGAGTCAGAGTATCCACTGAGATGTAATATTCATTTCATTAGGCTCATCAGTGTTAAGGCTGTTCAGCTCCCTTTAATGAAAACAGTAAATTAGCATGTGCAGTAGTTCTCTTTCACTAACTAATTGATATATGATGAAAGTTCCCATGTTACCAGCTAGTACATCTTCAAGGAGAGTAACTAGAAGCAGTGGCTTAAAGGTTTTTAAAAATGCATGTTTTTAATGACAGTGATAACCAGTATATGCTATTTAAGAGACAAAAAAAAAAAAAGAATTTGTACCACCTGATAACAAAACTTGTCCAATTCATTTTCTACCCTGGTAGTTTGAGTAGCTATCGTTCTTATGTAGGAATGGTCTTTGAAACATATTTCAGCAGCATTATGTACTTTAGCGTAAGGATTATCATTCTGAACTCTGCTCTCATAGTAATTTTTTTCGGTGGACTTTTAACTTTGATCGTGTGCTTGCATCTAATTAAAGAAGTGCTTATACGACTGTCTCTGCTGATTGCTAGGCAAGAAAGACTTGAATTACTAGCTGTTTTCCAGGAAGTTAAAATGGAGCACAGCAGATTCTCATCTGATGTTAACCAGTTGCTCTGTTTAAAATTGAACTGAACTGTGCTGATTTGCATCAGAGGATGGGGAAGAAACCCAGCGAGGAAGCACTGAAGGACATTTCTGTCAATGACAGAGGCACCACAGTGCTCCAGAAGCCCAGGAGACTTTATCAGGCCACAGCCAAGCACCTGTTTCCAAAGGAAACTTTGAATGACCAGTAAGGGGAATAAATGAAAAATCATATACTTCATCAGTATTTGCTTGTGGATGGCTTCAGCCTTCCTAAAAAAATCAGCTACTGACTTCTCTTTCTGTAGTTACATATGCCTACAAAACCTTCAGAGGGAAAAATTGGAGACAGATGAGAATGAAAAATGCAAAAGGAACTGAAAACAATCCATTTTGCTGGAGGAAGTATGGAAAAAACTCCAAATATGAGCTTGCACATCTCTCAAGGCATCATGTTTTAAAAAGGGAATGGATCGGTGTGAAGAGAAAGCAGCTTTAGCGAATTTGTAGCCAAACTGATCTGCTCAAACTGCAAGAAATCTCTGACCAGGTCTTGCAGCATGCAAGGCACCCAAACACCATACAAACTGTACAAGGCACCAAGTTGCTTAAGAGTCACTTTTCCCTTGGCTAGTAGGTCTGCAGTGATGAGATGCTGCTCATCTGCAAACAATGAAAAGCCAGGGCTCATAACAATTGTGTTTTCCAAGTTCACGTGTCCTGGGAAACACATTGCTTTTCTAAGACAAACGTGTTGCTGGCTTCATCCTCCTGCCCATCAGCAGCTACACAAATTTGTACAGTACCAAACCACACGGCCCTCACAAGTGAGGTTTTTCTTGGCAGGAAAACACAGGGGTGCTCGGCGAGGTAACCTGAGGACTGCTGCACTCACTGCATTTGTTTAAATTGGGCTGGACTGCCATAGCGCTGTGCAGAAATAGGCCTTGCAGCGACTTCAGACACGAAACAATGTGGTAGATAGTTTTCATTTAGAATCATAGATTGGTCTGGGTTGGAAGGGACCTTAAAGATCATCTAGTTCCAATCCCCCTGCCATGGGCAGGGACACCTTCCACTAGACCAGGTTGCTCAAAGACCCATCCAACCTGGCCTTGAACACTTCCACAGCGATGGGGCATCCACAGCCTCTCTGGGCAACCTGTTCCAGTGCCTCACCACCCTCACAGTAAAGAATTTCTTCCTAATATCTAATCTAAATCTATGCTCTTTCAGTTTAAAACCGTTACCCCTCATCCTATCACTACACTCCCTGATAAAGTGTCCTTCCCCACCTTTCCTGTAGGCCCCCTTTAAGTACTGGAAGGCCGCTGTAAGGTCTCCCCGGAGCTTTCTCTTCTCCAGGCTGAACAACCTCAACTCTCTCAGCCTGTTTTCATAGGAGAGGTGCTCCAGCCCTCTGATCATCTTTGTGGCCCTCCTCTGGACCCACTCGAGCAGGTCCATGTCCTTCTTATGTTGTGGGCCCCAGAGCTGAACCCACTACTCCAGGTGGGGTCTCACAAGAGCGGAGTAGATGGGAAGAATCACCTCCCTCGACCTGCTGGCCACGCTTCTTTTGATGCAGCCCAGGACACGATTGGCTTTCTGGGCTGCGAGCGCACATTGCTGGCTCATATTCAGTTTTTCATCCACTAATACCCCCAAGTCCTTCTCTTCAGGGCTGCTCTCAATCCATTCTCTGCCCAGCCTGTGTTTGTACTTGGGATTGCCCCGACCCATGTGCAGAACCTTGCACTTGGCCTTGGTGAACTTCATGAGGTTCGCACGGGCCCACCTCTCAAGCCTGTCAAGGTCCCTCTGGACAGCATCCCTTCCCTCCAGCGTGTCGACTGCACCACACAGCTTGGTGTTGTCGGCAAACTTGCTGAAGGAAGTTTAACTAGTAGTGAACTTTATAAATTCAAAGTTTTTATTTTATTAACCCAAACTTGATTTCTCCCAATTATTTTTTAACAAGTATCTCAGTGTTGTTATACTCCATATGGACAAGCCAAAAATGCTGTCCCATAGACAGATGGAGCAAATGAAGGAGAAATTATTATAAATGCAAACAAAATTATTTAACTGGAGGCTTGCTCATGGTTTTAGGTTCTTAATTTTCTAGTCTGTGAAGTGTCTTTCTCTCATATGCGATAGCTCTTATCATAAGGCAGTGGTCTCCTATTGCATTTCTCACTTCTTTATCATGTATTTTTCAACTAAATGTTATGTATTTTTGAAATAAATGTGAGAGGATTGTATCAAAAAAAAGATTAGTCTATGGAATTGTCTCTGAACTTCTTGCATATATTTTAAATCTTATTATGAGGAGTATAACCTATCATTTTCCTGCCAATGTGGAATGTGGGGTAGTACGGTCTCTGTCCCTGCTTTCTAGATACAGTTAATTTTTCTCTTTATTTTGGATCATTCCAGAAGAATTTTATATTGTGGAGGACTATATTGATTCCACTTTAAGGTGTAGACTTTTTGAGTACTGCATTGTTTTCATCTGTATCATTTATATTTGTTGAGTGATAAATTGGGTATCTGAGTGATAGTTCCCATTGCTGAAGTTTAAAAAGTCTGTTTGTGAAGACCAATAAAAATAGCAAACCACAGGACTGCTTCAGGTCATATATTGGCTTCTCTTCACAAATTTCATGTTGAATTACCAGTGAGCAAGAAGCCACAGCGATGATATTGTAAAAGACTCATATTGTTCTGTATTTTTGGAAGAGATCAATGATGTGGTGGTAAAGGATATGAAGGAAGACACTTCGTTGTCTATGTTCTCCTTTAAATGCTATGCTAGGTGATAAGTTTTCCTTTTATTTCTGTCAGCCAAACTCCACTGTTCATGTAATGGTTTGTATTGTGTTTTTTCACTTGCAATTAAAATCTCTAAACATGTTAGACTGGCAGCAGCATTTCAGTTTATTTAGCTGACTTTTTATGGAACTGCTGGGTTAGTTGCCATAAAACTGCGAGGACAAAATAAAATATAGGCTTGTCTTTATTTTTCTAGGCATTGTATTTAAAGTTAGCAAAGGCTTAACAAATTCCCCAAAGCCTTCCAGGATGAGATGGAAACTCTGGGACCTAGAGCTTTCCTGGAGTGATTTGGAGTGTTTCATCCCTAGCCTGTGCAGATCCCTGGCCCCAGTCTGCATCAGCCATGCCCTGGTTTTGAACAAAATGGTTAATTATTTTTCTGTTGCCCTGGGCCCAGTCAAGCAGTGTATAACCGGTGCTGCAGCTTGCTAATTGAGTAGTGGTAAACACGACCTTGCCTTTTACTATTTTTCCTCTTAGCCCACAAGTAATGTTATAAAACATGGGATTCCCAGTTGTAATTGAACTGTAACAAAGTCTGCTAGAGGAAAAATGTAGTTCCAAATGTCTCTTCCCTTTCCTTTTCCTCATCCTGAGACACATTCCTGGGTAATGCAATATCTTGTGTACTCTTACATCATGTTTAACTGTATCAGGTAGTTTAAGAGCTGAATAAAACAATTGATAGTTGTCTCATGGAGGAGAAAATAGGCTCTTAACACTTTTCTTCTTCTCTTGCTGTTCATTTTGGCAAGAAGACTGGGGAACTCATGTCCTAGCAGTATAATAATGATGGGAATGCTGCTCTTAAGAAATCCCAATTATCCTCTGGATTTATTATATAAATGACCTCTTCTGTTTGTTTTTTTTTTTTGAGGGGGGAGCACCAATTTGCTTTTTATGCCTGGTTAACGGCCTCTTTCTTACGTCTGTTTCAATCCATTTCCATGACTTGGGTTTTTCAACTGTGGCCTTACTGCACTTGCACATTAGCAACATTGTATTTTGAGGTGAGGCAGAACAGAAGACTGGATCATCTTTAACCACTCTTTTTGCTAAATTTCACTGTGGTACCCTGGTATGTAAAGAGGTTATAATTGTATCTCTGCTCTGGTCTTATTTAGTAAAAGTGACATTTGCTCTTGGGTACTGGACTAGATGCACCGTTGATCTGACTCAGTGCAGTCACTCTTGTGTTATTATTGCTAAGTGAGGGTAGAAGTGTGAACTCTCACTTTTTTTTTTTAATTTTTGTTGTTTTTCACTAGCTTCTGAAATCACAAAGCATTAGACTGACCATAGGAACCAGGCAAATAATCAGAAGCTGGTTGGGATCCATGAGTCTTTTACTGGTCAGCCTGTGCTTTAGATGCTGAAAAAGGACCCAAACATACCCTGTTTGTCTTCCTATTCCTATTAGGCTGCATGAAGATGTCATTTCACCCCTTAGTGCCCCAATCTGCTTCTCATCTCTCAAAGAAGGGAGCCAGGGGAATTGCCATTTACTTCTTCCAAAAGATTTAAAGGAAGCGAGAACTGCTTTCCACTAAAAAGATCAGGGGGATGTCAGGTAGCCTGCTTCTCCAACATTTCCCTGAATGGGTCACCCTACAACTGGAGAAAATGGTGTTACTACTCAAATTAATGATAGAGTGAGTGTACTTAAAAGCTTGGGATTGTCTCAGTGCCTGTAATACCAAGGGGAAAAAAACCAAATGGTAATTAGCCTATGTGATTTGACTAAGCTCAGATTCTGGAGGTATGTTCTCAAATCAAAATAGCTTATTTTCCCTAAGAGTATACTGTTTAGGGTACAAAATCGTGCTGTTTGCAGATTCTAGCACAAAGGGAGAAAAAAACATAGTATCCTTCAGCTTTAATATTTCCCCGGGACCTCAGGCAACAGGTCTGCTCCTGAGATCACAGCAGTACTGGCTCCCAAGGAGAGTGCCCATTTCCACCTGTGCCTGTTCTAACCTTGCCTCTCACGGGGAGAGAAAGAAAATTTCTCCACCCATGAGGTTCAGCTTCATATTCTTTGAATTTACTTTTTTGTCTACTTTGAATACTGATGCAGAGCATCCCAGCAGTCTGCTGAGATCAAAAGCTACTGCCATTTTCCAAAGAGCCCACCTCAGCAGAAGCAGGTCTTAACCAGGCAGTTGGGAGCAAGATGCTTAAAGGTGGTTTCATGGCAAAGCTATCCAGAAGTCATTAACTATGTACACATGCAAATTCTTGTATTGAAATATACACACAAATATACTTTATATCTAAATAACTCAAGTAAGAAGATGAAAACAAGGCATCATACCCACTCCAGGGCTGTGATTACAACTAGAAACTGAATATAGCACAGCTGATATAAAACTATCCAATATATATTAGATCAGGCTGAAGGCTGACATTTTTAATGCTACTTGGCAAGATCAAAGAGAAGTTAGTCGGAGCCAAGGAGGGTAGCCATGGTCATCCACCCATTGTCCTGACTCCCTCTGTCTGGGGAAATCTCTAGCACAGTTCCAGGTGGACAGTCGGTAGTAGATTGGTTTGTAGGGCATGAGCAAAGTACAACCACTTTAGTTGCCCTGCTTTTGGCAATGAGCAGCCCTTGAGGTGCAACTTCATGTCCCAAATCGCTGCTCTCTGAAGAGAGGATGCCCGGAGCTCACTCCTCCTCGTCGGGAGACCCTCAGCCACCCAGCTGTTAGCTGTGAGTCTGAGCTGTAATGTGGAGTCCCTGCAGACAGCCTGCATTTGCAGATCCTTTATTGCCTGCACATGCCCCCTTCTGAGAACTTCCAGGTGCCTTTCTGATAAACTCTTTTTTGTTTAATATTAAAACTGCTTTCAGACAACCTTTGACAATAAAGCCATGAGGTAGCACTCTCTTACTTTTTTCCCTATCTTTTTACTGTCATGTTTATGTATGAAGCAAATTATAATATTCAATAACTTTACAATCCTGTGAGTTTTTATAAATATTTAAAACCGTTGCACTCTGTTTAAAATTTCCCATGCATTAGAAATGCAAGAGACTGTAAATTAAATTTATATTGGATGTTTGAATATTGGATGTCAGTATACTCTAAAGTTATTTGGACTAAAGCAAGTGAAATAAACTACCTAATACAAATGCAGTGATTTGCCTTGACATAGTTTCTTGATTCATTGGCAGTTTATACAGGTGCAGAAAAAAGATGACACACATTTCAAATTGTTCAGGAAAGTTAACAATCAGGTCAAAATTGTAATTTGCAAAGCTAAATAAACTGATGGTAGGCATGGAACAATATTAGATTTTCAGGTTATTTCTTTTCCTTTTTTCCCCTTTGGCTTCTGTTGCTTATTTCCTTGCATTATGGATCTCTTTTCTCTGTATCTTGTAATATAACCAAGTCACATAGGTACTGGGAATACAATAAGTGTTTATTTCCATCCAGACTCTCTCTCATACAAATCATATTTCATTTGCTTCAATTTCTTGTCCTTGGAAACAGAAATTAAAAGATCGCCAAAATAGTCCTCAAGAAGTGCCCTAGCTACTGCTATCTCACATTAACAAAAATTGTAGTCAATACAAATAACAGAAAAGAGAAACAAAGTGAAAGCACAATTTGCAGTGCTTAAACTATGTCCTTCATTTCCCTTCTGTTTCTTACTTATTTTAACACCGTCCTCAAAATAACACTGGTAAGTATTTTCAAATATAGCAAGGGAAAAACATTGCTCAGCCTTTCCGGTTATGCAGGTTCTTCAGTTTCCTCTTGCAAGGTCCTCACAATCAGCAATCAGCTAAGAAACTGGCAATTTTGTTTCTTTGTTATTGTCACTACCTATTTCTTTTAAACAAAATGAATTTGCTTGGCGAAAAGATGTGCAGGATGGAGGACTCATAATAACCAGAAATGTAATGAAGGATTCTGAAAAAAAGGCTAAGAATGTAGAAAATTTATGCAGGTTCAAGATTTTAAAGAAAGAAGTGGCCATTAGTCTGGTTTAGCTTCCTCACTGCAGAAGTCAGAGCATTTCACACACTTTGCCTCATACTGATCCACACACTTTTAGTCCGATTTAAAGCACTCTTTCAGAAGGCATCCAATCCTGACGAGGAGGCATCTAGAGATGGAGAAACTACTTGTTCTGTGAGTTACCCTTTCTGTTCCAAAATGTACAGAGAATTTCAGTTGAAATTTGTCTAGTTCGGGTATTGGGGTTTTTTCTATGCTCTTCTCTTAGGAGATTAGCATCTTTAATATAATATTATTTTATTTCTGTGATGGAAATCAAGTTGTCTCTCGTCCTTCTCTGTTACGGACTGAACAGACTGCCCTCTGAAGCACGGCCAAGGGGATAAAATGCAGAGCGTGAAGCTGACACAGAGGTATTCAGCACCAAGAAGGTGAGTGGAAGTAAAGTGCAGCCACGTGGTGCATGGGTGCTGTGCAGGGGGTGGAGGGAAGAGGTCACAAAACCCAGACTGGTTAATCATGGGCTTTGGGAAACAGAAAATCAACTGACTATATCCCTGCAAGACATGTGTGTGGTGTTTGGTTCACAGCTCTTTCACTGCAGAAGAGGCAAGAAGTGTAGCTCAGAGGTGATGTCCAGAGTTACGGATTAATTAACCCTGGATGGAAGTCCTTATGGTAGTTGCCAAGTACCTTAGGTCTTGCTTTGCTACATTGGTAAGTGACAGGAAAATAGAATAGACAAAATGGGAGTAATTAAGATAAGAAGTTGGAGAATTTAATAGAAAAGTACTGTGTATTTCAGAAGCACGGTTGCTGCTACCTAACAGGCACTAATAATTATATGATTGTGAGAGGCTAAAAGTGAACCTTAATCACCTGTCCTGTAAGAACACTGATGGCCATTAAAGAAATGACCCTGGTTAGTAAGGGAAACACCACGTCCAAAAATCAGCAGGGTCAAAAAGAGAGTTTAAATTTATTCGGCTATCAGTAGCATGACTGGAAAAGGTAGTTAAGTGTGAGTTATGGCTCCATTCCACGTACTGCAGCCTGTAGCAGTGGATATTTTAATAAACTTTGCTAGGAAGAAAATAAAATGGATTCTGTGAAAATACCTGAGGTGTTTTGAAGATACTGGAATCCAAGGAAATATATTTTATGGCAAACATCCCTATAATGCAGAGAAGTAGGGGACATGTAAGTACGTAATGAATATAGAACAGGCTTGGGAAAATAAGTGCTGGTGAATTTAAGCAAACCGTGTGCCTTGAAATGTAAAACAACCAAAGTATATTTCTTCAGTACAACAGTGAGTAGTAGCACACATTTATTAGCTGCAGAGTAACTGAACTCCCTATCATGTTAAATGCAAAACCCCTGAAGGAATAAAATGTTTTGATTGAGAAGAAATGGGGCCTTCACACAGTGCAGTCAAGCCCATTAACAACCAGTTTGCTCTTAAATTGCCTTGCAGGGGTGCTGTGTAAGTGTCCATGCTGCCCCAGCAGGCAGCGGCCACACAGGCAGAGGAGGGTGATGGATGGGGTGGGTGACGGGAGGGGAGGAGGTGCCATGGGGGGTGGCAGGGGAAAGGCTGCAATGAGGAGATGTCACCTCACACTCCAAAGTCACCACCGATGGCACCACTGCTTGCTGCTACTGTAACAGGCAACACCAGCAGCATGGGAAGATAAACTGTTTTTAAGCACAGCAGCCTTAGAAGTGTGGTAGGTCCAAGGCTGCCTGGCAAAAAACCTTCTTTCTTGGGGCTCTTTTGCTGCTACTGCACAAGGTACCTCCCTGCTTGGCTTAAGTCTCAAACCAGCCCCAAGTAAATGGTAGGCAAATAGTAGAAGAAAGTCCTTCCTGATGAAGCAGCCTGAATACCATAACGATATCTGACAAATAAATGCACTAAAAGGAGGTAGGTATTTCTTTAGCATCCAAAATTAAGTTAATCAATTTACACAGGTTGTTGAATGTGAAGCAAGAGCAAGGCAAAGCATGGCAAGGCTGCGGGCAGTTCTTCAGCTCTTGTGCAGTGCAGCAGTGCTCTAGGGACTTTAACTCCTGGAAGTTATGGAGAAGAGCACTCTTCATCAGCCCAGCTAAGTCCTTAACAACATTAACTGGGCTATGCATAGCTGGACACTGATTACGCACTTTTTTCCTAGGAAAGCACAACATTTTGAAAGCTGTGTATTTTTCTCAGGGAGAGAATTCCTAAGGTAACCGCTTGGTATCTTTACCCGTCTCTTCCCCCTGTAAACTTGAGCAGCTTCGATGACAGTTGTCATTGCTGTTGTTTTCATGAGGGAGCTCATCCTACTGCTCTGGGGACCTGGAGGATCACCTTGTCTACGCTGTAGGAAGTAATGCTGCTACACTGTTGCTACAAGTTCCATGTGAACCCTTATAGGAGGAAAATGTCATTTTATTTTAAAAGAAATCTTACTTCACTCACATTTTCCTGCTCTGCTTCTCATAAGCACCAGGACAGGTGTCCCCAGGTGGACACCAACTCCGAGTCCTCACCATGCTGCATGGGCTGGGGAGGATGGCTGAGCTTGGAAGTGGCCTTTGTGCCCTTTAGGAGCTGCTGATGGTTTTTGCCTCTCCATCCCATCCTACCTCTGTGAGTCCATAGGATTTCCTCACCGTCCTTTGTCACTTTCTCTGGGCAGCCAAGGGCTCCAGCCTGTTTTTTATCTTCCCACCCTGATGGGAACCCTTACTGGTTTGAGTACTTCAGTTTGGGTGTAGGCTGTCCCTGGAGTTCTAGTTGTCCTGAGAAACTGCAAATAGCTGGGTTTGCAAATACCCAGCATTATTATGAAGTGAAATGAAAGCTCAGATCCAATTGTACCTGTCCTTGCAATTCCTAATAATTCAGAATATATCATTCAGCATCTGCCTTTGCAAAACAATTCAAGTTGTTAACAATTTGAAATGAAGAATACCTCAGGAAAAATATTAAGCTGCAATGAATATATATAGTGAGAGGAAGCAGAAAACTTCTGGGTTCAATGAACTACTTCATTTACATCTTTGTTCTGTTACATGTTACAGTGATTCCATGAAATAGCTTCAGTTTGATATTTCCATGATTATTCTTACCCCAAGCAGATGGATGCGTCTCCACAGGGTTTTTAGAGCTGTTTGCTTTTGTTGTTGTTAATTTTGAAACAGAGATTAATGTAGTTTTCTCTAAGTTTTCTCAGCCAGAAAAAAATGCACTGCAGTGTGTAACTGGTAAGCATGTTTAGCTACCCGAACAGAACTCGAAGAGCAGAAGCTGCAGCCTGGCTCATTAGGGATTTTTATGTAAAATAATGTTGATACACAAAGGAAAATGAACTCAAACTTTCAAGGATCCATGAGCTAAACGGAGTAGGCTCACTAGTTTAGCAATATTAAAATTTGGTTAGTAAAAAAGTATTCAGATGGAGTGTTTTGGTTTTAACTGGTGTCATTCCCATATACATTTACATACTTATAGCTACTCTGCTAGTATTTCTTCCTGCCATGTTCCTGTGCTATAACAGAAAATGGCTTCTGAAATGTAATAGAATACAGACTCTACGGCCAGAGCTGAATCTTCTCTCGGTAGTGCTCTAGGATGTTTGATGTTAATTTAGAATTCAGTGTCACTTCCCAGGAGTTATGGGTTAATTCTGAAAAAAATTAAATGACCTTCAGATACGTGTTGTATAAACAGTTCTCACTCATCTATATTCAAAACAAGACTTTTAAAAGAGGCTCCTTGTAGCTCATATCTGCAAGTGTGATCCCAGGGAAAAATAATTGCATTCAAGATTGCAGTTACTCAACTAAAGGCAAAATTTTAAAAATGTCTATCTCTTTAAACAAATCAGCTTGTATAGGAAATTTATTTTCAACTTCCCAGGTGGTTATCTTTGTCAGTGTTTCAGGAAGCAAAATAATATATATGAACCAATAGGCACTGGATAATTGAGGCCTCCCATAAAGACAAACTACTGTGTATGTAAACATCTCATCAGTGCCAATATACGTGAAAGTGCGCTGAAAAACATTTTTATTGCATGCCAGACAGTCTCAGGTAATTGTTTTCTATGAATTTGTAAGGAACAATGTTATTCCATTTCATGCAATTTAAATATCCACTTTATTTTTTGTTAAAAATACTGTTTGCAATGCTTTAATACAATTCCAGGTACTCTTGGAGAACAGAAGAGCTGTCTTCAAGTTCCTTAAAAAATCTAGACCACCTCAGAAAACTGCCTGAGTTTAAAACATATTCTCATTTTATAATGAGAGTAAATACACCTTTTCCTTTTGAACAAGGAGAAACAATTAACAAATACCTGTTTTCTAGATGAAAATAAGTGGATAGTATCTGTTTAGATGTATAGGTCCCTCAGTTGTTTAATATGAAAACCCTTGTTTGGATGGGTGGTTTTCCTTTTTCTACTTCTGAAGACTTTGGGTCAGACTCTTTACTCCCAGAAAAATGTACTCCTGACATCTTTTTTTCCTCCAATACCTCTTTTTCCAGGAGACAGAGTCAGCATTGTAAGTGTGACAATTTATCACACTTTTAGAATAGTTTTCTAGGTTTTAGCCCATCTGTGCTCCCCAGCAGCTCTGTCTGGCAGCCTGTGAGTTTGAAGGTGCAGAGCAAGCCCTTCCCATTTGCATGATGTGAGTAATACAGGGAAAATAGGTACGTAAAGTAGAAAAGGTCTGTGTGTAGGCTATTTGATATGTATCCCAGAATTGCATGCCAGGGCTGATGACAGAGTAACAACATGCCTTGCTGCAGAACCAGCGGCTGGGATGCAGTCAGTTGTCCCCGGCTGTCCCATCCTGGGAGTGGTCCACCCAGGCCGGGTCTGTGGATTGCTGCCTCTGTCTGTCTGCTCCCAGGTTCACTCTCTGCAAGCAGCGATTTCGAGACCGCTAAAGCTTGTCATTCTGTATCATGGGCATCGACAAACCCCAGCAATGCACCCACGCTTGTCTCACAAAGCCGAAGAGAAGGTAGAGTTGCATGACGTGATACGTACCAGGGAATATTTTGTTCTCCTTCCCTAATTTCGCAGCTGCTAAAACCAGTTTCAAATCTATCCTGAATTTAGCAAACACTTCAAGCTGGAATCACAAATGAAAATTATTTGAGCCTTTTGGTTTTCTTTTTAAAGCTTTTCCCTTATGAAAAGTCTAATTATTCTTACTTATGAAAAAGGTCAAGGATATGAAGGTCCAGAGTCTCCTGTTGTGTGTCAACCCCCCGCACCCACACCAAGGTCTCAGGGGGCATTAACCACCAGTCTTTTTCTTTCATGTGATCCTTTTCAGATCCTTTCCATGTGTGGAAACGCATGTGGCTTGGTATGGAGAGAGCAGTGCTACCTGCAGGACGGTAAGGACTGCAAGGAGATGTTGGCACCTTCTCTTGTTTTACCAAATGAAACAGTGACTGAATGCAAGAAAATGAGAGAGACAGATTCCACATCCTCATGGACAGTGCTGGGAGGTGCTCGCTGATTTCAGTCTGTCGTGGTTTAACCCCAGTCAGCAGCCAAGCACCACGCAGCCGCTCCCTCACTCCCCCTTCCCCCCGCCTCCCTGCTCCAGTGGGATGGGGAGGACAATCAGGAAAGAAGGCAGAACTCGTGGGTTGAGATAAGAACAGTTTAATAACTAAAGTAAAACATACTGCTAACAATAATAATAATGAAATATAATGATAATAATAATAATAATAGTAATGAAAAGGAACATAACAAAAAAAAAGGGGGGGGGGAAAACCAGTGATGCACAATGCCATTGCTCACCACCCGCTGACCGATGCCAGAGCCGCGATCCACCCCTCCTGGCCAACTCCCACCTGTTTATATACTGGGCATGACGTTCCATGGTATGGAATATCCCTCTGGCTAGTTCAGGTCAGCTGCCCCGGCTCTGCTCCCTCCCAGCTTCTTGCACACCTGCTTGCTGGCAGAGCATGGGAAACTGAAAAGTCCTTGGCTTAAGATAAGCGCTACTTAGCAACAACTAAAACATCAGTGTGTTATCAACATCATTCTCACACTAAATCCAAAACACAGCACTGTACCAGCTACTAAGAAGAGAGTTAACTCTGTCCCAGCCGAAACCAGGACACAGTCCAGTCTGTCTGAATCAGAGCAGATGTTCAGCCTCTACTTCTGAACGGGGTATGTACCTTAGCCCTAGGAACTGTGCCTGTGCGTTGGGGAAGAAAAGGGGACTGCAGACAGCTTTCTGGACCTTCATTTGCTTGTTGTTTATTGCAAATGTATTTAAAATGAAATAAAAGGTTTGTTCAGATCAAAATCCACCTCCTCTTTTTCCTTTTTTCCTTTTTTCCTTTTGTCCTTTTGCCCTTTTGTCTTTTTTTTTGGTTTATCTGCCAACTACACTCCTCTCTCCCTACAAAAAACAACAAAAACAACAAAAACCAAACTCTAGTTACTTGCACCTACTTTTCTGTTTTATCTGCAGATGTGTAAAATTACCCAGTCCTGATTTAATCCTTTATCCTTTTGTAGCAGGTGACATGATAGTGGTTGTAGAGACAGAGACATGGACGTACTTACAGACATAAATGGATCTGAATCCATCTCTTGTGTTTCCGAAAGTACCTTCTTACTCCGGTCCCAGCTCCCTTTCTCTAGAGCCATATGTTTTCTCTCAGTTAAGGGTGTGTAGAGGACAAACTATAAGCCCTTCACTCTGGCTTTCCTTAGTATGGACATATGTGTCACAAGCTTTAGTATAAATCTATTAGAAAAAAAATGGAAAACTATTTATTGTATAAGGCCTATTCACAGGGAATAGCAGAGGGCCTGAGACTGGGACATGTGGGTTATCTGTGCTTGTGTTCATAAAGAGAGGGAAATTAAATGTGTAGAAGAAGAGGGCTTGAGGTACGTACCCAGGAAAATGGGAAGTGCAGGTGGCAAGGAGAATCTGGTGTATATTGCCAGGTAGTAAGCTCTGCTTTCTTGAGCAATATGATCTTTCTATCTTACGCTGGTCATTTTTTCAGGCAGAAGCCAGAACTTCTGTCCACAAAGTTGAAAAAAAGCAAAAGTAAGAAGAAGCCAGTGGGAGAAAATTCACAACCAAAATTAAGTTTGAGACTTCACATCTTGAAAGAATAAGAAAAATCCCGTAGTAATGGTTCCTTTTGGTTTATTGTTTACTGTTCATCTAAGAAATAATGTTTTTTCTTGATTAGCTTGATTTTTACATAGCTAAACTATGCATAATTGTCGTGGTTTAACCCCAGCCGGCAGCTAAGCACCACGCAGCCGCTCGCTCACTGCCCCCCCCACCCCTGGGATGGGGGAGAGAATCAGGGAAAAAACCTCGTGAGTTGAGATAAAGACAGTTTAATAGGACAGAAAGGAATGAAAAACAATGATAATTATAATAATAATATGACAATAGTAATACTAAAAGAATTAAATTATACAAAGCAAGTGGTGCACAATGCAATTGCTCACCACTCGTTGACCGATGCCCAGTTAGTTCCCGAGCTGCGATCTCCCCTCCCAGCCAGCTCCCCCAGTTTATATACTGGGCATGATGTCATATGGTATGGAATATTCCTTTGGCCAGTTTGGGTCAGCTGTCCTGGCGGTGTCCCCTCCCAACTTCTTGTGCCCCTCCAGCCTTCTTGCTGGCTGGGCATGAGAAGCTGAAAAATCCTTGACTTAGTATAAATACTACTTAGCAACAACTAAAAACATCAATGTGTTATCATTTTCCTACTAAATCCAAAACACAGCACTATACCAGCTACTAGGAAGAAAATTAACTCTGTCCTAGCCAAAACCAGGACAATAATTTAAAAGTACGCTATTGTCAAGTGCACCTTTAGTCTAGTTTAGGGCAGATAACTACATAGTCACAACAACGTCGTCCCCAAAGCAAGTATTCTAAACCTATGAAATTCAGAGTTAAGCTTCAATTTAAAAGAAAGTGAAAAATGTCATAGTATGGCATCTCCAGACCCAGTCTAAACTTGTTTGTATTCCTGTTAGTACAATGTGTGGGGAAGAAAGCAGAAATCTGACGTATGGAAAAGCTCTGAAATGATATTGGGTATCATATTGTTACTGCTCTGTGCCTGTGGATAATTAAAACATATCTTTCAATTGTACTTTTGTTTTATAATTTTGTAACATAATCCTTGTCCAGGAATTCATTTTACATGGATATTTGTGCACCCTATATTTACACCTGCCATTTGTAAACTTTATATAATTTGAGTCTGTTTTTTATTGCATGAGCCAAATTCCACATTGTCAGTCAAAGAGAAATTGAATAGCAGAAACAATGCACAGTGAATTTTTCATTCTTCTGAATAAAAGTTTAATAACCAGATTGTTAACTGTGTTGTTCAAACACTGCACAGTCTGCTTAAATATTAAAGTTTTTATTCTGCTAACACTATTTTTCTATATTGAGGTAATTCTCATTAAACACTTGACATCTCTTTGTTAGACAGTCAGTTTCAAATAAGTGTGCTTTAAAGGCTGTCATAATGGTAAGAGTTTCATATGTGTATTTACTGCCAGTGTATAAGAAAGAATTTTTTTAAATGAGAAGTCCGTATCCACTGGAATGATAAAATGAACCTCTTCTCTGATAGCACCCTGAGGAATTCTTCTTTTAGTATGCTGGAACGTAATGGAAAATCTTTTGTTAGCCTTTAGTTGAGACATATTACTATGCACTGTAATTATAATAATTTGCTGATTTGTTCACTGATTTTGAAGCTATGTGTTCTTATTGCCTTTTTGCAATATTTTCAATTCAGGATAGCAGGTTAAAGACAAAATAATAGAGATATCCACTTACATAGGCTATCTCTAGGTATTTCTGGTTGATCCATTGACTCTAGCTCTCTGTGTAGGTTTTACAATGAGACCCATCACCTGCCTTGCGAATTCCTAACAACCAAAGTAGCAATAGCCGTGCATTGCCACTGCAGTACTAGCCATCCTGGGAAGAACAATACACAAGGGTAGAAATAGTGCAAGGAATATTGACTTTCATCTGAGAAGAAGAGTCAAGCAAAGACTTACTATTTCCATGCAAGTGTTATATCTATATTTTTGATCACCTCCTTGTGGCTTGAGTATAACGGTGTTTGGAAACTCTGGGCTATGCTAGATTTAGGATCCTAGCTCTAAACAAAATAGACTGCTGAGAATATATAACATTATACTTGCTAGTGGCTTAAAGTCTGCATTGTATGTTCCTTTTTTCAGTCCCTAGTGGGACTGTACCTTGTACTTCTAGGAGCTATCAATTTTGCAGAGGCTTCACCCTTTCCTCATCATAAAGACTCTTCCTTGGATAGAAATGTCAGAAATGTTGAAGCATCAGTTTTTCGCTTGTACAAAGAAATCATGTGTACAGCCATGGACCCTGCTCACTGCAATATTTATTTGATTTATGTGACATCCAGGTTTGCAAAATCTCCATTGTTTTCTAGTCCATGGGATTGTGAGAACTGTCTTGCAAGAGTGGATTGAACATTACTGATGCTGTCTATAAACAACCCAAAACAACACTCTGAGGAGTGTAAATAAATCTGGAGCTCATTAATCCATATAAAGTTCTAATACTGCAGTATTGTCAATGAGACACTGCTCTATTCAGGAGTCCAGGTTAAGTCACCTCACTACTCCAGGAATTTTGCCTAAGGCACAGCTACAAAAATCCTGCACAAGATTTACTACACAATTATACAGCACAAGGCTCTAAGAGGAAAAATACTTCTGAATACAACAGGATCATTTAGGATAGTGGATGGAGCAGAAATTTTGGAGGAGGTGGCACAAAATTCATGTTCTTCTCTCATTGACAGCACTGGCCTAAGTTCTTTTGTCCATCAATGGAAGGAAATAGACCTTGGCAGAAAAAATGAGCTGCAATGTTTTGGTTTGTTCATGAGCAGAAAACACAGGTAGCATCCAAACTTCCCGCACGTGCAATTTAGAGGTTTCTATACCAGTGCACGTAGTACACTCAGGGTTTTCCAGGCTCCCAAGGACTTAACAGTAGTTTTTCCATAATTATTTGTTGAAAAAAGTTCCCTCACAGAAGATGAAAGGATTTCTAAGGGCTCATTGAGATTGAAAGTTTGAAATTCAGGAGGGCTTTATGCATTCTACAGCTTTTCACTGCCAGTGCTTGTGACTTGGGCTAAGGAATCGCTAGCTTCAGAAACGTGACTGCACATGCTGTTTCCTTGTTTGGAGAAGATTCAGGGTTTTTTCTTTCTCTTTTCTCTTTTATTGTTTTAGACATGATAGGAAGCTGACACAAAGCGTGATCACAATTTATATAAACCTAACAGGTGTAGATTGTGTCAGAGCAAAGATCCATCCCATTCACTAGCCTGCCTTTTGGGAGTGCCCAGCAGGAGTTGCCTGGGGAGCGAACGTAAGCACCACAGGTTGTCTCAGTCCCTGTTTTAGTAACCTGTGAATAGTGACTTCGCACTTGTATGCAAAAACATGCAAAGACCACAGAGAATGGAGGGGGAGAGGAAAACACTTGTAAAAAGACACTGAGTTTGGTTTCTTGGCATAATTTGGGACAAAAATTCCTTCTAATCTGACACTTTGATTAAAGTCACTGGTTTTGAGCTACTTCTGACTAATGACAAATACTTTGATTGAAATTTTATTTTCCAGGTTTCTGCCTAGCACAGAGGGGAAGGAAGACCTCCCTCGACTTGCTGGTGACACTCTTCCTAATGCAAGACAGACTCGTCCTGAACAAAGACAGCGATTAGATCTGCCTCCACCTTAGCCTTCTCTTCTCCAGAATAAACAAACCCAGTTACCTCAACCTCTCCTAACATATCATGTGCTCCAGTCCTTAACCATTTTAGTAGCCCTTCACTGGCCTCACTCTGTTTCCTGTCTCCCTCTTGTTCTGGTGGGCCCAAGCCAGGATACAATACTCTAGATGTGGCTTCACAACTGCTGAATAGATGGGAGTAACCTTCTCCCTCGACCCACTGGCTATGCTCTTGCTAATGCAGCCCAGTATGCGGTTGACCTTCATTGCTGCAAGGGCACACTGCTGGCTCACGTACAGCTCCAGGACCCCCAGGACCTTCTCTGCAGAATGGCTTCCTAGGCAGTTGTTGCCCAGCCTGTGCCATAATGGCCATGCAAAGTGGTAAAGAAACATCCTCAAAGGCAGAGGAAGCAAAAGCCAGACACCAGGAAAGTTGGAACAAGGAGTCTTAGGGAGGAGCAATCATACTGGGATCTATGAAAGGCTGATTCGTGAGTGTATGTCTGCAAGCTTGTGATGAGTATCAGGAGAACAGCTGCTAAACAGTGATTAAATGAGTAGGATGTTGGCTCACAGTCTTTCACTGCATGAATCAGGTCTTTGGGAGTATGAAATGAGAGGCAAATAGCTGAGATGTAGGACCACTATCACATGTGTTGCAGGGCATGGAAGACACAGGGAATAGACAGAGAGAACGGGAGGATGGTGTCATGGTTAAAGCAGTTCTGTTCTGGAGTACTTACTGTCCATGCCTGTAAACAGAGTTCCCAAGAGTATCGGGAGTAAATAACATAACTCTTTTAACAACTTTTATCTGGTTGTCTTATTCCTTGTCTTAAGTCTTTGGTTAAAACTTGTGGTCTCATTTGCAGAAGTTCTGGGAACTCCTTGAAACAGCTGAAACCCACCGGACCCAGGTGACTTACTTTTAACAAAGGAGATTTTATTTAATGAGGTCTCTGAAAAGTGACATTACAATGAGCCCAACTTATTGCAATAATATCTACAGCTAGAGGATATATTGTTATTTTTAAAAGTCTTTGTGCCTTGTTTCTGGTCTTTCTGCTAGGCTGTGCTCATGCCAGAGACTGCTGAGAAGTCTGACTACAATTTGTGAAGCCCTCAGACACTGAAACAAGCACCACAGAAAAGCTCATGAGGAAAATAATAACTCTGCCTTGAGAGAAAGGTTTGAATACTGTATGGAATACACGGTGAGAAGACACTATAAAATACTGAAATTCTGTATATGAAGCAAACACAAATCATGTCTTGTGCTGAAGTGGGAAAGGGTCCTCTATAAAGAAAATGTAATCTTGTATTTATTGTCTATATCATAGTACATATCTAAAGGCAACCTTAATCTTAGTGTTTTCTATCTATTGAACAGTTCTCAGCCTTCATAGTATTCTTTTAACTTTAAGAGGGTTTTTTTTTCTTCTCATTTAACAATATCTAAAGTGCAGTTATTTAAAGAAGCTTGAATGAGGTTGTGCCTAAAGGTCAACTAATATCAACGAATAAAACTGTGCAGAATATAAAATATTCCTTTTTTTGTATCATCTGTTATTTATGATATTTCTCAGAACCTCCACTAAATTAGTGATATTGAAATATCCTTGCAGGATAGTTACTTAAAGGAGAATAAAATATATCATGGTACAACTGGAGTTGGAAAATCAACCAAAGGCTAGAGCCACCAAAGTATTTCAGTAGATATAATTCTAAGTGTGAAATTTGAGTCCTCAGTACTGCCACTAAGCTCTTTTTTTGCGCTTTGAATGTGCCTGAAATCTCATGTGAAAACTTAATTGGCCCAGGTCTGTCTCCACATGCTCAGAAGCACCGCTGCCCAGCTGGTGTTGACTATGGCTTGACATCTAGCTTATATACACCCTTAAAGGAGTATGGAAACCAGGGACTCTTCCAGCCATGTATTTTGCTCTGGCTGGTGTTCCCTAGCTACCCCAAAACACCATGAAGGGAGATACAATGTGAAACAGAAGATGCCTTGCAGTCTCCTTTTGCCCAGTCGTCTATTTTACCAAGAATTGTCACCCATGACGGAGAGAGAAGTTCAAGACCCTTCCCTCCCTATCCAGCTCCTCTGTGGACTGGACATCCACTCCTCCTGCTCCTAAAAAAGTGTTAGTTGGAGCAGGAACTAGAACTGTATGTTCTCAGATTAGATTGCTGCTACCAGGTTATAGCATACGCTAGGGTGTGGAGCTGATCTCTGATCCACAGCTGTGCTCTATGCATGAAAGAAACACGTGTCAGACAGGAGAAAATGAGCCTGAATATTCTGTACTGGCTACTACACTCAAGAAATGGATAGACCTTTTATAGTAAATTACTCAGTATTAGATACCAGATCATTTGCCTGTAAGAGAAAGTTCAAACTACCTCATTACAGAGTCCTGCCTATCTGTGCTCTCTGTCTGAGCAGGGTGAAAACAGACAGGTCCTTATTTACTAGTACCTTATTCTGCTACTTCGGTGTAGTAAACATTGAGCAGTAACACCATAATAAACTTCAGAAAAGTAACATGTAATAGTCTGAAACACTTTAAACATGATAGATGTCTCATTAATTTTTGGTTTCCTCAGTCGTTAAGGCAAAACTAGGTGGCATGATACTTTGGGTGTTACTTCGTCCATCTCCTTCCCTAGGGTGTTTGTCATGCCTATATTATTCTTGATCAGTATTTGTCTAACCTGTTATTCTTAAAGTCTTTCAGAGTTGTCTATCTCATAGCCTTTCCAAGCCTATTCCTATGCTTCATTATCTATCCTATGAGATTTTCCTGATCATGCTTCAGTTTAAGCTCCTTACTTCATATCATATCCACTCAAAGATATGGGGAACTGATTATTATTGTTGTTGTTATGGTTTGATATATGTTCTCTAGGTTCTTTTGCTCTACACTAAGCTATCTTAAATTATTCAGCCTTTCTCCACAGGTTGCATTTTGTTACTCTGAACTCTTTATAGTTGATTCACATTTTTTTGGAGCATATTTATTATTGCCTGAAACAGGGTGCACTACTCAGTGAAGGCTGAGGCAGGAAAAAAAGATAGAGAACAGCCTGCTGCATTTGGTAGGTTATATTCTTGTGTGTATCCATGTGTGTATATATGTGTGTGTGTGTATATTCTAGTAGAGTGCTTGTCTATTTTTCCCAACAGCATGACTAGATTCATTAATGTTCAACTTAAGATCAAACCTTCTTCTCAAACTCAAATTCTTTCCTTCAGAACTATTACCCAGCCTTCTGCACATGCAGCCTGCCTATCTATTCTATAATACCTTTCACTTCTTCATTGAAGAGCACACAGTGCACTATTCTTAAATTCACATGATCATCTTAAATTCTAACCCTGTTCTTCTGTGTTCTTTCATCCCCTCCCAGTTCAGTGTCATCTGCAAACTTCATAGGTATATTCTACTGTACAAGTTCTTAACAGAAACATTGAGTAGTAGTCATCTCAAGAGAGACGTCTACAAAATTCCACCGGCACGTCTTCCATTTTGACAAGGAACCATTAATTAATACTTTTAGTGGTTTCCAAATACTCTAGCTTTATACTTTCTCATCAAAATCTGAGTCTGACAGGTTTTTTTCCTAACGTTTTCAGGAATATCATATAAAAGTGTCAAACTTTGCTAAAGTGAGAATACGACATCTTCTGCTTCTCCTTTATCCACAAAGCCTATTATTCTCTCTTGGAGCCCTTAAATCAAATTTACAAATTTGAAACTGGCTGTTTTATATCTTCTTGTCATCGTCCACGTGTCTATAAATTACAGTTTGATTATTTGTTACTATATTTTTCCAGAAACTCCATCCTTGCTGGTGTCTAACTCCCCAGCACTTGCTTTATTCTTTCTTTAAAACTTGCAATATGTTTGCTCATTTTCAGTCTTTTGGACCACATCTGTTCTCCATGAACTCTGAAAATTGATGGTGGTTTTTGTTTGAGTTTGTGTCAGTCAGTTCTCTAAATGCTTTACAATGAAGCTCATCAGTCTTAGAGAATTTCAAAATATATAGCTTATGTAGATCTCTAAAGTAGATGGAGATTTTACTCTTTGGTATTTCTGATGGTAGCTGTCTGTTGAAAATGACCTTTTTAGTCAAGGCAAATGCAAAAAAGGCTTTAACGACTTCAGTCTTCTCAGCACCCTTTTGCTATCTTTCCCCCTTCATGATTTACTCCCCCCAGCCCCTTGCTACTAATGTAATAGTGCTCATGGCTTAGTCAAATTATCTTCTTACTATACATGGTATCCTGCATTAGGGTAATTTGTGCTTGCACCCTTAATGTCATTACTTACAGGAACTGCCAGCCCTTAACTCTCTTTTTATTCTCTTAATTTGCTTCCCATGAGTTTTTGCCTACCAGTTCTTTGAGTTCAACAAAATCTATTTTCTTGAAGTCCATTATACAGTTTCCAAGGAATTGCTCCACTGCGACGCAGAACAAGACTTTTTAAAAATTAAAAGAAACTGAAATCTAACTTTTCTATCAGTATCTTTTAGTAAACATAGGCTTAAAAATTCAGCCCTTCTCTCAGATGAAGCAAGAGAAGATGAGTTGCAGCTACAGATGTGTTCCAGGGAAAGTATTCAGCAAAGAATTGAATCATTTCAGGTTTTATTGTTGTTGTTTGGTTTTTTAATATTCCTTATAGGTGTAGGTGTAAAAAGTTGTGAAGAGCACATTTATGAAAGGTGGGACACTCCCTCATCAGCTTCATTTTATTCATAGCAGTCTGTCTTTATTATCAGATCTACAGTTTCTGTTGACATACGAAGCTTACTGTAAATGATACATATTTCAAGAAGTGCTTCCTGGCTAGATGCAGCAATGAACCCCCAGCAGGTTAGGCTGATACAAAGCTATGCACCTACTGAGGTGGCATAGCAGATCTGCTGCTTTTGTTTATCTGTTCTCTGGCAATTTTTCATCTAGCTAATTTGAAGCTAACATGGATGCATCTATATTTAAATACTTGATGAAGTGTAGGTATACCTGAAGCTGCAGTACACAGGGATGGATAACAGGTGAGTGACTCACCAGTCTGTTCCCCCTGCTACTGCCTATGCTCACAATGAAACTATATGTGTTTCTCTGAAGTCCGGGTGTGCCAGTGATGTATCAGAACACCACTCTCAGAGCACCATGTTGGAAGACACCTCTTGATGCAATTAAATTGCAATCTAAGTATAAGAAAATAGATATATACAGACTGACAAGGACAACAAGGAAAAATACCCTTGAAGATGATAGGAAGTAATGTCAGTGCATCAGCAGCCTAAACTGTTGTGAAGTTTACGCATGCCATGGAGGAGTTCTGAAGCAGGGATTTGAAGGTGGTAGAACAGTGAAGTAACATGGAGTCTTACTCACAAGGGTGAGGGGAGGCATATGATAGACATAAAGATGCCATTAAAAAATTAAAAGTAGAAGCTGGAGCACTGCAACATAAGCTGACTAATGGTAATAGCTGTCATTGCAAAATAGGAGCAGTTGGTGGTAGAAAAGAGAAAAGGCTTAAAAGGAGTAAAACAATTAGGTAATAGTTATTGTTTTGGAAAACAAGTAATCAATATGGAATGCAAAGAAGAGCATAACATGATCAGAACAATGCTGAGAAATGATCTCAGTAGTAACATGGACATGCTGAAAATACATGAAGAAGGCAAGGTTGATTTGTCAAGACCAAAAGTAATCACATTTATTCAGTGCTGCAGTAATCAAGACTGACATGCTGAGAACCGAGATGAGGATCATACTTGTGTTGACACAAAAGTCATGCAAAACAATCAGCAAAGTCAAGCTATAACCCAGCTGTGAGGAGCCAACTTAAACATGGGGACATAAAAATTGAGTGGAGGGCATGTAACCATGGTTTAAAAATGGGGGGTGATCTCTGCACCAGTCAAGAACCAAATAAGAGGGAAGGATTAAAAAGGGGAACTCACATTTCAAAGCTTCTTTTGTTTGGTTTTTTTTTTTAGCCCAGAGATGTTGACAGAAAAACCTTAAATACATTTTCTGTACCTGGAGCATTTTATTCAAATGTAATGTAATTACATTTTCATCTGTTGTGAGATACTTCTGTGAGGGGAGATGGACTCAGGAGAGCTGGTGAATCTTCAAGGACAGCCTCCTCAAAGAACATGAATGATCCATTTTGATGTGCAGAATAACAGGTAGGGGTGAGAGGAGGCCAGCATGGATGAACAAGGAACTCCTGACTGAAATCAAACACTGGAAAGTGTACGATAGGTGGAAGCAGGAATACACTGCCCAAAAGGCATGCAGGGATGAAACTGCAAAACTGAAAGCTTGCTGGAGTTGAAACCAGTCAAGTTTGTTGTTGAGCAACAAAACCAGTTTATCTAGGTATGCTAGCAGGAAAAGAAAAATGTTAGCTTGTTGCTGAGTGGGAAAGCAACCCACTGATGAAGGATTTGGAAAGGGTTGAGGTATTCAGTGCCTTCTTTGCCGCAGTCTTTACTGGCAAGGTCTACTCTCATGCCTCTCAGGTCTCCATGACTCATGGCAATGTAAGGGAGAGAGCAGTACTAACCAGTGCAGGGGAGGATTGAGTTACAGTTAGAGTAAACTGGACATGCAGAAGCCAAAATGACCAGACAGGATGCATCTGAGGAAGCTCAGGGAGCTGGCCAATGTCACTGTGAAGCCTCCCTTTTATCTTTGAAACTGATAGCAAATGGGTGGTGCGGGTTTCCAACAGCAGGTAAAAGACAAATTTATGTCTGTCTTCAAGGAGGCCAAGAAGAGGGGTCCATGGAACTTTAGATGGTCAGCCTCGATTGGTCTCTGGGCAGACTGTAGAGCAAGTATTCCAGGAAGACATGTCCAGCACATGAAGGTGACTGGGAACTATCAGCTTATATTTACCAATGGTAAATCAAACCTGACCAACCTGAGTGCTTCCTGTGATGAGATGAACAAGAGGAGATGGCAGATGTCTTTTACCTTGACTTTTGACAGTCCCACAGCTTCCTTTTAGCTAGAACAGGGAGATGTGGACTGGACAGGGGGACAGCGAGGTGGGTGAAAACCTGCCTGGATGCTGCCTGTGAGAATAAGAGAGACTGGCACAGGAGTGAGACCGTGGAGGACTGGTCTCTTAATAGATAGTCAGGGACTGGAGCAAATGATATGCGAGGAGAGGCTGAGACAGCTGGGTTTCTTTAGCCTGGAGAAGAGAGGGCTAAGCTGGGGGCACATGTAATTGCTGTCTTCAGCAACTCAGAGGGGAGGAGCAGGGAAAAAAAGAGTTAGACTCAGAGGTGTGCAACAAAAAGACAAGAGGCAATGTGTACAGGTTGCAGCTAGACATAAGAAAAAAAAATTCACAGTTAGAGTTCCCACTAAGCACTGGAAAAGGTTTCTCAGTGAGGTGGTGGAGTTTCTATCTGGCCAAGGCCCTGAACAACCTGAGAAAATGTTGAAGTCGGCCCTGCTTTGAGAGGGGTTGGGACTAGATGATCACCAGAGGTCTCTTCCAACATACACAGTTCTAGTGCTCTGTATTGACTTTATCACTTTTCTTTTTTCCTCTGAAGTTCAAGGTTAAACTGAAGTTTGTCTCTGATGAGTGAACATGATCAAGCTAGATGTAAGCATAACAAAATGATGTTTTAGTAACAACTGAACTCTCATAATTTTCTGCCATTTATGCTCTTTCCTACTCAATGCCAGCAGCAGTGCCCAGTCCCTTTGTGTCAATTGTTATTACTCATCAGCTAGGTTCCCAACCATTCTGGGAATAAAATGGGTAGGTCGCATGAATGACAAATATTTGTATATTGCATCACCATGACTATAAGATGGTGTTTCATGTCTCTAAGACTTGCTCTTATAAGTTGCTTTTGCTGTTTTTCGTATCCATCTCATACCTCTTCTAATTAATTTCCAGCACGATGCTATCATGCATAACTTATATGGCAAGAAAAAGGCTTTTTTGTGTGTTTAAAGTCTAAGTGTGCTATATCATAGGCCTAGGCAAAACAATAATTAGTATCACTCAATTAAATGGATGAGCCAAAGCATTCTCCTTTATCTGTGTAAGGTCAGCTATCTTGAAGCAGATCTCTCCCTTGGGAGGTGCACTGGGAGGTCAGCCCATGCTGTCCCGCGAAGAGATTCATCACTTACACTGTAAGTGAAACCAATTGATTACTTCCTCCATCTTTGGTGCACTTTGTCACAGCACAAAGGGGGCCGGTGAACTGCTGGGTTTCACACGTACTTGTTAGAGTCTTGAGACTTAACTGAGGTTACAGTGTTTTCTGCCCCTTCCATTTCTTTGAGCTGCTCTCCACGTTCTTGCTGCAGTCAGTTTCTAGGAAAGAATACAAAGTTATGTTTTTGTTCATCTCCCCAGGTATCATTCTTGAGCCCTTACCTTTCTGTGCGCGAAGCCTGCAGCTGGTCTGCCTGCTAGATAGCTCTTCCTTTTGTGATAGCTGCCATGTACCTTGGTGTGAATATAACAAACTTGGCCAGCGTGGTCATTGCTTTATAAACCATTTGTCATGGCCCTCAGTGTATTGTATGTGTCCTTTATGATACTAAGCACACAGAGGAAGCTACAAAATAATGTTCCTGATTATTTATTCTGGAGAGTAATTTCTACTGAACGAGAGAACAGCAATGACTAATATGTCCTGCCAGCTCTTGGCAGGCTGACCAGCCTGGCAAGCTGACCAGCCTGTCAAATCCCTTTGTTTGTCATCATCCACTGAGCAGCAATGCCTTTCAAAACCTCTTTTTGAGAACTTCATAAGTCCATCTATTTTCATTCTCCCTTTAAATTTTCTCCCTTAACATCATTCTGTATTTGCCAAGAGCAAAGCTGTATTTTTCCCTAGCTGTACCTCTAGCAAAATGGGAAGAGAGAGTGCACTATTTTGGGGTGGGGTGTTGACATTAAGGGATGAAACACCTTTTCTCCACTGAGCCTTCAGATTTATTTTTATTTTGCTAATAATTTCAGAGTGTGTACATATATGAGAATTTTACTAACATTATACATTAACATGAAAGGACTTAACTTTATGATTTATGTCACTTTTCATTTGCATCTCTAGAATCTGGTAATTCAAGTTTTTATATGAACATTCTGTTTATGATTCTGTATATCATATTTCTTATGAGTCTTATTAGCTTGTAAATCCAACAGCTAGCTCGTCTAATGTCTTATCAGCTGTTCACTCAAGTGATTCACATCAGTTCAAATGTCTAACTTCTTTTTAAAATTATGTTAGGCTTCCTGAATCATTATCTTTATCATATTCTTTTCAGCATTCCTACACTCTGCCATGCTTGAAGAATGACACTATGCTATACGAACATGTATGTCAGTTGTTTCAGCACAATGTTTAAAAAAACACTAATACCTTAAAAAAGGAACACTCCTTTTAAAAAGTTATCCTAGTACAGGCATTTCTAAGTAAAGTCACACATCTATTTCTAACTTATTATCCTAGTTATAACATCTCAAGCTCCCTTTACTCTTTTCATAAAAAGTATTGCAAGGATTTCCCAGAAATATTAAGCTTTGTATCTCTATTTTGAGGTAGTAACATATATTAATTTACAGATGCTAAACTCACATCACAGACGCATGAGCAATCAAAATGTTAAAGCAGGTCATTGTCAATGCACTAAAGTAGATGTCCTTGCACCTCCTTTGCTGATCTTAGTTCGACAGATAGATCCACGTCTTGCTGCTCACATATATGCAAAGATAAATGCTATTTTTTTATTGCAGTCTTCAGGGAAAATTCAAGAAACAGGGAGTAGAGGCAAAGGATACCACTGATGTATCCTAATGGAAGCATAGCCTTTGGCGCTCCTTAATAATTGTGAGCAACTCTTCAAGCGATATATGGACTCTGGGAGCTCTGAGCAGTGGATTTTCCTGAGATGATGGACCTCTTGAATCACCCTGATACACTATGTGTCCTCCAGGGTATCGTAACGAATGCAATAGCAGAAAAAGATATTGAAATAAATACTGAAGAAAAGGTGGTTCACTGGAAAGAGGCCATAAAAGAACTTACAGTGGTGTATAAAAGTATAGTTTGGAAAAGGAATTTATTATCCTGTGCATTTGGTAGCCTGGCACATATGCCCTTAAGCAACAGGTTTGGTTGGTTCCTGTAGAAATGATTTCTGATTATTATTGTTTTTATAATACCTCTTCCAGTGGTTAGCTGAAAGTGCTGTCCACAGGCTATCCATTCTACTAAGATTTCAAATTCATTATGGTCATTTTTCAGAACAAGGAAATCCATTTTCTATTACCCAGAAGATGTTAGCTTCATGTGTTTCTGAAAGAGCACAATTGTGGTGGTTGCTGCTGCTGAGTGAGTAATTGACCAGAGAAACTTTCTGTGTCCACTTCGGCATGATACAAAACTAGTGCTGTTCAAAGGAAACATTATAGGCTTTTTCTTTGTACAGAGAAATCATTCTTTGTCCAGGTAGTAAGTGCAAATAATTCCATGCCATTTAGTTGAACAAAAAGATAGATGACAGAAAATAGGAGAATACTATAGCAAAGAGAAGAAAAAAAAAATTACTGTGTAAAACTTATAGATCATTTTTACCTGGACAGAGTCCTTGAGATAAGAAGTAATAGTCTGCTTAGCTGCTTCAAAAGCAAATTGATCTTACAATTAATACCACATTCTTACAAATTAAAAGTAAACAACTTTTTATGTCCTACTGAGACCTCCTTGGTATGAGCTGTTATGGCTTGAACTAGTCCCACTGCTGTGCGGTGGGCTGTGCAGCAAAGCAGGGTTGGCACAGCCCTGCTAATAGGCTGGGGGGAGTGAGTGTTTGGGGAAAAATCTCACCACGCACAGAAAGCAAGTTGAGACTCTGTGGATCGCCACATGCGATGCCTTAGCACCTGTGTCTGGAGCTCGGTTACATATGCTTCATCTCTGGCACTCTTGTCTTTCCACTTCCACTCTCTCCAGCCTGGTAGAGATGGTGATAGATGACGGTCAGATTTCAGATTAACATATATCCTCTGAAGTGATTGTTTCAAATTAATCTTGTTATGCTTATTTTTTGACAGTAGAAAGAGAGGAAGGAGCACAGGGCCCCGTGACATGAAAAGCGTTTCTAGCAACCACAAGTAGCGAAGACACAAAGTTGTGAAACTAGCAAATCCCATAGGCTCACCCTCTTCATACAGTGAAATGGTTTTTTTGCATTTTATGTTTTGCAATTCATGACTTGGTTTCCTAGGTTGGGAGTACTGTTCTTTTCCTTTACTTAGTAACTGAGCATAACAAAACACAAATGAGCTACTCTATTGCAACATAAATTTGGTTTTCCTAATTTGTAGCAAAGCATGGTGCTGCAATTTAATATTGAATAAACACTGAAGTCCAAAGACATCACAATCAATTAGTAGAGAATAATAAATTTTTGCAAGGTTGTGAATCTCAATAGTTAAGTAGAAAGAAGCACTGAGGGAATTTAAATACCATTGAGGAGGATTTTGATAACTCATTAAACATGAAGGACAGTACAACAGGAAAGAAAACTGCAAATGAAGTTCCCAAGTGTAAGACAGAAGTGAAGAACAACAAAAACCCAAACTGCCACTGAATATAATACTGAAAGTCTGATTTCAGTCATCTGGTAGACAGGAGAGCTCAAAAAATGTGTAATTTAATAAAAGCTAGTCAGTGTAGATCCATCACTGGAAGCCCAAGCTTCAGAAATTTGCTTGAATATTTTTGTATATCCTACAAAAGAGATCAGCATAGGTGAAAGTCATAATGCATCTGTATTTCATGAAGTATTTTAAACCATTCTGTGGAATAGATTATTCTGCAGAATATGAGGGAAGGTGCCCAGGGCAGCTATCGGCCGAGCGCAACAAGCCCTGACTCAGGGCCAGGAGTCCCCAGTGGCACGGGCACAGGCACACTTCTCTGCTGAGCCGACTGTGTGTACATGTCCAGCAGGAGGTAAAGGGAGGATTTGTGTACTGCAGCATGCCCTACCATGAGAAAGGATGCAGATTGCCTTGACAGGATGGCCTAGATCATCTTCCCATCAACAGAGACAATCACATCCCTCCTGCCCATGTCTAGCAATGGGGCAATTCATCAGTCTTTTTGTTAAGATACCATGGGGTAGATTTAGTCTACTGAGACACCTACCTTAGAGCTGTATTTTGGTTTTCTGGTGAAGCACTCTTCCTTCAGCTGAATGCTGCTTCCTTAAACAGTCAGTGAAATGTGGTTAACTGTTTTGAAGGCCTCCAGGGGTACATTTGTTTTCCTGGAGCTGGGTTCTGGGTCACAGTTAGGAAGAGATGAACCTTCCATTCATGGGTTGTGTTTGCAACACTTACTGACTTGCTTGAGTAACTTAATTCCTCTTTGCCTGACTTGTCCTATGCAGAATAAGAGAAAATATGCCTTGAATCCCTTCTGGGGGCTTTTATCCCTTTATATGACTATATTATTACTAAGCACTTTTGGTTTTGAAAGGCCACAATGACCGTTAAGGAAGCTCAGTGCTGTTGCAATATCAATACATAGTCATCAAAAAGCTGTGTTGTTTTTATTATGGGTCATATGCAAAGCCAAGCTCTTTATATGCTTGAATAAAGGAGAAATATTTTGCCTTTTTTGCTGTTAAGATTTGTTTCACTGTCTCATTCTTTGAACAGATTCAAAGAGGTTGTCTTTGCCAAAATTTTAGCAACATTAAACACTTACTAGATATCCACCTCGTGTTGACACCTCACATGATGCATATCATTCTATGCTCATTTAATCAAGGTCATGCTTATGCAGATGATAGTAAAAACTGTCTCTGATAACAGATTTCCAATTCCAGTTTCTAACAAATGCATGTTAGACATAAGAACAATTCTCTTTTTTCACTTCTAGTTTCTTCATAATATGTTTGATTTGAAAAACATCTGGAACTGACTTTTAAATCAGGCACGGTTTGGTTGTTCATGTTATTTCAGCCTCTTCTGTACCCTGTGTAGCAGAGTAAGTCACTGCTTTTGAGATAGTGATGGCCTTTACATGGGCAGTTTGTTGCCCTGAGACCCAAACATATGTTATTGTTCAAAGAAAACAGAAGTCTGCTTTCTGATATTCTAATACTGATTTCTGCTTATTGGCATATATTATAATGCTTCCTTTGGATGAAGACTCCATATTCTCTTATAGAGAGTAGAAAATGATCATAAATTGTTGTAGAAAGACCTTGTACAAGATTCAGAGTGAAATAGCATATTACTGATTCAGTTGTCATACTCATTTACTGTATTACAGCTGTCAGTGAAAGCTAGTCAGAAGTTCATGTTGTGCACTATGTTTGTAAATGGTGATGCTCTCTCATTATTTTCCGGCCTGTCTGCAATTAACCTCTTATTTTGAGCGTGGTGAAAATGTGCAGTAACAGCATACAACATTTCAAACATATTTCAAAGTGCATCTTTGTCACTTCAGTCATGAGCGAAATGAATGCTTCCTTACTGATTTGCATGCATGCTGGTCATAAATAATTCTTATCCTTAACATCATGTATTTGAAAAAAGGAATAAACTTCATTAATGGTTGGTTGTGTGTCATCATTGTCTGAATTTTGATAGCTGCTGAGTCTTGAGCATAAGTAATGCAAGCAGTAGTAAACTGGTTGAGAGCTCTAAGATCATCCTGACCCTGGAGCTGCCTGTGATGAAGACTGGCCAGATACTAGTCCCAAGATGAAGTCACTGTGCTGTCACTCAAACCCGCAGGGGAACTTGCAGTACTCCAATTTACTAGCGCTTTGGGTGTGCAATATAATGCAGAATTGCTACTCACTTATATTTTCACCCTTGCACATACTGTGTGGTAACATAGCTGTTTCAACATTTATACCCTGACCAACCCAGGTGTTTAAAAGTTAGTCTTACGGACCTAAGCTAAGCACCTTACCCTCCCTCTGTAGCCAAATAAAACACTCCTTCAGAAGGCCATTCCTCTCATCCTTGGATGGTGGTTATGATAGGTGAGACAAACTGTACCTCTGGAGTTGCCTATTCTCCCTAAGAACAAATTTGGGAGTGATGAGCTTCAACTTGGGCAAGGAACTTCTAACCTCTGGCATTGGTTGGGGTTTGCCTGCTGGTTTTTTCCTTTTCTTCTGCGAGACAGCTATTCTAAGCTAATCATCTGATTTCCCACCTACAGACAGCAGAGAGCAAAGAGACTCTCCAGGGGATGATTCATCCTCTCCAAAGATAAGTATCTGACACAGGTGGGTGTTAGTCAAAGTAGAAAATGTACTGTAAATTCATTTCTGCTGGTATTGTTCACTACTTAAACAGTCTTTTAGGAGGAGAGCTTCTTATCTGATTTTTGCTTTGGAGAAGAGAGTCCCCCACCCATTGCATCGCTAGAGGATGAGATCTCCTGGATGTTAGTCTGAGCATTGTTTCAGTGTAGACCGCATAAATGAAAGGAGCGTATGGAGGAGAGGAAGGCCCTTGGGAAAGGCATGAGCAATGAAAAGTAATTTGGGAACGTACGAGGGTACATGTGAGAGGCAGTGATTACTGAAGCAAATAAAAAGGGATTTTTAGAAGAAGAAAAATGGTGCAGGAAATCAAATTGAGCAGAGATTAAAGAGCACAGAAGATGTGGAAAAAAAAAAGATAATGAATGCAGATGCCATGAGAAGTGGATGGTAAATACGGGATGAAACTGATAAGGAAAAATATGCCTGCAAAACAGGAGATTTGGAATAAGTTGTTTACAAAATAAAAAAGAAAGCTGCTGTCGGGTAAATAAAATAGGTGCTATTTTATTCCTTCCATTTCAAGATAAGTTCCTGACAGAAGCAGGTAAAATGGTTGGGAAACATGCCTGTTTGGTATTCCCAGGCCAGGCTATTAGAAACAGGTGAATTCTATGTTGCTGGAATTAGAAGTCAACAGACTCCATTTACCTGTGCTTACTCTATGAAACCCATCACTGTGTCCTAAGTATACAGCTATCTAGGGATTTTTCAACTTGGTTATAAGCCCCAGTTCTCAAACTAGTATGTCTTAGGAGTGTGAATAGCAGAGAGGAACAGCATCAAGTGATACGAAAGACGTAAAGGTAATCCAAAAGTCAAGTATCTTTGTCAGGAAGACTGAGGTCTCCAGGAAAGTGCAAGCAAAACTCTGGATGAGTCCCAGGTACTAATTCAAAGGTAAGAAATCAACTAAAAGGGAAATAGTAAAAATCCAACTTTTGGAATTACTATTGTTTAGAAAATCCTGTTCCCTTTCTCAGGTCCTTCTTGGATTGTGCTACCTCCAGAGCGATATGGTCTTTCTCTACAAACATGTATGTATTTGAAAATTGTTCAGTGTGTCCTAATATTGGAAAAGCTGTTATTAAAGCTGTAAATAAGAAAGCAGTCCAGTGCTTAATGCCTAATTCCAAATAGCAGTTTGCAACTTATCCTGACTGCATCATGTGGAATATTTCAGACACTCAACAGCATAACAGTACAGCAGTACCTAGTCAGATGTGAGGAGACAGTGACTTATTTTAACAATTGAAACACAATTAACAGATAAAACTAGATAAAAATGTGGCTTCAGAGAAGTGACATTTTGAAACTTAAAATTACTTTAATATCACACATTTGAACAATTTTGTCTTTACAGCGAGAAGACTGTTTTGTCCTTTTCCTTTCCCACTTTCCTTCCCCAACCATGAAACTTGCTGGCTGAGGAATGTCTGAATGTCTGACGAAAAAGAGTCTTTGGAAACTAGAACTGGAAGCAGGGTGTTACTCCAGCTAGATACTTCAGTTTAAGTAAGCAAGGGTGTGGATATCCATCACATTATGTGGGTGGGGCACTGAATATGGCCATAATTCTAGGTTTCTCTCCAAGCACTCCAGGGCAAAGGAGGGGACCATCCTTAGCACCCTTTGTCTTGCTGGTCTCATAACGGCTGTTTCCCAGATCAATGGGAGAAAAAGAAAAAAAAAAAAAGAAAAAAGGTCTGCTCCCACTGGGAAAATTGTTCTCACATTCACAAAGCATTTTTAATTAATGTCATGAATACATGGAAATAATATGAAAGAACCCATGTCCTCTCCATCTCCAGGAACTGGGCAGCTGCTTCTGTTTTACTCAATGGTTCTAATAACACACAAGTTACTCCTTTAGGGTTCACTTATGATAGGAAGGAGAATTATCAGTTTCTCAATTTTTGTGCATCTATTATTACTACATAAATATGTCCCTAGAAAGAAGACTGGAAAACAGGGCAGGTGTGGTTCTGGCAGCAAAGAGTAAGTCAACTCCTCCTCTTCTAGCAGTGTGAGGAGGAAGCAGGAAAAAAGTTCAAATACTGACAAGTACTGTACTGTTTTATTTTTTGAACTTGAATGGCAATTCCAGGCACAGGTGTGCATCTGAAAGATCCTGGGACCTCCATGAACCTGTTTTGCAGATTTCACCTGAA
Source organism: Gymnogyps californianus (assembly GCF_018139145.2). NCBI lineage: Eukaryota > Metazoa > Chordata > Aves > Accipitriformes > Cathartidae > Gymnogyps > Gymnogyps californianus. Next base: position 91,775,182 of record NC_059473.1, on the reverse strand, counting down.
CAATTTTATCAGTAACATGATGATCTTCCAGGTGGGATTCAATTCAGGACCACAACATCTGAACTGAGATGATCACATGTTGTGTGCATAAGTTACTGTGACAATCAGTGGGGGTTTGGTCAGCCTAGGGAGGGATTCAGCTGGCCAGCCATCTGCTTTGGAGCTAGCCGAAGCACTCGTATTGGGTGGATCTCCATTCACCAAAGTGGGAGTTCAGCCCCCTAATGTGCCTGTAAACACCTAGATGTGGAGTTGGATGTGTTAATCTTGAACTGAATCTTACTCTCCTAGGCTGTGCTATCCTGCTCACGCAGACAGTAAACTTAACTATTTTTTCCTCTCCTTCAAGCCTGTTATTTGTTACCATAAGGATTTGCTTTCTTGGGCAGTAATAAGTACTCAGCCACAGCACTGGGGATTCACAGTGCACCAGCTGTGATGTATTAACCCCATGTGGACAGAGAATTTTACTTCAATGTAAAGACGGAATAAACTATGGTTCATTAAGACACATGAATACATCACTTTTAAATAAGATACATCAGAAACATGCACGGGGAGTCAGTTCACCTGATTTAAGCACATCACTAGTCCTAGCTCTTAAGATCTAAATGAGGCTCTTCTAAAACACGTCTTAAGTGCTCAGGGAGAAAAGTGACTCTCATCCTCCAGAGAAAGACCCTGCTGTATTTAGGTGCTTCACTTTAGTGTACAGGACTTAACTGGGTGGCCATAGTCCACTGTATTCACTTGAGGAGTTTGGACAGCGCAGTCAGAAAACTATACCCACACTGCACCTACTGTGTAAGCCATAGTACAGAGCTGCGTTGTAACTAGATTAGACTAATTATTCCCAGGCCACTTTTTCCTACCTGTTGACATTGTTTTTGACGCAACAAGAGCACAGGCCTGATTACTGCCCTTAGATGCAATTATAATACGAAGAAAACCCAACAGTTTGACAATTGATCATAGGAGGCTAATGGAGCAGGGACTCTGAGTTCTTGTTCATGTCAGAAGGCACAGAAACGAAACTGCATTCTTCTCAGTATTAAAAGCAAATGACTTAAAGTCCCTGAATGTCTGTAAGCCATTTTTAAGTATGCTTTAGCTATTGGTATTTGCTAGCACTGCTCAAAAGTCTGAGAAAAAGCCTCTTTAAGCTGCCTGTCAGAAATGCCAAATGGTCAGCACAAAACTATATCAGTGTTTTGTCAAAATGCTGAGAAAAGTGGAAAGTTCTTATCTTTTTGTTCCAGGCTGGCACTGAATTTTATTCTTACTGAGAAGGAGTATGAGCACAGTCTGTTTTAGAGCAGAAATCTGAGTATTAGAAGTCCAGCAATGACTCTGGGCTAAAGCTGATCCATGAACCAATAGAAGCTTCAAGAATAACATTGGTTTCCTTATTTGAATTAAGTCTTTTCATCAGTCTTCATTGGGAATGCTTTGTACTGTTTCTATTACACCTCTGGCGTAACAAATCCTCTATTTCAAGATTATAAATCACTCCTAAGAAGAGTACTTAACTGAAAGTTGAGCTCCTTTTTCTGCACATCTGAGAGTCCAGCACTTACATATGTGAGTGAGTTCCTTCCCCTACAGAGCACAGTATTAGACCCTCTTAAGAGTCTGGCAGCTCCAAGAGAGAAATAAAAGGCACCTTTGTAGGTGAATTCCATTCACACATCGTATCTAGCCTAATCAACCTCTGCTATTGGCTTCAAAGGCCCTGGGCTCCACGTAGGGCAATGAATGTATAACCGTGGCTGGCTATATCAAGTTATGCATGTAGCTTTTCAGATTCTTCCTCATTTCAAAAAGGACTCTGTACGTTGGTATAATTTTTATAGTAGAATGACAGCAAGGGGCTGCTGATCGAAGATATTAGGTCCAAAAAAGTGGGGTGCTCATATATAAAACTGTCTTGCAACAACATCTGAATCTAGAATCACATAGCTAAGACTTGTCTGAGAAAATCACTCTCCATACACCTGGTTCATTTCAATGCCATGGCACATTGGAACAATACATTGGGAACAGACTCTTGAAATAAGATGCTTGCTAGCAAAGGATAATTTAAACAATGTAAACAATTTTAAGAGAAAGACTTTTAAACTCAGATTTGCTCTGATTCTCTTGTACATATATTTTATTTTGGAAGAAGAAAATGTTAGATCAATTACTTTCCATTCCCACAGGATTTTTTGGTTCTTTTTTAAGCTCCAAATGTAGCAGAAAATAGGCTTACATTCTGGAAATTATGTTATAGAACCAAATACACACAGAGTTTGTGTTCCAAAGGGCTTTTGTCTTACCTGTTTGTCCTCTGTAAATGGCAAAGATGGGTGTCAGAAATCACAGGAGTACCAAGAAGCTCCAGCATATTACACATTAAAATAAAACAAGAGCAATACATTATTTCTAAAGACAATTACACATAACCCTCCTAATATACCAACTGTAAAACTTTAAGCATAACCCATTATCTTTCAAGATATATGTGATTTTTCTCCCCACATTTCCTAGCCTACGCTGTTCTATTATGTCAAATTCATTCATGAGTTTGTTCTGTTCAGTTCTGAATATTTGTTGATTAGAATTTTTTTTTTGAGGGAGTTCTTCACTGGGTAGATTAAAGAGACTTTTTTCTCCTAAGCTCTTTGGTAAAAACCTCTACACTGATTGTGCTATCCTTCCTTAATACACTGTTGTGATGAGTTCTTACTTCTTCCAATATGATCTAACTATAGGACACACTAAAAATATTGTATTAAATTCCCCTCTTCCAAAATAACATTAGCTCCAGTTCTGGCCTAAAATATTTCCTTGGGTGAATGGAAGGTTATAAAGATAACTTACTGTTACATTTCAACTAGTATCTGTATTCACTGCAATCTGAAGGAGGAATATGGTTGTATGATTCAGTCTCAGAATATGAATTTGAAATATATTGATTTTCCCCTTAGATCAATAATCTCACAACATACATATTTTAATCTATATGCAAAGTTGATGGTATAATTTGAAAAGCAATACAGGCACAATTTATTTTTAGGTAAGTCTTGAACATTAGATATTTTATTATGGCTACCAAAATAATTGACCATCATTTTTTCTCAAGTTCATCTATTTGTTTTGTTTCCCACACATCTTAAGAGGAAACTGTGAAAATACTATGTTATATCCCATTTTAATTAAACTTCAAACGTGTTTTCATATCCTTGTTGCTTTCAAGCAATGGACCTCAGTGCAAACGATTCGATTGAATTGTAAGTTGGTTGTATCAAAACACTTCATAATAAGGGAAATGTGATGGAACTAATCAATTTGTCATACATGTGACAGTTTTGCTTGGTTTTTTCCTCTCCTTTGGGCAGTAAGGGGGGGTGTCATCATCCTGCTTATTCACTACAGATACTAGAAATCACATTTCACAAAGGCACGTTTACTGCAATGTGTTAGCAATCATTGTAATTGATTTAAATGCTTGAATTGACTGAGAACATTCATAGATTTGTTCATGAACTGACTGCAAGGTAATGTTGGTTAAAACTGGAACATTTTGTTATACCACACAAAAGGCCTTAGGAAAGTTTCTGTGATGAACAAATTTGTTTTTTCAACCTGCTGTTCTGAACATTTTTCCAGTGAAGGTAAAGATTCAGGCGCATCAGAAGGTGAACGTATTGTGTTACCTTAGGAGTTCACTCTGTGTATTTTAAGGGAATGGTAACCTAACAAAATGCAGGATTTAAATAAGCCATGAGAAACAATATTTGTCAGCACATTTCTACAGCTTGAAGTTTCCTCAGGATGCCACAGGAATCACCACACTCTAGCAATGAATTATTTTCAAGAAATTTAATGTTCTTCTTTGAACATTGATAAACCCTTGAAAACGTCAACTGCTGTCCTCCTCTTTGGTACTAGCACTGTCCCAGCTTTCTCCAGTGGGGACAGAGGAACACTTCTCAGTCTACATGAACTACAAGCATAACTGGGCCTTTCTATTTTTAAAGTGGTCCCTCACTTGGGATTTTTCACAGCATGGTCACAGGAAGTTGAAAGTCAAACTGTCCATCCTTCAGTCTGGTAAAACAATACCTTTTTCCTACAGCAAAAGGACGGGGAGAGCAAAAATAGTAAGAGACTAAAGGTCAAAGCTGAACAGGCTACAACTTGGGTTCCTTCTCCTCCTAGAACGTCACATGTAGGAGCAAGAAAGCCAAGATGTACAGGAGAAGGCATCTGTACTCCCAAACTTTAGCTCTTTGCAAGGAGCAAAAAGCTGCTAAGTGAATCATTCTGTATACAGCAGCAAAGGGAGAAAAAATCCTGGTGTCATTAAAACTCAAATTATTAAACTTATTAAACTTAACTTATTGACTGTTTATAGTCAGAAATGTCAAAACAAGCATAGCTGTGATTCTTGGTATGCAGATCAAAGCTTGTCCCTTCTGATCTTCAGCATTGCCAACACAGAAATCTGTTGGGAATTTCTGAGCGATAGCTTAGGAAAGACTGGTTGCAAATTCAAACCTGGGGGATGGAATAGAAAAGCTGAGCCTGGTAGCATCTAGAAACCAGAGGGCTCACAATGTGGAATCAGCCTACTACAGTAAGTCAAATTGTTTTTATTGTTACTCATTGAGATCAGTTAGTGATTTCTAATTAGGTAATAGATTGGCTTCCACATAGACTTTTCTCTTTGTGCTGAGCAGCTGTTATATTAAGGGGGGTGGGGGGGTGGGGGTGTTGATTTATGAATATTAACAGGTCATGTTCTGCTCTCAGTTAAACCAATAATAAAATTCAATTCCACCTGTATAAATCTGTTACACCAATAGTTAACCTATATAGAAATAGGTGCAACTGATGGTGGAATTTTGATGACTAAATGTAATCTGTAGAAATGAAACACCTTTACGTACTTTTTAGAATCATAAACTTTCTAGTTAAATCTACACCTGTGTCGTGGTTTAACCCCAGCCAGCAACTAAGCACCAGGCAGCTGCTCGCTCACTCCTCCCCTCTCCCAGTGGGATGGGGAGGAGAATCAGTAAAAAAAAAGTAAAACTCGCGAGTTGAGATAAGAATAGTTTAACAACTAAAATAAAATAAAATACAATAATAACAATAATAATAATTGTAGTGAAAAGGAATATAACAAAAAGAGAGAAATTAGACCCAAGAAAAGACAAGTGATGCACAATGCAATTGCTCACCACCCGCTGATCAATGCCCAAGCAGTGATCCACCCTTCCCAGCCAAATCCCCCCTGTTTATATACTGAGCATGACATTCTATGGTATGGAATATCCCTTTGGCTAGTTTGGGTCAGCTGCCCCGGCTGTGCTCCCTCCCAGCTTCTTGCACACCTGCTTGCTGGCAGAGCATGGGAAACTGAAAAATCCTTAACTTAGGATAAGCGCTACTTAGCAACAACTAAAACATCAGGGTGTTATCATCAACAGTATTCTCACACTAAATCCAAAGCACAGCACTGTACCAGCTACTAGGAACAAAACTAACTCTATCCCAGCCAAAACCAGGACAACCTGCCAGCTATATGCCTCTGGTACCTATCTCAGGTGTTACAAGGTACTGGATTCAGAAGGCATCAGGTTTTATTTTATGTGATAATTCCTATGTTTTTAAGAATCACTGATATTAATCTGTACTTGTTCAGGTAAGTATCTTCATAGAACCCAGTAAACAAAATAAGAAAGGTTCTAATTAGCATAAATAGCACATAAATTAATTCTTTGCTCTTTCAGTAGTAGCCTATGTTACTTTCTGATTGCAGAACTTGATTTTTACTTGAGATTCAGTCTTTCCTATCATTTATTGTCAAAGATCTTTTCATGTGGAACAACTTTTAAGTGCTGGTGATGATTTTTAACGTTTAAGATTTTCCAAGATATTTTAGCAAAGCCCTCTGGATTTTATTCTGACTCTAGGGTTTGTTTAAGCTGCCCTAGTGCCCACAGTCCTAATTAAAAAATGTATTGAATCTCAAACTATTAGTCAGAGTGTTCTCAAGAGAAGACTCTCTCCTCTTCTGAGCATCTATGAAGGAACGATCAGAACAATAACAATATCCATAAAAGTTAAAAGTAGCTAAAAACTCTGCAGAGGATTAGGAAAATTCTCAAAACTCAAATTCTCAAAACTTCAGTGCCAATGCATGGCAATATGGGTTATTTAAAAATATAAAGGCGACTTTTGTATTTGCAGAATCTTTCCAGCATGAGACAGTTGTAAGTTTGGAGTGTTTATCAGCCATGTTGGAGTAGGGGGTAGAAATTTCCCTGTTGCGCCTCTTTCCCCTGAGAGACTGTCTGCTGGGGTACAGCAGTGGTTTGTGCGGGATAGTCCCCTCTCTAAAATACATACTCACACTAATCTTTAAAATACTTTAGTTCCCTTGTTGATACCTTCAGTTAATTCAATCAGTCCTTTACACAGTTCAAAGAAAGGGTATCTGTAGATTACTTTTTGCCTAGTTGTGAAATAGGTATCAGTGCAAATACGTACTTTTCTCTGTAACTGGGGTTGTTGGCAGTTTCTTACTTGAATCCACCAATGAAGTTCTTACTCTTGAAGAGTAAGTTGAATAAACATCTCCCACCAGTATTAGCTGAGGTGTAGTTAGTCCTGGTTTGGGATGGAGGAGATGATAGAATTAGTATCTCTAATTCCCTACCATCTCTGTCTTACTATGAATCTATGATATGTCCTTAGCTGTACACAATGCTCTATATATTGCATGATATTGTTGTTTATTAATCTCTGAGCCTACCTAATTGCTGGATTATGGAGTTCTAGTTTCCTAAGGAACTGTTCCATGTGCCAGATTCTTACTTGCAAGGTAAGCTTGCATTAGCTAGCAAAAAACCAATGCTTACAGTCTTGCTTCAAAGTTTGGGTTTTAGAGAAGATTTTGGCAGCTCAGCTGCACTGAGCGCAGAAGTGAAACCACATAATCCTCCATGCAATAATTTGGGAACTCCTGAGAGTTTCCTGACAGCTGCATATCAATTCTGTACTAACCTGTGGCTCAGAGATCCAGTCGTCTCCAAGCACGTGCAGGAATAAATTGGTCATCGCTAAGATTTGTGATCTGAGGTAAATAAAACTTCCTTTCATCATCGGCAGTATCCCAACTCCAGCAGAAGGAAGCTCAGGTAGTACTACAAATACACAGGAAACTTCTCTTACAGCAAAAAAAAGGAAAGAGCTATTTCCCCTACATTGCTTTATTTGGGGAACATTTTGCCGGATTTGGGAGCAGAGTGAGGGAGCACAGGAACAGTGACAGAGATGGAGGGTCCTTGGCTGGGAAAGTCGAGGTTGTCCCCCGAGCAGGGGGGACACAACTCCTGGATCACAGCAGTGGGATGCAAAACTCTTCCTGGGATGGGCTTCAACTGCACAGGACCAAAGTCCTCAGTTCTGACTCTGCTATTTAATAAAAATATTTTTTTTTTAAAGAAGTAAGCTGCACTTTCAACTGACAGTGCTTATAGTATAGACTGAGCTGCAGCCTTTTGTGGCTTCAAAATCAGTGAGGCCTGATTTGTATCCCATGTGTTGGCGATGTTGTTAACCAGAAGATGGACTGCAGGGGATCTCTTAAAATGTCCACTACTGAGTTGTAGGGAGAGTTAAGCTGTTTTTACCACCTTTTGACTTCAGCCCTGACAAACGCGTCTTCATTGCAACTCAGAAGGACAGACTCTGATCTTAAATAAAAAATTAAAAACATCTTTGGAGTACCCCATCACCCTCCAAGCTGAGCACCTTAGTATTCTTTCAATCCACTCCGTGAATTTTCCTGGCAAGCCCTAGTTTTGTAGCACCTAACAAAGACCAAACTGTGGTACCTGTTTTAGGAGCTCATTTGATGTCATGGTCTCCACAGAGGACAATTTGAAGCTTAGATGGGCTGAATTTTCCAGTGCCTAATCTCTCCCCTCTGAGGGGAAGTGATTAGTTCCTTAAGTTAGGCTACGTCTATCTTAGTAAGCAGTACAGTGCAATAGGAGTGGATCAGAATAAGAGGCATTTGGTGTGGATGATCCTTCATCTACTCTGTATCCTCTGTGATGGCTTAATTTGTACTAGTTAGCCAGGTTTGCTGGCCCAAGCATGCCCACAGTGTGCAGATTTTGAAGGAATGACAACCTTACTTCTGCACCCAGGCTACTGCTCCATAGAGACACTCTGGAAGAACAGATGCTGCTTCTCCTGGCTGTCCTTTTCTTAAGGAAGAAGACATGGGCCATGAGGTTCTGATAGTCTTCTCTGCTATGACTGCTTTTATCCTTATTCACGTGAAGTTCTGGATGCATCAGATGAGCTCAGAAAGAGGGGAAGGTGGAAATTGCATTGTCTGTGGGATGGCCAGCAATGGGTGCAAAATGTGCTAATATGTCAGCCCACTATGAAGAGCTTGTACTGTGATTCTGCTCCCAGTGAATGCAGCTTTGGGGCCATCCCTAAACACGAATGAATGGCCATCGCCCTATGAAGTCTTGCAGACCTCAGCACCTAGTGTTTGCTCGATAACCATTTCTGAGGCGAGCAAGCACACTGAGAGCAAAGGAAGTTTCAGAAGCCATCCTCCAAAAGTGCTTCTTTTGGAAAGTGAAAGTGGGAGATGATACCAATGAGATCCTCTGGGACGCTGATCTTCAGGGGTTACTGCACTGTGTGGGCGCTGTGTATGGGAGTCATGCTCCAGTGTAATTCCCCAGACTAGGGCAGTTTGGGCAAATTCATGGATCTTGTGGACCACTGAGGCAAATTCATGGACTCCTAGTGATGCTCCAGGGGGAGGAGAAACAATGTCCAATTTATCTGTGGCTCCAGCCAGCAGCAGGGTTGTCGTGGTTTAACCCCAGTCAGCAACTCAGCACCACGCAGCTGCTTCCCCCTCCTCCTCCCAGTGGGGTGAGGAGGAGGAAAGGAAAAAAAAAGTAAAACTCACGGGTTGAGATAAGAACAGTTTAATAACTAAAGTAAAATATAATACTAACAATAATAATAATGAAATATAATAATAATAATAATAATGAAAAGGAATATAACAAAAAAAGGAAGGGGGGGGGGAAGGAAAGAACCCAGTGATGCACAATGCAATTGCTCACCACCCGCTGACCGATGCCAGAGCCGCGATTCGCACCTCCCGGCCAACTCCCCCCTGTTTATATACTGGGCATGACGTTCCATGGTATGGAATACCCCTTTGGCTAGTTCAGGTCAGCTGTCCTGACCATGCTCCCTCCCAGCTTCTTGCACGCCTGCTTGCTGGCAGAGCATGGGAAACTGAAAAGTCCTTGGCTTAAGATAAGCGCTACTTAGCAACAACTAAAACATCAGCATGTTATCAACATCATTCTCACACTAAATCCAAAACACAGCACTGTACCAGCTACTAAGAAGAGAGTTAACTCTGTCCCAACCGAAACCAGGACAAGGGCACACGCCCAAGCTCTCCCTCTTCTTGCTGCATGCCGCAGGGTTTGTGTGCTTGGTTGGCAGAGAGCTGAGTGGTGGCCCTGAGTGTGAATGTCCCCAGCACCCTCCAAACGCATGCTCAGCCCTCAGCACCTTCTGCAGACGGTTAGGGCACCCATGGGGGTGCCTACAGGCAGAAGTTGCCCTCATTGCAAAGGTGTATGACAACACTGACAATCCAGAAATGGCACAGGGGAAGCGAATGCATATCAGTCCCTTTTGGACTTTACCTATACAGTGGCATGGGCCTGGGACAGCTGTTCCAGCAGCTCCCAGGAAACCTCACATGCCTAGGCCTGAGGCATAACCACCTCAGTCCACCTTGAATATCTTAGCTGTTACCTTCCTAGTTAGTTTTGGTGTCACCTTGAATACAATCTAATACATTTCATAAATATGTACTTAATTTAACATGAAGCGGGAAGTAAGACTTGTGTAGCTTCAAGAACTGTGTTTAGAAGAGTATCTTTCATACACACGTCTCTTTATGCCACAAAAAAGCAATTATTTCCATTACATTCTTGAGATTTAAAAACAATAAAATTCCATTTATTTTTTGCTTTCATGTGTTGCATAAAAAAAGATCATTGAAGGGACGATTTTGAAGAGGAACTCCCCTGAAGTACAGAATATGAGACTCTGACTTACCTAGGTCTTCACTCTGGAGTTTGCGTTTCCTTGATGACTAAATGTGGATGAGGTTCTCCCTGTTGACCCCTACTGACAATAATTTTGGCTAGCTGTGCAGATGAAGGGACATATGGCTATGGGGAGCAATGAAGTTCAAGTTACTTTTTTGGGCAAACTTAAAAACATGTGTTTAGGCTGTATCATCCAAACATTTTTGGACCCTGTGAAGTACAATAATCAAGTAAATGCCTATTTTACACAGGACAGAAGTACCTCTTTTAAAATTATTGCACAGTTTTTGTGAATATCCATGGTGCATAGATCATATACTGGTTTACCTGAAGGATGAAATTATATGACTTGATTCCACTCAGCTTTCTTTGGAGCTCCTTAAGACCTCTACGAAATTGTCTGTGATAACTTCTTATAGATAATAAATTTGTATAAAAATGCAACAAAGATGAGACTGAAAAGTATTTGGCAGAAACCCTCTCCAGCCCAGCAAACAAAATTAACATGGTCATGTTTCCCTTACTCTTAAGATGGTTGTATAAAGAGGAATAAAAAAGGTTCCATTGTCATTTTGATTTCAAAGACTGTATGGTTGGTATATTCTTGCTTTTATGGCAGCTCTTGAATGTGGTCTCCATTGTCCTTTATGCTATTGACTGGTGTCTTGCTTCTTTAAAATGAACTTTTTATGTTGCTTTTCAATGTGTGCACAATTTTCACTGAAGTGCCATCACTCAGGAAGCAGTGATGAAGGTAGGCCTTCACATGTTTGCCTTTCCTTGATAACTAAATAAGGGGGAGAGGCTCCCTCTCAAGCCCTGCTAACAACAATTTGGGCCATCTTGTGTAGTACTGCCTCCTGCTCCACAACTAGCCAAGGCTTTGGCTTCATTGATATCTTTTAAAGAATAAAAGCCTTAAAGAAAGGGGTTTATTCATATTTTCATTTGTAAAACCATTTTAATCAGCTGGTGAAAAGTAAACTGCCTTGTCCTCTGCAGTGTAGGTAACATATAATCATCCCTTACTACTTGGAGGAAAGTGTGAGTTTTTCCTTTGGGGTTTTTCTTACAATTGTTTGATACAAAGAAGTAGTAAAAAATAAAAATCCCATAAGATCAGATCAGCTGAATTTATGGGAAAAAAAAATGAGAACTTGTCCTGCTAAATTCCACACCTGTATAAATCTCACAATACTATTTTCTACTTCTTATTCTGGTACAACAATCAAGAGACTGTTTGTCTGTGAATATGTATGTATACATAACAGTTTCATTCCCAGGAAATACAGGCATAAGTTGATGACCATCATCTAAATACAATATTTTGAGTGTTTGTTTGTTTGTTTTAATGTAGCTGAAAAGTCCCATAGGGTCTCAAGTGTAATTTACTAGGAAATTGTCTTTGATGTGACTTTCAAAGACATTTTCTCAATGTTAAAAGTAGTTTTCCAGCTCCTTTAAAAGAAATCTGAAAGTGCTCAACGGTTCTTTTTTTTTTTTTTTTAGATATTTTATCCCAAAAGCAAATCAAGATATATTTTTTTCATGAAATTTTCCACTACAAAGACAGATCCCAGAATAGAGATTTATGTTTGAGTTTATTTACTTTAGCATTTTTTTCCGAGGGTGCTTCATACATCAGTTGTAAATTGATATTTTGTGAGGCTGTTCAGGGTAACTCTTTTAAGTGCTGCAATGAAACAGATAAAAACTGGGAGAAGAAACTATTACATAGTGACATTGGATAACTAACAGTTTCTCATAACATAAGGACAAAGCAGCAGCCAATAAAACAATCAGCTAGCATGTATAAGCTAAAGAAAACAAATACTTTTCCACCTCTAGCACAAGAAAGTCATGGAGGTTGCTGCCACAAGTTGTGTGTGGTGGGTTGACCCTGGCTGGATGCCAGGTGCCCACCAAGCCGCTCTATCACTCCCCCTCCTCAGCTGGGCAGGGGGAGAAAAATACGATGAAAGGCTCATAGGTTGAGATGAGGACAGGGATATCACTCAGCAATCACCGTCACAGGCAGAACAGACTTGACTCAGGGAAAGTAATTGAATTTATTGCCACTCAAATCAGAGTAGAATAGTGAGAAATAAAACCAAATCTTAAAAACACCTTCCCCCCACCCCTCCCTTCTGCCCAGGCTCAACTTCAGTCCTGATTTTCTCTACCTCCTTCTCACAAGCAGCACAGGGGGATGGGGAATTAGGGTTGTGGTCAGTTCATCACATGTTGTTTCTGCTGTTCCTTCCTCCTCACACTCTTCCCCTGCTACAGCGTGGGGTCCCTGCCACGGAAGACAGTCCTACAAGAACTTCTCCAACGTGAGTCCTTCCCACAGGCTGCAGTTCTTCACAAACTGCTCCAGCATGGGTCCTTTCTACGTGTCCTTTCCAGGGGGTGCAGTCCTTCAGGAACAGACTGCTCCAGCGTGGGTCCCCCACAGGGTCACAAGTCCTGCCAGCAAACCTGCTCCAGCGTGGGCTCCTCTCTCCACAGGTCCACAGGTCCTGCCAGGAGCCTGCTCCAGTGCGGGCTTCCCACGGGGTCACAGCCTCGTTCGGGCACATCTGCCTGCTCTGGTGTGGGGTCCTCCACGGGCTGCAGGTGGGTATCTGCTCCACTGTGGACCTCCATGGGCTGCAAGGGGACAGCCTGCCTCACCATGGTCTTCACCATGGGCTGCAGGGGAATCTCTGCTCTGGCACCTGGAGCACCTCCTGCCCCTCCTTCTTCACTGACCTTGGTGTCTGCAGAGTTGTTTCTCTCACATACTCTCACTCCTCTCTCCTGGCTGCTGTTGCACGGGGGGGGGGGGGGGGGGGTCCCCTTCTTAAATATTTTATCCCAGAGGCGCTACCATCACTGATGGGCTCAGCCTTGGCCAGCGGTAGGTCTGTCTTGCAGCTGGCTGGCACTGGTTCTGTTGGACAAGGGGGGAAGCTTCTAACAGCTTCTCACAGAAGCCACCCCTGTAGCCCCCCCACCACAAAAATCTTGCCATGCAAACCCAATACAATGTGGCAGAAAACTGAACTACAAATGGATTCAAAGAGGGCTTAAGCATGCTGATGAAGGAGCAATCTGTCTATAGCTGTCAAATATGGTTGATGTGTCCAGGTACTCTACAGACCAGGCAGTCCCTAAGACAGTGACTGATGGATGCCAGGAGGATGGATCAAGAAAAGATCAGTCAATACCTTCTCTACCCTTCTTCTACAGTTGCTCAAGAAATTCAGCATGGTGACCTGCAGGGACCAGGCACCAGAGCTACCAGGACTATTGCTCTCACCCAGAATGATAGTCTGTATCCTCAGCTGTGCTAAAACCAGTAGGGTTGATTTGAACTCATAAAAAACTCTGTTACAATAAGGTCTCCTGTTTTGTAGATCTCTTTTCTTAACCTTGGGGTCTTGCAGCTTCCTAGAATACATCAGCACCTCACAGCAGACAGAGACATCAGTAATGTGGAACATGTGATAGTGTTTTAAAGGGATATGAGAAAACATTTGCAGAGAAAGCTATTAATAAAATAAGCAGATTGGCATGAAAATTTTCAACCTAATATTCAGCTTTATTCAAACTGTTGGTGGCATTTTATTTCCTGTTGGCTCTAATTAGTTTTATACAACGTACAAAGTATTTTCACTGCAATAAATCACTTTAGAGAGTTAATTAAACATGTGTTGATAGGGGTAGGCATGTACAAGGCAGGTTTGGGAAAAAAATACATAATTCTTGAGATCTTTGAATAGCTGAAAAGGTTTGGGAAAAACTGGCAAAGGAGAAATTAATCCTTATGTTTTGGAGATGGTAATGAAAAACACTGTGCTGTTGTCTCTGTATTTTAACACGTGTTTATACTCACAGAAAAAACATCCAGATTCTAACAGAACTGTCATTGTTGTTTTACTTCAGATATTTCTTATCAAAATACTTAGGAATTTTAAAGGGTGTTTACCTTTTTATGCACTTGCTGTGCTATTAATAGAAGACTATCATGTATGGGTGCTTACAATTGCAATGGTAGTATCATAATCGTTGAAAGAGCATTGTGCTTGCCAGTAAACTAGATGAGGGCCTTCAGGCAAGCGATGAGCTGACCTAAAAGTCTACCTTGTATTTTCCTCATTTGTTTTTTCCTCTACAGTTATATCACTATTATTACTATTATTATTATTATTATTATTATCACCATCATCATCATCATCATCTCCATCCATAATAATCATACCTTTTATTGTGTAATCTGAAACTAGTATAAAATAGACTTGATAATGTGCCTGCTTAGCAATTTGGGAGTGAAAGGATAAAGCAATTTGCTTTGTGTTTCCTGCTGCCTTTGCAGATACTCTGCAATTGAGTCCCCTGTCTTCTCTGCATAATTTGAATCTCTTTATCCTGTGTATTGCTGATACCATCATGAAGCTGGAAAAAGGACATACTGCAGAAAACAAAGCTTCCACGTATTCAGTTCTAATGGCAGCATCCCTTGACTCTAACTGCTGCCTATACTTTTTTCTCCATTTATCTGACTCTGTAATACAAAGTCTTTTTCAGGCTATTTCTGTCACAGGAACTCTGACAAAATCCACCTTAACTAGATGAATAGGAAGAGAAAATAGTTCAACAGAACGTTTCAAACTTGTGATGGTGGAAATCTCTGTGATTTTCTTTTAACAGTTAATATTTGGGACTTGCATTCCTTGAGTTATATGTTGCTTTTCTATGCTCTTGTCTCATTAAAACCAGCTCAGACATGGCAGGTGGACTGCTGTAAGTGATTCTCTAGTGTAACGTGAGAAGTCAGTGAGAGAAAGCTAGATGTAGTTCTGACTCACAGATTAAATGGTCATTGTAAGCACTGCAAAGTCAGAGACCCCTGTCTGTAAGAACCCATTGCTGTACTAGCATTATGGATTTGCTTATAAGATCCACGTAATATTAAACTACTTTGTCTACACAGTGATTTAAAGACAGGTAAGTTAACATCCATATCTAATCAGATTTGTAAATCATTAGCCTGACAGATACGAAAGGATGTGAGAACATAGCCCTACAGAGTAAAAAGTAATACCTGCAGACTTGTTTTCATCATTTTTTTTCATCTTTATTCTACCTTGGACCCCAGGTCAGCGGTCACTTCAGTTTATCCAGCAATATGAATGTCGAGTTGCACCAGAGTCAGTGAGAATTATTTGCCTTTTCTGTGCATAACGCTTTTTTCTTCAGTGTAAAGCTGAGATTAAAAAATAGTCACTCACTTATGTCTGTGGATTAGATTGTTTTCCTAGCTTCTAAATGCCTTATATCAGTTTTACCTGGGTTATTGTAGAGTTCTCTGTGACTGGTACAAACCATCAAAGAAAAGAAAATGATCCTACCTGTTCCTTAAGTGTAAATTTCAATTAGACTGCACTGTGTATATTCACTGGGTTGTCCAAACCAGAGAAACTGCAGTATTTAAAAATAATGGTCTGTAAAAGGATTCCCTCATGGACTTTCCCTCACCTTCCACTAGACCAGGTTGCTCAAAGCCCCATCCAACCTGGCCTTCAACACTTCCAGCGATGGGGCATCCACAACCTCTCTGGGCAACCTGTTCCAGTGCCTCACCACCCTCACAGTGAAGAACTTCTTCCTTACATCTAATCTAAATCTACCCTCTTTCAGTTCAAAGCCGTTACCTCTTGTCCTATCACTACATGCCCTTGTAAAAAATCCCTCTCCAGCTTTCTTGTAGGCCCCCTTTAGGTACTGGAAGGCTGCCATAAGGTCTCCCTGGAGCCTTCTGTTCTCCAGGCTGAACAACCCCAACTCTCTCTAGGCTGTCTTCATAGGGGAGGTGCTCCAGCCCTCTGATCATCTTTGTGGCTCTCCTCTGGACTTGCTCCAACAGGTCCATGTCCTTCTTATGTTGGGGGCCCCAGAGCTGAACACAGTACTCCAGGTAGGGTCTCACGAGAGCGGAGTAGAGGGGGAGAATCACCTCCCTCAACCTGCTGGTCATGCTTCTTTTGATGCAGCCCAGGATACAGTTGGCTACATTCAAATCATCAGAATGTGTCAGCAAATGAAGGCATATGTTGTCATTTGAAAATGTTCCCTTTTTTCTGAGCTTCTCTGTATGTAATCATAAATTTTCGTTGGTGGTGTAACTTGGAGTAGACAGCACTCGTGCATTAACATTGTGTATGGAATGGTTCAAAAACTTAAGTATCAAACACACAAGTTAGTTAAATTCTCCATTTTCAGTGCCAAGACAATGCACATCTCTAGACTTCTTAATATACTCTGAGTCTGAAATGGAAAAGACAGCAGCTGCTTTTGACGATATCCATTGCAAGTCTGACAGATGGTGATGAACAATGTGAAATCAGTGTTTCCCAAAAACATTTTATAATTGAGGATCTTTACTGCCTGATTT
Organism: Gymnogyps californianus; assembly: GCF_018139145.2. Classification (NCBI taxonomy): domain Eukaryota; kingdom Metazoa; phylum Chordata; class Aves; order Accipitriformes; family Cathartidae; genus Gymnogyps; species Gymnogyps californianus. The sequence continues at coordinate 91,758,577 of NC_059473.1, read as the reverse complement.
GCCACCAGCACTCCAGTAAAAACATGTAGATTTATGCTGTAATAGTACAGTTGGTCTTTGTGAGATGTAATTCATCGGATTCTTTCTTTCAGTGATGTGTGTTGGAGTGGCTAACGTCTCCAGCATAGACTGGAGATAAGTGATGCTGGTATTGTTCTTACAGATATGTGCAGGATATGGAAACAGAGAGCAAATTTCTTTAAAAAAACCCAGCTGTGCCAGCAGAATTTTGCTGCCTTGCCTGGGGATTTAAGAAATTTTACTTGCTTAATTGTTTCTTTCACCTTGGCTGTCTCAATTGCCCTATCTGGTGCCACTCTGTCTTTTTCACTTAGGCTCAGTAAAAATGAATCCTTCAGGGATGTTTCTAACACTCCCAGTGGTACAGGGCAGAAGAATTTTTCCAGCATTTCTGAAATGTGATCTGAGGTGTCAAAACCAATCACCTGCCCAGAACATGGAATCACACCTCCTTACTAAGCATTTTGTCTGTGCTCAATACATTAAAAATAGGTTGCCTTTTATGTTTTTATGACAGTAATTCTACTATATTGGGTAATAATTATATCACCCAAAATATAAATAAAGAGTAAAGAACAATGAAGAGTATTTACTTAATCTGCTCTTTGAAGAGCACCGAATGGGTCTCCTGGAAGAGGAATTAAGCACTTGGAATATGTTCTGCAGGATGATCTTTTCTCTTCTTGGCATGGATATTACAATAAAGAGCAGGGTACTTTGAACAGAGAATAATGCATTTTCTTTTTTCACATTTCTGTCCATTAAAGTTTGTATTTTGGTTAGATACTGGTTATAACAGTGCTGGAACACAAAACCTGGGGGAATTAGGTGCAGGAAGTGGGACGTAACATTACATAGAAGAGATTATTTTCATATTATTGTGTGTAGTTATTTCTGTTGTGCTCACTTTATAATCAGATGTTGAAAATCAGGAAGTGTGTAAAAAAAATTATTCAAGGCCTCGGAAACTTGCACTGTATCAAGACCCTAAAGCAGCACAATCTATTTAACTTACCAAAGAGACAGTTAAGAAGGGAATCAGTAGTTATTTGCACAGCGAGGTTTTTGATGGTAAAGAGCTCTTTCATCTAGCAGAAAATGTATAATAAAATTCTCTGGTTATGAGTGGATGCTGAATAAATTCAGTTTGAAATTAAGGTTCAGGTTTGTAGGCAGGTAGCTGCTGCAACAACTCCATAAGAAGTATGATGAACTCACTTGGTCTCAATAAGTCTCAACTTGAGACGTGTCTTTGAAGTATAAATGATTTACTTAATCAAAGCTGAAGGAGGAATTATTTGAATTAAATTCTATGGTCTGTATTGTGTAGGACATTGGACTGGGAACATTATCTGTCCCTCTTGGACCTAAAATCTATGAACCTAGAACTAGAATATTTAAGGGGCTGGTTTTAATGTAAATCACAGGTCTTTAACACAGTTGTGGCAGGATAAAGTGTCCTTTAAGTGAGAGTAAATGTAATTTATGCACATTAAAAGGCACTTTACACTGCCTGAGTAGTGTGAAGAGGCCTTGTTATAGTGACAATAAATCCACAGTTGTTTGGGAATAAAAGGGACCCTCATGATCATCTGGTGTGACTTATGGCAGAACACAAGCTATAGAACTTCATACAGTATTTTCCACATCAAGCCCAATGACGTGTGCTTGATCTTTTGGAAAGATATTCTGTTTTATGTCTTCATATCAGCTTCTTGATTCCATGCACTCAAAATCTAGCACACCTCTAAATTTCTTTTTCAAAGAGAAGCCTGTTAGGTGAAGAGTGGAAAATTTTTCACTGCCTTTGACATTCACGGACTGACTTTATCTGGTGAATTTTGAGGAAAATAGGAGTAAAAGTAGGTGATCTGCTTTTCAGAGAGGGACTGAAAAATGCACTTTCTCCACTGCACTAGTCTTCCTTTGAATAATCCCAATGTGTTAGGCTAGGTTGTCTTCCTGAAATTTTAAAAATGATTGGTTGTACAGAGAAACATGCTCTTTTTGATTCTGATTAAAAAGCTTGCTTTTGTTTGACTGAGTTACAAAGATGTCAATCATAGTCAGAGCTAACAGCATAAGTGGTTTTGAATAACTGTTATATCACACTGCATTGCCATACTCTGGGGCATGTTACAGTTGCCTGAAAATATTATCAGCTTTAGGATTATGTTCTGTCCCTGCACAGTCTAGGGGATCAGTTCATCTCCTCCTGAATGTAGTTGCCATGTTGTGGGAGCTGGATCAGGCTCTAAGGTAAAAATCTGATGCCATTAGATGGGCCCCCAAGGTTTCTCAAAATGAGTTTACCAGACTTGTCTGGTACAGGTCCACAAACATGAACACATTTAGCAACAAGTCTCTCTGCTCAAACATCCCTTTCAAGGAAGAAAAAATGAATATAAATTTAATCTTTTTATTTAATTTATTGTAGTTCATTTACTTTCATTACTTCTGTTTTGTACTGCTAATGTGTCTTCTCTCTCTGCCCACTGGCTTCTAAAAGTCATGTGTTTTTTGCAGAAGAAACAGTCTTTACCTGATGTCTAAAAAAAAATACTTGCAAGACACTTGTGAGTGGTAATGCTGGAAACCATATTATGCTGAAAAGTTATTTTCTGAAGTGAAGTAACAATACCTATGTCAGCAATAATGTCTATCGGGTGTCCACCATTTGCTTTCCTGAAGCTGAAGGAAGTTGTGAAAAGCTCAGATTTGTTGAGGGAAACAGTTTTAGCTATAAGGTTCATTACCTTTCCCATCACCACTGAAAAAGGATGGAAATTAATGGGGAAGTATTTTGTGGGAGCAGCATTTTTGCCTGTTGCTTTACTATGACAGTGACATAGATATCCGTGTTTATGGGGAACAAGAGAAAAAGAGGCTTCTTACCACTGTCAGGTGGTATCTGCAAGAAGGGGCTTTTACTGTGAAGATCTGTAAGACCTTCACTGAATATCATCTTAGTGACCATGGTAAGTATTGAAAGATGAGGGGAAAATAATTTTTATGTACAAATAAAAAGGTCACAGAAGAACACAGCAGAATGAGGTCTCATCTGAACTAGACCTTCAAATTTTGTAATGCATTAAGCAATATCAAATGTGAGATTATTAGGATCTTTTGTTTCCATTTACTAACTAGACTAGTTCACCTAACTCTTTTTTCTGTCTATATGTGTAGTCAAGATATTGTTATTAATGTTACATGTTTTGAAACTAGTTTTTCATACCAGCTGTTAAAAGAGTAGATAGATACAAGGATCAAAATGATCATAAAGAATATGTTACATAGAACTTGAAAATATCAAATGATAGAGATTATTGACGAACTTTTGAAGTGTTGCCAAACATTATTACCTCAGTGATGTTTATGGATTTAATGCACATACAGAATACTTTGCTTGGGAAAATTCAATAGATCTTGCTGAAAGTTCCTGAATCTCTGATTAGTGAAGTACTTTACAGAGGCTTTTTGGCTGAAGGTCTGTATAGGAGAAAAAACTGCAATACACTTCTCAGCAAACCATTATGAACTTTCCTGGAATTGGTCTCAGACAAAAGCGGTGAAAGAAAGGCCCTGTCAGGGACTGGGACACCTCTCGCAATGCTTCTTCCCAGCTTTCTCAGCTTTTGGTCTCTGATGAAAGGTGTGCTGTAAAAAAGCTTGGAGCTCTTTGCAGAAGTTCTTCCTTTCCTGTCAGCCCCAGGTCTGTTCTGTAATATCTGTAGCTTTCAAATCCAGTCATGGGATACTTGCTCACATTTTGACCTGAACGGTGTGGCTTGCTGGATATTGCTTAGTATGGCACTTCATATGTATGTATGCCAGATAAGCAACCAGCAAAAAGTGCAATCCTTAGCGAAACTTAGAAATATCTCTGGAAGGGAGATAACACAGAGAAAAGATTGTGTTAAGGATAAGAGAGACAATAGCTGAGTTGTAAGAATAAATGATTGAGTTGTTTTAGCTAGGAAAGCTTCTTCAAAGCTGCAAGAAAAATTGTATTTTAATGCTATGACTAAAATCAGGTGTCAATAGCCAGCCTCTGATGGCAGTGCTTGAAGTCAGTGCTATGCACTGGAGAAGTTCAGCAGGAGGTTGCTTTCTGCATATTCCCACGCGTAATAGAGTTAGTTACTCAGGGTGACTGTCATAGTGATTTATACCTTGGGCATTACATCCATATTTATTATTACTACAACTTCTTAAATATGCTATTTTTTTCATATAGATACAGTCCAGAAAACCAAATTCCTGTTTCAAAGTTTTATAATTCATGCTACAGTGAAAGTGGGTAAAAAATATTTCATTAGATACTTCCCAAATAATTAATTATGCTGCAAGAGAAGGCTTAATGTATTCTTTCTCAATCATTCAGTATTAAAAACCCTTTTAGACCTTTATTGAAAACTTCCATCTACTATCATCTAACTTTTTAAGAACTCTTCATACAACATATATTTGCCTTCTGCATTGAAAAAGAACCCCACTTCAAACAGCTGAAACTAAAATAAATAATGTTCAGATAAAACCTAGTAAAATGTAAAGAAAGCATAGAGAAAGAAGACTGTCGGATGTTTATCCAGAAAATACGTAATCAGAAAAGTGAAATGTCAATGACTTGAAGTAATTTTTAGTGGATAAGAAATAGCCATACTAATCACTTCTATAACATTTAAATAGGAGAAATATATATACTTCTATTTGTCTCCTAAAACACTCTATCAGACTGCTTGACTGAACATTTTAAGGTGCAACAGTAAGACTAACACCAAAATATTGTATTCTCTTAGTGATTTAGAAATAGGGGGATGAAAAAATCAGTAAATGCATGCTAAGTTACAGAGGTCATCAAATGAAAATGGCATACATTTTTGGTCAATGTTTCAGTTCAAAATATGATAACAGGTCATCAGTCTAATCAAAATTATGATATTTCACCTTTTTTTAAAAAATACATTGCAAGATTTCTGTTTTAATCAGTACAACCTCTTTGCAGTTGGAAGATCATGAGCTCATGTTGATTAGGTTTAATGAACAATAAGCAAAACACATTTGAGATAATTCTATCAGTTCCTTGGAGGACCTTGAAGTATTAAATAAATATTTCATTCAACAAAAGTAGGTGTAAAATGAGATGTAGCTCACCTCATATGATTTTGTAGATCGTTATTTCTATGTTCTTCTTCCTCCTTGCTTGAAAATTAACCACGTGTGTACTGGTTTCGGCTGGGACAGAGTTAACTCTCTTCTTAGTAGCTGGTACAGTGCTGTGTTTGGGATTTAGTGTGAGAATGATGTTGATAATATGCTGATGTTTTAGTTGTTGCTAAGTAGCGCTTATCTTAAGCCAAGGACTTTTCAGTTTCCCATGCTCTGCCAGCAAGCAGGTGTGCAAGAAGCTGGGAGGGAGCAGAGCCGGGGCAGCTGACCTGAACTAGCCAAAGGGGTATTCCATACCATGGAACATCATGCCCAGTATATAAACAGGAGGGAGTTGGCCGGAGGGGTGGATCATGGCTCAGGAACTAACTGGGCATCGGTCATGCCCAGGGGTTAGCTCAGTTAATTAGAGCGTGGTGCTAATAACGCAAAAATGTTGCGGGTTCGATCCCCAAATTTCCAGTATATAAACTGGGGGGAGTTGGCTGGGAGGCAGATCGCGGCTCGGGAACTAACTGGGCATCAGTCAGCGGGTGGTGAGCAATTGCATTGTGCATCACTGGTTTTTTTTTCTTCCCACCTCCTTCCTTTTTTTGTTATATTCCTTTTCATTACTATTATTGTTATTATATTTCATTATTACTATTGTTAATATTATATTTTACTTTAGTTATTAAACTGTTCTTATCTCAACCCACAAGTTTTACCTTTTTTTTCCTCCTCCTCACCCCACTGGGAGGGGAGAGGGGGAAGCGGCTGCGTGGTGCTGAGTTGCTCACTGGGGTTAAACCACAACAACGTGACACAGATTTGACACAGAAACCTTTTGCTAAACCTTGGTGGAATAGTGAGTACACAGTGCTGCTCAGTTGGCTTAGGGCATAGATGGCAGCACAGGGAGCCACAATGAGATGCATTACAGCATTTACAGAAGTGCTAAAAAGTGCTATATCCTTGCAGCTTCTAACCTCTTTTTGGTTACAGATCCTTGCACCTTCCTCAAGGAAATATGAACATGTAATGGACATAAGACTACTGGTAACAGACTTGTTTTTCTTGGTTATTTTACTCCTTAGAAGTAATTCACAGATTCACATACACACACACTCTGCAGATATGGGATAAATCTCTAGAATATATTACAAAAATATGACTGTATAAAAATGTGAATCAAATCACTGGTTGGCTACCTAGACTGGATGAAGGAATACTGCAGCTAGAGTTTAATTTTTGGCACATCCTCAACCCTCAGCACAGCCTCCTGCAAAAGAAAGGACACATTTGTGTAGCAAAAGTTTTTTCATCTTACACCTGCCTGGGAAATGTCCTGCTGTAGCCCAGGTTCCTGGCATCTTTTCTGAGGTTCCTGCCACTGCCGAGGAGCTGAGTAAGGATCTCTATTATGAAAAGTGGGAAGAATTTGTGACTTGTGAAAGAAAGAAAGGTCTTAGAAGAAACTTTGCACTAAGTAGGATGTTGAGACTATCCCAGCCTTTTGATAGTGCACTCCTTTGTCAACCTTTAAATCTTTTTTTTTTCTCCATGTCTTAACTTCCCTCTGTGGGGCTTTTTATTTTCTATCTTTGTGGCTCCTTCTCCTTGCAGCCCACACACCAGAAGCTGAAGACAACTAGTTAATGATAACTACTGTTTCGTCCATGTGTTTACGTTACATGTATATTTGCAAGCACAACACATACCATAAGACAAGAAGGGAAGGGAAGGGGAGAACAGAACTTTGTCTGAGTGCATGACCTTTGCCTTGTGATTCATTGATCAAAGCATCATGGTAGGAGCAAGAATACAAGTTAACAGTCTCCCAAGAAGCCAGCTGCTGCTGCCTTATGTTGGCTGTACCACTACATCTTCATGGATGGAGGCATATCTGGTTCAGGTCCATTTTCTTTCTTCTTCCCTCCCTTTACATTGTGCTTCCTCCTTCTTTCATCACAGCAGCCATAGTCCCAAGTGAAAGTCTCCAGCTTCATGAAGCCCTGTGCTAGATTGCTCTACTGGTGGCAGCAGAAAATGCAGTCATGTCACAGGCAGCAACCCACAACCTGTGCCTGCCATGGGTACAGTGCGTCCTGGACCAAGGCCAAGACAGTTCAGCGTGGATGGTGACTTGCTGGCTAATGCAGAATGTGGCCAGGACTTTCACATGGGACAAATGGTAAGTCACCCACCCTAAGGAGTCCTTGCTGCATGGTAGAAGAGGCAGAGATGCTCTGAGTTCACCTCCTCTCCCACCCCAAGGCCTTCTTCAGCTGCAGGTAGAAGACTGTATCTGGCTCTGGCTCTACAACAACTAAAATAAATGTCAATACAATTACAGTGAAGACGTATAAGAATAGGCTTTTTCTTCCTTTGTACCTCATAAGTCTGTCCTGTTGCTCACTTTCTATGAAATGTGGAAGCATGGTTACCTGACAGATGAAGAGAAAATGCCACACTTCTACAATTGCTTTAAATAATCACTGTAATACTTTAGTGATTGCCCACAAGAACTAGTTCTTTACAGTCACTCGGGTTTTCTGGAGTTCTCTTTTTGACTGGGAAGTAAAAGATAGTCTAAGAGATGTTTTAGGCTCAGACAACAGCAGCATCAGATTCTGTGATATCTGACCCAGACCCAGGTAGACACAGACAATTTATCTCTGTTCTGACTCTATTGATTTAATCTGAGCTAGACATGAGTGGTCATAGACAAGCTATTTAGCAAGTCTATTTATGCTGACTTTGCTAATTTTATTTTCTAGTGTGTCCTCAGGAATAGAAGTCTAAAAAAAAGCTGTGTCCAGAGTAAATCCTTCCAGTGGTCTTTGTAACTACATTGCCCTTCATTTGTTTTTGCTATTGGAAAGATGGATGGTTTGTTTTGACGTGAGAGAAAAATGGATTTTGTATGTAGCAATAACTATGAAGAATTGGAAGTTGAAGAGGCTAGTTTTTCTTATTGGATTAAGAAGAAATAGATACAATTTAATGACTAAAGGAGTCAGTATACTGTTGTGGAGAAAAAATATTTGAGTTATATATCTGACTTTTTTCCATGGATTGTTTTTAATAATCACATATTGAATTTGTTCTCATATATTGTGTTTTCTTTACCAAACCAGATTATTTTATTTATCTCTGTGAAAACTGTCATATAATATATACACTAGTATGACTGTTCTCAAAGGAAAACAAAACTAAACACAAAAAACTCCACAGCACTATTAAACCAATACAATAAACCTTTTTGGAAACACAGCAGACTGAAAATTGTTAATATTTCTAGTAAATTCTGGCAGGGCTTGCTTTTACATTTTCTCTAAATACATCTGTTATAATGCAATTTACATGATTGTTAAGTATCTTGGAATTAAATAAGACAGAATTTTGCATTTAACTTAAAAGTGACATCCTCAGAAAAGAACTCTGGTTTGTGATCATACTTTCCCTGTATAGGTGTCAGCACCTATATTCTACTTCCAAAGGGGCAGAATGCCTTTTAACTCCTCAGCCTTAACTTACCAAGAAATGTAGTTGTTGGCCACTATCTGAATGCATCACACAAGGTTATGACATTTCTAAGTTATAAGATAATGTAAATCCCTGGCAAATGAAAACAAACAAAAAAATCTCCATTCAATGTTCTTTTAAACTCAGAACACAGTGAATCTGAGATAAAGTTCAAAAGCTAGGGGACATAATGGCGTAAAATTACCTTAAAAGCTTTTTGAATTTACATTTTCTTATGCAGGTCTGACTTCTGAGAAGCAGCATATCGGCTGGATGGTGGTGCCTTCCACTGTTTTGCAAGTAAAAATACTGAAAGGCTGGTCTTAAGCCTACCTCCCTGTGTATTTGAATCTACATTTAAAATATTCAGAGAAGCTAAGTAATTTATTATACTTCTGCTGATATCCCCCCCACACACAAATATTCTCTGTGAAAGCATTTAGTGAAGCCCTAAAATGCTTAAAAATAAATAACAAAGTATAAGTACCAAAGGTTTTTCTAGTATAGCACATTTAAGGAATCAATAAAGACCATTAGCTGTTTTAATTAAACATAGACAATAGATGGCTTTCAAGTAAAAAGTTCTACAACTTCACTTATCTCTCCAGACTGCTCCTGCCAGAAGAAATAGTACTTTCAAAATATGAACAATTGAAAACCCATTAATTGCCATTACTACCAAAGAAATGAACCCATGAAACACCAATCAATGCCTGTGTGTCTTCAGGAGATAATCACAATTGCTAAATTTGGTTATTTGCTTGCTTTCAGTACTGTATCATATTTGTTTCTTGTTAGAGTTGTATTGATCTTCCATCACACAACAATTTTTCAATTACTTAGCATGCTGACAGGCCAGCACTGCCACAATGGATGCAGGCAATTAAGCAGTCAACATTGTGAGAGGCATACAATTTACACCATGTCACTTTTTATAGATAATGTTATTGGTGAGGTGCATGTACCTTGAAGTAGAATTATTGAGTACTATTTAGGAATTCCCAAACTAGCAAAGTCACATGCTCATTTTGTCACTGTTAGCATCTTATTAGTGCACCGCTACTTTAAAGAGGTTGTTCATTTTGCTCTTTAGGAGATAAATATGTGTATCCACCATTGACCTAGAAATCTATGAAGTATGCTGGCATCTTTCATCGCAGAGCTATTTATGTGAACAGTTTGCATCTTGCCTAAACTTTGCCAAAGAAATGGAAGCACTAAAATCTTGTTATCCCTTCATTAAGATGTTCAAAGGGTTGGCAGAGTTCATTAATGTCATTTCCATACTTCTCAGAGACTTTTGTAATGTAAATAGGAAGTTTCATAAACATGCACACACATCATGTACCATTTTCAAAAACTAATCCACAGTTACAATTCCAACTCAGGCAATTTTCTACCTCCAACAGTATAACCACCTCTACCTTCCTTCTCTGAAGCAGACCATGCCTCTTGCACTCTCTGAATATATCATTAATTGGGAAAACCACAATAAAGAATGCACACTCAATATAGTACAATTCATTCGGTGTAGTAACTATGAACAATACTCCTGGTGTATCTCCAAAAGTCATTAAAAGGAACATGCTGAGAAGTCTTAGGAAGTGATGGAGCCAGTCTAGGTCTACAAGTTAGACATGTCAACCTGGCTTATTTCCCTTCCCCTTCCAAGTAGAGTCCCAAACTGGCAGTCTGCACTCCTGTTCTCTACAAGTTAGCATCTTGGGGGCAAATCCTTTTCTGTCTCCATTTATTCCCAGTCCCCAAGCTCCAAATGTTCCCTCCTCTCTTGTAGTGGTGAGAGATTAACTCAAAGTGAGTGAGGACAGATGGAAATGGGCTCTGTGATCCTGAAGGCTGTGATGACTTTGTGCCCAAAAGCAGCTACAAGCTGAGCTGATCTGGGGGCAAGGTGCTGCAGCGACACTGGTCCTACAACTACATCTCACTTCTTCACCCCAGGCCCCCTGTCTGGAGTGGGACTGCTCTGAGAAGTGAAGCATGCAGACATCATGGTAAGGAGGACAACACCCTCATGGCACCCTGTGGGGCCTAGGGAGGGCTCTCAATCATTTCAAGACACCAGCGAGGGGTGGAGGGAGCTGTTAAAGCAGTTGAGCAAGGATTGTCCCTTTTCCAGGGGGAAAGGAAGAGTGTGGGCAACACAAATTTTTCACCCGGGACTGGAGACTATGCTGGAAGAGTTTGTCTGGTGTCCCACTCTTTCCAAAGCTGCGAAGATGTAAGCAGGGCTACAGCAGGTAATTCTGCCCCATTCAGAGCCAGGACCACTAGATCACTTACCATTATTTTTCAAATGACTGAAAACTGTGCTTTCTTTCTCTAAAACAGCAGTAGTTACCTTTAATATAGTACATTTGTAGTGAAGGCTCAGGTAGTTACAGGCTGTGGCTCTTCTCCACCTGCAGTTCAAACCCACATCTCTAACCACCATGGCAGATCATGGGGGAACTCCTGTTTTTTCCTATTGAATCCATGCCAGTGTGGTGAAAGCAATATTGACCTGGTGGTGATGTGCAAGGAGAGGCTGCCTGAAGGATGTGGCGACTGTAGCCTAGAAGTTAGGGCACTTGGGTGAAAGCAGAAAGTTTGGGACACTGGTCCCTATTCCCAGGTTTATTGCTAGGGGGTATAGGTATCTCCGGAGCCAGGCTCGTGTCTAAGCTTTATTCAGGATCACTTCAGACTTCTACATTCTGCCTAGGTCCCAGTTTAGAAATCTTCTTTCTTCAAAAATATGTGCTGCTTTTAATCCTGGGTGTAGCCAAACTGTCTCCCCAAAGGGAGTTTTCAGCTGTGCATTTGCTGGCATCCAGGAGACAGCCTGTGTGTGCCGCTGCAAGAGAAGGCAAAGGACAAGAAGCAAGGCGATGGAAGAAGATCCCCTGTTTCTTTCCACTCAAAGAGTTAGAGTAGTAAACATGCTATTTATTCTTTCCTGTGAGAAATTCTGTCAAGACTTCAAGACGGACTGACTTTTCCATAACCTTTTTCTGATAGACTACTGTAGCTTCTTTTCCATAGTGTATTGAAAAGATCTATTACCTAAACAATAACATGTTGTGACTGTGAGCTGAAAGGAGTATGGGAAGTACTCATCTGAGCTGCTTCATATCTCAGAGGTTTTCAGCAGTTTTTCACATGGTAGTTTTTATGGTTGTTTTCTTGGCACCAGAAGCCCATCTAAAGCAGCTCTCACCACTCACCTACAGACACTGACTTACAAGGGGTAACCTTACCATGCTCCAAAATCCACTCCTTCAAGTGCAGATGTCCTGTCTGCAGCACAAGGTGGGGAGAAAGCATAAGGTGCAGTAGAGAGGGTAGGCCAACATGGAATTGAATTCTCCAGTTTTGTGCATCAACTCTAAGACATAATCATGCCCTGATCTTCTAGCATCTCTTCCTATCTGATCTTTAGCTGGATTTGTCCCCACAAAAATCTTCATCCCCGCTCATGTCTTGGCAGGCCTGCAGGTGACAGAATATGATTGAGCGGTGCAGCACATTGAATAAGAGATTGATTGCTTTGACAATGACTGCCGTACTCACAATTCCACTTATTGAACAACCTTTAGTTAACAAACCAGCATGCTAAGATGGTGCCAGTATTATTTCAGCATCATTTGTCATTTGCTCATGTTCTTTTAACAGCACAAAATCTATTCACTCTGCAATTCTTATTGCATACAATGCTTAGCAGAACATTCTTTACAGCTCCTCATTTTAAAAGTCAAGTGCCTATTGACCTTGCTGAACAGAGCCACATTATTGTAAAAATTATTCTAAACATTTACCACTTCTGTAGGTCTCTTAGTATATACTACAACTCTCCAAGCTCTGACCTGACAAAGGACAGAAAAGTATTTTCATGCCCCATTTTACAAAAAAGGAAACTGAAGCGTGGAGAAGTTATTAGTTCAGTCATGGGGCTAGTCATTAACAAAGCAAGGAGTAGTATCCAGGGCTCTAAAATCCAGGCTGCAGTGCCTACAAAAAGATTGGCAAGAAAACAAGTGAAAAGAAACATAGCAAAGTAACGGAAGGTTGTTGTTTATCTTCTCTGGTGACATAAAGGAGGAATGTGTTGGAGTGTACAAAGCAAGAAAATTCAGTGCTTATCCACTCAATTAGTCTTGGGACCACTTCTTTTAAGGACCTTTGGTGCAATTTCCAGAGAAACAAGGATCAAAATAGTTGAAACTTAGACCTTCGCAGACCATCTCACTGAAGAATTTGAATGGCTGATGAACAATTTACCAGTTCATTTGTTTATAGTCTTTCTTCCATCCAATGGTCAGCAAAACTACCCCTCAAAAATTCCTTTAAGTTTTATAATTACTATTTATTGGCTACCGTGGATCCTTTACTCCCAGCTTCTTCTGTCTCTTGAGTAATTATCTTCAAAATGCCTCTTTTTGGATTATGTATTGCTGCAATCCATCATCAGAGAGCTGAATTAGTGCAATACATCATAAAGGAGTTGCTATTCTATTACTCGCTAATGTAACTACCTGACAACAGCATCTAGGGAACACTCCAGTTTTATATCTAATGTTTGGCTTCAGCGTTCGAGTATTTAGGGTTATTTTTTTAAGAATTTAATCAATAAAGAGTCATAGTGAAAGCAAGAGATCTTTGGTGGAAGAAGCCATTCTCATTACAGGAAAAACATGGACCTGTTGGAGGGGGTCCAGAGGAGGGCCACAAAAATGATCAGAGGGATGGAACACCTCTCTTATGAAGAAAGGCTGAGAGAGTTGGGGTTGTTCAGCCTGGAGAAGAGAAGGCTCCAGGGAGACCTTATGGCAGCCTTCCAGTACTTAAAGGGGGCTTATAAGAAAGATGGGACAGGCTTTTTAGTAGGGCCTGTAGCGATAGGACAAGGGGCGATGGTTTTAAACTAAAAGAGGGTAGATTTATGCTAGATATAAGGAAGAAATTTTTTACAATGAGGGTGGTGAAACACTGGAACAGGTTGCCCAGAGAAGTGGTAGATGCCCCACCCTGGAGACATTCAAGGTCAGGTTGGATTGGGCTCTGAGCAACCTGATCTAGCTGAAGATGTCCCTGCAGGGGGGTTGGACTAGATGACCTTTAAAGGTCCCTTCCAACCCAAACTATTCTATGATTCTATTACTCCAATAAGAACTTTATGTGAATAAAGTGAATTGGAAATTATTTATATAATGTGTCTTAGAAAATACGATCACAATGAAGGGCTTGAAAATGTAAAAGGAAAACATTTTGGCTTTGCTTTTGCAAATTCATGCTTTTTGATGGTGCCAAATCACTAAAGTACAGAGACTTCCAGGAACCCTGTCTCACTATCCACTTGTGTAGAACCCAGCATGGTCATGTCAAAACCAGCCCATTAAATAGGACAAAGCTATAGTGTTAAGAATAGGTTCCTGGCATGATTTTAGTCTGGACCAACTGGCACTCTCACCAGCCATTCCCAGACCAATCACAGGGTTTGTCATGGTCAAGGAATCATTCCCAATAAGAAGTTTGGATGTACACACCTGATTTTGGAGGTTAAGAGAGTGAAAATAGTATGGATATGGGCTGACCATGCCAGCTGTCCTCAAAGCCAGAGAGCAGACCCGGCTGCTGTCACAGTCCCGGGCAGAATTGTCTGCATGAAAAATTTCATCTGAACATGTTCCAAGTAACCTGAGGAAATAAAAGCAAAATTCTCAAAACTCCTTGAAAGAACAGTATTTCAAGAATTGAGAAACAGTGTCAAGAAAGCTTAAAAACAGTGTTCGACATTTTACAAAACTAGCATCCCAGTCCCATATGTTTGTAAAAGCTGATAATGTAAACAAATATATCAAACCTTTTAAAATTAAAAATTAAGTTTGCTGTAATTGCTGATGCCTTTTGCATATTTCTGTATATATTTCAATACCTTTTTGCCTTTATATTACACAGACCAAAGGGAAGAGTAGGCAACAATCAAAATAAACACAATGCAGGTTCCCAGCCAGAGTTTTTGGAGACAGGGATCTCCAAAACACTCATTTTTCAGATGAGCATGCTTTTCAATGTGGGATGTGTGGATTGGATTGGGTTGGGTTTTTGGTTTAGAATTATTAGGTGAGTGTCATTATTTCTTTGTTATGGCCTTACTGAGTAAATTCCAGACACAAAGCACATCCACACTGTTGACTTGAACAAATGAGTATTTCAAATATGGCTCACCCTGAAATATATAACTGACTTGCTACAGGTCACCAATTAAATGTTTGCTTTCCTAGAGGTAGTTTGCTGTCTTTGTATCCAACTATGTATCCAATATTGGGTGTTCTGAGGAGGCTTTGTTTGGCAATTCAGGGCTCTTTTTCACCTTGGCCCAAGGAAGTAAAATGCTACTTTGAATTCCCTGAAAAATAAAGTAACTTGTCATCATTCTTCTTCAGTGTCTTTGTTTTTCACAAATAATAGAATAGTCTGTTTCTAACCTGCATTGAATTTTTACGATCCAGGTACCAGGCTCCTGAAAAGCAACCGGTAGACAAGATTTCAGCCAAAGCAAGAAAGTAATCAGGGGAGGGTGACCCATGTTGGTGGTGGCAGGGGACAGGAGGCTGTGTGGTACTTCTGAGCCAGAGCAGAGCGCACAAGTGAGTTATGAGCCCTTTATCCTGCTAGTCAACATGGAATTCATAGCCATAAACAACCTAAGCTTTGCAGTAAGAATGTATCTATGTGCTTCATACCAAGTCACACTGAATTTGTATAAACTAGGATTTGAGGGAGTTTTTTATTTATTTATTTTTACATGAATACATCATCCCTTTACACTTATGTTTTGGAATAAGGGTGCAATTAAAAGATTGCCCAACTTCATTAAAACAGAGAGGAAATAATATACTGTAGCCATGCTGATATCGCACCATAGGCATCCTTGGCACTTTGAAAATTTTTAAGAATACTCAAATTCTGGCTGAGTTGCCTATATTCCCCAAGGACCACTTGTAAAACCAGATGTTTGTAACTTAATGAGATTAACCCATAGCACTTTTAAAAAATAAATAAATATAACAAGGAAATTAGGGCTTGAGGATTTCCAAGAACAATAGATTTGTCCATGTAAAGGTCGTGTCCAACTTGTATCAGCTCCCTGTGTTCCGAGTTAGTCTTTTATATGTGAATATTGTCTGTTAACATTTTACCGTTATATATTGTTCTGTGGTTTCCTATTGTAGATACAAAGAAACAAAGCTCTAAGTAGGCCCACGTTTAAATTGTATTAGAAGTTTCATTTAGACCCACTATTTATTATTCTCCTCCTCAACCAGCTGCAGATAACAGTAAAGATAAGAAGTAACAAATTAAATCCAAATGTAAACGGTATCAATAGGATGCCTAAGTTCCAGTGAGACTGTGAATTAATTCTGTTCATGGGGAAAATACCTAAATAACTTATGGCAAGTTATTAAGTCTTCCTCTCCCTTGTGGTGTAGTTTCCATAACTCATGAAGTTCATTAAAGGGTTTGCATAAATATAGATCATCCATGGAAAGTAATTAATCCTGTTACTTGTTTGGTAGCCTGTGTGTTCTATCTTATTAAATATGCCATATAAATATTAATAGTCCAGGAAAAATGCTTATGGGAAACGTAAAATTTCTGATTTTGCGTTTATGCTCTACTGTAGTATTTAACTGGGGTTTTTTTCTTTTTTTTATAAGTAAGCAACTATGTGCTTAGTGTCAGGGCATAATTAAGGTAGCAAACCCAGGCATTAATAATAACTCATTATATAGTAAGGCTAGTCATAATCCATTGAACTCGGTGAGAGATTTGCCATTGATTTCAATGAAAGCAAGGTCAAGCCCATTGAGTTTCAAGATAATTGCTGTAAAGTATCCATTAAATAATAAAGGAGATTATGAATAACTGGACAATAAGATGCTTTCATTTATCATTAGATTAATATTTTAAATTATCTTGAGTGCAAGCATTACTCAAGAAAGAAAACATTGCAGCTTGTCTGCAGAAAAGTATGTTGTTAAATAATTAACCCACCTGAACCTGAAGGAATGACAGTTTATACCAGTAATTTTAGAACAACTTAAAGCAATAGGTAGTTTTTTTCAGAATTGTCAGAAATTTTGCATAAGTAAAATATATGCTATATATTTATACAATACATGTTTGCAAAGAGAGCAAACTAACAAACAATTTTGGATAAGGAATAACCCCATACAACTTTTTAGGCTTCTCTGAGAAAAACCTGCATTTATCCAAGAATCATAAATTCATTAGTATTTTGTACTGAATGGATGAGGAAGGACTTCAACTTCATAAGACCACAGAGTAAGTAAGAAAGATAATGAATTAATAAAAAATTATAAGAAAAGAACCTTAAGTAGGGGTAACTACCCTTACTTAAGGGAAAAATAGAAACAAAACGGCTGCTTAAAAGACTCCTTAAAGATTGCAAAGATTACCCCCCACAAGCTCCCCATGACAAGGGGGGGTGGCTCCAGCCCCTGATCTCCCCCATGTCTCTGCTGGCCCTCTGGCCCCCCAGAAGTCTGGCACAGCCTCCTCCTGAGCAGCACCCACCTGGTAAATGCCCCATGGAGGAGGAAGGGGGCAGGTTGGCTTGCTCCGGGAGGAGGTGGGAAGCAGAGGGGCATTTCCATGCTGATCTCCACACACCTGCACTCTTTCCTTTGTATTTTTCTGACTGATTTAAACTAATTTTAAACCAGTGGAACCAGAGTCTTTGAATGCCCCCTTAGCTCAAGTATTGCAGGATGTGGTGGACAAGAGCTATACTTAATCTGCTACAAGTTACTCCTTTGTAACAGAGAAAACAAAACAGGATACTTGCCCGATTACAGCTGCCTCAATTTTCAGTCATCTAACTGATTATCTTGAACAGCCAGTAAATAAACTTCCAGGTGTTCAAACTGTGCTGTTGAATTGTGAGGTGAAGTTGACCACCTTTTCTATAGGATGGCCAATGCCAGCATGAGCGAGACACAGGAGGCAGATGGGGCAGTAACGTTACAAATCACCGTGATAGCCCCAGGAGGGCTACAGCCCCAGCAGGAAGAAAGCCATGACCCTCAGACTAGAGCCAACCAGCGCTGTGAAATACAAGTGAGATGGGTCCTAGGGTGAGAATTCACTCACTGCGACTTAATCTGGACAAGACTGAGAGAGTGGTAGCAGAAGAAACCAAGGAAGATAGAGCAAAACATGGGCTTAATCCACATGGTTTCTAACATCCTGCTCTCCAAAACAGGCCCAGCTCCTTCAGGACAGGACAGGACTGGAAGAAATTTTCATTTGATTATTTTTCTCATCTTTTAAGATAGATATTCATCAGTCATAAAATAGAAAAAAAATCAGTCCTATGTGTTGCATTCTGAACTCTGATTTTTTTCCTTGACAATCCCAATAAATTTTAGGGAAGTGGCACTTAGAAGTAAGCTCCTTCAGTTTTCTTTTTTTCTTTTTTTTTTTTCCTGACACTCAATCTAGAGTGAGCTGGCTGTGTTACTCATTTTTATTTAAAAATGGGTAAGAAGTCATCTCATTTAATTCTTTATTGTTTGTACAGTATATCAGTAATGCTAAAATATAGTTAGAAACCTTGTTTTTTTCAAATACATGTGTATTTCAGTATCAAACACCTGTAAAAGCACATAGTACTGAAAATTTCCATTACAGAGATTTTAATGATAGCTTTACACTGATGTGTGGATGAATCTGCATTTCATTCTCCCTTCAGACACAGGAAAGACACATCTTTGGGTTGTGTCCTCAAAAAGTACAGCAAATAATTGTGTATATTTGTGTCCTTGCTTGTATTTAACTGTATACCATTTTGAATGCAAGTACAGTGAAAATGTGTTCTCTTCTTGACAGAGCATCTGAGAATTAACCATCTCAAAGCCCTGAGGACAATATTATTACTTATTATATTCAAATATTCTTCTTAACAGTAATTCAGTTCATGACTATTTAGGTACATTATTGTCAAGGATTAGTTCCCATTGGAGTCCTTCAATTGCTTTATGAAATGGGCATAAAAATTGCATGGATGAGAGGAGAAGTGTTCTATGTGGAAAAAACATCAAAGGCAAGAAAGGATTTCATATCTTTTTGATGTCACTCAGCTTCAGGTAGAGAGCATTACGGCTTGCAGGAGTGCTAATTAAAACCGATAGTTATTTGATTTACTTGACATGCCTTTAAAATAGCTTGTAAAACTTGCCATTCCTGACAAGAGGAAGATCCTGAGTCCGTGAACATGTGTGATTTACAAGTCTTCCTCCTTTTCCCTTACAGACATAAATGTAATGATCTTTGAATGTAAGAACCAAAAGATGGAGCTGTGCATACTCATCTTAAGAGCACGACAATTCACACTAGGGAAGAACCTTTTCTTTGCCTGCCATCTTTGGGAGATCAATGAAGGAGAATTGATTAACCTGAGTATGATATTGACATTGTTTTCCTTACAATTGTTTCTAACAAACAATATAATTTCTAACCTAGGACAAAGCTGACGCTTACTAACATCACGTCATTGGAGAATGTCTCTAACGGCTCTGCCTTGTTACTCTTTCCCTGAGTGACAGCAGTCTCAAATACACCACACACTTCCTCTAATCCTCTTAAGGAGAGATTGTTGGAGGGAGTGATGTCATATTCAGTCTTGGATCAAAATCAGTAACTGATTTTCTTTGTTTCAGTAACATCGGTTATTACACTACTAAGAGCCCATATGGCCTGGAACAGATTAACAGGCAAAAAAACATGAAGTGCTCATGAAAGACCATTTTTGCTCTGGGGAAGATTTTCCAAAATGTGTGAAGTGTAAAAAAGAACATACATATAAGTAATTCCTCTTCAAAAGGTATTTGATGGCAGTTTTCAGTTTCAGCTATCAGGAGCCAATTAGATGATAGAAAAAAATAAACATCTTCCTGACACCATGGCTTATTTCTCTATAATGAAGGCTTGGGCCATTGAGGGTAGTGTCAAAACATTCAGTGCCATTGCACTCAAGGCAGAGTGTAGGACTTTTCTTCACAATTTGGGGGGGATTTTGCTGCTTTGAGCGTACTGTTTGTAAATGTTTTTCAGCTAGATAGTTTTTTTGTTGGGTAACCTTAGAGTAATTCCATTGCTTGTTTGTTTTTTATGGTGATAGTCCAGACGAACGCAACAGTCAACAAAGGGGTAATTTGGACCAGTGTGCATTATTAACCTGCTATCGACCATTAGATCGTACTGTATTTCCGTGATTATTTTCTAACCATCCATGGCTAAATACCTTGTTCTTCACTTTCACTTCTTCCTTTAATCTCTAACAGCTAGCTTACCGTTTGTCCTGGTTTTGGCTGGGACAGAGTTAACTCTCTTCTTAGTAGCTGGTACAGTGCTGTGTTTTGGATTTAGTGTGAGAATAATGTTGATGATAACACCCTGATGTTTTAGTTGTTGCTAAGTAGTGCTTATCGTAAATTAAAGATTTTTCAGTTTCCCATGCTCTGCCAGCAAGCAGGTGTGCAAGAAGCTGGGAGGGAGCATAGCCGGGGCAGCTGACCCGAACTAGCCAGAGGGATATTCCATACCATGGAACGTCATGCCCAGTATACAAACAGGGGGGGAGTTGGCCGGGAGGCGCAGATCGTGGCTCTGGCATCGGTCAGTGGGTGGTGAGCAACTGCATTGTGCATCGCTGGGTTTTTTTCCTTCCCCCCCCCTTTTCTTGTTATATTCCTTTTCATTACTATTATTATTATATTTCATTATTATTATTGTTGTTAGTATTATATTTTACTTTAGCTATTAAACTGTTCTTATCTCAACCCACGAGTTCTGCCTTCTTTCCCGATTCTCCTCCCCGTCCCACTGGGAGCAGGGCAGGGGGACAGGGAGTGAGGGAGCGACTGTGTGGTGCTTGGCTGCTGACTGGGGTTAAACCATGACACCACTTCTTTTCTTCTGTCTGATCTGAGAAAATCTGCCTTTTATAGGTCCTGATTCAACACAAAGAACTGTTTGTCCTCAGGTTTCAGCATGCCGCCCTGTAAAAGTTTGTCTGCTGGTATACACAATAATCTCAGACTAAAAGTTTTTAAGACAAGACAGATTGTGTAACATATTTCTTTTTTTGCAATAAGGTATTTTCATAGATTCATAGCACCACAGATCCATACAAGGTGGAAGGAACCTCAGGAAATCTCTACTCCCACCTCCTGCTCAAAAACCAGGATCAACCGTGAATTCAGACCAGGTTGCTCAGGGCTTTATCTGATCAGATCTTGAAAATACCCAAAGATGTTAAACAGGACACATCCCAGGATAACCCCCTGTGTCACTCTACTTGCCACAGCCATCCAGGTAAAGCATAACCCATTAACGACTATTCTGTAAGCTCAACCATCCAATCATTTTTTTTACCCATCTAGTTGTCCACCCATCCAGACCATAACATCCTAACTTGGATACAGGAATATTGTGGGAGATAGTGTCAAAAGCTTTGTTAAAGTGGAAGTAAATGACATTCACTGCCCTTCTCGCATCCACAGATCCAGTCATTTTATCACAGAAGGCAGTGACATTGGTCAGCATGACTTATCCTTGGTAAAATCAAAATCCTCTCCTCTTTGAATCCTGTTCCTAAGCACAAAAGTGTGGGAGACCTTGTTGAAGACTGAGGCAAAGACATTGAATATGACAAAGCCCTTATCTGCATTTGCTGTCACCAAATTGTCTGTCCCATTCAACAGCAGATCCACACTTTTTGTTTGTTTATTCTTTTCCTACTGAGGTAGTGGTAGAAGCCCTTGTTGCCCTTGCCAGTTTTCCAGATACCATCCCTGCATGCCTGGGCAGTATTCTTCCTTTGTAGCCTGTCCTCACTTTCACCTCCTTCATACTTTTTTTCTTTTTTTCTTTTCTTTTTCCCTTTTGCTTTCCCTTTTCACCTTGAGGCACTGTCACGAGTTCTTTCTTTAGCCAGGCTGGTCTCCTGATATGTCCACTCAGTTTCCTGAGTATCAGGACGGACCATTCTTGTGTTTTGGCAAAGGATGCATTTGAAACTTCCAGATTTCCTGAGATCCTTTGAGCTTCAGAGCTGCACTCCATGGGATCCCATCTACCAGTTACCTGAATATAAAAAAGAGACACCGTGGTCATAAAAGCCAAGGCACTGCCTGCAACACTAACCATGCTGCCAGCTGTTAACTTGCAAGGTGCATCCACTCCCACTTGAGCCTTTCCCCTTGACCTGAAGGATCAAGGAGGACATCAGCTGAGTCCATGCATCTCACTTTTTCCCCCAGAGCTCTCTGTAGGCACTCTTGATTTGCTCCATATGCTCCTTGGCAGCATCATTCGTGCCCACGTTGATGACCAACATGAGATCAAGGATTAGACAAGCCTAGGCAGTCTCTGCAACATCGCAGATCCTGTCCTCCAAAAAGCATCAAACCTCCAGTGACAACATGCCTGCTCAGCTGATGGTGTCTCCCTGCATCCATCCTCACCAACCACTTCCTCTTGGTGCTGGCTTTCGATTCAGGCCCAGCTAGTTCCTGGAGTTTCTCTTAATGGAGCTTGATACTCTCCATTATTAGGGCACTTTACTAATACTACAAATTCAAACTTGAGGGCGGAGAAGAAGCATTGCTCCTGCTGTCAGAAGTCACAAATCTCCAGCTTTCCCCATCTTGGGAGTATCCAGCCACCACTCATTCAAACCTCCAGCTGTCCCTCCTTCCTTGCATCGTGTGGCTCAGGATGTATGTAGGTTTTCTGTGAAGACCCTGCCTCTTATTCATGAGGGAGCTATTTGAGGCTTATCACTTTGAAATTTCTGAAACATCAAGTTGTTCTGAACCATACTGTGCTGCCTCAAGAAAATTGCTTTACATATATTAAGTATATCAGAGTAAGCAAAAGCATTTCACTTCAAAATCTGTTTATATCCAAATGCCATCTGCTGCTGGGTAGGTTTTTTCATGAAATAAATGTTGATATGCTACAAAGGTCATACTTATTGCTCTATTGATATTTCAGCATGACACCCAATTTTGAAGAGGAATCTCATGCAGAAACAATTTGTTTTGCTACAGAGACTGGGTGTAAAGTTTAAATGCTCCATCACAAAATAAGGGACAGTTTCTGTACCTTAGGCATGCTGGAATCAGTACATTCATTAATTTTAGGACAGCTGCATGCTAGTGTTACAGCACTGGAAGTTATTGGTATAAGGAACCTATGGAGAACACAGGAAGAACAAAGCAAGCATTTAAGTTGTGTGGTGGTAGTGATCAGTATCCTTCTATAGCTAATTTCTATGCTCCTTATATTGTACTTTTGGACATCCAAGTAGTAGGTAAGAATTCCTATGATTCATCTCCTGTGATGTCTTAGGTTACATCAAAATGCCCCTTTGCAATGGAGGTTATGTTATTCTTTCTACTAGCAGAGATAATATCATTCTGAGAATGTCCTAATGTGAAATGTGAACTTTAACACTGCAATGTAAACATTTCTGTAAAATACTCAGGACAATATCCCTGTTCCACATATTTCTCTCTGACACTATGTGTTGCCATCTGTTAGAGAATGGTTCTGTCACTCATTGCTGGATCTTAGGTAAACAATGAGTAAAACACTGTTCTTTAAAAAAAAAAAAAACAGCAAAACAAACACTACCTTGTTCTTATTTTTATCATTACTGGTACTGTTCATGGTCAAAGCTAGGCTTAGGTAAACAAGGGCATTTTTGCTGTTGCTGTCTTTGGCTACAATATGATGTTCAAATGCTGGCATCATAACATCCAAGCAGGCTGCCTATGCTCTCCCTGCACCTGGCGAGGCGCACACAACAGAAAGCACAGCCTTGTTAGAAGGTGCTGCAGAATCCCAGTTAACCAAGGGGGAAATGCTGAACACAATGTTGTGTCTTAAATTCTGCTCTGCTTCAGGACCTTAATGTGTTATTCAGTGCTTACAGAGACAGCTGCTTCTGCTAAGACTTCACAGGTCTGCTCTCCTCCTCAGTTAGTGGAAGCACTAACTATAACCTTGTCCCATTTTTGCTTCATGTTTCTAGTACGAAATCTGATTTCTTCTGGGCAGAACTTGCTGATAGAAAGGAGGGAGAGAGCATAAGGGACAGGGAGGGGTCTGGTGCAGAGAGCCCAGGAGTGGGGTGAGGGCATTCCCCTAAAGGGAGGCAAGCGTGACTGTGAATCCCTGCACTACAGACATAAGCTCTCCCATTGAGCTATCACGCGGAAGAGTGACAAAGGCAGCGAGAATACTGTTTCACAGGACAGCATGACTGCCATGGTGACTGCTGCAAAGCTCACGCTGGGAGACGGACAGGAGGAAGCCTGCCAGTCCACCACCTTCAGGGAAAGAGCACCCACTCTCTTGGATCTACAGCCGGCTAAAGTGTAAGGCTGATTTCAAGTTGTTCAAAATTTATAATAATTTGTGCATGTGCAGGTGTGAAATGAAGGTGCTCAGGCATTAAGATGTCAAATACTGAGAAGGTTACAGAGCCTGGGAAACTCCATAATTAGGAACAGTGGAAGAGGGTTTTTGAAGACTGCATTTTTATTAGGCTTCTAAATCATTGGCTTCGATCTCTCCACAGAAACCCTAGTGGAACAGTTACAAATGGACCTGGAAAAATCTGACAGCTGACAGTGGCAGAGCCTAGATCCTTTAAGAGACAATTTTAAGATGCTCAGAGCTCAATTTTTTCAAATTTTTTTTAACAGAGTGAAGTCTGTGCAGTGAGAGAGGATTAAGATGAGGAAAATCTGTGTGGTTTAGAGTACCTAAAGACAGCTTCATAACACAAATGTGCCAAATAGTGTTCATCTTATGTTGCATCTTTTTATGTATGTAATACCCACCATAAGTATATAGTCATCATACTCCTGCCTCTCTGCAAGCATTGAGTCATTGTGACTTAAGTGTTCAGGGGTGCAGCCTGCATTGTATTCTTATATTGTTTTAATAAACTATTCAGCCTGAGGTATTAATACGATACAAACTGGGAACTTCCCGCTTAATTCCTTTTAAGCAGTACCTAATGATTCCTCAAGTTAGAGAATGCATGATTTTCACTCTTTCGTTATTTTAATCATTAAATGGATACCTTCAGAAGTAGTGTCTTTTAAGTGCATGCTACTTCTACTAATCCATTGAAAAATAACAAGGTAGAAGTGCCCCTGTCTGTAGCCAAGTTTTTAAGAGCAATGCACCTGTATACCTTCCAAGCCTCAACAACATGCTGTCAAGAGGAAAAGATCAAAGTACTCTGTTGAACTGTTAACTTTTGCACCACCAAAAGATTGCTTTGTTTTCTGTATTTAGCTCTTTCCCTCTTAATTCTGGCAAAGCAAGGCCTCAAGGAAAAAAACAAATCAAGCAGAATTCTAGCCATACAACCATGGTATTCAGAAATCACACCACCAAAAACCAGTAATAGAACAACCTTTCCACTATAAATCTTGTTACATTTGCAACCACTATGTTAATTTTGAGATTGAAATCTGAGTGTCTCGACATGATGTAGTAGTCTGAAGACCATAGGCAATGTTGGTCCCCTGACTCTTTCCTGTTGCTCATAGACTCAAAAAATGAGTAATGATTTTCAGCCTTTGATACCATTGTGCTCTGCTTTAGTATTTATTTTTTTGGTCAGTTTGAGAAAGATTCTCATTTAGCAAAGATACATTTGAAAGACAAACAGAATACTTACTTCAAAAGAAAATTAAGGGTAATTTTAAAAGGTAGTTGGTGAAAGACCTGCCTGTCTCAATTTCTTCTCATAACCAAAATGTTTAAATATATAGCCTTCATCATAAGGCTGATGAACTGTCTTCTGCAGAACTCAGCTGTCAAACAGTAGCTACAGATACTTAGTGCAGTCTTGCACTACTTGCTGAACAATATAATCACCTTTAACTGACTGGCCACCTAAAACTTGTAGTTACAATGAACTTATGTGGGCAATATTATTTAATTTCACGGTTCCACAGGTTACTTGGAGCTACAGCTATCAAAAAATGAAGGTATTGCAATTATCAGCCCTGCAGCAAAATGTTAGGTGTTTTGCTGCTTGGGTCCAATGCACAGTCTTGAGCTACACACACCTTATTGGAGGTCAGTCACCTATCATTAGAGCAATGTGAACTGCAGGACAGGCTGGCTGATGGAGCCTTGAGTCACGGTACGCATGTCTTATTACTCGATATATTGCACAGCTTTTTTGTTGGAAAGGAAAAGGGCTTTCTAAAGGAAGTCTGTCTTTAAAAGGAAAAACACAGTGGCCTGTTTAATGTGACTTGATTTAATTCTGCAGCTATCTGCTGTTTTAAACATTTTTTTACACAGAAAACATGCTAATATGCCTTCACTGCTCAGTAATTCTTTCTCAATTTTTATACTCTATGATATTTCATATGCTATTATTACTTGAGTGCATTACAATTTTTAAAAATGTTCTTTCTGTTCTCATCCTGTTTGTTTATTTGATACTAGCAAAAGATCACCTGTTGATCATGTGTCTGTTTATTTACCTTATGCAATCTTCAAGTATTTCTTTGCAAATATCCTGCTTGTAGGCTGAAGTGAGTAGTTTAGGAATATGTGCAATGACCACAATGTAGAAAGTAAGCACTTGCTAACGGCTACCACATGTGACACATCATATACAAATATGGATCCAATTTTCATAATAGAAATACATGTAACATTTTAATTACTACTGCCACAGCTTTTATTGACAATTGAATGCTAGTTAAAATAGATATAGAATCAACATGGAAAATTAGTCTTTTCTGAGATAAAGGGAAAGGTATGTATATTTCTAAGTCAAGGATGTTGCATCTTCAATTTTTAAAACTGGATTCTGTTCAGAGAAAGTGGCCATGTAATCAGTGATACTACTGATGCCACATGTTAAAGGAGAGAGCTGCATCTTGTTCTGTCTCAGGGACCCTATTTTTGTCACTTCTTAATTTATGGCTTTCCTTAGTCCTAAAAAAACAGGTACTTATAGGACTGAGAAATGCAATGGTATTATCTGAAAGAAGAAGGTTTTGTCATTGTTCTCAGCCCAGTATCCAAAGCAAAGACATCAGCAGCAAACAAGAAAACACTTCAAAACTATGAGGAACTGTTCGTCTTTTAGGTAAAGTGAGGCTGGATGTACTTTAAACAGAAGGAAAAAATATTCTGAGAATTAAGTCCTTATGAACTATTTAGGATACATGAAAGCAATGCCTGCAGATTTCACACAGAAAATTTTAAACACCTCACCTTCACTTCGAAAAAATAAATCTGATTTTAGGTTGGAAATTAAATTTTAGAAGCTTGGAGGAAATAATAACCTAGTGTCTCATCTTAAGCTTTTAATATTCATTGTTTGTGCTCTTTGGGTTCTCAAATACAGAGAGGAAAAAATAGAGTTGCAAACACAAAAATAAATTACAAAAGAGTGGTAATACCTTTAGCTGTCATTTTGCACTGTCTGTGAATCTCAGTACTGCACATCTCACTGAATTACTTTACCCCTGAGTAATTTGCTGTTTTTTCAAGAAAAAACATTCTGCCTTTGCAAGCAAAGCAGAACTTAGATGGAACTTTCATCTTCCCATAACCATACCTGCTTGACAGAGGTCCTTCCCTCCAGGTTAGAGCTCTGGATCCACATAGGATGTGGAGCTGCTCTTGGCTGTTTCAATGGGATCTGTCTGAGATGTTGACCAGATCCCAGGCCTCGGCACTGCACAACAGCCAACTGAACGGCTCTTCTGTGGGGCTGCAATCATTCTACAGCACTGTTGTGGGAAATCCTAAAATAACTTAGAAATGTTTGTATCGTTATTACTAAGTCTTCTTAATTCCTCCTCAGAAGACTGTCCATCTCTTTTTTTGTCTCTGCAATTGTATTGGGTTTGCATGGCAAGGTTTTGGTAGCAGGGGGACTACAGGGGTGGCTTCTGTGAGAAGCTGCTAGAAGCTTCCCCCATGTCCAACAGAACCAGTGCCAGCCAGCTCCAAGATGGACCCACCACTGGCCAAGGCTGAGCCCATCAGCGATGGTGGTAGCACCTCTGGGATAACATATTTAAGAAAGGGAAAAAGTTGCTGTGCAACTGGGCAACTGTAGCCAGGAGAGAGGAGTGAGAATATGTGAGAGAAACAACTCTGCAGACACCAAGGTCAGTGAAGAAGGAGGGGGAGGAGGTGCTCCAGGCGCCAGAGCAGAGATTCCCCTGCAGCCCGTGGGGAAGACCATGGTGAGGCAAGCTGTCCCCCTGCAGCCCATGGAGGTGAATGGTGGAGCAGATATCCACGTGCAGCCCATGGAGGACCCTACGCCGGAGCAGGCAGATGTGCCCGAACGAGGCTGTGACCCCGTGGGAAGCCCGCACTGGAGCAGGCTCCTGGCAGGACCTGTGGATCCATGGAGAGAAGAGCCCATGCTGGAGCAGGTTTGCTGGCAGGACTTGTGACCCCATGGGGGACCCACGCTGAAGCAGTCTGTTCCTGAAGGACTGTAGCCTGTGGAAGGACTCACGTTGGAGAAGTTCATGTAGGACTGTCTCCCGTGGGAGGGACCCCATGCTGGAGCAGGGGAAGAGTGTGAGGAGTCCTCCCCCTGAGGACGAAAGAGCAGCAGAGACAACATGTGATGAACTGACCATAACCCCCATTCCCCATACCTCTGCACTACTGGGGGGGAGGAGGTAAAGAAAATCAGGAGTAAACGTAGGCCCAGGAAGAAGGGAGGGGTGAGGGGAAGGTGTTTTTAAGATTTGGGGTTTTTTCTCATTATCCTACTCTGATTTGATTGGTAATAAATTAAATGAATTTTTCCCCAATTCGAGTCTGTTTTGCCCGTGACGGTAACTGGTGAATGATCTCCCTGTCCTTATCTCAACCCATGAGCCTTTCGTCGTATTTTTCTCCCCCTGTCCAGCTGAGGAGGGGAGTGATAGAGTGGCTTTGGTGGGCACCTGGCATCCAGTCAGGGTCAACCCACCACAGCAATGAAACAATTCTCTACTTAGCCAATGGCTTTTTTTTTTTCTTGAAACGTCCTTTCACCAAAGTCTGACATAAAGCACAAATCCAGACATCCTGAACACTGTGTAAAGTCCACTACTTTGGAAACTTATTCTTCCTGCTTCAGTCCCCTACACCCTACAAGTGGCTTACTATATCTGCTCAGGTGGCTTCAAATTTCAGTTTATGCTGAAGGTTCACAGATCCTCTCCTGCATCTTGCCTTGCCTTCTACTGTATAGTTCAGTATCTGTCTACAGTATGTAAAAGCAACATTATTGGAGATGTGGACATCGATGATGGAGATTTTCGTCTCAATTTTAAGATCCTTATGCCATGTGCTCATCCCAAGGAATTCAACCACCTCTCTGCTTGTGTCATTTTAACCCTCCAGCTTGCAGCTGCCTCCTCCTGAGCTATCCAATCTTTCTTGAGGGTCTTCTACTACTCTCATGTCCTTGGTGTCACAATAAAAAATAACTCCCATGTCAGCTAGATGACTAGAAGCAAATATCTTCAAAGGGGAGCAATCAGAAACAAAATGGTGATATTGATTGACCACCTGACAGGATTTGAGCAATTTGAGTTTTCTCCCGTACAGTGATCCATAAGAATGGAACAAGTTTGTCCACCTCACAGACCTCCTGCAACAAAGTGAGCTGCCATGACTGTTTTCACATGTCACTGTCAAGAGTTTGACAGTACTGACAGTCGATCAGAAATCTCCCCTTATCATTTAAATTGCCAGGCTGTTTTTTTTTAATTTCTTCCTTAGGGTATGCATTGCCTTCTGCAGTGAGAATTTCATTTTTCCTCTTGTAGGAAAGTAAAACTATGTCCCAAATCCTTACGCAAATGGAGAGCAATTTAAACAGAGTTATTAATACTACCTACCCAGTACCTGGAAGAAATACTAACCTCAAGGCTAGAAAATGAGTCTGTCTTGTTTAAATGCTGGAAAGAGCTCTCTGCTTTTGTGCTTGCAGAAGTAGACCAAACAAGAAGGATGAAGGATCACATATCAAACACAGTCCTAGGCTTGTCTTTTTTTCCCTCAGTTTCATCTTTTGCACATTTTCGGCATTTCAAGGAGATAAAGAAAGCTCAACTCATTGCTAAAGTGACACAAAACAAACTTGAGAAATTTGTCTTCCTTCTAGAAAAATCCTTTCAATTTAAATATTTATTTCTTCTCAGCATCTTTTTCTTGAGGGATTTCTTATATAGATCGTACAGAGCTGAAAACTGAAAACCTGCATTTAGACAGAAATCTCAGGAAAGGCCTTCTATACAAACTAAGCAGTATTACTTTTTTCTTCCTTCCAGTATGACAGGAAATAATTTTTCTCTTCCATTCCTTAAACAATGACACTAAAGCGGGGCTTCAGGGTCCCCTAAACACTAAAAATGAAGATGCTGTAATAGCTTTAATTTTGTATGATGAACCAACCTTCCTGCATCAAATGCCCAAAAAGGTATATTTTTCTGTTCACTATAAACATCTTCTGTTTTTCATTCAAGTATGATGACTATATTAGAGGTCAATGGAAACAAATGGGAGACCTAAGGAATAAAATTCCTATTATATTTGTGCACAAGTTCTTGCTGCAGACCATGTACTGTGAAAAAAGGTTAAAAGTGACTGATGACATTTTAATAGGTTTTCCTAGATTTCAGTGGCTGTTGTTTGTTTTCAGTCAATAATTCACACGGTTACAGAAGGCAACACCATCGATTTTTAGCGTAGCAGTACTTGGATAAAAGGATCGTGAAATGCTTCATAACCTTTTACCCACGCTGGGACAAATCCTGCCCCAGCTCACATCCCAAGTAATATCACTGATTTCGCAAAGGCTGGATGAGACCCAGAGAAATGACGTTGGAAGTAACGTATGTATAATCTGTATGAGAAGAGAAACGCCTCATTCACTTGTGGAGTACCAGGTGCAAGGAAGAGGGGAAGGACATCGTTTGGGAGCAAATGAAAATCTTACGCGCAGAATGATCCCATGCCTCTGTTGGAAAAATACTGACTCTCTTGAAAGGAATAAGGATTTTCCCATTGACATAAACAGTGAGTCTATCATGGCCTTCTGTTTTTTTCCACAAATAAGTCTTCGCTTAAAGGGCAAATTAATGAAAGTCACTTCTGTAGCACCAAGCATATCAGTAAGTTACAGGAAAATGTCTTTAACATGGCCAGGGTGGTTCATACCAAATCTACCAGACAGTAAAATAACAGGCAGATTTAATGAGGTGAATTCACAGTCAGCGGTTTTCCAGGAACCACGCATGACTCGATACTTATTATGATTTCCAGAGAAAACAAGTCAGTCATGTAATTGTACTTTCAGTTAATAATGATATGTGCAAAACAGCTTCCTCAGAGTTGTGTTTTCAAGCATTATACTTATGATAGGGACACATTTGCAGCAGATGGCTCCCAAAAGACCTTTGTTATAGAAAACTAAAGCTTGGTGATCACAATTTACTTTATTTTATGAAAAACATACAGAAAGCTTGGTGCCGTTTAACATGTTTCCATGTAAATTAACCTAATGAAACTTGTGATCTGAAAGACAGAAGATAAGGCAGCTTGAGTGGTCAGACACCAGGGTGAAACACCGTGATAACTAATGCTGTCTCTGAGGATCCCAGTATCCTGGATCCATCATTAACAAGCTGCAGGTGTTGAAGGATCTGTTGTAGTGCTGCCCTTCAACTGAAGGAAAATGATTTAATCATCTTCTTCTGAAGACTTATAACCTTATAGAGCCAATTTGAATGCCCTGGCCAAAACCTTTGAAAACATGTTGATGTGAACACATGATCTTAGGAATCCTTACAAAAATCACTGAGTACACAAGCTTTATAACGATCATTGGTTTTCTAATGAGCCTTATTGCAAGTATAGAAACAAGGGAGGGTGATCATTGTTTTGCCAGCTCTCTCCCTGTCCTGGTTTCGGCTGGGATAGAGTTAATTTCCTTCCTAGTAGCTGGTACAGTGTGTTTTGGATTTAGTGTGAGAATAACGTTGATGATAACACCCTGATGTTTTAGTTGTTGCTAAGTAGTGCTTATCCTAAGTCAAGGATTTTTCAGTTTCCCATGCTCTGCCAGCAAGCAGGTGTGCAAGAAGCTGGGAGGGAGCAGAGCCGGGGCAGCTGACCTGAACTAGCCAAAGGGGTGTTCCATACATAGAACATCATGTCCAGTATATAAACTGAGGGGAGCTGGCCAGGAGGGGCGGATCACTGCTTGGGCATCAGTCAGCAGGTGGTGAGCAATTGCATTGTGCATCACTGTTTTTTGATTGGGTTTTATTTCTTTTTATTTTTCCTTTTTTTTTGTTATATCATTTTCATTATTATTATTATTATTATTTTATTATTATTATAGTTAGTATTATATTTTATTTTACTTTAGTTGTTCAACTGTTCTTGTCTCAACCCATGAGTTTTACTTTTTTTTTTGATTCTCCTCCCCATCCCACTGGGAGGGGGAGGAGTGAGCAAGCGGCTGCGTGGTGTTTAGTTGCTGGCTGGGGTTAAACTATGACACTCCCCATTTGGGAAACAAACTTGAAGTAGTCAAAGTTCAACTTACCTACCATACAGGGCCAGGAATGAATGGAGTTCCTGCATGGATTTACTATGTTAACAGAATACTTCATTTAAAATTATTGAGTCAAGACATTCACCATTCACTCCAAAAGTACTATCACCTGAAAATAAAAACTATTGTAATGAAATTCAATAAGTTTAAAAGAATCTGCAAGGATTGGGACTGCACATTATTGTTACACCTTATTCTTTATTTATCCTCATCAACATATTGCTTACAGCAGCTTGGTGAAAGCTCTGTGGTACCTGAGCTGAGAGTAGCAGGTGAATAATGAAGTAGAACTATGGCAAGGCTTCATAACAGATTGGTTGTTCTTACAGGTTATAATTAATCTATTGTTGTTATTTTTCATAACTTTTCATTAGTGGTAGCAACCTGTAAAATACGTAACTCAATTCCTACTAAGGATCTGATAGTTTCAGAGTTAAAACAAGTATTTTTCCAATTTAAAGACATTTAAGTGTCCATCAGGCTGTACTATGATTTAAGACATTTAGACCCTGGCTGCCTGATTACATTAGTTACTAAATAATATGCATGATGTTCACAAGTAATCTAGCAAGTTCTTTTTTTCAGGCCTCATGATTTATAGGCAAGCTAGAGTGGTATGATTGGAGGTCAAGAAAAATGTCAGTGACCAAAATATTGAAGGCTTTCCTGATTGTGCTTGTGGCCTATTGCAGCACTTGTCAGTATGTTCATATCAGGCTGAAATGCTGCACTGTATCACTGGATATAACCCATTCTACCAAGTCTGTATCTCATCTTCCCAATAAATGTGGATGTGTTTCAACACTCTCAAATAAAGCTCTTACTGACATTAGCAGGAAAAGGCTCTGTTAACATGCTCTGGAGTTAATCAAGAGAAACCAGATTTGACTGGTGTAAGCTACAGGGTACAGAAACATCAAGAAGAAAAGCGACAGTGTTTTTCAGAATAAAAGCACATCTAAATGGCATTGATATGCCTCTTGTTAAGAGAAGAGTCTGAGAAAACCAGATGCAAGAGGCATGCCTCTCATTCTTCCATCTCCATTTTTTTTAAGTTGTCTGCTTCCTTTCCGATGCATGCTGCAAGTTGGAGTATTGGGCTCTAAATCCTCCAGGTGGCTTTAGGAGACTAAAGGATATGGGACTTCTAAAAGTAATGTCACTCTGCTGAACTTTCCCTTCCTGAAATGTTCTCCCTCACTCCAAAAGGATGTTGTTCACAGGACTGTTACATTAAAGCTACTTAACAACATGTCCAAGCCAAGCCATGACGTAGTTTCCAGCAGTGTACCTTCCCAAGCATTAAAGGAAAATAATAACCAATACTTTAAAAAAAATAGCCAGTAAAGTCTTTTAGCACTTAATGATACAATTGTCATATTCTTCCTGAGTTAACAAGAAAAGTTCTATGATGTTTATTTGGATCCTGGACATACCTAGGTATCTCCATATCTCTTTCTAAAAAGACAGAAAAAAAAAATCTTCCATACAAAAGAAATCACCGAATCACAGAATCATTGAGGTTCGAAGGGACATCTTGAGACCAGCTAGTTCAGTTCCCCAGCTTAAGCAGGCTCAGCTACAGCAGGTTGCCCAGGACAGTGTCCAGTTGGGTTTTGAATCTCTCCATGGATGGAGAATCCACAACCTCTCTGGGCAACTTGATCCAGTGTTCAACCACCCTCACAGTAAAAATATGTTTTGGTGTGTTCAGACAGAACCTCCGGTGTTTCAGTTTGTGTCCATTGCCTCTTGTCCTATCACTGGATACCACTGAGAAGAGCCTGGCTCCGTCTTCTTTACTCCCCACATCAGGTATTTATATGCATTGATAAGACCCCCCCTGAGCCTTCTCTTCTCGAGGCTGAACAGTCCCAACTCTTTCAGCCTCTCCTCATATGTCAGATGCTCCAAGCCCTTCATTGTCTTCGTGGCCCTTCGCTAGACTGACTCTTGTATATTCATGTCAGCCTAGTACTGGGGAGTCCAGAACTGGACCCAGCACTCCAGGTGCATCTCACCAGTGCTGAGTAGAGGGGAAGGATCATCTCCTTTGACCTGCTAGAAATGATCCCCCTCCTGCTGCCCAGGATGCTGTTGGCCACCTTTGTTATGAGGATGCATTGACGGCTCATGGTCAACTCGTTGTCCACCAGGATCCCTAGGTCCTTCCCAGCAAAGCTGCTTCAGCCACAGCAGTATTATATAGTATTAAAGCATTAAATACTATTAAAGAACCTGTAAATGGTACCATTTCTTCTGAGTGGGTTATTTTCTGCAACAGGAGACAGTTGCTTTAATTGTCTTCTATTAAGACAGACAAAGAAGATTTTACTGTCAGTTAAAGAATAAAGAATATTTAATTCTTTAAAATGGCAGCATTTGTGATATTATACCACAGGCTATATAGAGAGTTCTGCTTTTACTTAACCTACTAATATGCCTTTTGATTTACTTAAAGCCAGAATTGCTCACTAGGGATTGAAGACATCTGAACTGGAAAATGAGCCTTTCAGTCACTCAGTCTTGGCTCTAGATGAGAAATTAGTCTGAAGCGTGTTCACTGAGAACATCTTTCTCATTCCCCAGGGCTTCATTTATACGAACTGAGAGCATTAGTGCCCAGTGAGACAGTGAGAAACTGTCTAGATGGTATTTAGCCAGAAATTAAACCACTCTGTGTTTCCAAACCATTTTATTCAGTACAGAGTGGGGTTTTTTTAAGTAGTGTTTTTACAGGAAACATAAACGGAGGGTAGGTTAGCAGAGTATTACCCCCTCTGTTAGGACTGGTCTCTTGTTCTTATGTCCCAGCATGGAAAACCAGTACAGTTTTGCTCTGGCTTTTCTGCCCCATGTGCAAGATGCGAGGAGCCAGCTGTGCAAGAACAAGGCACTGTATATCCTGCCTTATTTGAAGTTTTCTGCCCCATGACACATCTGAGTACAAGCGGGAAGGGGATATCCCTAACACAAATGTGTAAAAGCACACAGACCCTATTCAGGTAGCAGTTACATCTAACCCAGAGCCTATAAATTCAGCAACAATCAATATAAAAGCACAGTCTAGTTTCTACCCCCTGGACAAGAATTGCGACCTAAGTTCTTCAACAACCAAATGAGCCTAATTGTTAGAGCTTTCCTTCAGCTTGCTGTGGTTACCCTGTGTCGTGGTTTAACCCCAGCCAGCAACTAAGCACCACGCAGCCGCTTCCCCTTCCCCCTCCCAGTGGGGTTGGGACGAGGAAAGGAAAAAAAGTAAAACTCGTGGGTTGAGATAAGAATAGTTTAATAACTAAAGTAAAAATAAAAATACACTGCTAACTAAGAATAATAATAATTGTAATGAAAAATAATTAAAAAAAAAAAAAGAAATAAGAAACCAGTGATGCACAACGCAATTGCTCACCACCTGCTGACCGATGCCCAAGCAGCGATCCGCGCCTCCCAGCCAACTCCCCCCGTTTATACACTGGGCATGACGTTCCATGGTATGGAATATCCCTTTGGCTATTTCAGGTCAGCTGCCCCGGCTCTGCTCCCTCCCAGCTTCTTGCACACCTGCTTGCTGGCAGAGCATGGGAAACTGAAAAGTCCTTGGCTTAAGATAAGCGCTACTTAGCAACAACTAAAACATCAGAGTGTTATCAACATTATTCTCACAATAAATCCAAACACAGCACTGTACCAGCTACTAAGAAGAGAGTTAACTCTGTCCCAGCCGAAACCAGGACACCCTGCCTTGTCTGGATTTACCTGATTCATTCTCCCTTAGCCATGGGGAAGGGGGACCAGCAGGGCAGGTCATTCCAGGCCTTCTGCTCTCAGTGGTCAGGGAGGATCCTGGCTCCTTAAATTGCAGTACATCTCATGTAGGTATTTACTGGTTTCTTCTGTGTGCCCTTGGCTTTCCATCTCAGCCTGGAGAAGTAACCTCAGAAATTTGGGCTCAGTTGGAATAAGAAAGGTATTTTGGGAACAAATTAGGACATCACTGGCCACAAATGATAGAACAGGTTGAGACATGCAAAATGTGTCAGTGTCTGGGAGACAGATGATGGGACAGAGTTTACCTAGAAGCTAAGAAGAAATGTTCCCTCCTGACCAAAAAAATTATATTTCCATGCAGAAATGTGCCAGTGTTGGCTCAAGAGCTTTACCAGTAAGCAGCAGAAATGCTTCCATGATAACCTTGCTTTGCCCAGTAAGCAGTTCCACTTCTGCTATTCAAAAAGCACTAAATTCATTCATTGCTACTTCATGATGCTGGTTTTGGTAGGATTCCTAGGCCCATTCTCTGACTTACACATAAAAAAGTAATGTATTTGGAGCTGGGCATTTTTGCTGTCCTGAGATCCACAGGGTCTTGCTTTTAAGCCACTCTCCATCTCAGGCTATTGCTCAACAGAGCACTGCTTCACGCAGGTTTCCCTGTGGCAGCATCAGGGTGCGATACTCAACTTCAAACTTGTTTTGTGGCTCTGTTGTTCAATGCCAGAGCAGCAAGTACTGAAATACCTGCCCTCTCCAGCGCCAGATCTGCAGAGACAAGCTGGAGATAGGAGGAGTTGGCCAGCCAGCTCCTGAAGTTTTGATGCAGCATTTTGGCAGTTATAAGCTATATCTTGACTTTTCCTATTCTGTCTCTTCTTAGTGACCCACTTGTTTCCTGGTTCATGTGGTATATGGGGGTTGGCAGAAGCAAGGAGAGTGACTGCACACCCATGATTTCCTTGCAAGAGGGAGTTATAACCACTGCGAAGAAAGAATAAGGTATTGAGCAGACATTGGAAAATAGTGTCAAGGTTGTTGGGGACACTAAAATGTACCGATCATGGTCTGATTGCGTCTTACAGAACAGATATTTCCTAGCTGCCCAGGTCATGCTAAAAGGAAGGCAGCCTAACAGCCTAAAAGCCCAAGCTTTCTACCTACCAGCCATTCGCATATATGGGAATCAGTCCTCAGGCTTGGGGAGTTGCTAGACAGTGAAAGGCTGCCAGCCAATTTGGGGAGCCAATTAACTGTAATTTGGTCAGCCAGTTTTGTGGAGGTGAATCCAGGCAATAATTCTTCTACAGCTGACATAACTGTACGGATAGAAACAGGTCTTTACAAAGACTCTTCTAGCACAAGGTAAGAGAAGACGATGCTGTATTCAGGGGTTGACCTGAGGACTCAGCCTTGCCTGCTGATACTGTCGTGGCACCCTGAGTTAACCAGGCTGCCAAGCACATGGCTCACAACCACCAGCAGATGAGGGCAAGGTGTCAGGCTACCCTGCATGTCTGGAAGGGGAGTCTTTTCAGCTGTCTGACTTACAGCATTAGGTCTGAAAAGCACGTCAAGCCACTGCTCATAGCATCTCAGAGAGCTGAGCAGACTGCTTCCTACGCATTTTGCTTGTCTAATTTATTAAAGCTCCTGATTTAATGAGATCTGTTTAGGTTCCAAGCCCTTAATAATGCAGGGCTCTTCCACAGCCATCCTTTTAAATTTCCACCACAAAGAGTTTATTCACTGACAGCTTTAAGCTGACTGATAGGTGAACAGTGCTCTCCGGGTGGTTGTCTGTCTTGTAACCTGACACATAAATGAACCCCTCTCTATGTATTTATATATATCAGATTGCTCTTGACAGAACATGTTATTCTGAAGTTCTTCAGTAAATACCGTAAGCACCAGCTGCTCACTATGTTCGCTACATTCTTGTTTTAAGAATTAGCTTATTGTTAAATGAGTGTTGTAAATAATCACTTCAGAGCTTTGGGGACATTTTATTTGTTCTGTCACATATATCAGCACGGCAATATTCATGCATAAGACAGATGTTTACCCATGATAGTTTACATAGACAGAGCTCCCAAATTCTGCAGTTTTGAGAAACAAAATACACTCATGAAAGAATAGTAAGCTTTGATATTTCCTCTCCCCTCACCTCCCTAAGCCTTTTAGGAAGACGGTTTCCAATTATGAAATGCTCATTAAAGCCCTGGTTTTGAGGCAATTAAGGCCACTCCCAAGCCAAGTGAAAGGGATCACTAAAAGTCATAGAGCCAGGCTACTCACAAAGACAGTAAAATCTTGTGTGAAAACAACTGAGGAAAGAAACACACATTCTTAAGACAGCAAGGACACTTTGGTGTGATAGGAAAGAACTTCATGTGGTCTCCAGAGTTTGAAGTATCTCAGACTTTGCTCAAATATGCTGAAAATCTTTGTTTTGAAAAGAGTTTGAAAATGGAACAATGATGCTCTTATCCCACATCCTTAGAAAACCTCTTGATCTTTAAGTAAATACATGAGGAGGACATGGACATCTGTTCCAGGAAAAAAGAATATATGCAACATGCTACGTATGTGCTGTTAGGTTTCTTTTTCCCCATTCAAAAAGGAAAAAAAAGAAAAAAAGAAAACAAATTTTCTTACATGTTAGGCTTCAAATATTCGAAGGCATTCAGAGTTTTAATATGGCGTCCCTGAGAAATGTCATTTACTTAAACACCCAGTAAGGATTATTGGCAAGTTTTCCCCAAACTCCTGTTTCCAGTGCAGGATATTTGTAAACCCAATCACCTGAATCAATTATCCTTTCTCAACCTGAAGAGCACAATGAAAAGTTAATAGGCTTACTTCTTAAGAAAGTCTCTTTCATCACGACTTAAGACTGCAGGATTGGATTCTGAGAATAAAAAGTGTCATTCAGTGACAACTACTGCATAAAATCTTGTCTTGCCCTGCTATATAATGAAATCCCTTGAACTTTCAAATGTGTTAAAAGTGTATTTTGTGTGTAGTCTTGGACTGAGAGCGTTTTGGACTCAGTCACTGGTCCTGCATACTATACATCACTTTGTATGGCCATTTTGAATTCATGACACGTTTCTGACTCTGAGTCTTTCCTTCAGAAAATTGGAATATGGAAAGCAATCTTCCTATGTAAAATGCTTTGGCAGTTAGAAATGGAAATAGATGAACTAACAACTAGCAACATATAATAGTAATATTAGTAACACACAATTTAATAAAAATTATTCTAGAACTAATGAAACATCTACTGTAGTATTTCTCAGCAGTAAATTTTTGCCTAACAGCTGTAGAAATATAAACACCAATTACATTTAGAAAAGGAAGACATTCAGATCGTTCCATGAATTCCATCTTAATGAAACAGCACTTTTTGGAAAAATTAAAATAATGTGCCAATTCTCAGTGACTACACCAAACTGTGTAGCAAATAGGTAGTTAGATTCATTCAGTAAAATCCTAACACTATTGAAGTAGGGTGAATTTTGACACTGACATAAAAACAAATATTCTTTCTCTGTTATTCAGAAAGATCCTTTCTGTTGCTTGTGCAAGGTTATAAGCATTCTTGAATGAGTAACATTGGGTTATTTTGGCACTGAAATGTCATATAAAAACAGAAAAACCTGAAACTTTAAAATTGAGAAAAAACAATAGCACACAATCTTATTAAACATTTCTTCAATATGAAAAATGGGAAAACTTTGTGTTAGTGTTTCTTTAAATCCACTTAAAAGATTTAACTAATCATTTAAATCAATTTAAGATCCCCTGTTCTACAGTATCTGTCTCTCCAGAGTGGCAACTCTTCCCAAAATGTGCTAAAAAGTCATGGAATTATTCATCAGACCAAGCATGAAATCCTAGTTACTGTACAGGGAAAACCTAAAAAAACCAATTTTCCATTGCCCAATGCTTCCAATTTTCTGTTTTTTTTAAAGCTTTAGTGCTGCTTTACAGATGTGTTTGGGGGGAAAAAGAAAAAGATAATTAGAATTCATTTTTTAGACAGTAACACAAAATACGCAAACCACAATACAATATACCTGTGAATATTTAAATTACTGTTTTCTTCAAAAGGAATGCATTTGTGACTACGTTACCACACAGTAGGATACCGTTTTAATAAGCTTGATTTAATTTCAACTACTTAAAACTATTTATCATCAAAGATTTTTGTTTTTTACCAAGGAACAGCAATGACAGAGGGAACTATAAGAATGTGAGACTGCCATTTCTCTGTCTCACATTTATGGTGGTTTTCGAATTAGGAGGGCTAGTAGTTTGAAAAGTTTTTGATCACAGCAGAATAGAATTTAAAAAACTGGGAGAAACACAACTCTAAACTTTCTGCAGAATGATGTCAGGCCCAAAGGACAAAGGCTGGCACTGTAAAAATCACAGAATGGGTTGGGTTGGAAGGGACCTTAAGGATCGTCTAGTTCCAACACCCCTGCATCAACACCCCCACCACCCCCATCCAACCTGCCTTCAACACTTCCAGGGAGGGGGCATCCACAGCCTCTCTGGGCAACCTGTTCCAGTGCCTCACCACCCTCATAATGAAGAATTTCTTCCTTACATCTAATCTAAATCTACCCTCTTTCAGTTCAAAGCCATTACCTCTTGTCCTATCACTACATGCCCTTGTAAAAAATCCCTCTCCAGCTTTCTTGTAGGCCCCCTTTTAAGTACTGGAAGGCTGCTATGAGGTCTCCCGGAGCCTTCTTTTCTCCAGGCTGAACAACCCCAACTCTCTCAGCCTGTCTTCATAGGAGAGGCACTCCAGCCCTCTGATCACCTTTGTGGCCCTCCTCTGGACTCACTCCAACAGGTCCACGTCCTTTTTATGTTGGGGGCCCCAGGGCTGAACCCACTACTCCAGGTGGGTCTCACGAGAGCGGAGTAGAGGGGGAGAATCACCTCCCTCCACCCACTGGTCAGACGTCCTGTGTTCTACTCTTTCACCTCTCTCTGCCATAACTGGGCCCAGTTCTGCTAGGAAAAGTTTTCATTTGCCTTTCAAACTTCTACACTGTCAAGAGAATTGTTAATATTATCATCTAATGCTTCTGGTTTTGTTTAACAATGAGAATAACATTGTACAGCTAAAATGAATACGTACAAATACATTAAACGTAACTTTTAGAAGCTTGAAGTAAACTGCCATCTTTGCCTGAAAAATACTCTCTTGACAGGGCAGACTTTTTTCTCTCATTCAGTTTTTCCTGAATGATACTGGATCTTGCATTTCATCAACAGCTTTTCCCATTTTGGATCGGCCCTAGTTTTAATTCACTTATCATCACAATTGTTGTAGTCACTATTATTCATACATATATACACATATCTTCCATTACAAATATTTCTAAACATAATTAAGCTGATTCATTAACTTCACTCTCTGATAGCTTAGTCACAGCTGACTTTCTGCTTTACACTCACTAATATAAACATTAAGTCAGGTAATCCCAGAGCCTGACCATTAAAAAAATCCAGTAATTGTGCAGAATCCAGCATCAGCTTCCTTCATTTTATAAATGTCTCCTCGGTTATTCAGAATCTTGGTGACTCCTTCATAGCACTAGTTCTTCATTTAGAATAGAATAGAATGGAACAGAACAGAACAGTACAGCTGGAAGGGACCTACAATGATCATCTAGTCCAACTGCCTGGACTTGTCATGGTTTGATCCTTTTTCTCTCCAGTTTTGATAATTTTAACTGAAGATCTAGATCTGCTCTTCTTCAAAAACTTTATTCAGGCTGGTCATGTCATGCCTGTGCCATTCCAGTAGCAATATGACAGTATCAATTGCCCCATGCAGATTTTGCTATAGTTTCCACTGTTGATATGACTCTTCCATCCCTCTCTTCCGCTTGTCCATCTACCGGCAGATCATTCTACCTCTGTTATCTTTTGCACTCTCCAATACGTTACTTTTTCTATCCTTGGGCCTTGTCACTTACCCCTTTCATCATGTTACCTTTTTATGGAACAGATAACCATTACTGTGAATTTTTTTTATTTCTTTCTACTTCTCTTCCTTCTCCACTGAAAACTTTATTCTTCAACTCTGTTTTCCTGCTGCAAGCCAGTCCTTCCTCTTCATTCTCCTGCTCTCACAGTCACATCTCTCCATGGTCCTTCTCTTCATCCAGTCAGGGATCCATTTTCCAGTCCTCTTTCTGGGCAGATGATTGTCTTTGCTGTCACCCCCTTCTGTTCATTTTCTCTGTTATGTCTCCAAATTCCTTCATTACCCTTACTGTCATCCCTGGCTACACCTCTTCTCCTCGTTAGTTCTTGTGCATGAGTTCAGTCAGCAATGCTGCATACATGTGAAATGTGATCTTTATTACCTTCACATCCAATCATTTCAGTTGTCTCCTCCAATATCCAGGACCTCGCTAACCATCGCAGTATTCTTTTCACAGTACTTCTTTTTAAGCAAAAAGAAGGTGAAATTTCACCTGAATTCCCTACTTTGGGTTTTCTGCAGCTGTGCTCTCTGGTCCCTAACCTCTTCTGTTATTTACAGTGTTTAGTAAGCTTTGTGCCTAGATCAGTTCTCATTCTCAGGCCCTTAGAATGACTATTCCTGATCAGAACAATAGTCCACTTAATTTGGTACCCTGTATATGACAGGGTACTGTGCTGCTTGGCTTTCTGCAAAGCAACTTTATTCAGCTTTTAGGAGGTTGCATACAAAGAAATTCACTTTCTGGAAAGCTTAGGGGAAAAACTAGGCTCACTATGACCCAAAGCCTGGTGCTTTTACAGGATTGCAATGCCATGCATTTTTCCACCTTAGAAAAGCCAAATTAGTGTTGAAATTGTGGTTTTAGAGACATAGTCTTTAAAAGACATAGTCTCTAAAAGACAAGTCTGGAAGTTTTACCATTCCTCACATAGTGGTTTGGTTCATGATGCATAAAGCAGCTTTATTGCTGGAAGAATATAGAAGAAGGTATGGGGCCTGTAGCTCAAATGTCAAATAAGGAACCTCTAAAGATGTGCTATTAGAGTACCCCCTGTTCAGCATCCCATTAGTTATTTGATTTTTTTCTAGCTAACTGGAGAAGGGACATGACTGGCTGTTTCTAGTAAAACAGTCCACACCACCGGATCTCAGACAGAAATGCAGCCCCTTAACGAGTCCATGAACTTTGAATAATAGAAAATCTCTTCATTCCTTTAACCTGCACCTAACCTTTATGTACATTAGGCTTGACACACACCCCTTCCCCCCAAGCAGCAGCTGTGTGTGCAATAGCTCTTCTTATAGCTCTCTAGAATGTTCTGAAGGTGAATATCTACATGGACATCCATGCCATGCAGCTGCAGTAATTTTTGGCTGCTTTCAGCTTACCCTTAAGACATGTCTGTTCTCAATTTGTTTGGAAGGTCCTCCTTGAAACAGAGATAATCTTTACTTCTTTTCCAAGGCTAATGCTTGTCTAAATCGTTTCCATCTTTCTTTCCATGTGGTCTGTGCACTGCCATGGCTTTGCAGCTCTCCACAGCAGACTGGACCAGGAGGGCTTATGGTCAGAGCCTGCCCCCAGCTTGTTTTGCAGCTGTGGAGAGCTTGCTCTTATGTAATCAGCATTTTCCCTGTAACCCTTGCTGCCATCAGGAAAGATTTTGATTATTTACACAAAAATTACCTGATTCATGTAACTCCTT
Source organism: Gymnogyps californianus (assembly GCF_018139145.2). NCBI lineage: Eukaryota > Metazoa > Chordata > Aves > Accipitriformes > Cathartidae > Gymnogyps > Gymnogyps californianus. The sequence goes on along the minus strand of NC_059473.1, from coordinate 91,714,662 downwards.
GGAGAGTGTTGGGTTTTTTTCTTTCTACATGTTCACCTCATATAGACGAGTACTTCTGGCGATCTGGAGGTCTGTGGTTTAATGTCCTTTAGGAGATTAATGATGTATTAGAAACACAGAACCTGGGCTATTTGCCTGTTAGCTGAACATGTGAATTCAGTGGTTTTGGGAACCAAAGCAGACAAAACCAAATCGGGATATTCAGGCACCTTCTACAGTGACCGGTATGGCTGGGGCACAGTCACAGCTCACTTGCAGAGTGACTGAAGGTGTAGCATCATCCCCACTCAAAGCAGAAATATATATTTCCCTAGAAAACACCTCTTCACAATAGCGCTTCTGCAGGAGATAGTTCTGAAAGCAGGACAGATAAAATAAAGGGGTTAACTTTATAAAAAAAATTGCTCCCTCAGTAAATGAGCTACTCAGATTGTTTGTAAATGTACAGATAGTGTTTAGATTGCAGAGTGCCTCACAGCAGCTCCATTTCATCTTCGGAAAAGTATCTTACACATTTTGTAACACTATCAATAATGAACAATACTTGGTAAAATCAGACAAGCGGGAAACAATTTGATATTGATAACATGAGACAGTGCAGTATGCAAACATACATTCACAGATTGTAAATCCCCCTGATCTGTCTGCAGAATCAAAAAGCTGAATGGACTTCAAAGACCCTAAATATTTTAGCTAATCATTTAACAGACTTCTTACAATTTTAATGAAAAATATAATTTACCAGAATTACAGTTTAATTAATTCACCCTCAGCATACTCTTTTATATGATAGCTATCAGATCTAATTATTTCCTTTCTATTTGAGTTTAATAAAAAAGGAATTGGGCCAATATAATTGCTAGAGTAAGTCTAGCTATAGTAGAGAAACACAGCTGAGCTTTTATGATGCATCTACAGGGGCACCAGTAGCTTAAATTGGGGAAAACTGTACTTTGGAAGAAATCCAGAAATTTTAGTGGAAATAAGACCCGCTCAAATACTTCTACATTTTCACCAAAAAGCTTCAATGCAGCAGATCTAAACCTCCATTTAAACCAATGAACACTTGTGTACTGCGATTGGAAAGCAGCAAGGTACACCATTCAGGACCTGAAAATGAATCTGACTTAGCTGTTACAACCCTGTAACAAAAATTTAAATCACAACTAGTGGAAAACAATCTGGTATCTTCAAATGTCTCAGTCATACAGTGTCTTGATAGTATTGTTGGTCAGGAATTTTCTGTCAGACCTGTTTTTACCATTGGTGCTGCTCAAACTCTCTGGTATTTTCACTAGTATAAATAAAATGAAATAATAAATTTTAAACTACTTGATTGTGAATTTGCATTTGCTTTTGATGCTGCGTTTCCTCAAGGCACTTTGGCATTCCCCCTGGCCCCTGGCTTAGAAAACACAGCACAGTCTTACCTCTGATCTAGCAGTACTGCACGTCCTGTGAGTGATGCAGATGCACCAGCAGAGATACAGTCTCCAATGGCCACCTGAATTACACCTTTCTGGAGACATGGCAGCAACAAAGATGCAAATTAATGATGAAATTACTAGAAAAGAAGCGTTTTCCAAGAAACCCTAGGAAGATGGCAGGAACAGTATTAAACTCAAAATGACAGCATGAACTGTTCTGTTTCGTGAATGCCTTAAGTATGTTGTTTTGATAGAAAATATCAAACAGAAAGTTTCACCATTTCCTAATCTTCTTTTTCTTCCCTGCAGAAATACTAGCATTTTCTATCAGAGAGAAAATTTAGTTTTCATTCTGCAGTAGTCATCAGTAAGTCTGGCAAAGAAAATTTTGTTTGCAGCACAAAAGTCTTAATGTTGATGATATCCCTAACTTGAAGGGCCAAAGGACTTCGGTTTTGGTTTTTTTCCCTTGTCTTCAGAACATTAATTTCACATTCTTAAACTCATTCGGTGCTTCTGCAGATGGAGACATATTAGTTGTCTTCGCTCCCAAGCACACTCCCATTTTTCCTCTTGCTTATGTTGCCTTTCTAGTTTGACAATACAGCTTCATGCCTTCCTTGCAGTTCTCCACACTGCTTAGTGGAGTTTGTAAAGATTTGCAAAGACCAGGCTCATTGTTGTTTCAGAAGGAATGCCTTTTTCTGTCCATTATGCAGTAAAATCTCTTTCTTTGCATTCTTCAATGGTCTTTACAACGTTATTTAATCAGTCCATTATCCAGAACATAAAGTCACTTCAGTCGTCTTTCTCAAACACTCTAAGCGTGGCTCAACGCCAGCAGGATGAAAAAGCTGTATGAATCTTTAATCTCTGTATTACAACTCATTTGTCACCCTTTTATTCTTTCTTTTGAGTTAAAACCATTGCTCTGTGTACTCTTAATCAAGCAGCAAACAAGTATGACATACCTGGCATCAGTTTCACTTGAAAAATTTTCGCTTCGCATTGGCTTTTCTACACAGAAATTAAATGGGTCACCTGGTCTTTAATAAAACTGCCTGCAGCTCATCACTCTGTCAAGTTTAAGATTAATCAACACTTATTTACTTCAAACAAGAGTGGAGGCTGGATTTTTAAAAACACTCAGCAGTAGTCCCCTCCTTGTCCTCGTTGAAATCTATTGGCTTCTGCCGCTGATTTCGATGACCTCAAAAAGCCATTTTAGAAATCTCAGTCTCTGTGCTTTATGGCCAAGGTTAATGGTTAAAGAACATCTTCACACAATGACCTGGGTCATTTCAATATCCAGAACACTGAAGCTTATAGTCATTTCCTTTCCACTGAGGTCCCTTCCAACCTGGTATTCTATGATTCATACAGAAGTGTTGATATCCTCTCAAAAAGGCTTTCAGATTATTTCCCAAATTTCTCCATGAACGGCAGAATCCAGTGAAATATGACAGTATGAACATTTCCATTATCCATTTAAACAATATTTTGAGTGGTCTGCAGTTTTGATACCTCAACAATTTCTGTTTCAGTGCTTGCTACTGAGAAAAGCAAAATCTCTGCAGAAAAGAAGTCAAAGCATTTTGATAACTCTTTTGTCATCGCATATGGCTCAAAACTCTCAATTTGCCATAGCATTGTCTTTAAGAAGAATATTATGTGAGAATCAGAAGATATGGGAAATAGGCACATTTTACATAATTAACGGGTTTGATGTGTTTAATTTTGTCTCTTAAAATCATGTCCTTCCTTTTATCTCTAGGTAGGCATACTCATAATGGCCAGTCTCCAGAAACTGAAATCATTTAGGCCTGTTAAGGAGTCCTGAGAGTAGCTTAAAGATCAAGACATTTTACTAAAACACTTTTTAGATTCTTTGTACCTGTCTTTTGGTGTGAGAACCATTTGGATGGACATATCCAAGATTTTGTCTCACAAACTGAAAAACTGTCTGTTTAAAAAAAATCTGAGATCTTTATCTTGGTGCAAAAATCCAGAATCTGAAATTTTAGAACAATACTTTAAAAAATTGCATGAAAATAATAAGAAGTGGAAATATCATATCATACAATTTCCAGAACCTCTCTAATCTGCTATGTTGTTGGCTTTCCTTCATTCTTCTTTCCTCTAGGTGAGAAAATATTAAAAGTTGCAGACTACGAGTTTTCATAAGATAGTAACATCCCATTCTAATTCCCCCCCCTCCCCCCCAGAGAAGAAAGAGTTTCTAAATGCAGAACTCGGCTCTTTTACTTCATTCACAGCCATAAATATCATAGATGTGATTCTGTCCTAGGGGGACATGCAACGGGACTTCATCCTTGCTATCCCAAAGGCTTTTTCCAGGGAATAACAGAATTCAGGTCCAGCTGAGGTTCTCCTGCAAGGCTGCCAGTGAACATTGTTCAGGAATTGCACTGAATTCCCTGGGGTTACCTGGGGAAAAAAGGCAATCTGGTCCATTGCCACTGGCTTCTTCATTAACCTCCATCAATCTTAACATTTACACCTGCCCTTATTTTCCTGCTGATAGAGCCTTGGCAATGCTGGCACTTTCAGGGCATTCCTGCTGGCTGGGCTTTCCTGACAGCATTCATTAACAGGTAATTTGCCAGTTGCTCTGAAGGACCACGTTGTGTTCTGTGGTTTAAAGATCTCTAACATACACCTGTTGTGGCTAATTGAATTTTACTAATCCTTGCTGTAGTTACTTTCATTAAAGGATACTTGCAGCCTTTTAAAGGAACAATTAAAGCACATCCTTTTCCACTTGCAGATTAACAAAACCAGCCAGCTTTTTATCCAGCTATGCCGTTCTCAGATGCTGGAATCACACATGCCTTTCTTTCGCTGTGAGGCTTCCAGCAGGGTTTTTTTTTTACTTTGTTTTTACTGCCACTGTTCATTATTTAAGATTGAGTTTCAGAATTACAACATTCCAGCTTCTCAGTCCAAGTGCTGAATGTTTATGTCCTTTACGTGCAGTGCAAACTGTGTTCTAAGCAATGGTTCATAGTATTTTTATTCAAGAATCACCACACCTTTGGGGAAAAAAAAATGAGGAAATATTAGCAGTGCCTTTGGTTGATGTCCATCCATGATACAAATTAGGCTAAACTTTCAATATTGTTTTCATGCCATTTGGTATTTTTGTTACATTTGGTAGAAATCTGTGTGTGGGATTTTTTGCAGTCATTCCACAGGCCACTCCCCAATAGTGCATGGGTCCACTGTAGTTCACTGAATACAGATTAAGGAATTTTTATCTGACATAGCTGAACCATAAGCCAGGCAAGTCTACTCTTGCAAATACAAATGCAGTGCTAGACATGAGAAAAGCAAGAACTTTCTCATTTTTTAAGCCATTAAAGTGGGTCTGTGTCACAGCCCTTCCTATTTAAGAATATATTTCAATTTCTTTTTATAAAGCTATAAAGCTACTAATGCCTGATGCAGTTGAAGCTCTCCCACTGCCTCCAGAGAAGAGGATTTCAGCCTCAGTGGGCACCTGATGCATCAGAATTTCTGATGTCATCTCCCTTTTTTCCCTTTTTTTTTTATTATTATTATTATTGCAAAGCTTAAGAAGTCGGTTTGAGTGTGCAAGTTAGTTTAAACATAACCGTTACTATAAGAGAATTTTTTAAATCTGCCTTCCTACCCCTTTATGTAATAGTTCCCATTCTCCACGGTCATAATTTTTTGCCTGTGTGAACGACGCAGGCAGTGCAAAAAAAGTTATAACAAGACAGTTAGAATCAGTGAAATTTCTGTGATGCTCTCTAGTACTATGGTGGTCCTGTCAGAGTTGTCCCCAAAATAGTTTTTACAAAGTCTGCACTTATCAACCAAACCTGGAGAGAAACACTCAGGATTATACAGAGAAGATGATACAAAAACTGATATGGAAAGCTGTACTTTGGCATGGAGTATGCTGGAGAGGTCTGGAGGTGAAAGCGCCTTTTTGCCCCATTTAAGGTTTTATACTTCTTTGGCATTTCTTTAAGCATCGGGGACAGCTGTGTCCAGCTGCATGGCAGGATTGACTACCCTTTTCCTGCCTGATGCCAGCTCCAGTAGCAGACTCCAAGGTGTGAATGGTTTGGGAAGGCAAATTCAAAAGTCTCCTTGCACTTCAGTCTCCTCTATGTCCTTACATGTCAGGGCATGCCAACATTTGCGTGCAGCGAGTGTTTCCCCTCATCTCTCCTACCTATGGGGTGGCTTGGCTGAGCGGGTTGAGCCTCTCACTCCCAGCAAAGAGCAGGGCACGGTTCTTGCCCTGACATGGAAATCCTGGCCACTGCTCCCCACGGCTCTGGTGAGTAATAGTTTAATAAAGTTATGGTTTCTTGCAGTGCCATGTATTTTAGTGGTCTCACGTTTCCCAGTTTCTGCCATTTCCTCTCTCCCAAAGTCACTTTCAGGCTTGGAACAGGAATTAATTGCAATCCTTCTGTTAGGAGGGCAACAGTGCTTGCCAGATTCATTCAAATTCTGCTGCTTCTACCCAAAAACTGCCTCCAACAGCCTCAAAAGAACAAAGTGAGGAAGCTCTGCTCTTAGAAACTCCATCACCTACTCACTTACTACTGCAAACAAATATTAAGGCAGATTATGCTGCCAGAATTGAGAATTGTACCGTTCTATCATAGCTGAAGAAATTCAGCTTGGTGCTAGGGAAAAATGTAAGAACCTCAGGAGAAATGGAGAAGAAAAGGAGTCAGAAGGGGAACAAAGTTAAGGAAGAGAATTTGGCTGCAACAGAATAAAAATTGAAAATAAGTAAAAATAAAATCCTGCCTTTGACAAGGAGGTTTGAGCTAAGAAAATCATTGCTCTGACATGCCATCTTCACTGTTGCCTGCTGTCAAAACTTCAAAATTCAAAAAATTATTTCCCTTCACAAGGAGACAGAGAAATTACATTTTAGGTTTGTTTCCATCTATAACTCAAAATAATAGGCCTGTCAGGTAAGGAGCTGCTTTAAGTTCTCTTTTGCTTCCTTTCTTTTTCTTCTTCACTCCTTTCTCTTACCTATGAGATTCGACTGCAAACACTTGTGTGAAGGGATGTGGGGGCACATATGTTGGGCAGTCCGTTTCGAGTCCCAGGGAAACAACAATTAATTCGGCACTCGAAGAAGTGAGTGAAATACTGATTTCTGTTACAAAAAGCACCAGAAATTCAGGGACAGTTGCTTCTGAAAAGATCTGGTGCTACCATGAAGTAAAGATTTCTCAGACTCCACACAAAAAATTGAACAATTGTGTTGAGTGACTTGTGAAAGATTCAGGATAGTAATGTAATCCTTTACAAATTTGTCCCTAAAAAAACTCTATTTCCTATTGACTGCCTTTTTTTGTTTTTAGTTTATGATGACATTCAGAAGACTTTGTCTCCCCTTTTTAGCTTTTAATGCTGAGACATTTGCTCTGTCTTCCACATTCTCAATTTTTCAGTCCTTTTGCCCCCTTCTTTTACATTATGTTAATAGCATGAGGTTTCTTCTGTGAGGTTTCCTGCTTACTTACCACAGAGACAGAAAAATAAGCCAACCTCAGACCTTGAGTGGCCACTCCTAGCTGAAGAAGCTGGGCTTTCCCTCTCTGGTTGGGGCAGCGGTCTGGTGCAGACCACTGGGGTGGTAGGAAGCAACAGTCATCAGACTTTACTGTTCCTGGGCCAGGGGAGAGCAGGTCTTTCCGCTTCTTAAACTGTATTTTCCCACCATGGAAGAAATCAAATGGACATGTGTATGCTATACCAGCTTTTCTCCAGATGTTAAAAGAGCCCATCAGCATTTATTTTCCCTCTGAATACCAGACAAGTAGGTTGTGCTCCAGGAATTTTTTTTTTTTTCTCTTTTTACCTCTATGTCACTCTGGGTTTGCATTTCCACCTCCGCACTCAGGATTTCACACTTATATGTGACAAAGCCTTTCTCTGAGAATGACTAAATCACCTGATCTCCGTGGCAACTTGCCTTATGGGACTGCTAATTAACTGACGTCTGGGTTTACAGAGAACTGGCATGTATTATATTTCTTTCCTAGAAAAGCCAGTATCTCCCAAGCCATCCTTTTGCAGCCAGAAAAGGCTGCAAACTCTTCAACTTAATCTACGATGCAGCCTCTCCAATATGTTCATCTGGAGACAAATGAAGCACTTCTAAGCCACAGTACTGGCAAACTTTTCTTGCCCGGAAACCAAGGAAAAACCTCATACTTTATTTGGTAACACAGCTCACTGAGTTCTCAGCAGGGGACCAATCCAGACCTAGTTACCAGTTACCTACACCCTGTAGGTGTATTTTCCGAATTAAATACCATGACCCTTCTATGAGATATAGCCTCCAACAGAGAAAACAATGAGCCTCAGACCTTCATTAAGCAGTGTGTGGCTAAACACTGCTTTTTCTTCCTCAGTTTATAATGTGAGGCAGCTGTCTGGTGGAGAGACCAGGAGAAACTGGATGAAAAGATGCCAGAACTGTTTGCTTCCACTCCAGCCACTCCTAAAAGATAGCTTTAGTAGGCAAATGAAACAGCGAGTTTGAACACAAGCCTGGTTTTGTCTTTTGTTTAACATGAATGCATTTAGTGATACACCAATACTCTTCCTAAAAGCATTTTTTTTGTTACAAAAAAGAATACAAAGAAACAGAAACCTGAAAACATTCCTAATATTTATCTTTGCCTGAGCTGTCTTGCTGCCATTTCTTCTGCAGCTGTTTTTCACAAGCTCTCAGATTTGTCTTTTCTTGACTAGGAAGTAAATCTCAGACCCACATTTGAGTCAGATCTGGAAATGCTATGGGAGTTCCAAACAGTGTGAAAACATCAGTTCGGATCCTGAAAATAGTTTGAAAAGCACCTGTCTGTGGGCATCAGATGTTGTAAAATCCATGATTCCAGAGCACTTCAACACCAATTAAAAGTCCTTTTAAATGTATCAGCTGAACTTGGCTATTCAGCAAACTCTGCTGGAATTTTCTTGGGAAAATTTCTATCATTCTCTGCACTTTTAGTGGTCACATATAGATGCAAAAGAATCATCTTTAATTAAAGTTGTGTTTACTTCTTCTGATCTAAGATACCACAGTCCATGAACAGTCATTTCATCATCCCACAATGTAGTTATAAAATTGTTTGCTTTTTAGAGCAATTCCTGCAAGAGTTTTAAGATGTATCCTTTAAATTTTTTTTGAGAGTTGTGACTTATAGGACCTTATTTCAAAAAAATATTTATTTTAAATATATCCTGGCATTTTTGTCCTTCCATTTCTGGTCAGTATCTGCATCCTTTCCACCCTCACACAAAGTATGGTAATAATATTTCATTCAGCTTTTCTACCAGGGGTCATATTTGCAGTATCTTCAATATACTTCATTTTGACTCAGAATAAGATATACTGCTCAGTAATTTCATGAGCATCCTGCCTGTTATCTTCTTTCTTCTGAGAGGACTGTATATTTTTCCTTGTGAAAGGACTGTATATTTTTCATTGTGACTTTGAGGAAGATATCAAGTGCCTAAGGGTGGTTGCATGTTTTACTTGGCAGCTGTTCAACACAAATGGCAGAACAAACATACACACAAACATACACATACATTATTTTAAATAATACTTCTTTTAGCCATCTTATACCATCACTGCCTTCTCTGTTGAAAAAAAAAAAAGAAGAAAAGAATAGAGTATACTATCTGTGTTGGTTTCACTAGAAAGCAGCATTTTATAACAGACTCTCAGTGCTAGTAGGAAAGCTGCAACTTAACCCATGTAATCCCATGAACTCCTCTCTCACCCACACAATTTTATAAGAAAAAAGCTGAGATGGCACATGAAGGAGCCCAAGAAACTTTGATTCTGATCTTGGAGAATTCAGAGATTAACAGAGACAAGTAAGCACCATAACAGCCAGCTTGCCATAGCCCTTTGTGAAAGAAGAATGTGAAACATCTGTGCACAGGGTGGATGTGAACACAAAGGAGAAGAGCCAGGGAGGACATGACCCTTCTAAAAAAAATTAGAAGGCTCTGAAAGTCTTCAGAATAGTGGCAACAGAGCTGGACTTGTCCTAGATATCCCAAAAGTAAAAGAGGGAGGGAAAGATGATTGGTCACTTTTACAGGAGGGAAGGAGGAAACCTCCTTGCCAGCTGAGCTCACAAAATGTGGAGGTTCCTATAGGAGGAACCAGATGGTTTTATAGAAGAATTAAGACTCTTGAATAAAGTATCCCATGTGGAGAGCATTTAGAATCTCTTATTTAAGACTAGATTGCAATGGGAATACGGAAATCTTACAATGAGAAACAGGCCAGAGTCCTGAGTCAGATTTACAATAAGAAAGACTGTGGGACAGAACTGGGCCAGGAAGCAGGTCCTGAAACCAAGAAAGCAATACTGCACCTGGGTTACTTCAGACCCACATGAAAAGCTGGGTCTAAAGAAAAACCTCAGCAGAAAAATGAGCAAGGAGCATGAGATTGCCAGCAGCATTGTGGAGGATTTGAGAGTTGAGAAGCAACATGCTCCACCTTTGGACAGAGGTGTCACAATTTCATGAAAATGTTTTGCGGAAGCCTGAAGAGCAGAATTGTACACAGCTCTGAAGGAACAAAGTATAGACATCCTTCACAAAAAAACCCAGTCATCAACAACGGTAACTGACCAGAATAGCTATAACTTTTGAAGATTTTATCACCTGAAATCTGAGTGGAATATTTTCCTTTGGAAACTGGACACTGGCACACCAGTTCATGTGTGTTAATTGTGGTAACTAGCCTAAGGAGGAAACTTAGATTGAACTCAGACAGGCCAACCTCACATCATACGATAGGCAAAGTATTCCTACTTTGGGTGCATTTAAGCTAGATTTAAAGGTAAAACTTAATCTTGGAAACGTGAAATTTATAGGTACTTCAGGCGATAGGATGTCTATTTGAGGACTGAACATATATCAGATACAAGGTCTCCTTAAGGGATGGCTTACTGCAAAAAAATGGGAGCCCATGAAGAGCAATTCCCTGATGACCCCAGGGGCATTGAAAAGCTGTCAAGCAAATATGAAATAATGTTGACAGAACCCAATATTTTTATCGTACTTATGACCAGAATTATCTCTGCGGTTGTCAGACAAAAAATTAGATCAGGAATTAGAAAAATAGGATAAACTCAGGACATAAGAAAATCAATAAAATTGAAGACCCTATGGGATGGTTTAATTCTCTGATAATTACGGAAAAGAAGGATAGAACCCCTTCTCTGTTCATCAGTCCTAAGGAGCTAGTAATGTGTAAGAAAGGAACATTTTCCTATACGTTCAATGAAGAGCTTTTTAATAAGCAGCCAGATGCTGCAACCTGATTCTGATATGTTCCCCTAGAAAAAGTTTTTGTTTGGTTATCTTCCATATTATGTTCAGGTCCTAAAATATTTTGGAAAAATATATGACTTTTATTTGAAGATAATAAAGTTATTAGTATTAAAGTTATATTATACAGCTGATGAGACAATATGGTGTAAAAAATAGATCAACACAGAGATTCCAAAATAACTGTGAATGACTTGTGATGATGAATTAAAATTCAGTAAACAGTAAGTAAATTTATGGTCAGTGAAATAAACTACCTGTGCAGAAAAAAAAAAAGACTGTACAGCTTCATTTGTCATTCTGAAAAGGATTATATGTCAGTATTGGACTATTCTACCAACTATGCAGAATTAGCATTACTAAAGAACACATCTTTTGAGCATGCAATTTCATATCAGAAAGTTGTATTTGTTAAGTATAGAACACCAGCTGGGTATAAGAATGGATAATGGATTGCAATATGCTATGTGTTTAAAAGTTTTAAAAATGAGTAGGATTTTAAGAATGCTTCTTCACACCCAGGTACCCAGAAACTGATGAGGATTTTGGCAAATTGTATCAAAAACAGTTGAAATTATGCTTTAAAATTTACAAGTCAAATTCAGTTTCAAATTTAAATTCACACTTCTAAATGAAGGCATCATCTTTGAATCCAGGACCACCATCTCCTGAAATGGACATTCAGAATTCAAATGTCTGATTGTGAAATCTTGGATGTTAAAATCAAGATACAGAAAACATCATCAAATGTCATGAGAAAGTGAAGCACAAAATATTCTTCTATGAAGGGTCAAGTAATTTAAAGCCTATGCAGTCACAAACAGTGTATACATGTGACTTATGAAGCTGTTACTTGTTGCTATGAGGTTATTATGAAACCAAGGCAGATATAGAGAAGGGATCTATGTTCATCCTATGAACAAATATTTGTCCAAAAATGAGAGGAATCCTGGGACTCTGAGTCCTGAAGCTGAACTGAAAGGGACAAACCAAAGGAAGGAGAGCTCCAGTGGGAAGCTCTGAGCACAGTAATGCAGCATGCAATCTGAGTCATCTCTTGGTGACCTGCACAATGAATGGAAATGTGTGTTCTTTTGTACCAGAGGAGTGCAAACTCAATTACTCATTAAAAATAAAATAAATAAATAAATCCCCTTGCTTTCCTGAAAACTCATGATTTTTCTTTGAGAAAACACAATTATTCTTGAGGTACATTTTAATAAAAGACCTATCGTTCTACAAAGTTGATTATATTCAAATTGAAACTAGGGTGGCATAAGGAACAAGCTAAGAAATCCCCTCACATGTCAGTTAATCCAGGAGTGAGCTCACAAACCTCCTTGAATAAATGTTGCAACGAAGCTGGTAGATCTGAGCTTATCACTTTTGGGACAATTGTAAGCTCTATGGTTACAGCTTTTATGCTTCACTGGCTTTTATACTAACACTACGGCTCAACGTGTGCTTTTACATGTGGGTACATTAATGCCACTATTTTATGAATTCACATACAAAAAATATGGGTTTGTCTGTCTGGGAGAGACTTCCTACAGGAAGCAGAGTAACCACTGTGACCTATGTCACATTCACAAAGTAAGCGTGATCCGTTTCTCACTACAAATTAGCTTTCTGGTACAAAACTAGCTTTATCCCAGAACCTCAGACAGACACTATATGAATGTTAATGCCTGAATGGATTCTGTCAACTTTTTGTTATAACTTATAACCTTTGCACTAACATTTAGTAGTACATTTTGAGTGCTAAATCCAAAGAACTGATCTACAATGTGCACTTATATTAATACTGAATTTTAAATGATCTTTACCCACCAGCTAGTCAGAAAACTAGTGCTGCTAGTGCTGTACTTAAGCAGCTTGAAAAGGCTAAAGTTTAAGGTCAGAAATCCAGCTATGTGTTAAACAATTGAGCAAAGCATGCTTTCTGGAATCAAAATGCTACACATTTAGTGTGGTGTGGATCTTGTGTTGTGCATTTCCTGAGGCAGTGGAAAGGATCCATCCCCTTATGAATGAATCCAACCTTCAGCATTGGACTTCTTCCTTCAGAAGAGCCATTACTGGCCACCCACCCACTGCAAGTGCCTTTAATCACAGTGTGGAGCTTTGGAAAGTCTTTGTATCCTGCCCTGCTCTCCTTTGAGTGTTGTGGGCCAATATGGACCGACACACGCAATACATTTTTTAAGGCTAGGTGGAAGCGGGCATCTGGTTCATTAAGTTATTTAGTTAAGGACTATTCAGTACAAAACAAATAAAAAATAACAAGGGAATTGATAAATGGAAAGGAAAAGGGAAGTGACCATAACAAAGACCAGAGCTCTTTGGCCACTGATTGATGGCCATTAAGGGAACTGCTCAGGCACATCCTTGAGGAAGGTCACCTGAACTGTGTAATTAATTAAGGAGGGGAAACATGATTGTCATGAGCGTTTGGGGATATTTCAGGGGACTTCTGTGAAACTTGTGATGGGCTTTTGGAAGGGTCTTGTGGGATTATGTAAAACTTATCATGGGATATTTAGGAAAATGGCCAAAGGAAGGGAAAAGGAAGGACTATGGTGTACCAGGGAGCAACAAGCACAAGAAAAAGGAGAAGAGAGGGGAGAAGGGGCCGGTCACTCATAAGTAGCCGTATACCTGTGGCTGGGTGTAGCCACTATAGTGGGGGGTATATAGGGGATATATTGGGCATATTTAAGGCCTGTGCTAATATTCGAGGGATGCATGAATGTGCGTGTCCTTGCGAATCAGGAGGGAGAGGGGGGATGCAGTATATTTCACTAGTGAACTTCAATCCTGACTCAGTAAGTGGTAAGAGGAGGATGGGAACACGAGCAACTAGGGAGAGTTGTCAGCACAAGACGCCTCATTTCTGTTGAGATGTAGCATTATAAATGGGATAATGTGATATGATAGACTGCACAGCAGGGAGGTGACCTTGTTGACGCCACGTGGAAGCTGACAGCAAAGCCCTCACACTCTTCTTGGTCTGTGCAAAGAGAAGACACCAATTTCCATTGCTGCATATTTGGCATCTTTCAGAAGAAAATTCTTAGCAGGCAAATTACTAAATAAACATAAAAGAAAATATCCTTTCCTACATTGTTTCAATGAAAATATTTATTCTGAAAGAATGTTTCGTTAATCTAAAACAAATTAAAGCTGTTAAAACTTCCTACTGTTGTCAGAAAACCAGTACAAATCCTTTATCAACAGTTTTCATTAGCACAGAAATCAGTGCAGCAAGAACCCTAACTCTCTATCCATCTGGTATTAAAACAAATATATATACATATATATATTCAAAAGATCAGCTGACTTTAGTACTCCCCACAGTCTTAACTTTCAGGCTGTTGCTTTGCACACTAGTAAGCAGGATGATACAGCCTTCATGTAAAAGAGAAATATCACCTCTTTTGTGTACATTTTTCTGTTCTTTACCTTACTGTGTCTGTAGACAATATGAAATGTAAGAGTGAAACTGGGCTTCTGCAGTTAGGGCAGTAACATCATCAGTAGGTTTAGGTTGCTAAATTTGAACGATGAAGGATCACCAATGTGTTTGAAAGCCATGTCCTGCTGTGGGGGATGTCAGGAGGACAACCTCAGCCTGAGCCATGTGTGGTTATAAAGCACTTTTTATCGTCTCATGTAGATTGCAAAGGATTTGTCAACATCAATCTTCAACTCAGAATCACAGAATCACTGAGATTGGAAGGGAGCTCTGGAGATCGCCCAGTCCAACACCGCTGCTTGGAGCTAGGGTATTGGACTGGGCAGGCTCGGAGCTAGGGTGCTGGCTAGAGCAGATTGTTCGGGGCTGTGTCCAGGCCAATTTTAAGTATCTCCAAGCATGGAGACTCCATAACCTCTCTGGGCAACCTCTGCCATTATTCAACCACCCTCACAGTAAAAACTTTCTTAAGTTAAAACGGAATTTCCAGTATTTCCAGGCAATTTCCAGTGCCTCCCAGCCTGTCACTGGATACCACTGAGAAGAGCCTGGGTCCATCTTCTTTACTCCCCCCATTCATGTATTTATATGCATTGATAAGACCTTCTGAGCCTTCTCTTCTCCAGGCTGAACAGTCCCAGGCTTTTCAGCCCCTCCTCAGGTGTCAGATGCTCCAAGCCCTTCATCATTCAGTCCTTCGCTGGACTCTCTCCAGTATGTCCATGTCTCTCTTCTACTCGGGAGCCCAAAACTGGACCTAGCACTTCAGATGTGTCTCACTAGTGCTGAGTAGAGGGGAAGGATCACCTCCTTTGATGTGCTGGCATCGCTCCTCTTCATGCAGCCCAGGAAACAGTTGACCTTCTTTGCTGTGAGGGCACATTGCTGGGTCATGTTCAACATGGTGTCCACCGGGACCTCCAGGTCATTTTCTGCAAAGCTGCTTTCCTGCCAGTCAGGCCCCGGCATGTACTGGTGCATGGGGTTGTTCCTCCCCAGGTGCAGGACTTTTCACTTCCCCTTGTGGAATTTCATGAGCTTCCATGGCCCATTTCTCCAGCCTGTTGATGTCCCTCTGGATGGCCGCACAGCCCAAATGATATATCAGTCACTCCTCCCAGTTTTGTATTGTCTGCAAACTTGCAAGATCTGTCCCGTCACCCAGGTCATAAATGAAAATGTAAAAGTTCTGGCCCTAGTATCAATGCAATGGAGCACACCACTAGTGACTGACCTCCAGCTGGACTTTGTGCTGCTGATCACAACCCTCTCAGCCTGGCCATTCCGCCAGTTTTCAGTACACCTCACTTTCCACTTATTTATCCCATACTTCATCAGTTTCTCTGTGTGGATGTTACGGAAGACAATGTTGAAAGTCTTGCTTAAGTTCAGATAAACAACATCCACTGCTCTCCTTTCATCCACCAAGCCAGCCATCTCATTGTAGGTGTTTTTACATGAGGACTTTCTGTCCACACTCCTGTTACTGTCAGGGGTGACCTTATTTTGATTGCCCAAATATAGGTGCCAATGGTATTTGAGATGCCCTTAGTATACTCGTGTGCATAGATCTGGTAGATGAAGGAACTATAGAAGACCTACATCCTTTCAGAACAGTAGATGGAGGGCAGGTAGCATACCCTAGAGCATCTCAAATGGCACTGGGTACCAACATTTGGGTGACTGAACCCCACCCATAACCTCCACTACCCACAGAGCACACCACAAACACTAATGGTTAGATTGCATTTTCTCTTCAAAGCAGAAATGTTTTTCTTCCTTCTAGTATCAGAGTCAACAGATAGGAGAGAAAAAGGACAGTCAAGTACATTGTTTTCCTTAGGCTTCCCAAGCTGGCTGCCAAACCTGTACAATTTATACTTCTTCTCCACTCCCACTTTTAAATGTTTCAAAATGTCTCTATTAAACCTCTTAAGGGGGAAGAGTTTGGTGTTCATAATTAACAAGACAAATGAGTTGTATCTTCCAAATTAAATAAAAAGTGGAAGCCATGGCTGTAGTGGCTCTTTTTGCAGGAATATTGCAGCTCTAATTTTGTCAGATCTGCCTGAAATTCTACTTCTTCCCTCCTTGTTTAGTAGCTAGCCAGGGTCTAAGGATTGTATCTGAGCCTGGTTTAACACCAGTCCTAAAGGTGGTAAAATCTAGTTTGCTAGGAAGAGGAAAACTCAGCTGAATAATAAAAATTCACACATCCATTTCAAAAGACTGAACTCATTTGCCTCCATATGTTCTTTTGTATTTAGAAATTTACATGGGAACATTGCATTTAAGGGTTGATGTAAATAAATTATTTGTGTGCTCAGCAAGCCCATGAAGACTAAGAAAAATAAATTCAATAAGAGCATGAATAAAATGCATGATGTAAGTGGTAGGTATTGATGTAAAACAGTTTGGTGCTCACTCAAGTGTTTCTGTTACTAAGAGTCAGCACAGAGAATATATTTCTTTCCTTTCTCTGCAGCTCAGCAATAGAATGGAAATTAAACTTTTGTGCAGTATTAGAGATACTTCTCTCTGATAGATTTTGGAAAGCAGAAGATACTGAGAGACAGCCTCATTTTAGAAAATTCTTGGGTGTGCTGGAAGATGAAAATGATGGTGACTCAAAAATGGGTTTAAAATGGCTCTAAGGTTCTTAATACTGAAGGCTATACAACTCACCTGATGGGTTTTTGGGGCAGAGTTAATCTTTGGTATCAAACAGTTCAGCAAGGCAATTTCTTCGCAGTTTCTATTTGCCGAAATTCCTCTTTTCCAGCACATTTAGAGGTACCATGGTCTGTCGTGCTCTGGGGACCATCTTCTGCCTCAGATCCTATACCAGGGGAAATGCCATGTAGGAGGAATACAGCGAGCTGCTACGTGGGTTCACCTTTGGCAGCAAGGCTGTTGTGATACAGCGCAGCACATCAGCACCTCTCTCCTTCCCTGCTCAAGAAGGGATGGTGGTCCAGAAAGGCCCAACATGAGGAACTGCAGATCAGGAAAGATGCTGCACCATGGTGGAGGTGGGGAAGCATGAGGCAAGGGGCAAGCACCAAAGAGAAAAGCAAGACCTAACACAAAGAGGTGAAAAAATCAATTTGATGCTGTTTTCTCCCCATTCTTCCTTCTTACTGTCTTCCAGGCCCTTCTTTTTAACTCTTATTTCTCAAGAGCAGAGTGTTCATCAATCCTTTCCCCCATGCCCTCTAATCTACTGAATAAAGATTTTCTTAGCCAGATTTTCCATACTTTAAATCTTGATTTCCTTTGTTTGACTTTTCTTTCTTTTCTTCCCCAGTGTATTTCTCCTGGAACTCTTAAACAAGTATCAGCTCTACCCAGTCTTTGCTACAATTTTACTGCTCAAATATTCTACCAGTGGATCATCTTTTTAATGTAATTCTATTTGTACCAGAAAACAGTACGATGTCATAATAAGGTAAAAAATATTCGCCTAGAAATAGTGCTGATATTTGTAAAGTAAACCAACTTTTCTTGCCCACTTTGTGTTCCAGGATGTGTGCTGCAATATTATTATTATACATTTTTACCAGTAACATTAGCAAACACTTCTAAAAAGTGTAGTCACCAGAGGTTAAGCTGACATGGTTGGCTGGCACTACATATAAACAAGAAGTCATATTTTAAAATTTAATTCAAGATAAAAAAACTTTCTTTCCATTTTCGTATCACACCAGACTTTCTATGTGTGTATCACTGTAGTCCAGTTCTGCTCAAGAGAAACAGAGAAAAAACACTGCCCTGCTGTCTCAGTGGGATAGGGCTAAGTTATAAAGATTAAAATGAGCCCATCCATGTTGGTAACAATTGGGCAATTTTAACATGATTAAGCTCCTAAACTCCTGGTGATCTCCTTTCCTTCAAGCTAGAGCCACTGAGGTCCTTTTGGATCAGCATGGGGTCTTCTCTTCCTGAACAGGAAGAAACATGATAAAAATTCCCTCTGAGATGGAAAGAAGTGTTCCCCAATGGGACACTTAATTTCCTTGGGGACCTTCTTCCCCTCACCAATCACAGAGATGTTTAGAGAGACTATTTGATCTTTCTGAACCAGAAAAAAGAAACACCTCTTGCAGCCACTGTACTGTCTGCTCAGGAAGACAACAGAGATGGGAAGGAGAGGCTGTTTCCTAAAGGCTGATGGCATTCACAAGTGTCTGGTTGTCTGTTCATTAACACTGTAAGACTCAGAGAAACTTTCTTCTGCTTCACCTAGTCAGCTGAGACACTAGTACGCGTGTCAAGAGACATCTTGCGTTCTGCAGATTGTATAATGCAATCAGATGGCTATTGGCAGTTGAAATACAATCAAATGCATTGTTTTGTATGGCAAAATTATACAGAAATTTTGAAAACTGACTGAATTCTCCCCTTTCTCTATAGACTATAGAGAAATAGGCTAGGCTGTTCCTGCTTATAAACACTCACTGCCCTTCTCTCACTGGAGAGTGTGAGTCTGCCATAGAGGAAAACACTGGCCATTCTGGCTGAAGACTATTAGCTGGCTTGTGAAATAAACACCTTTAAAGGCTTAAAACACTGCTGGGCACCCAGCTTTTGTCATTTACTACTTAAACACTCTTTGATGCAAGCACTATAGCGTGTTGGTCCATAGCCAGACATACCTTTAAAAAATAATGTGTGGGATCAGTCTGTCCATCAGCAGAGCTCTCGCTCACCGCTCTGGGAAGAGCTGGTGTCACAGCCAAAGCTACATCACAGGTGTCCTCCTTCATCAGCTCTTAACTACAAAAGTCTCCTGACCAGCCCTCACCTTCTCTCAAGCGCTGCTGAAAAGTTGAATTTAAGAAGCACAGAAGAGCTTTACAAAGGAATTAATCTGCATGGTTGTTGACTTAAGAAACTTTTTCAGTTGGATCCAACCAAACCATCAATTCTTTCAAAGGTTTGGTTTTACTTCCAGCCATCTTATTTTCCAAGAACTGTGATACATGACACCTGTGTCTCTCCTTTGCATGCATTTGTTTAATATTGTTCATGCTCCCCTCCTTAACAGCAGCCCTGGAGATTGTTCCAGTGCTTTTCTTTTTATACTGCATGAATCAATGAACTGGACACTTGACCATGTGCAGCCATTTTTGTCCCCATGATGATCAACTGCCTCACCACTCTGACAGAGTAATGACTCAAATACGTTGTCCATCCATTACCAACTCAGATTTAAGAAGTGGTTGGTTAGAAGAAATCAGGACTTGTACTTACAAGTAGGTACAACAGCTGAATAATCCCAGTGGGTCTTAAATTTTCAGTCCATCGCTCCAAAGGTCCAGTCATTCATTACAGCACTTTTAGTTTTCTAAGAAAGCAATGGCTAGTATTGGAGGAAAAAAAACAAGACCTCAACAAAAAAAAAAAAAAGAAAGGGGAGGGAATAAAGACATATCTGACCTGAGCTCACTATGTACAAAAATTGCTAAGTTTTTTTATTTGGTCAGAGAAAAGCCAGTATTTTCATCAGATTGCTGATCATTAGTTTAATGTTTTTGTGCTTAACCTAGGACTTTCTTTTCCAAAATGCTTTGCTGGCAAAATAAATGCCAGTAAGAAATGATAGGATAGTTTAAAGACATGTCTTTCCTTAGGGCATATTGCTGATGGCTGTTATGTTATCCTGATATGGCAGGGCACCAAATCTTAAGAGAGAAGAGTTTTAATTAAGTAGGAGAGAGCACTTATTGCCTACTAGAGACAAACCTGACAGAAAGGTTTGTCATTTCAACTGGGGCCGTGTTTCCGGTGCAGAGAGATCCTTTTAAGCCAATGCAGTTTCCTTAGTAAGTAATTGAAACACGCTCAGGTGCAATGCTGAGAGAAGAAGTCGTGAAAAAGATTTTCTGGGAAGAGTCAAGCAGCCTTACTTCTGATTAGTAACTCAGACAGAGTTTATCACACAAATGGAAACATAATCATTGTATTGCTAAATGGAGTGATGTGTCGGTACAGAACTTCACTTCTGATTCAGTAGTAGAGGAGAGCACACAGATCTCAGCCAAGGCTCTGGTTGGCAATGTACAGGCTCACAGGTAGATCCAGTCCCTGCTACAGCGTGCTTACTTTTTTTCCTCTGCAGATAGCTTTTCTGAGCATACCAATTTCAATGTATTACTATATTTTATTTTTAAATGAAAATCACACTCTATAGCTTTGGTATGGCTGTTTTAATATACCACAGAAAGCAGCAATTTGCTTGAACGCCTTTCACGGTTACTGCAGAATAGCCAGTTGTCCTTCCCTCTTTGCCTGCAATGACAGGGAAGCTGTAGCAATAGGATGATCAGCACCTCTCCGCATTATGTATGTGCACACAGGTGCAGCAGCAGCCCTCAAGCAGCACTTACTGCCTAGCAAGCAGTTACTCACTTTTAAAGCAATGTTATGACATTATAGAAAGACACCCCAAAAGGCTAATTGCTCAGTGGCCAGTGCAATTTTGCATGTGAGTGTTATGCAAACATCCACACAGAAGTAATACTATCTCATAACAAGAGAGTAATAGGAATAGTTTCATCTGTTGCAATGAAGGTTAGAATAGTTATAGCACTGGTGCATCAACTCCTGCATTTTAACTGTGGTATAATTGTGACGTTAAATAACAATGACCTTGTAAGTGATATCACAGATATTATCATTAGGAAAAGGATTCATAACAGTGTTACTCTATTGTGACATGATAAAACAGATTATTTTTTCTTACAAGAAAGAAATATAAATATTGATGACTGTCTGATGAATTATTCCATTTGAGGGCTCACCATATTCTGCAAAGAACTTAATGTAAACTGCCAGTCTTCAGATTTTGCGCATACTTTGTTTTAACTGTTTGAAACATGTAAAAGCAAATGTAGCATAAGCTTTAAGCTACAATTTACAATAAAGTCAACTTCCTCTAACTATGCATTGAGTTCCTGAAACCGTTTCCAGTATGATGGACGTTTCTCTCAATTCCTGTTAAATTTTATTCATGTTATACTGGGGAAGAAGAAAAGTAGAATGTAATTTGTTTCGCAGCATAAACTTTATAGATGCTGGAATTTAAGAGTTTGAGGACAGAACTGAGTGGAACTTCAGGAATATAATCTGTTATCCTCTATCTGCTGAGCTCACTGCCAATGACAGAAACAGTATTCCTTTTTGTAACAAATCAGTTCTGAGAAAAAAATAAAAACACAGTATAGTTCTTTTGTGATGTTTTCATAGAAATCCTCACTGGGTCTTCATTGTGATATGTGTGTTCACATCCACTTTTTTGGTTGGTTATTGGAAACAACCATCATTACCATACTACAGAAGTTAAAGCAGGGCCTCATATAATAAATAAAGCATAATGGGTAATGAACAACAACATTCCCCAGTAATCACATTAGCACACAAAACCCTTTGTTTCACCTGTCAGGCACTCATTTGGAAAAGCCCAAATCATAGATTCTGATTTAATGTAGTCCAGAAGCTGGATACAGCAGTGCTGAGACCTGACTTCTCGTTCATCAAATGTCAAGAGCTTGTGGCTACGCAGTCTCAAGTGGAAGTTTGCAATCTATGGAGATTTCACCTGCTGTGATCCTAATGCTGGGGTGTTGGGTAATTAATAACAAGTGTTGACAGCTGAGATGAATTGATTTGGATCCATGTTATGCTTTTTATAGGAAGCACTGGTTGGAATCTGGGAAAACGTGAGGGATTTGTTAGGTCATGCCAAATGAAGTTGTCCATTAAAGTTAACAGCAAATAAATCAGGTGTCATTTAAAAGCCAAATGAGTAAATTTTGGCAGTTTCAGAAAGATTAACAAACTATTCATTATCTGGAATGTATTAGAAGGAATCATAAACAACCTGAGTGTATGGACAATGTAGAGAATTCAGATTTTTCCAGAGATCTAGGAGAGTTACACAAGCCCCACATAGAAGCAAATTCTTATGTACTGGAGAAATCCAAAAGTGCTGAAATTGAAATCATTTATGATATAGAATCACAGAAGAAAGAAAATATGGCTAAAAAAGGTATAGAGTATTCTACCAAGATGAGAAATGTTAAATATTAAGAAGAGAGAAAAATATGCTTTTGGTATTATAATAATAATTTCAGTGTGTTATTTATCCCACAAATACCTCTCTGCTATGCAAATTCCAGCGGAGCATGGAAAATAAGAAATTTGAGCTGGAACTCAGAGTGCACAGAACCTTTCTTGACATCTCGACAGTGCAAAAGCTTTTCTTTAGTGAATGGCTCCACATTAAGAAGGCATATGTATCATGACTAAGTAATGTTTCAGTAATGGAAGTAGAGTAAGCAGTAAGTAGATTTAATGGAATGAAATTAATCGATGGACAATTTGGTCTGGTTACAAGAGAAAATTAGTCCTGGGAAATTAACTTATAACTGTCGCTCAATAGTACTAATTTCATCTTTTTGTCTCTCCAATTAGCTGTAATAGCCATGTTTCTTGAGGAACAAAACGAATTGGTTAAATCACTAGCAAATCTATCTCACTAAACTATGTAGGACTGTTGGAAAACTATCTCGATGCTCTAGATTTTTTCTGCATGCTGTATATAAATGAACAAAAAATGCCTGAAATTTCACTGAAGTTATCAGTAAACTTGGTTGCTTTACTGTGATATACGCAATTGTAAGCTTTAAACAAGTGCTGCCAATGAACACTGAGCTTTAAGAGCAAAAAAACAACAACACTGGCCTTTGTGTTGATCCATGAATGATTTTTTTCTTCCAAAGAAGTTGAAAAGCCTTCAGTAAAATTGGGTAAAAGAACAGAAAATGTTTAAAATAAGATAAGGCTTAAATATATGAAAATCAAAATAAAAGGATACTTGAGAAAAAGTATTAGTCCAGACTGTTCAGTTTTCATGGCATAATTATGTATTTCAATGTGGTATCTAATTTATATGCTGCTGTATGCACTCCTGATGTCAAAACAGAAAAAAAAAAAGCTTACAAATATTCATACAACTGCCTTCCAGTAGGGAAAATGCAATTACACATGTTTCTGCAACCTATGGCTGTAAGGAATAGCAGCAGTGATTTGATTTTAAATTCCCCAAACCTTGCCTAAGAAGCATAAAGAAC
Organism: Gymnogyps californianus; assembly: GCF_018139145.2. NCBI lineage: Eukaryota > Metazoa > Chordata > Aves > Accipitriformes > Cathartidae > Gymnogyps > Gymnogyps californianus. The sequence goes on along the minus strand of NC_059473.1, from coordinate 91,691,236 downwards.
TCCCTTTTTACAATGATACGTGCTCATGTTGGCTAAAATTCAGCCCAAAAGAAACTTCAGAACGTTATTGTGAGAAAGAAGTGGAGGTTCTGACCACTGAAAACAGGAGATATAATATCTTAAAACAAAATCTCATCAGGAAAGAGGAATTATAAATGAATTGAAAGTCTAATGTCCTTGGGTAAAATGCAATGATGTGCTTCATAACTGCAACTGAAATGTCCGTGCTGCACTCTACCTGCTGATAAACCACAGACTCAGCTTACGCCTTTCCAATAGCTGGACAAAGCATTAAAACAGGAAGGGCCTGGGAGAATTTTGAAAGTATCATTTTCTTTTATTTTTTGAAGTAGTAAATTTTTAATTAATTTAGTTACCCACAGAGGAAGCAAAGATTCAGTTTGGGGGTTTTTTGGGTTTTTTATGGGCAAAGCAATATTCTTGGTCTGCCATAAAGAACATGTATTACTATTTCAGGCATACTGCAAAATCATCCTTTCTCTTGGGCATTAAAGGAGGCAGAATTTTTCTTAAGGGAAGAGGCTGGGGCTGAGGGTAGAGTCTTGTAGTGAAATGTCTAGGCTGATTGTTTACCAAGACATGGTGTTGGTATGCAAATATATATAGATATATACATGTCTATTGATATGGACTAAGGGTAAGAAGTTTCAGGAGCAGACCTACAGGACGAATTAACTGGCACTTTAATGAAAGAATACTGCTTCTCCATAGGTCAGCTGAGACACCACAGGGGGTCCTATGGCTGATAAAAGAGACCAAGAGAACGGTAGCTCGTTTCTAAATTACTGTGGAGCTATGCCACACGTTTTAGCTGTAACACAAAACTCTGGGATATTTTAGAGAGACATGGCTTTCTACAAACGGCTCATTAGGACAGGGCTCTTTGTCCTCCCTGTTCCAGAATGTCAAGCAGAGGAATTAATTAGCAGAAAGCCTTTAAGTTAGGTGACTATTTCTCCAGGAGAAACTGTGGGAAAAGTTAGCTCCCTATTGTCAGTGTATCACGGAGTCTTTGTTGTGTGTGCTTCAGATGGAGGCTTTAACTCTTATGAAGTGTGAGGGTTTATGCTAATTAATTTGAAGAAAAGGTCAAGTCCATGCTAATAACCAAATTGAACTGGTGCCTCCACGTAAAGGTCACTGGAAAGGAATATGATTATATACAGTTTTAATGTAGGCACTATTAGCTTCATTGTGGCTTTGCCTATCTTCAGCAGTGTTTCTGAGAGAGCTGCATTTTGCAGAGCTGCAAGAGTCTGAGAAGAGTTTTGCAAATTGAAAAACAGAATAACTGAGGAACACCTCTGCTGGGAAATCATATCGGAAGATTGTTTTATACAGTCATGTCATTGCCACAATATTTATTCCACTACATTCATAAAAATCCCTGTCTTTAAAACATGCAATGCACTGTGTCCTCTGCAGGTATTCTCCTGGGCCACCACATTCGGGAACCTGCAGCATTCTAAACTGTCTAAATTTTAGCTAGATAGGTATAGGATTTCTTGTCATGGAAAACTGGGGGGAAAGGGAGGGGGACGACTACTGTTGCATGAAAAAGCAATTTCCTTTGCCAGTAATCTTTTGAACTCCCATTCCTATTATTTGTGATGCTTGTGTTTGAATAAGGTCTTTATCTTTCTCAGTACAGCTCTTACATAGATGGAATTATTTACTTTCCTATAAAAATGCCTATTTCCACCAACAGTATCTATAATTCAGCCTGATTTCCTTTGCTGGGTTAGTTTTTTTAAAAACCCAGGAAACTAGGTGCTCCTTCAAGTGTAGAAAGGCAGAAGAAAATATTTCAAAAAAGTAGCTGATTGCTTTGGCAGAGTAGTAAAATGTTTGTCAACTTCCAACTATGAGTAAATGGACCCCAGAGAGACCTGTCGGGAAAGGATCCTACACATTAAGCCCATAGGCTTCTTCTGGCTTGGGCTGAATGCAAATAACCATACCTAGTGTCAAGGGCATGCAGATAAATGGGAACTTTCATGGACGGAAGGATTCCCAGACTTCAGAGAGGCAAGCAGGACTAGGATAACCAGGCACTGCTAATTTGTTGGTGCCATTCAGTGTAGTTGCCCCTCCCTCTGTGCCTGGCTTTAGAGGCACTGTACCATGGGTGGTTTCTCTCCCACCCATGCCCCCACCTTTCTTCTGCCCAACAGCTCACTGGGGGCATCGAAGAAGTGGTCTCGACAGCTAGAAACCCAGTGGTCTGAGGTCTGTGCCAGGCACTGTTCTGGGACAACTGCTCCTGACTAGGCACATCACTTTGCCTTCAATGATGCCCTAAAAAAACCCTGGTCCTTTCTTTTCTGTAGGTTATGAGGAAGAGACCGTCAGAATGTCTCCCCTAGCCTTCACCTCCATGCCCTAGAAAAATAGAGGATAGGAAGACAAAGGGCTTTATTGCTTATTCTCTTTTAAGGGAATATGAAAATCCTGGGGAGAGGAGTGAACTGTGTACAGGGAGCAGGGAGAATAAAGCTGGGAGAACTCAATTGTTTGATGCTAGTCCTGATGCAGCCATGAGGACGGAGAAGAGAGAATATAGGAAAAGGCAGAGAGGGAGAAAACAAAAGAGACTAGGAAGAAGGAAAAAAGGACCATCTATAAGACAGAGATTTAAAAAAAAAAAAAAAGGAATTGATATAAGGAAAAAGGAAGTACTCCAAAACAATAAAAGAGAAATAAATTAATCTCACTAAAAAAAACCCCAAAACACATTGAAAAGATGGAATAAAGGATCTACTTTGAATATACTATGGAAAGAAAGCAAAGCTGAGCAGGGCAGGAAAAACACTTCAATACAACAGACTGCATACCATAAAAATAAAAATGTTGAAGTGCTCTGCATCAGCCATGCCACGTGGGTGATGGGTTAAGCACTCCATGCACTTTCAGATATTTCACTGCTGGTATTTGACTCATTCACTGTGCAAATTTTATTTGGAAGATACCACTGTATTGAATATTTATACAGAAAACCCAACCCTTCCCTACAGAGAGCAAGTCAGATAGTACACCCAAACCTATCTGAGGTCTGTCTGCTTTCTCCACAGTGAGAGGATGTTGTGCTCTAGTGACTTTGAGCTAAATTAAGTTTGGGGATAACTGGTCGTCTCCCAGGTGTTTGCACTCACTTATGTAGTAACTGCTGGCAAGCCTCTGGCTTTAGAAAATACACTTAAACAAAACAAGCAAATTCTAAGGACTTTTGAGTTTTAAAATTATATTTCCCAAACTTAGCATCTGATTGTTGTTCAAATTAAAAGCATACTGATCTCTGAAGAGATTAAATTAAAATGCTAAAGCAGTGCAAAGCAGTATTAATAAAAGTCAAAAAACATGTCCTTAAAATGTAAAATCCAAAGTTCATAAGGATACAGATCAGTTGCACAATATTTAGTTTCCTACAAATAGTGGCAGTAGACTTGTTAGTATGATGGTAGCTGATCAGTAACTTTTTTGATTCTGTAACTGACCTCCAGTTCCTGGTTTGATAATTGTGTATTAGATGTTCCTAAAACAATTGCATATACTTTCACACCAAACAAAACCAATAACCTCTCTTGCGTGCTCTCACCAAATGGCAAAAGCAGCATGATCTAGAATATTTGTCAGAGTTTACAAAATAAAACTGAGATGCTTGATTGAGCTTAATTTTAACTTCTGGCACATAAAATAAGCCTGGGATTAATCTTATAACTTTTAGTCATAAGTATCTACTTTACATTGCAGTTGAAAAAATTAATAGTATAATTTATCAATAACTTATTGCTTGTTTCCCATCATGTTTTGATACAGTGAATGTTAACCTAGGGCTCCAGTTGGTTTATTCCACCTGTTTGTTTAGATCTGCAACTACCCACTGATGGAGGTCAACTGGAATGTCAGAAACAAGGGTGCAGGATAGTGTTCCCTCTAATAAGAGCAGACATTTTGGAGAAAACTTAAAACAAGATCTGAAAGTAAGTAGAAGAAATAGTTAAGCTGCAACTAAATCCTAAATTCAGAGGAAAATACTTACGTTATTCCTCTATAAAAGAGTTCTTTGTTTTAAAGCCAATACATTCTGAACAAGGAAGGGTTTATGGCTCAGTGAAAAAACTCATAATCTTCAACTGCAGTGAATCTAGATAATGAGCATGAGGGTGACGGCCAGGATACCAGTACTCTGCAACCCTCCTCCTGAGTGACAGAAAGACTCTGATTCACTGGCTTAAAGCTGTCAAGAAGAAAGTGATGGATCTAGGCTTATGTCCAATACCTCCTTAATACCCAAAGTGGAGTAGGAAAGTTGCATTTGTTGTCACTTGGGGAATTTCCTGCCTTTGTGGGAGGCTGTTGCCCTGTGAGGAAGCCCTACTCCATGCAATGGCAGATGAAGAAAGAGGTAGAAGCCAGGGAAAGATTAGTCCCTGACTTTGAAAGACAGCAGCATATGAAGAAAAGATCAGGCAGCTCTTCTTTCAAGTTTCCCATATGGAAAGGAAAGAGACTAAGTATTTATTGTAAATGTGCTGTTAACATCGAGCACAAGCCACTAGCAGATTCAAGCGCTTAAGTCCTGCCTAATTGTGCATAAGCTCCTTAATCCCAAAATAGATGGGGTCAGAGTAGGCTGCTCTCTGAAGTCCATTTCCACACTAGATTTTTCTTGTCTCCTAAAAGGTCTGTTCCCTGGGCTAGTCCAGTAGTACATCATTCTTGACGCAAGGACTAGATCCAAGAGGGATGGCACATATGTAGGACTGAGTTGCCAAATTCGCACACCTGGCAACTTTCTGTTGCTCATGCATCCTCAGACGGGCATTTTGTGACACTGGAATTTCCTGAGCACCAGAAAGTCCTACTGTCAGGCATGCGCAGAAGCATCCCAGTCTGGGGACACCTGAGATTGCCCAGGTCCAGAGCGTAGCCAACACTTGCTTTTGTTGCCTTGATTTAGCAGGCAGTTTCAGGGGATGCCTGCAGACCTGGGATCTACACAAAATCCAAGTCCTTCAAATATGTTTTTTTCTACTTCCCAGGTGAGTGCTTTAACCACTAGTTACATTATCTTTTCTAAGTTACCTTGCTCATGCCTGGAAGGAAAGGTTGCAGGCATCAATAATTAGGAGAGCGATCTGGACTGCAGGAAATGCTGTCTGATGCCTTATTTGAGGGATCAAATTTAAGATACATACACAGGGTTTGCACTTTTTACCAGGTAGTATGTTCATTATGCCTGCTTGCAACATCTAAAAATACAGCAAGGCAGTGCCTAACTTGTGACTCTGCATGTCCTTTTTTCTCTTCTGGCTGCATGTCCCTTATACTGTTCGATACATAAAGCTGTTCCTCTGGGCCTTAATGATATGGGAAAATGTGAAACTGTGAAGATAATGCTTTAAGCCCCTAATTGCTGAGTGAATAAGAAGGGCAAAGATTTGATGGACATACTAGAGGAAGGCTGAAATCTAACTAGTCCCTCTTCCATGACAGCAATATATTCCTTTATAACCAGATCACGTCTTAGGAGTTATGTTCAACAGCTGTGCTATTCTGCTCTCCGGAGATGACTCCAATGGTAGTTCCTCTACAGCAGCTCATAGCCAGAGACAGCATCTCGTGCAACTAACTGTTAATCACCCTCCAGTGTTTGGTGCTCAACACAGGACTGAATATCAGAAGAAATCGCTGTCAACCAATCTTATGTTGAGCCTGCCATGAAGATATGACACAGGTCTTGAAGTCCAAATACCCATTACTCCACAAAAATCCCGTTCTGTCATGCCTACTCTAGTAAACAGCAATGACTTTCTTTTAATGAAAGTGGAAATTTCCTGCTTTTTAATGCTTATTTTTAAATTCTGAAAAGACAACTAGTAAGTTTATTTTGGGGAAGGGAATTAATTTTTGGTTCTTCTGTTCTTAGCCAATGCAACCTTCAGGGTAAGAAAAGCAACATTATCTGGGAATTTTTGGCTTTCTTCAAACTTGCATAATGACCATCAGGTTTATCACTCTGTGTCTTAGTTTCCAGACAAGGATAAATGTTCTCAGATTTATAAAGCCTGTGTGGGGAAGGGATTTGGAGACTCAGCAGCTCCGCTCACCAGGACAGAGCACTCACATGTCAGGAGCTGAGCTCACACAAATGCATTTGTGTAACAGACAGAAATGAGGCTCCCAGCAAGCACCCATTCTGTTCAGACTGATGAGGCCTCAGCCAGGAAAAAAAAAAGTTGATTTCTTGTGTTATTCAAAGAGTGCCTGAACTACCAGCACGTTTTCACACCAACTTTGTCCATACTAGGCTTTCACCCTATGTTTTCACCCTATGTTTTCTTTTAAATAATATCAAGTACATCATAGGCCCCCTGAGGTTTCACTGTAGTTTTAACGAAATTCATGTCTGTGCATCACCGTGAAAGAAGGAGGAAAAGAGTGAAAACACACAGGTGTGTAAACACTCAGCTGTCACCTTGAGTCTGAGATACTTCTTCTCAGTCACATACTTATTTTGTACAAAGTGAAACAGAGTTCGACATTATGAAAGAACATTTTTTTCATAGTCTGAACTTCAGAGGGGATGATTGTCTACCCATCCTACCATGTCTCAGTCACAGACATCACTTTAAGAGCCTAAAGACACAGCAGTTCATGAAAGCCAGGCTGTGCTTGTTCACTGCAGTGACCACACCAGAACGACCCACATGGCCCTGGGCATTTAGAAGAAGGAAGATGTTAGGGGTTAGTCCCCTCAGACCCAGTATGACCCCAAAGACCTTCATCTCAATAAAGAGGCAGTTATGGCCTATACGGATTTAGCCATTTTTAATGTTTGCATCAGTGTTTAAAATTGAGTTGTCATATAACGTTCACCAAAGGAAACAGTTTCATGTGGAGACATGCATACAGGGTCACAAACAAATCACTCAGAATATTTTTATCCACTGTTGATGCAAATAGTTATTAATTAGCAAGCCCAGAACAGAAGATGACATCTGGTTTACCAGAGATGTTTGCATCTCAAGAAAGAAGAAAAATGTTTATTCTGTCTCAAAGGAAACTCTAGATTATCACCAGGTAAAGAGGAAATAAAATTTGCTCCTGGAAGAAAGATGAAATCTGTCCAGAACTGACAAAGGACTTGAAGGTGGACATTAGCTAACAAGCTCGACTAGTATGGAGTTCTCACTAATGAACGCAGTTTGAGACATGAGGCAAGAGCAAAAAAAAGAGCTTCTGACAGCCATCTCATCAGAGAGAGCCTATAACAGGTCAGCTGGATAAGGAAGTGTCCTGGTTTCAGCTAGGACAGAGTTAATTTTCTTCCTAGTAGCTGGTATAGTGCTGTGTTTTGCATTTAGTAGGAAAATAATGTTGATAATGCACTGATGTTTTTAGTTGTTGCTAAGTAGTGTTTATACTAAGTCAGGGATTTTTCAGCTTCTCATACCCAGCCAGCAAGAAGGCTGGAGGGGCACGAGAAGCTGGGAGGGGACACAGCCAGGACAGCTGACCCAAACTGGCCAAAGAGCTATTCCATACCATATGACATCATGCCCAGTATATAAACTGGGGAGCTGGCTGGGAGGGGCGGATCGCGGCTCGGGAACTAACTGGGCATCGGTCAACGAGTGGTGAGCAATTGCATTGTGCACCACTTGCTTTGTATAGTTTAATTCTTTTAGTATTACTATTGTCATATTATTATTATCATTATCATAGTTTTTCATTCCTTTCTGTCCTATTAAACTGTCTTTATCTCAACTCACGAGGTTTTTTCCCTGATTCTCTCCCCATCCCAGGGGTGGGGGGGCAGTGAGCGAGCGGCTGCGTGGTGCTTAGTTGCTGGCTGGGGTTAAACCACGACAGGAAGACAAAGAGACACCTTTCTGATTTAGTCTTACTATAAGTAGATTAAGGCAGATTTTTCTTCCATTTCTTCATCTGTGTCTTTTTTAAACATTCATGACTGTTGTGTATTTTGAGTGGTGTAAAATGTAAAAAAAATTATTTAATTTGGCTTGAGCAAGGAGTGATTTTGAGGTAGCTGGATAATGGCAAGGCACCTTGCCACTAGGAATATTGCTGGTGGCGTAAATCTATAAAGCTGGTTCCAGGATTCCCTACCAGGTGTCCCAACTTCCTGTCATCTGTCCTTTAGGGTACTCAAATGGTAGCAGAGGAGCATCCGTGAAAGCTGGCTAAAAACCGAATGAAGAGCCAATATGGTTGGAGAGGGAGAACTATTTTCCATTCCCTGGAGTGGCTCAAGAGATGAAGGAGGCAGCATACTTGAACCCCAGGGCCAATAATCTGTACGAAAACACTAAACAAGGCCAAGGCAGATACACAAGCACTGGCGTGCAATGATCCAAACTGTTGACACTACTTCTGGCACAGCCTGGGCCCAGGCCAGGCCTCCAGACAAAGTCTGGGCATTGTCCAGGGAGAACCCGAGGCCAGAATGGTGCTTGACACATTTAGGGGTGTGGATGCAACCTGATCCAGCAGGTTTAAGCTCTTGCTGCAAGTCAGCTGGATGAGTCTTTCATTCTAGAGATGAGTTGTTTCTGTCTCTTTAAGAATTTGGAACTAGCTAGTCTGAGTAGAAACAAACGAGCAATGTCCTGAAATGCAAGACATATCAACTGGTTTCTATTCTTCTGCCAGGTTTAACTAATGGATTCCTAAGAACACACTCTGACCATGTAAATCTAGTAAAATATTTTAAAACTACCTACAGCATCACAATTTTAACAAGCAGCTCAGACTCATTTTGGGTTTTCTCTCAGTAGGATTATAAAAACTGTTTTTTAAAATATCACTATCTAAGCTTGAATTGCTTTCACAAATCCCAAACCTGAATTATTTGAGACAACCAGCAACCATCTGCCTGGACTCTTTTCAAACTACAGTTCACATGGGCACCATTATCTCTGCACACTGGAGGGAGCAAAACTTCCCTTCAACTTTCACAACATACAGTTTTGCTTCAGTCAAACCAGACCTGTTTGCCCTTTTTTGTGTACCTGTTTGAGTATGTTTTCTGTGATGCCACTGTACAGCTGCCAAATTGGTAGTGTCAGGTGACGTGCTGAGCTAGTATGGATTTGGATCCACACGACTGTTCTTTGGATCAAACAAAATCTCATGGTTAGGGTTAATTCTCTCCATTTAAGAAAAATGTGTTATTTTGGGTTGATTACTGTAATTTAATTCTATGGGTAATGGAGGATGAGGTTATTATGGATTATCACAGCTCTTTCATAGCCACTACAGCACAAATACTTTTTTTTTGCTTTTGTTGAAATAGTGTTTTGCTGACTCGAAAGACAGGCTTATTTTAAATTTGCTGGTATCTGTAACAACCGTAATTTGTATTTGATGCACATGGATGGTGTTCACAATTGTTTTAAAGCAGTGGTGCAGAAGCATTCTCTATCACTTGCTGTCAAGAAAATCTGTATTACCGCTTTCCTGTAACACTCTCATTCTCATATGTCATCTCTAAGTAGTCAAAATGAGCATTGGCTGCAGCCCACAGAGAGTTAATGTAAAAGTATGCTGAAGTTTCTGCAACTTTCAGAAATCTTACTCTCCCTATTATAATATCGCTTCCCTTTTTAAAATCTCTCATGTCAGCTTTTAGTTCAGCAGATAAGAATTGAACTGCTGATTTCAAGAGAGGTGAACATTAATTTTGACTTCGTAAGGAGCAGTTCTTTGGCTAGTTTAAAAAATGCTGTGCAAGTAGCAGAGGATCTTCATCTACAGTCTCAAAAATCTATATCAGGCACTTTCTCATGTGATTACCAGGAAAATTCTCTGGCTGCTCCTAGTATTGCCTGAATAAGGACAATGCTGAAGAGAAAACAGAGCTGAACATTATAGGAAGCCAGGAAGGGGGTCATCTGAAATAGAAATGCCATTACACCCGCTCATTTTTCTTAATGTGTAATAAAGACTGGCTTTACCACAAGCTAATAATTGCTCTCATTTATTTTCTTCATTTGTACATTGGAGCAGTGAAAGAGATCTAAAAAGGTGCTGTACTCAAACAGTGTATGTCCACAAAGGTGGGATGGCTCAGCATCTCCTGTTTGTCTGACAAGAAGAGATACCATTGCCTAATGTAAATAATCTGTTTACTGCTGACAAAGCATTAAGACTGGCACTGGCTGGTAGGACACTGCAAAAGCAATATTATGTGATTAAAAAGAAGCTGAGTTAACCAAAACTTCACATGACACAGGAAGCAGCTTTATAAGTCAATTTTTAGGACAGAAGATTACAGAGCCCCATTTGTGGATTTATACTCATGAACTACCTGAAACCAAATTTTTGTGAAACAGTAGTTCTGGTGGCCATACTGGCTTAAGAAATTTCTCTTTCTGTCCCTGGCCACTAATTCTTGCTTTTTCACCAGAGTATTTCTTGATTTTTTAGGCAGTTACATTTTTTAGCCAGTTCAATGATCCGTTTTAGCTCAATCCTAAAAGCAATGGTGCTTGGCGGGGATATCATGCTGCTATGGCTGCAAGTGTGAGCAGACTGGCTGGGTGAAGAGATGGGCAGAAGTCCTTAAACTGACATCACTGCCAAAGCTGCCTTAACAGGAAAACACATCTGAATTTGGGAAATTAAGAAGAGATTTCACGTCAAATAAATTCCCATTTTTTTGATAGCAAGCCTGAGGACAGGACTTGTCAATGACTGTATTTCAGCTCTGGGGAACTGTTTAGAATACCCTGGCAGATAGACAGTCTGCTCTCTGCAAGTCACCTAGAAGCAAAACTGTAATCATCTGTTTTTAAATATAGTAACATCTTTGTGGTGCCTTTGCCTGTTCCTTTAAGGTCTGATAGGTGTTAAGAGTGATTTCAGGAAACCCAGCAGAAGAGAAGCACGTGAGTTTCCAGGGAATGATGATACAGAGCAGAGCAGAGATCCCAACATGGGCTACTCTTCCCTCAAACCGTCTGAGTCCCTCTGCAAGGCTGCTCCTCCTGTGCAGGTGGAATGGGGTTCCCTCGGTGGCACGTGCCAGGAGAGTCTCCTTCACACTCATCAGGCTATGGGGAATGCCAAAACTGTCCTCAAAATCATAACAGATGGTTTTCATGCAAGTAAAGATTACTGATATGTGAATGACATTGTACTGATCTGACGTCCCATCTGATGTCCTGCTACTCTAAATGCATCTAATAAGGATTTCTCTTCTTATCCACAGACAGATGATGTACATCCTCTGTCTGTAGGCCATATATTTTTTATTTGTTGTCAGTTCAACATTAATTCTGTGATAAAGTATCAATTAGCTTCAAATATTTAATAACTTAGTCTTTTACAGTTGACTGATTCAGCAATGAAAAGGATGGTAGAAAAACAGGGTTTGTAGGCCAGCAACAATTTCTCTGCATAACAGATGTTTGTATGGAAACAGGCACATGGTGACTGGCTTATCTTGTGCTCAAAGCAACAGTCTCTTCCAAAGACATGGGCACTTAACATACACGCACTCCATTCATTTTGCTTTATTGAGACCCGCGCTACAGTGTGAACCAAGCCCTACATGACTTGCCCCCAACCTTCTGAGAAATAAGAGGCAGGAACAAACTCAGAAGCAGTGATAGAGCCCCTGATGAAAGCAGTGATGCTGCTGGCAAAGGAATTGGCTGTACTTAATATTTACTGTAAGGAAAACTGAGCAGTGCCCAGTTGAAGCTGATGAAAGAGCAGTGTGCAATGCAGAGAAAAAATAAGGTTCTAGCTTTTTTTCTTCCTAAATATTCGAAATGTAAAGGAGGCACAAGACAAAGCAAAGGATTAAACCCAAGTAAAAAGTCTAACAAGACCCAGCATGACCTTAGATGTTTATGTCAAATGTGAACAGTGTCCGTCTAATCCTGGTAGCGCCTAAACCCTTGAGTATAATCTTTTCCTTTATATATTCTCCAGCGTTCTGCTTTTTGGACCTTCCATTCTGAGCGTTTACTCCACACCTGTAACTGACAGGGCTATGGACACAAGGTGGCTTTCCATCTCAGTCGTGGAGGGTGTTGGGTCAAGCCCTCACAACACATATAGGACCGCTTCTTTTGAAAACTCAGGTGTTTCAGGAGTTGCTTGGACTCACCCAGGAAATGAGAGGTCTAAGCTAAATGATCTCTGCAGCTTGAGGGAATTAAAGTCTCATATCCAGGTATAACCTAACCACCAGCTCTGCGGAGATGAGATACCTCTGCTCCTTGCTCTTTTTCTATCCAGTGACTGACTAAGGCTCAAGTATGAAAGAAAGGTACACAGCTAGTTCATTATCAGGGATGAGCAGTAGTTCCCCCAATTCCAGCTTCATTTTAAAAGGCAACTGTGAACCTTGTTTAGCTCTGTCAAAGAGAGGTACTTTACGCACTTTCCCTGATCATGGGAAAACTCTGAACTCTTGATCCCAAGTGCATGGAGGTGCCTGCCTAATGTCCAGGCTCAGGCTTTTGCACATGTACCTCCTGTCCTGCAGGTGATTTCATCACCAGGGTGCTTCCATGGCTGACAGCTGAGTCACAGACGAACAGTCAATCCCACGTTTCAGTGTGAAGAGCTAAGAAAAAGTTTCAAGCTAACTCTCAGAAGAGGTACCAGTGTTTCACAGATGATTTAGGGAGTGACACTCAAGTTTCAAAGTTGTTGCATTCCTACTAAGAGCAGAGAGGGGAGATTGTGTGAATATGCAGTGGAAGTATAAACACAGACACCGTAATGCAAAAAAACAGAGTAAGGCTGTTGTCTGCAAAAAATGATGGGGACACAAGCTGGACTTATCGTCTTAATTGGGATATATCATCTTAATCTAATGGCACTCTAACTCGTATGTCAGGCTTCCATATCAACCCTAGCTTGTGTTCTGTCAGCCCAGACTGTGGGCTGGACCAGCATGTGATAGCATTGTTCTGTATTCATCCCTCTTTATACTTGTTTTGATTTTATTCATTTCTGTCATACCCCTTTCATTCAGCGCCTTTTTTTTCAAGCGCAAGAATCCTAAACCTATATAACCTTTTCTTATATGGGAATGATTTCACACGTCTGTCCTTCATATACGTGTCCTTCTCTGCAGATTTTCTAGTTCTAAAACTTCCTTTAAAAGAAAGATGACAGATGCATGCAATACCCAAGCAGTGGCAGGAGTTAAGGATTTGTACTTTGGCCGCTACTGTAATGAGACCTTTTTGTTTTGTTCTCCAATCTGCTTCTGTAATTGCATTTGTCTTTTGACTGCCATTGAGTAACAAGCTCATCCGTACAGATTTCACAATAGTGTCCGTAGTGGTGACTTCCTTAGCAGTAATAATTTCCTTTGAGCTCACTGCTCTGTGTTGGTATAGCAGGGATTATTTTTGCCAATGTCACTACTTTGTGTTTATCAACACTGAATCGCATCAGATCTCAGCTCACCCCAGCAGCCTGTGCCAAGAGAAGTTCCTGCAGCACTTTTTGGTGACTCTGGTTTTGACTATTCTAGTTCTATAAGATCAGAAAACATCCCTGTCCACTCCCTTTCCAGACCACTAATGAATATGCTGAACAGCAAAGTCATCCCACCTCCATTGTAAAATGTCTTATTATTTCTATCTCTTCTGCTCTATCTTTTCATCAATGGTAATCCGTGCATGGAACTTTCTTCTTGTACTATGACAGCTTATAGAAAATAAGTCTTTTGCAACAGGCCTATTCAAACTCTTTTGGAAATTCCGTGTACAATGTATCAAACAGTTCACTGTTATCAACATGTTCCCTGACTCTTTTAGAGTCTTTTAGAGCAATACAGACGTGAGGCATGACTATCTGCTGCAAGAAAATGCTCTTTTTCCACGTTGTATCATTTTCAGCCATGTGTCTCCTAATTCTGTTCTTTATCATATCTTTATCATAGTTTGCTCAATATAGTAGTCAGACTTACTGTTGTTTCCTAGATCTCACCACAGTTTGTTTTTTTAATGGACGTCATACTTGCCAATTGACATTCTCTGGTACCTTGGATGAATTAAACTATTAGCAAGTCGTGGTTAATTGGCAGTTGCATACACAGGATCCCTCAGAACTCTTGGGTGAACACCCCCAGGTTTCATAAATCAGTTCATATCATTTTCAAAGGCCACTGATAGTTTAACTATTTATGTAACAATACAAGAATACTTAATGCTAATTAGGAGTGTTATCAACTCTGAACAAGGAATAAACACAAGATTTTATTTGATGGAGTAACGGCTGCTGCTAAAGCTGCTTTGCAGAGTGACTGTGTGTATCAGGAATACTAAAGGACTGTCAAGAAATCAGGTGGTATTTCTTGGCAGTATAATAGTGAGTGATATATGTGGGGTACACGCATTGCACACCAAAGGAGAGAAAATCCTGTGGTTTTCTAAAGTACACAGCCACTCACAGCACTTAAAGTTGTACGAGAGATTAACTTCTGAGGAATTATTTTTAGAATCTAATAAGAGGATGCTTAGATTGAGAAGCCTGATATCCTGTTTGGTTATCTAGTAATAAATCAAGTTTCACGCATCTCTCTCCTATTAGCCTTTCATATGACAAGTGTCTGCCAGACTCCCCATGTCACTCAAACCAACAAGCATTTTACCTACTTACCATATATCATGCAGACATAGACTGGACTGCCATAGTTCTAATGCTTTCCAGTGTCTGAGCATAAATTTAGCCTAGAACTTTATCCAAATAATCATAAAGAGTTGCCATTGCTGTCCTGCAGCTTTCTCTGGAAGATACATCAAAACAACCCTTCAGATTTGGTTTTGCCTGAGCAGGAGACCCACCAGAATCACATGAGTATTATTACAAATAAAGGAAACAAGGCAACAGCTCAGCAGAGGAGGTCTGTGTAAGAGGGGAAAGGATACAAATGCCTCAGTTTCTTCTGGACCTTTCCAAAAAAACCCACAATACATTTTCCTCTTAATTGATGCTGGTTTATTGGACAAATTTTATCATTTTGTGTGCCCCAATAAAATACCACGTTTTTATATCATTGTATCTTTAACATCGCAGTGGAAGAGAGGAACTTTCACCTCTGAAAAACAAAAGGACTGCAAATCTCATTTTTACCTTTTCCCCTCTTCATCAGTGATAAAGGGACTGTTGGTATTTGTATACTAGAAATTCATTTAAAAACAAGTTGTTTGGTGAGCCTGTAAGAGTAATACAAATAAATCTGAAAAAGCTACAGATGTGGAGGCAGGTTATTAGACTGACTCATGGAAGCACTCTGCTCTGACAGCCATGTAATGGCCTCTCTGCTGCATTTTTCTCTGCTCACAACAGTGGCTCTACGTTGACTAAATTCTTTTGCTTAGTGTAAAATCTTTTTTACAAATTCATAGTGTCCTAAAAGAGGGAGAGTGGGATTTCCAAAGAGCCCTCAGTGTTGGCCAAACCTTGCTCTGTGGAAGGTGACCACATGCCTTAAGGAGGGGCAAGAGGCCAAACGGGAGTACCAATGAGCTTACCAGAATGCGGATATTGGTCACACACGTCTGGGGAGCCACCAGAGTGTAGGACAAATTGCTGGACCTTCCTTCAGGAATTTTAGTCTAGTAGTTGCATTTATTTTCCCTATTATGTTCTGAATAGTTTCATATAATGCATAGTAATTGTACATGACATATAATAGATGGACAGGATTCAAATAATTCAAATAATGATGGTCTCCACTTAAAGAGAAGTGATGTTCCAGGAACTGCTCTAGATCTGGCAGTTTTGCAGCCTCGTTAGATGCAGGCTCACAGCCAGGTTGTGTGACAGAATCATGAGACTCTGCAGCTAAAGAGGAGGAGGAGAAAAAAAGCTCCTGCAAATTAGCTTTCTCAGATCTCAGTTCTTGTGAAATGGAAGCAGCAGCAGCTGCCGCTTCCATATCAGATGCTTCCAGCCAGGAGCAGAGGACACATCTCAGCAGTATCATAGTTAAGGTCACAGGAGGAAAAGAGTCTGCATATAAATACTCCAGAGTTCAGTCTTCCTTCTGGCTCCTGAGTGTTTCCTGTCTCCCAGCCACAAACTCATAGAGATTAAAGCAGTCACATTATGTTGGTACAGGTATGTCAGAAGTAGAGGAAGAGTGAGAGGGCAGGAAGGCCCTTATTCTTCCTAGCAGATCAAGAAAGTGTGAGGTGCGACACAGGTTTTGATGGACTACATGACCGTAAAGAGATATGTCAATTATTCTGTCACCGTGCAACAGCAAACAGTTAGAGGGGTATTGGGTTGCAAGTTCAGAGATTTCAGCAAGCCTTGTCTAATGATGACAACAACCATTAAAAGTCTTTACAGTCTTTTTTTTTTTAAATACAAAGGAAAAATAGCAGAGTTATAGCATTTAAAATGTAAGATATAAATAGTTTATTTTAACCATATTTTTAACATCTTTTCACTTTCTATATAAGGACAGAAACCCTTTGAGTGGCAATCTCTTGTAGGCTGAAATGATCTTTAGCTACCCTCTGTCCAGGAAAACTTTATTAATCTGAATGTGCTGTGGAAATTGCTGCTACTTTCAAAACCCAGTCTGTTTCCCATAAGATGAAACAAACAGACAAAAAGTGAGAAAGGAGAAGGAAGGGAGAGAACAGGGAAGGGAGGGAGAGGAGGAGGGAGAGAAGCACAGAAAAAACAGCACAGCAAAATCTGCAGCTCTGCTATGGTGCGGACTGGCTCATTGCTGCAGAGAAGGCCAGTCGCAGCATCATCTTATCAGCAGCCTCAGAACCTGACATATTTGTACCCAAGTCAGTTTAGGCCAGAGTTTTATTAGCGTCTCTGGTCCCAGGCTCACAGCTGTGTTGAAAAAGATGCAGCTTTGACTAGCTAAACCAAACTTGTTACACAGAAGGCAAAAAAAAGAGAGATAGGGAAAGAAGAAATCATGTAGGGAAGCAAAAGGACACAGAAGGGAGAAAGCGATAACAGGAGTTCCAGTCTCATATCTAGGACTTCACTGAAGCCAGGACAGACGGTGATGGCCTCAGCTCGCTTTTTCTCTGGCTTGAATTTGCCAAGACATCTCTGATCAGATACAGTCATATAATGTCAGCATTTGACTTTATCCCAGGGTCGTGGGAGATGTAAGGATCTGTGGTAGTGAAACGTGCTTCTTTCAGGCTAGGACATATTCGTAACTTTTCCCTTTTCCTCTTCCCCTTTCCCTTCATTCAGCTTTACAGATGAAGTATTGCCCAATTTGCTGTACAAAACAGAGGATGAGATTTACCATCCAGGCTGTTCTTGCTGGACCTCACTACATGAGCTGTAAGACTCTAATAGGCCATGCAGAGTTCTCGTGCTCTGGAGATGCAACCAGTATCACCCAATGCAATAAAACTGTAATTCAATAGAACAGTCAAATACAGAGTGCTGTGATGTCAAATGAACCATATTTGGTAAGCTGATGCACGATGAAGTGAAACTACCACTGTTAGCACCTATTCAGTTCATGCTAGGTGACAGACCTCACTTAAAATATTCAGAGCTCTCTACCCACATGCCCACTGGCAACTCCTTCTGGGCACCAGTGATATTAAATCTCTCTTCAAACTTGGTACAATCAAGAAACTATTAAAGGAGTTTTCAAGCTATAGCCACCAGTAAAAGATCTGTTTCTACCAGGGATCTCAGTTTAGTCAGAATTTGGTGTGGTTTTACATATCTACTAAAACTGCCTTCCTGGGAGTCAAAGGTTTCACTGTGTACATGCATGACTTCTCCTGCCACAGGAGACTTTTCATCGTGTTTCACAAAGCTAAGGTGCTGCTCATCTATCCCTAAAGCCTTACCTGAAGTATTTTTCACTTCTGCAACCAAACACTACAACCAAATGCAAAAATTGCCAAGTTTCATCCTTACCTGTCACAAATACAGGAGCTAATCAAGAAGTTCATACTCTAGAGAGATGGAGAGCAACACCCACACTACCTACAAAGCTTTCTTTAATTGCACAGATTGCCAGGCTCTGTGTACTGTCCAGTTCTCACACACACAATCCTAAGTATCAAGATATCTCTTCTAGACAGTGCACAGACGAAAGAGATGATCAATATGAGCTGCCTCAAGTGGTGTAACCTATGAAAGTCCATCCATAAAAATCCATCAGGATCCATAATTCAGAGTCCACCTGTAATACCTCAGTACAAATAAACAGCCACCATTTACCTGCATGACATCATTTTAAAGAAGAAGGAAGAAAGAAGGAAAAGGAAAGAAGAGAACAGTCTTATTTACCCTCTTCATCCCTTCTGTCAACAACGAGTTGTTGGCATGTCAGTGCCATGGTTGAAGATGAACAAGGACTAAGATACCAGTTATTCTGGCTGGGTCTACAAGATATTCTGGTCCCTGGAGACCAGAGTAGATAGAGGCTGGCTGCTGGGCGCTGAAAGGTGGAAACACTCTCAGAGTGAATGCAGCATCAGTCCTAGCTATATTTGTCTATGTTGTGAGCGTGAGTTCCTACACTGCCTGAACTCTTACCCTTGTGGGTAGGCTTCAGTATGGTAACTATGGACTGGAGGAACTACGATGAAGACCTGCACCATTTTACTCTGTACTATAAATGAGGCTTTTCATCTCTTACCTAACAAGAACGCATCTCTGTAAAGTAGGCTGCTTTGCATAAATGCAGTCACTACTATGAAACATTGTTAAAGAAGGGAGCATAAATATATCACAGCATTTTTACTTGCAGCCAGCTGAAGTGAGTTGGTAAGGTGAACAGGAAGCAGCAAATGAGGTTTTAATGAGTGATACATCCCCTGCTTCTGAGAGGAAATTTTTGCCTGAGAGAAGTAAAACCAATACCACCACAGAGGGAAGAAAACCACAGCTCTCAGTTCTCTTGAGTGAAATCTCCGCTGTCTCAGCAAATGAGCAGTGTAAGACAAGCAGACGATACTGGCATGTGGACAGTTTAAGAGTAGAAGAGAAGTACAAAATTATCCTGCTCCAAATTCATCTTAAAAAAGCAGGTAACAGTCAGAGGGAGAAACTGAAGTCAACCTGACTCTAAGAGAGCTCAAATGATGCAAGACTTTGGAAAATAATCCTTGTCTTATTTGATCAGTTTGACAATACAATGTCTGAAATAAATCGCCTAGTTAAGTGAAGAAACAGAGAAGAGCTGAAAGAGGGGAACTGATTTAATGAAGAAGTAATCTCTGAGCTAGATTTGCAATGGATTAATTTCTTTGTTTAAAACAGGGAAGTCTCCAGAGAGTCAAATGTGACTTACAAAAACAAAACTTTTTTTTTTACAAAACAGGGTAGCTTAGAAAACAGGCTAACTTAGAAAATGGGGTGTTTCCTATCCCTAAGCTTAAAGAAAATAGTAAAAAGAAGATAATTTTTGTCCTCCATTTATACAAAGAATTTTTAAATATATAAAATAACCGTACTATATAGGAAATCTTTGGAGCAAGAACAGCGGAAGCAAGAGTTTCAACAAAGTCAGCCACAACCAAAATTGCCATGTTAAACAAGGAACATTGCAGAATTATTGAAGAAATGGCCTTATTACATGACAGCTGTTAGGCCTAAATGTCCCAGCTGGTCCATGTGCCTTGGGGATGTGAAGCTGGCAGCACCCTGGATGCTTCCCAACCCTTCCCTGCTTGGGAAATATTTATGGTACTTATCTTCTTCAAGTATGAAGACTGGATTAACCATTGCAAAGTAGTTGCAGAGCAGCTTGTAGAGGAAGATCTTGGTTTCCTAAACATCGTGTTTTCATATCCTTCACAAGAGATACCATCAAGGGACAATGTTTCAATAAGTTTCAGGCTACTTCAACTCTGATTTGGTTTTCCTTGGGGGAAAAAAAAAAAGGAGGAAAAAAGTTCAGTTTCTCTATAAAACATAATCTAAACATTGTAAATTGCATTTTCCAGCAAGAAGCCAGTGGATAAATTGTAATCTCTTTTGAGTATGTGTCGTAACAAGCATCAAGAATTTGAAAGCCTGAACCGAAAAATATATACTTGATAATATTACAGTTGTAAGAAAATGATCAAATATCTTTTGTTTGACAGTGTCTGGCTGATCAAAACCAGATCACTGCATTTGATGAGTTATCTTTCTATCTACTGTTTTTTCACCTGAAGTGCACTAGTGGCCCCTCCAGCATTTGAGGACAGTTCCTAGCTTTAGTGGCCAACTATAGGGGCTTGCTAATGAATGGATTGTATCTCCTGAACCTGTTATGTCAAATCTGCAGCTTCCAGATTTCAGCAGGCTTGAAGTTGATATAAATTTAACCCACCAAATTTCTGTTAGCCTGCATGATCATTCCTGTTGTTTTCTGGCACTATCTTAGCATTAAAAAACTTACTCCCATGGTTCACTGGGCCAGAAAAACAGGTTGCTCTCACTTGACTTTCTAACAAGTTTCTAAATTTCTTATTGGTATTTTATAGTCCTGTTTCTCAGAGGACATTCTGATTTCTCATGTGCTTCTGGCTAGGTCCTTTAGCCCAAATATAATTCCACTGGTTTAAATCATTACAAATGGTTTTTTTACATTTCTACAACACGGGACTTCACCTGTCCTATTCTGTAAATGGAGGCAAGGATTGCATTATCAGATCCTAGTGCTTTACTTTGCCCAGAGTAGTCTCTGTCTACCACTGACACTCCAGTCTCAGGAGATGGATTATGCAGAAAGTGTCTCACACCAGCAAGGCTGCACATCTGTCCAGGACAGCTGGATGCCAAGTGACCTAATCAGAGCAGTACCTCCAACTGCCTTCAGGATGCCCAGAAGTCCTGAATAAATGGCCACAGCCCAAGTGCCCAGCTCCATCCAGGAACCCAACGTGTAATGGCTATCCACGTGGCGTGCTCACAGCGTGTTTGACATGTTCCCTGTGCCACCAAAGCAGAACTGCAGAAGCCCTGTCGACCTGCTCCAAAGTCACAGCACGCAGTTGCATGGCTGGGGATGTTTCAGTGTTTTTACATAAGTAAGTTTCTGCTTTTCACATTTGGGAAACCAGGAAAGGAAGAAGGGAGAAAGCAAAGAAGAGAGGAAGGGAAAAAATCATATTTTTGATACTTTTTTACTTACTATTTAGTGGAGAATAAAAGAATAAAAAATAAAACTAAAATACACTTAAGGACATCTCCATCAGTTTATGACAGCCAGCATACTTTACATTGTATGTTCTAGTTCAAGTTCAAACTGATTGCCAGATTTGGATCCTTTCCTGAAGTTCAGTCTGACAAAGTATTTCCCTTGCAGCATGGGGCATGCCTTCTAAGATCATCTGAATATATTAGCTCCTGCCATTTAAGAGTCTCGAGGCTCTGTTCTCTCTTTTTCTCTGTCTCTAGTACACACCATAGTCTGATGAAGACTGAAATGCTTTACTTTAACTCAAGTCGATGAAGCTGGTATAGAGTATCTGGGTGAAATTTAATTGCCTGTGAAATACAGGAGGTCAGTTTAAATGATCTAACGGTCCCTTCTGGCCTTAAACTATACAATATCTGTTTAAAAAAGCCATTAAAATGTTGCTGTGTCTAGTAATCATGAAGATAACTAGAGCTTTTATAAATGCCCCCTAATTTAAAAGGTACTCTTTATAGTCTGCGTACAAGCTCTAATTAGATATTTTAATAATGTTCCTAAATGTGGTAAGTGGTTTGTATAACCTAGAGTTTAACAGTTACTTTTTAATAAGGCATAGTGTACTTCTGGCATCAGAGCTGCACTGAAAGCACAGTAAAGTTTCTGTGTTATACTGTTCAAAGCCTTTCCTAACAAGAAATGGTTAGAAGATAAGCGTAAATCACAAGAGATGGTCTTTTACCCAGTACATTTTTACGCATAGCAATATAGGCTTGGGTCTGGCAGTGAGCCATTCATAGTCCCGTCCACCTAGTACAACAGCGTGACTGCTGAGTGTGAAGGCAACACGTTGTCTCAAGGTTGAGTTACACAGAAGCAAAGACAGGGAAGTTCAAGTGAGGGGATCCATTTTGGTTTTTTGCAATAAAGCCCATCCTAAGCATGCTAAACCCCTGGCATGTAGAAGAATGGATCCTGTGCATGCAGGCCGTGCTTGGCTGTCAGGCAGCCCAGCTAAGTGGGTGCTCCCTGTGGCTTTGTGCTAAGCAGGGCAGCTCTCTAGCCCTGAGGTCAGCTGGTGTAGCAGGGCTCAGATCCATACAACTAAACTCTCTTACCCTCCAAAGCTGAGAGGCCGCACCTCTCAGAGCAGCATAATGCTTCCCAGTGCACACAAATATTCTGCCCAGGCATTATCCGGGTGAGCAGCAGCTGTCCCACACCAAATTTGCACCGAGAACTATATTAAGAAACTAACTGTAGGGATGATTGCACAGGCCCGCGTCCCCTGCTCTATTTAGTTTTAAAAATACGTGTTTTTTAAACTTAGCTGTAATTTACATTGATGTATTGGTAGCTTGGCAGGTGCCTGGAGGAACAGGGAGGAAGGAGGAAGAATGGCTCAGAAACAAAGTACTGCTCAGCAGACACTAGGAAGTTGTTGAGACAATGCCATATCTGTTGGCTTTCATATCACAAATTTATGATTTTTGCCTTTACAAACTTATATTCAAAGCTGGGGAACACAGCTTCATTTGGAGGGAGATTTGTTCCACTCAGATGAGGGTGACACTCAGCACTCCCCTGTGGGCTCTGAAGAGGCCAGATCTACCAGGGTTCCCAGCAGGGTAAGGTGAGTGCATGAGTAAGATGGACAAGTTTTTTAACTACAGTGTGTTAAACCTGTTTCTACAGAATACTTTGCTTCAGCTGCTAAACGAGCATATCTTAAGAAGTTTTTTTCATCAGTGTGGGGCTCTGGCCACAGGTTCTTGTAGGGAAGAAACGCAAATACCTGAACCCAGCCAATCTACAGGTTCATTTGCGTGCTGAGGAGCGTGCAACTACGGATCAGGGCTGTTCTCTGACAAGCCAGTGCCTGCTCTGGGTAATGCTGATGTGCTTGTAACTGGTATCCTGGAATAAGGCACTCTTTGTCTTTTTCAGTGTCTGCCTTGTGTGTGTCTTGTGGTACAGTAACACTGTTCATCCATTTGTGACCCAGTTTGGTCAGGCAGCGATATTTGGCTAATGAGATATTTTCCTCAGTGAGGTAACCCTAAAAGTAAATTACGCAGTACCAAGCTATAGACCCAGGCATTTTGACTCCCAATTGCCTGCGCTTCTAGATCATTAAAACAGGCCCTAATACCTACTGTTGTGCAATAACCAGAATCAATCAATTTATTCCTAATGGCTTACTGGATCTATTTTTTCTGTTCACAAAATATCTGCAAAACCATGCAATATATAATAATTTAGGTTAGAATTCAATGCACCTAACTCTAACCATCAAAAGTAAATTTTTAGCTCCTATTAGTTGTCTGAGCAATCTTTATAACCAGCCTAGATGGCAACTCTAGACTGGCAGTTTCCTTTTCAAATAGCTAAAGTTAGGTGAGATGAATTATCCTCTCCCTCTCTTGAATTATTTATGTGAGCTATTTCTAGCTTTTGTAAGATACTATATGATTATTTGCTGTATAGAACTCTATATATGTGATGGGTCGCCCTGTATCCCAAAGTACTATGTTTCCCAACCTTTTAAGGAACAGGAAACTGGAAAAATGTTCAGTGTAATTTTCACCTTCCAATCTTTTTTCAAGTTTACATTAGAAATTAAAATTAATTTCACTATGCAATTGGTCTTTCGTTCTTATTTCAGAATAGCTGGCTTTCTTCATAACCACAGAATGAATGTGACTGAAGCCAGGTTTATCAGGCATTCAACAGATGTTGCACTCAGTTTTCTGTTGTCACGCTAACACTAAGTGGAGGCATCCTTGTGCACCAGCCTGTTCGCAAAAGTTATAGCCAGACCTTGTCTGGTGCCTTCCTGCTGAAATAGCTGTGTGAATGAAGCCGTGTTTATGCCTTCAGCATAATGTGGAGCCCTCTGAA
This sequence comes from Gymnogyps californianus, assembly GCF_018139145.2. Taxonomy (NCBI): domain Eukaryota; kingdom Metazoa; phylum Chordata; class Aves; order Accipitriformes; family Cathartidae; genus Gymnogyps; species Gymnogyps californianus. The sequence goes on along the minus strand of NC_059473.1, from coordinate 91,667,178 downwards.
ACCATACAGGAAAAGATGTCGTGTGCAAATTAAGCACACTGGGCTGCAGGTTTGACAGATTTTTCTGCACACTAAGTCTTCTGGGATTGCAGATTTCATTACCCCGGTCTTCAGAGCATGCCAGAGAGGCTGGTAACTTCAGTGCCAGTTCATGGGTGCTGCGGCCAACGTTGCAGTTGATATAAATATGAAAATATGTCACCTTGTTCATAATAGCTTTTCTCTCTACTATTAACTTCAGTATTTCCAACTTCATTTCTTTGTGCAGCTTGAGTTATTTGTCTTCTTATTCCAGGACCTTAGAAAGGCTTGCAAATAACCACAGGGCAAGTTCCATTATATATTTTAATTCAAATATTTGTTTGTGTGAAAATCTGCAGTACCAACTAATAGAAGCAGACTGTCATTACACATATAAATATTCTGAAATATGTTTCTGAAGTACATTTTTTGTATCTCTAGTAATAATAGCACTGGCTCATTAAATGGAGAGAATATTCTATTCATATGCTCCTTAGTATTCATAACAAGATTTACAACCTATCACCATTTGAAGGTATCTTTCAAATGATACAAAAAAGCATTTTTAATATTAATTTTAATGATTAATTATTTCCATGAAGAACAGTACTTGAAAAAGATAAATTCCTCACCATTTAAAATGACTATGCTGTAGTTGATTCACTGACTGTTTCCATGGGTTAACTAAATTAATCATTCTCCCTATAGCAATGTTTCATATTTATTTTATCCAGAACTTTAATCCAGTTTTCATTATATATAAACCTATGGCAACTGTCTCATGGGAAAATAAGCTATTCCTATCACTGGAACTGCATATCTTTAAAAAAAAGTAACTTTTATATTCTGCTCTAAAATCTGTAAATAAGAAAGTCTCCTGTTAGTTAATCTTTGTATTTCAATTTTAAACTTTTCTGTTAAAAGAGGAGACTTAAACTGAATGAAATTAAAGGAAAATTTACAACAGCCAGGAATATCTAGCTATACGCTAAATTATAATATAATATTTTAAAAGCCTATATTCATTTCTGAGGAATTGAGAATTTATTATTTTTCAAATAGATGACAGTACTATGAGGCTAGATAACATAAAAATAAACACCCTTTTTCTTTTTTCACTTTTTTTTTTAAAATTTATCTTAGCAGCTTAAACGCACTTCTTTTTTACCCTGGAAATGGTTTATTGTAGAAATCCCTCAGACAATAACAGAAATTGGCAACTGCTGAGTGTGAGCTAAAACACACACTATGAAATGTGCGTTCCTGTAGCTGCTCGTATCAATACATTTGGCACGAGTTTTGTGATGCTGTATTAGTGGTAGTTCTGGGAAGCATAAGGGTTTTTGAAATTTAATAAAGAAAGAAATAGGTTTTAAAGTCATGAGGAAACAGTTGCCAACATTTTCTAATAGCAAGCACGGAACTTGTTTTAAATTCCAGATGTGGTTTTACAGTAGTGTCTCTTGAGAAAGCAACCTTTCAAAATCAGCCTTGAAAATGTAGTTATGGTTGTCATATCCCAAGGTAAATAACAGGTTTGCTGGCTGTATCATCTTGGAGAGCAAGTTTTATTTGTTTGTGCAGCAAGAAGTCCCAGTCCTTACATTATTTAGAGAATTCTTTCAAATGAAGATAACTCCTATAACAACCGTATGGTTGCAAGGATGTAGATAGAACATGAGGAAAAGTGGGAGCAAAGGCTTCCAAACAAGGTAGCAGTGAATGAATGAATTAGCAAGGAGAGAAATAATGATAACATAAAAGTCCAGAAAACGCCAAGCAATGAAAAGAATGATAATACGATGCAAAAGTTCTGCTTTTTTCTTTTTAATCTCATGTAGGTGAAAGTATTGTAATTTTTACCTGCAGCAGCAAATCTCAAATTAGAAATATATATATATATATGTAAGTATTGGAAACTGGACATTACTTTTTTAAGAAATGCCTTAAATACTAAAGGGAGAAATGTATATTGCCTGGACAAGTAAGTGGTTTGTAAATATTTTGTCATGCACTAAAACCAAACAGCATAGGAACATAACATGGAAAAATGTTTCTTACTTTTGAGTTAGAAGGGAACAGATTTCCTCCTGTAGGAAAAACATGGCATCCTCTTATCTCACAGGAGTACCCTAGTCGCTCTCAGAGAGTGAGACGCCAGAGATGTTTTGCTCCATGGTGCTCACTGTTTTATAAGGACAATGTGGGAAACTGAGGTTTCTCACTCCTGGATATTGCTCAAATCCCTTCCCTGGACATGCAAATTCTTTTCAAAGGAAAGTACTTCCCAAATGTTACGTTCCTGACAAAAAAATCCATTTAAAAAAAAAATTCCAAAAATCAATTTCTTTTAAAAAATTGTAACTATTTCCACCTTGTGTCTCAGCCACTGATCTTTTGCTGCTAGTGGGAAATAACAGGTAAATACAAAGTCGCCTGGAAGAAACATCAGAAAGCTAAGGAAAGGCAATAGATCTTACTCACTAGGCACTTGCCTGTGGCCTGAAGGTTAAGATTTAACGTTTCCTTACCCTCAAGCTCAGGGAAGCCAGTTTGTGGTCCAGAGGCCAAATACAACCCATCAGTTCTTTTAACCAGACACTTGCAAGACCTCAGATCGTAAGCGGTGTTGAAATGACTTGTGCTGTATCTCCTACACAGATGGTTGAGAGTTTACAACCAGCTTTTCTTCTACCATAAGGAAACTTCTCTTTGGACCTCAGCCACTGCCTTTGCTCAGCTACCTCATAAGCCATAAAATCTAACCGAGTGAAAAGGTGGCCACACATTTCAAACTAAGCTTCTCACGTGAAAAATGGACCTTTGAGCAAATAACTGATGAGTGATAATGGTGCTATAACTCAACATTAACCATGCTGCAAAGCTCTGTATGAATTCTGCTCCCAAAGGGCAGCAGACTTAGAAACTCTCTTTTAGCAAATCAGATTTTCAGAGCAGGCAGATGTAATTTTTTAAGGCACGTCACCTACCCTCCACTGACATTCCACTCAAACCAATCTGTGGCCTTTTACCTAAAGTCACCATTTCACATGTATTTTAGATTGTAGTGACTGCGTGATTTGCTTTGACAAGCATACTGATGGCTTTGCCATTAGGTAAGGTAGGACACTGACCTTCTCAAAACCATGTGAAAATAAGCTCAGAAGAGAATACATTAACCTTCCTCTAACCCACAAGCAGTTCAAGTGTACATTACAGAATAATTCTTCTCTGAAGCCTTTATGAAAGAGCAGCTGCCACAGGGCACCGTATTCTGTACATTCGAAGAAAGATGTAATGCATTGGAGGAGAGAGCATCAGAGTTCACTGGAGAGCAGGCAGCCCCTCAGATAGCATAGTTGCTGCTAAGGTGAATTATTGCAAAACACCCCATTGAAAGTATTGTCCTAATGTTGTAGGTAGTTCAATGGCTATTTTCAAGGAATCAGTTACCTATGCCAATATGTTACGCTTAACATTGTCCTGCAAGTCCCAGAGCACACAGTGGGCCAGCAAAAGGCAATTTGCCTGCTCTCTAATGGGGGCTGTTTGTGTCTCATTTCATTCCAAGTAAAGACCATGGATATCATGATTGGGTTTCATAAGGGAATACTCTATGGTAAAATTGGAACGGTGGCTGAAAATTAAGAGAAAAGCAGTTACCCCCAAAACCTCCCAGAAATAAGGTGCAGGTGGTAAGAAGCAAAAAACCTCACAGGTTCTTCCCTTAGAAGTTTGCAAGTGAAAAGGAGATCCCTGAGAAAATCTAAAAAGGGACAAGAGAAAGAGAAGCAGAAGAAGGAGGGAAATGACAACAAAATCAAACAGATGCTCAGCATAAGTGAAGGCTGTGCATAGTGCTGTGTAGTCTGAGAAGATTACTTGACTTTGCTTTCATGCTAACAACTGGTGTTGTGAAGGATATGTCAATAGTCAATGCAGTCAGCTGCCCTGCACTAAGCAGCTGAATGAAGTTCAGCTTGCTTGATAAATTTCTTATCATTGAGTTGCACCAAACTTCAGTGTTGCTTTTTTATTTGTCATTTATTGTCACCATTAAATACCAGTGTAGCGTTGTTACGGTCATCTGCTTGGTCAGTCACCTGTACCTATCATTCCTATGATAAAGCATCTGCCAAGCACAGAAGAAAGGGTTCACTTTGGTCCTACTCTGATTTTAAGCACACCAACAAAACCTTGATAAACAAGCTTATTAGGAACCTGCCTGCCCACCAGGGAAAGTTTCCACCTGAATTTAATAAAAATATGCAATGCAGTTGAGATTTTTATGTTTCATATTTTAATTTAAAGTATAAAGTGATGGGAGTTTTTCTTTCCCTTTTAAAAGATGCACTCCAATTTATTACCATAAAACAGAGGTGGCTGTACAAATTTGGACAGTTTTAGAAGCACACTACATCATTTTGTTGTTAAAAGTGTTCTGGCCAACATGAAGAAAGGTGAGTGGTGCCGTTAGGAAAAAACTAGTAAGGCTCAAATTGCACAGTTCTTGAATATGGGCTTTATAAAATAAAAATACATTTCATTTGAGTGAGTGTGAATTAGACTTCCATAGAATAGCATTCTCCAAGGTAATTGCATTACTATACCATAGTTTGCTCTTTCAAAAACAGCAGGCATTGGTCACTCGTAAGGCAACTATTTTATTGAGATATGTCAAACACTAACAGAGGAAGTAAAAAAGGAAAGCCTCACTTTCACATCATGTGTTTCGAGATCATTTTCAGATACCTTTTTTCAGCCATTTTAACTTTCTTGCAGAATCTACTGTTAGCAAGTTTTCATATTTAAAACCTGCTAGGTATGAAGTATGCACAGGACTTCAAAGCTCCCTGTGTCGTGCTATCAGTCTTGCAAACAGTGCTCACACTCAGAAAATTCTCCAATATCTGAGAACTTTCCTAAGGAAATTAAAACTGACTAATGTGCTTCCAACTCTTAAGTGCAGAAATGTAACAGGTTTCTTGGAATCTCAGATTCTCATTCTCTACAGTATCCTAAATGTTCACATGCACATTTCAAAGCAATATAAACACTTAAAGAAATTATTATTTTTCAAAAAAGCTGAGCAGCGGGATTTTTACAGTTCCCTCTGTATACCATGATAATTAAACATTTTAAATAATTTCTATGTTTCTGAAGATTAAGGTCAGAGATTATTGGATCATAAAGTCTGACCTTCTGTACCTCAAAAGACATTACTTTTCACCCAGATACCCGCAAACCAAACCCCAAAACATTTAGCCATTTAAACCCTATACTCCAATTTCTTTGAGCCTTTGGAGCTTACAGATACCCAAACAACTCAGTGCTGCTCTTCTGTGGAGATTGCTCTGAACTGTCAGCTCTTGTTACAGCTGTTCCTTATTCCTAATTCAATTCTGTCTGACTTCCACTTCCAACGGCTGGTTGCCACTATGCCTCTCACCAGTCAGCTAAAGAGGCCATTAACATCCAGCTGTTTTTCTTCAGTGATGTTGCTCCTTAATCACTTTTTCAATAACAGAAAAAGAATGAGGAAAAACTCTTCTTCAAGGTATGGATTACACTTGTGGCTCTTTTCCAGATGACATCCAGTCCTACAATGCTAATATTCTCAGTAAGTCTCACCAGTGCACTCATCTATTCACAGAAAAATCCCCCTGGATTGCTGTGGAACTAAAAAAGTCTTCTGAAGAGTCTATTTCTCCCTCCTGACCATTAAGGGAGCTCTGAGTGGTTAGATGAGATGTCTAATGTCAAAAGTAGATGTTTGTGAAATGATTCCCACCTCTCTGACTGTTAAAATGTACAGAGAGGCCCCTGACTTCTGCAGCACGATGTTAAAGAACAGAAGAAAAGTTGTGTCTGGGTCAGATAACTTAAGAAAGTTGATTAACATGTTGCTTCATTTTCTATTGTGGGCATTTTTAATTGAATTAAATATGTCAATAAAATATGTTGATATAGATTTTCCCATGCCACTTATTTTCCTGTGAAATTCTATATATTTTAGGCTTACTTATTTCAGTTTCAGGTTGCTTCAGAAATATTGTATCAGAAGATAGTTTTGTCTGGCAATAGTTGAAGGATGATTAGATGTTTGCACTGGAAAATCAATAAATATATTGCATGGTAATGCAGTTACAAATATGGACAGCTAGAGGACTGAATTTTGGAATTTACTTCCTGTGCCAATGTTAAGTGGAGCAACTTAAGTTTTAGAGCATTTGTATCAGGCTATTTTGCAAACATAACAAGGCAACTCTACTTTGGCAATCTCTTGAGTCCATGTTAGTTCTGTAATGCACTGTGAAAGGAGGGTAATGTAATTTTTTTTTTTTTAATGAAAATATAGATTTGACAGCGCAGTTTTGCTTAAGGATGTGAATTTGGCAGCAAATCCCCTGGCTGTGAGAGGCCTTGCTTGTAATAAGTCACCTCCTGACAACCTCTAAATCACAGGCTGAAATGAATATGAATAAATTACATTGAATGCTTCTGTCCTAAAGCTAGGTGCATTTTGCCTTTTCTTCCTTCAGTTTCCCTTCCTTCTTTTAGTTCCTTTCCCTTCCACCATCTTCCACTTTTCTTGAGTCTTTTTCTTTGTTTCTTTGCAGAAAAACCTGCAGTTCTAAGAAAGGAAAGGCAGTTTAGCAGCTAAGTTTTTGTTTTGCTTTTTTTTTTTTTTTGCACCATTTAAGTGCTTTTTGTCTCCAGAAAGATTTAAGACATCACTAAGAATTTTACCTAATTAAGTTCTAACTTATTTTGTTTTGTTTCACCTCTGGTCACTCCCATCTCTCTTGTCTGCCTCCTCTTTATCACACCCTTTCTAATGCTTCTGGTTATAATCATGTCTCCTACCCATTTCTTTCCCTGAACAAGTCTTTATTTTTATTATTATTAGCTATCTATTCTTCTTTCCTACTGTGTCTTTTAACTTACACTTGCTTTTCAGGCTTTTTTTTTTTTCCCTCTTTTTGCCTCAGAGGTTGTGTTTTCTGCCTCAGCTGTACTGGCAAGGTTTGAACCACGGTCTCAGGTGTTTGGCTCTGAAATCCTCTAGGATGGGATGCCTCCTGGCTGGAAGCTAGTTTAGGAAGTCTTAAAACTCCGTTCACTTGAACTCGCTCAGAAGAATCAGTGTGAATGATGAAGTTGTGGTCAAGGGACTCTTGCCCAGGCTTTGGGAGACTGAAGGCACACACCACCACCACCGCCCCAGCATCCCCTTCCTTCTCAACCCCCTCCCTGGTCCCAAAACTGCTATAGTCAATTTTCTGTAGTGCCGGCAGAGAATTATTTACTGCTCCATTTGCTAACTCCCATAAAATACTGCATTATTCCTCTATCTTACCAATTTAGCATTTTGAACGGGAAACAATTATTGTTGATGGGTAACAAAAGTTTCATGCCAAGGACTCTGTTGTATTTTCTCACCTCTGTCTTTTTGTTAAGAGAGAACAGCAGCCTAATTCAGCAGGCTGGTAAGCTGAAGCGGTAGGAAAGGCTGCAATTGCAGCTGTTTCTCAGTACTCTTAAGCCCATACCTCTTTGCTTTTAGCAAAGTTTTAAGCAGTTCTGTTCAGGATTTTTTCAGATACTTTTTTCCCACTGGAGAACACATCATTTAAATAAATTTATGGTTTAAAAAAAGGATTCTGTCACTTTAAGTCATGTTAATTCAATACAGTTTAGCTGAGAAGTCTCTCAATTCAAAAGAACTTCCTTCTGACATTAATTTAAAGCAACAGAAATTAAAAATAAAATATTGAAACAGTATTCCTATCGAAATTATTCAGGGAAAAAATCTAGATTATTTTCATTAAAGTGTTCAGACTTTATTTTTATTGTGGATTGTGGCAGGAAAATTTTACAAAATCTCGAAAATGCCCACAGTGGCAGATGCAACTTCTGCTCTTTTGATGAGTTTGTTATATATGGTATTACAGAGAAAATTTTGTTTTTGTAACTATACAGCTGCATTTGTATCCATTTGATTCTACACCATGGCAATGCATACTAATTCGCTTTCCCCGCTTATCATCCTCATAATCATTGGCCTTACATTTATCCTGGTTTATTGCACAAAAGTAATGTAATACTTTAATAATGGAATAAATTATACACTACAACTCCAGTTTTAAATGCCTATTTCATTAACATTTTATAATTTTATTTTCTGCATAAGATCTACCATATAAATCCCTGTTGCTCCAATAAATCATTTTACAACTTTATTCAGTATTTGGTGATTATATTAAATTTATTCTGGAGATCATATGCTACATCATATTAAATACACCTCAGGCAGGTGTTGCAGATTTCATTTGCTGAACCATTAAAAGCTCACAAATGAAAGTATATGAAAAATTTAGCTTCTGAAATAGATTTATTAATATTTTGTGTTCATAACTAAAACAACCTGCCACAAATTGAAAAGGGCATGGATGGATAGGTAGTATCAGCATTCCTATTCCTCATACACAAATTGTACTACCAACTACTTAAAACATAGCAGGGTTCTCACAATGACAGTATATCTGATTTATTTAACCACATACTGTGTTTCAAGATGTTTCCTAATTGCACTTATGTTCTATATGGGGACTATTGGTATATTTTCCTTTTCCAATTGTTTCTTTTCTTAGATCCCAGCCAACATCTCTGAAGCCAGTGAGACTCCCTCCTGAGACATCTAGCCTTTCCTCCTTGAACAGCGCTGCTTACCTGCCTTGGTTTTGCTGTCTCTAGGGGCAATAACGCACTCGAGGCCAGAAAAGTGCATAGGCACCTACAGATAATGTAGGCATCTGGATTCCAGCGCGACCACCCACAAAACCTCTGGAAACCACTTTGGTACCCACACAGCTGGACACCCTGGCCAGGCCGAGGTGATGGAGCTGCCTGGGAAATGTCACATTAGCACAGCTGGGATCATTGACTCTCTCATCAGTGGAGCAAGAAGGACTATGGCTTATGGAGATCAGTAAGGCTGCTCAGCTGGAAGTATGCAGTCTTGGGGTCAGGTACCCTTCCCAAAAACATGTTTCTGCTCCCCACTGGGCTATAGGCAGGCTCTGATTTGCTTCTGGCCTCCCTCTCACAAACCCCATGAATCTTGCATGTGGCCTGGCTTCAGCAGAAAAAACAGAGTCATCTCATGGTGGAAGGTCTTCCCTAGCAGAGGGTGGTGTGGGAGGGATGACTCTTCAAGATGTGCAGCTGGAGGAAGGGGTATGTCTACTTCTGGAGGTACTGTGTCACCAAATGTCCCCTTACCCCTTCCAGCACCACAGCAGAGCTCAAGTTCCTACCCTCACTTGGCACCTCTCCGCAGGCACTAACACCCCTTCCTGGGGATCTGAGGAAACCTACAGGACAAAGTGGAGCATCCACCTGATCATAGAATCATAGAACGGTTTGGGTTGGAAGAGACCTTTAAAGATCATCTAGTCCAAGCCCCCTGCCATGGGCAGGGACATCTTCCACTAGCTTTCACAAAGCTCCATCCAACCTGACCTTGAACACTTCCAATGATGGGGCATCCACAACTTCTCTGGGCAACCTGTTCCAGTGTCTCATCACCTTCGTCATAAAAAAATTCTTCCTTATATCCAATATAAATCTACCCTCCTTGAGGTTAAAACCATTGCTCCTTGTTCTGTCCCTACAGGCTTTGGTAAAAAGTCTGTCTGTCTTTCTTATAAGCCCCCTTTATATATTAAAAGGCCACAAGTGATCTTAAAAGCCTCTGAGATTACCAGAACAGGAACAGAATTGTTCTCTCATGTTTAGGTACCAACACAGGATTTATCTGCCTAATGTAGATGTTTACCACATAGACATCTCCACATAGACATTGTTATCCATTCATAGCCAGTGAAGAAAAATAGGACCTTCTAGAGAACAATCAACTTCAGAGGCTGAAATATTTCTATTCAATAGGTAAACTGAAACATGGTCTCTGTGTGTCTTTTTCTTCCCAGCACTGTGAAGGCTAAGTAGCTCCAAGTGAATGTATATACTCTATCCTAGAAGCTGTTCAAACATGTTACAGGGGAATGTATTATACAGAGAAAATTCAGCTTTACAGTATGAAATTCCAAGTAAGAATTCACAACTATTAATCTAACCCACAGTCTAAAGTAACCTAATCAATCTTTCATACACATCAGAGTAAACATGGAATAAACTGAAAGTGATTCACCAAAATAGAGGGATTTACTTCTTTGAAAAGACAGTGAGATGAGCTCCTGAATGAATTAATAGTTGAAAGAAAGGACACAGCCTACGTTCTGGACATAAAGATACAGTTGTCTAAGTGGCATTTCTCATTTGCAAAGTTTCTTATGTTCTTGTAAAAATATAATACTTCACCCTCAAAAGAGATATGAAAGTTGAGAGGAACTAAGAGCTGATAAATAGCCACTGCTCTGTGTTTAAAGGGTATTTTAGGTCATCAAATGTAACCTTCGAGAGAAAGGTAAAGATACCCTTTATGCTCATCAAGGAAAAAGCTTACATGACATTTCCTAAATCTCCTGCTTACCCGACTGTCCAGTCAGCTGCAGCAGCAAGTGCCCAGGAGTAGCACAGAGCAGGGATGGCTGCTGTGTCCTGTCTCCCAGACTGTCACATTTTCAACTCTCACCATTACTGTTTCTTTTTCCTATTTTTTTAATGTCCGTTTGACAGAGCTGGGATAGATTAATTTTCTATTGGCTCAGAAGAGAAGGCAGTATCTGTGTATTTTTCGGGCTCCATCTTACATATAAAAGCATGGTGAATAGTTTAATAGGTGGAAGAAAATCTGGCGCCTTTTTCTAAAGAATAAAAAGCTTCAAGGACTGGGCTAGCAAGGTATTCCTGGAAAGAGTATGGAGATGGAAGAAAGGTGGGGGCTGCTCTGGGTCTCTGTCCGCTCTGTGTAGACCTTTCTGTTACCCCTTAGGCCACTGCAGTGAAGCACATCTTCCCTCATCAAGTCAGGTGAAGAAAGTCCATAGATGAAGTTCCTGAAATGAGGGATTGTCATCAGGATTCCTGTGCCTCTGTCCCTATACTCAAGTGGATGTTGAGTGTCATTATTTTCGGTCATAAGATCATACAGAAAAGAGACAAGAGCATGTACAGTTCTGGAGAAGCACCATTTTATGGGCGCATTTATACCCAAATAAATGGTAATTTTAAAAATATTATTAGTCTTAACCAGTAAACCCCACAACTTGCACAATCCACAATTAGAAATTATGGTTCCTTGCAGCCTATTATCTTGCTACCGTTATTTTTCATTTCCTACTTAACAAACTGGACTTGACATCCTTCCTCTTGCCATTTATAATCACAACATCCATGTACCTTTTTTGTTTCAAAATCAACTAGGGGGGGTTTTTTACCTGTTTTACCTCCTGCTCAAATTTCTTATCACCCACTACCCTACCTCATGAAAACTTTACCCCATTGCCTGTTTTCTCTAATTTAAAACTCAAATGTGCACTTTTATTTTATGCTGATATCACTAAAGCAATATGGCAGTGTTTGCACACTACTAGCAGCCATATTTTTGGTTTTCTTTTCCATCCTATAAATGCAGTCCTGATTTCTGTACCTTCGGCTCCTTCAAATGTAAAAATCATGAACTTAAAGAAAAAAATGCTTATCTGCCAATGATGTGGATGGCAGCTGCCCAATGTCAGCAATTCTGAATACAGCTATGAATATATATTCCTGCTGTCCTCTGTTAGTGAAAGCAGGAGGACTGGGCTCTGTAGAATGAATATTTCCTAAACAGTGCTATACTCTGTACACCCAGTAATACTATCGTGATTTGCATATCTATTTTTTTCTTTAGAATGAAAACATATAATTTTTTTATAGCTCTGAAATTGACAATGAACCATTTGTACACTACTAGAAATTATTATCTATATTTCTTAGGGTACAAAAAAATATTTCATGATAAAGAAGGTGGCAATCTATTAAATGTGTGTCCTGGTTTCAGCTAGGACAGAGTTAATTTTCTTCCTAGTAGCTGGTATAGTGCTGTGTTTTGGATTTAGTGTGAGAATGGTCTTGATAACACGCTGATGTTTTTAGTTGTTGCTAAGTGGTGTTTATACTAAGTCAAGGACTTTTCAGCTTCTCATGCCCAGCCAGTAGAAAGGCTGGAGGGGCACAAGAAGCTGGGAGGGGACACAGCCAGGACAGCTGACCCAAACTGGCCAAAGAGCTATTCCATACCATATGACATCATGCCCAGTATATAAACTGGGGGAGCTGGCTGGGAGGGGCGGATCGCGGCTCGGGAACTAACTGGGCATCAGTCAACGAGTGGTGAGCAATTGCATTGTTCACCACTTGCTTTGTATAGTTTAATTCTTTTAGTATTACTATTGTCATATTATTATTATCATTATCATTGTTTTTCATTCCTTTCTGTCCTATTAAACTGTCTTTATCTCAACTCATGAGGTTTTTTTCCTGATTCTCTCCCCCATCCCAGGGGTGGGGGGGGAAGTGAGTGAGCGGCTGCGTGGTGCTTAGTTGCCAGCTGGGGTTAAACCACGACAGCGAGACACTTTGCCTGAAAAGCAGGTGTTAGTACGGATTCCTCAGTCTCTGCTGGGATATTATTTCATATACGTTTGAAAAGACCAAAAGTAATAAGTAGAAATAGAAGTAGAGATATGAAGCAGAGGAGAAAAGTATTTTATCCATATATACAAGTATGCATAAGTATTCAGTACTAATCTACATTTAACATATATTCTATATTCTTACAATGAGAGATATCACGGTGGATTTTGGAGTAAGAAACAGCTTCTCTAGATGCAACTTATACTGTAATTAACGGAAGCCTAAAAATGTATGTGTCACACAAAACAATCAGCAACACTGGCTCATTTACACCAACAGAAAATTTGTCCTTCATCATTCAAGTTCACCATTTCTGATTATACCATTTCTTTTCTGTTTTTTCAAGTACCTACTGAAGTTTGAAGGTCAGAGAATGCTTGACTAATGTACAGTTACCTCAGTATGCTTTCTTCTGACCTTTAGGTAACTGATGAGTATTTTAAGTAGCCGCACAGTTTTTAAGCCATTCCCATGGCATTTATTCAGGAAAGAATTACTCCTGATATTCAGCATTTCTGTATTTCAGACTGCCAGCGCTTCAGCTATCATCATTGCTCCAGTTCGCTGATCAGACAAACGGAGTTGGATGAGGTCTAGGGCATCAGCTGCTCTTGACTGGTTCAGCTTATGAATTCTCGTGATCATAGGTTCTAACCTTATTTCAGCAATGTCCTCAGTTTCCCACTGTCTGTTCTTTAACTTCAGGCTTGCTGATCTGCTTCGGTGACTAATATGTCACCATTAGAACAGATTCATTTTATTTTCTCAGTCTCACTCCACATGTTTAAAAAGGTCTTAGAGATTTAGGAACTAATAGAGCTAGGCAAATATAGCAAGAGATGTCAGTGAATTATTAGTTCAATATTTTTTAATGAACTCTCTTCATCTGTGTCCAGCAATAGTCCAATGCACGGGTTTCACAGCTGGCAGAGCTAAAGAATCGGAAATTTTTAAATGACTGTTGGAGTCTAATATCAAGATTCACTTTTCATAAAATACTTACACCAGAAATCAGATTTTAAGAGCTCTAAGAATTTAATAGGGAATTGGAGCACTCCTGTTAGTGTGAAGAAGTTAAGGAAGCATTGCAGCTGTATTTTAAGTCAGGTGCAAGTCACCACTCTCAATATAAGAATAACTGCCTAAAATTCAGTAACATATGCTGAGCTAATGGCCTGTTCTGGCCTTATAAATGCTGCTATCAGTCTGTCACTGCCTGTGGCAGAGTTTATTTCTTTTCCTGCCAGTCCCCTGTGAACAGCAAGCTCAGCCAGATCAGAAGACCCAGTGCTGACTGGTACCGTGCCCTCTGCACGCCCGATGGCACAGTGGTCAGCGTGGTGGTACTCTACTTCTCTACGAAGCTGCTTGCAAAAGATGCTTTGTGGACTGACTGTGGATTGGGACTTGTGAAAATGAATGATAATGGTGAATGGGTCCCTCCCACCCCCTTCAGAGGTGGCAGAAGCATGCTGGCTCTGCATGGTAGTTGGCTACACAAACACATCTACTTCTCATTTCCATTTCTGCTTAAGCCACAGCAAGCAGTACTACAGAATGCACTTGTTTTTTCATAGCAGACATTCAACTTGTTTTAAAATCTGCAGGCTACTCAAAAGTGATGTGGCAGCTTTAGAGGTCTGTCAGTTCACCGCAAACAAGATTTATTTATCTCCAAATCAGAACCAGTAGCACTTCAGTAAGCACTGTAGTCATCTGATCTGCAAGGGCATCTTGTTTAAAGATTTCATAAGTAGTTCATTATCTATGAATGGGCTATGGGCTATTTTCCAATTAATCTATCCATTTTATTCAGGCCTGCATACTAACAATAATAGATCAAAAGAACATGTATTCCTTTTGCTTCAAGTGCTTCTGTATTGCGCTTGCTTCAAGTGCTTCTGTATTGCGCTGGTAATTTCCTCTCCTCTAGAGTGGTTTATTTCTTTCGTCTTTTTTCACTTCTGGCCTGCCCTGAAACATCAGTCCGATGAGGGTGTCTGAGGACTTGAGTTCCCCCATAATCTATTTGCAGCACAACACTGAAAGGGTCTTTTTTTCTCCAAACCAGAAACATTCTCTGTGGCTATAGATAGATTAAAGGAAATCTGAGGAGTAGAGGAGGATGGGGAGAATCTCAAACTCTAAGAGCAATAAAATAAAGCACCTCTTTATTGGCAACCTTGATCAATAACAGAAGGGAAAAGAAATCAGCATTCATTGTGTTTGCTAACAGTTTTTCATGAGTAGCCCAGTAGCTCTTTTCTTCCTGACAAAAAGTAGTGTATATCAGATGTAAATCCAAACCTCAAGAAAATATTCACTTAAGATGCCAAAACCTGCCACTGTCCAAATGAAACATAAGCAATAGTATAATTGATTTCCAGTAAATAAATAAATAAATAAATAAATAAATAAATAAAAATGTGTCCAGGCAACCAAATAGCATACTTATCTGCCTAAAAAATTACCGAATTTAAAGGTAAGGAATTTAAAGAAGGAATTCTGCACTAGTTTGCTAATGCCCAGCATTAAAATGTCACCACCATTTATTCTATTTGTGACTAGACATCCAGTGTTTCATCATGTTTTAAACACATTTCCTCTAGTCAGTCTCAATCATTTACAGGAATAAGTCACAGTGCTTTGACATAAATACTTTCCTGGGGCTACACCTGTAAAAAAGTTCTTGAATTATTCTGACAGTAAGTAGTGACAAACAAAGAAAGTGAAATAAATGATAGTGGAATACTATTTTTACCAAATTGAGAAAATTTCCTCAGAACACTCATTATTGTTTCATTTTTTGCCCGTTTAGCTGTCAGACGGGGAATCTTCCCCGTGCTAGAAACACAGAAGGTTTTTAGCTACTCTTACAAAGCATGGGAAAATGGCTTTCTTACCAAAAATTGGTTATTCAAACTTTGGATGATTTTGCTATGTCTGGGTGAAAGGCTGAAACATTAAAATATGCAATTAAATATAACATCCTGCAGTTGCTATGTGCTGTCTGCATGGACTAGGGGAGCTTTTCCCTTCAACTTTTCTCCTCATCATTACTCATATAGGCGAAGAGGTTTTGTTCAGAAAGATCTTTGGAGGAATATCGTTGTAAGACCACAGGCATTCATGTGAACATGAATATTTGCTGGTTTTGACCATTTATCATTTATTACTCATTTCAGCTAGATGCACGACATAAGAGCTGAGTCTCACATAGCACCCTGTGTGAGTGCGAAAGACAGAGATGTCAATATTTAAGACCACAGGCGCACAGAGCCACTGCCAAATCTGTACGTTCCCAAAACTGCCACAATGGGCTAATTTCTCAGTTTATCAGCAGAGCTGCCATATATATAAAAAGCATTCACATTAAACTACATTTGATTTTTCTTAAAAATAAGCAACTAACTAGTTGTTTGTTTGATTTAACAAATAGAATTGGAGTCAAACTGAGAGTAAGACATCTAAATCTATACGTCTACATACAGGGATCCGAATGTGCCCATTTGAGCTCCTACTAAAGTCTGTGGATACCAACTCAGTGCCATCAACCACGTATTGAGATTGTAAAGTTATTTAACTGACTAGCTGCTATGATAAGATTCAGTAGCCTAAATATAGGTGTCTAGTGTAATTTTAGATGCTATGAATTATCTTTCCTGTCTTCAGTTGCTGCCACAAAAGGGTGGAGGTCTGCTGTGTGTGCCATATCTGCCTGCCCTGCGCAGATCGCCTGGGTATCTCAAGCACCACAAGGAGCCTGTGTTCAGGAAACTGAGTCCCACCCTGAGCGACTGCTCTGGGGTGAGATGAACTGCTCTGCAAGCATGAGTGACTGCATTGACTGTGACAGGAGCTTAAACTCCTGGCAAATGCCTACTTGTAGAAACTTCAATTCAGATGTCTTCTTTTTGAACTGAATCCCACCCATAAGCTTCCCTTTGTTCTGAAACAAAATGTTTCATTCCAAGAAAGTCTAGGAAAATGAAAGGCTGTTTCCCCAGCAATGCCAGAAAAGAAAAGGCTGTCGTTTTTACATTGTTTTTGGACTTACAGCATTACAGATTTGTTTTCTTCTGCTGCTTTTGAGGACTGGAATGCATATTTCCCATTTGCAGATGTGATGTATCGGGAACTACTCTCCCTCTTTTCAACCAACAGTTCCAGTAGTTGTAAATCAAGCCGGGAAATCCATCATCATCCAGAGAGTGTCCAAAACAGTAGACAAGAGTGTCATTTTAATGCGCTTTTATACTGTTTGTGAATCTATAAGTAGTTTATGTCCAGAAGAGTAACTTTAATAGGAAAGATTTAAGCTGAGGTTTTGCAAGATGAAGCGTCTAGGTGTTTTAAGATATTCATGCCCTACAGCTCACTCCTACCTGGTGCTGTGTGTCATTATTCTCCTGCAAGGCCAGAATAGCTGCTTGTGTGGCTGCACTGTGAAATGACTCAGGGAACTACTCAGCTCAAAAATAAGCCAGTCATTAAAGAAAAGAGGGGGTTATTTTTAATCAAGATCAATGGATCCAGTTCGCAGGGTAGCCACAGAAAGCAGAGCTGGAAAGAGGGTGCATAGGGATGAGGATAGAGGGTCTCGGGTGGAAGAACAGGACAAGAATATTTCAAAAGAGTGTTGCAATGCATGGCTTTGTCATGTGAAACCACAGTCTGAAGTAACCTCATTTTCAAATAAGCTGTAGCCTGGTGGTTGGTGCATGTACCTGACAGCTAAGATACTCTCACTGAACTCCACTCTGCGATTTCAGTCAGGAAAGGTTCTGCCCTCTCAGATAAACCCTTTAATGGAGTGAAATTAGATCAGGAACATACTGCATTTGCAGAGATTTCTGGTTCTGAGGTGTCTCAAGGATTGCTGGAGTTACCGAGCTCCTCTGCTAAGGCAGGCAATAGCCTTGCTTCTCTGTAGGAGGTAAAAAGCCAAAACATGCACAACTTGGGGACATAGAGTGATTTTAAAATCCTGGGGGACGGCCAGGCTGGGCAAGCCCACACCTCGCAGTGTGTCAGCCTGGCCACATGCCTTGCCAGAGGCCAATTCAGCTCTGGTGCAAATGTCACGGTGCTAGGTGATGGAGGGGCACCCTGCCCTACACAAGGTCTCTTCTGTCTCTGTCCAGGACATGCTGCACCCAGGCTGTATCGCTGGTCTCTGCGTGCACAGTGACAGCTGCTGGGACCAGGCTGCCAGTCACCTAATTACCCAGCCACACAGCCAAGCCCTGCTTTCTCAATCTGGAGAACACTTCCAGGCAGTATTAATGGAATTAAATATATATATATATATATATATAAATAATGCATTTCCTTCCTACCCACCTGGTAACCCCACGTGTGCTTGTTCAGACTTCACATCAGAAGAAGTGACGAGACTATGCCAAGAACTAAATGGTTTAGAGCCATGAGAGTCCCAGCTTTTGGGTTTGCTTGGCCTTGGTGGGACCCAGGGGGTCACTGATGGGTGATGTGGTCACACCTCAAGCTGCAGCCCTTTCTTCACACATGCTCTCCTCTGCCAAGCTGATGCTGTTGCATGAGATAAATTTGACAGTTCCAAAGAAAAGCAGATTTGCCTCCAAAATCATCATCTGTTCCTAATTTCCTAGTCAATTAGAGAACACCTCACAGGCTCAGAAGGGAACAACAGACTCTCTCCAAGGCGATAACTTTACGACATGCTGCACCCATTCAACCACTTGCTTTGCTATCATGGTGTGCATTCTATCTTGCCATGAGCTGGAAGCCTTAATTATGATCTTGTGTCTTCCATTGTTTGAGGCAAATGACTAAGTAAGTGACTTATAAAGACAATTAGATTTGGATCTATTCCAACTAATCTCTTTCCAAGCGTGATATCATATTAGACACACCAGGTCTTTTTCAGGGGGGATGGGGAGGGGAGAGTTACCTTTGAAATACTGTTTCAGGGACTGAAATGCTGGGTAATGAATTGTCATTGCTCAATCTTCTTTGGTTGTCACCAGCTACCTCGTCTGCTCCTCCTGCACTTAAATACATCCAGTTAAAGCTAGAGCTACAAGAATCACAGAAAGTACATGAGAAGGGTAACTCCAAGACACTGTTTTGTGAAAATACATTTATCAGCTGCTTTGCAGGAGCTGGACAAGATCAAATTCTGTCACGGTTTGCTCTGATCGGGAAGTTCTCCTGTTTGGAGAGAGAGGAGGGTGCCTGGCCATTCTTTTGCTTTGAGCTTGCCTTATTGGCTTTAGGATATCATGACCTGTCTGTGCAGCGGGACATTTATGTACTTCCATATCACATCACCTCTGCACTGAAGAGATCGTTAACCAACCCATTACACCGAAATGGAATAATACCTTTAAAAACAGAAAAAACTTCTGATTTTTCTTCCTCAGTCATTCCTATGAATGCACGTTTATCTTTCTTCACTCATAGCTTACTGCTGCATTTCTTAACCCCTTGGTGGTCTTTGTGGACAATTAGAATTTTGTCATAGCCCATGAGACTAACCTCAGCTGCATGACCAATGATGACAATTAAAACCATAACAATTAAGCATAACAATTAAGACCGTATGTAACATAAAGCATACATGTCCATCAACATTTTCTAAAGAAGTTTCTGTGGTTTAACAGAGCAAAAGGTCATTACAAAATAATAACATTTGTGGGCAGCAATGGGGCCAGCTGTTTTGCCTTGTCCTTTCAATTTGTATTCACATCTAGCACAAAGAGCATTTTAGATGTAATCAGAAATTAGTATAGGAGACTCTGGAGCTATATTTTGCAAATAAATAATTTAGCATAAATAAATTGCATAAAAGACCTTTGTTTGCTTTGTGTATGGGGATAGTTAGATACTAATACATTACTTAGTGCTGAGACTTCTAAGCATGAGGGATACACCACACAACTATGAGGGCATCTGTCAGTGCACGTTGTGATGTGCCAAGTCTGAATTATCTGCTACCCTGAAATAAATGGAGTGCTTTAGTCCCACTCAGAGAAAACCAAAGGGAAACACAATAACAGTCTTCAAAACAGTTCAAAGCTTCCTACTAAAAGGAAAAGAATAAATTATTCTCCAGGTCGACTGGTGAAAGGATTAAGCATAACAGGTTTACAATGGAAATTCAGGAGATGGGGCAAGAATAATTTCCTAACAGCACAAGTGGCCCAGCACTGGAATAGGTCACATGGGGAGATGATGAGGTCTTTTTGACTGATGTTTTTTGAGAAGAGTTTGGACAAATTTCTGTCAGAACTGGTTCAGACACAGTATTTCCTGCTGTGAAATGCCGGAGGACAACTGAGGAGACATCCCAGGCAGGCAGAACTCAGCCTGGCCCTGCTCCAGGGTCAAAATCGATGCAGTAAATTATTGCCAGCCTCTTCCTCCTCCTCCCAGCAGTGCTGGGGCAGTTCCCACATCCCAGCCAGGAGCGGCAGGAGAAGCATGAGCAAAGATGTCCTGTGTCTGTAAACCACTCTGAAGGTCTCTACTGTCCAAGTGGGCTTGCCAAATGTTGCTCAGACAGATTTAGCTGCTGGAATCCGAAATAAAACCCTCCCCCCGCATCCAAAACTAACATACACTTAATGAATCATGAAAAGAAGTAAAAATCAATTTTCCTTGCCAGCTACTGATGCACTAAATGATTGCTTTCCTTTTTTAAATTGTTTATAATTAGTCTTCCTTATTTATGTTCTCTATTAATCTAAAGATGGCACATCTGGTTATCCTAGTGTTATTAAATCATGATAACAAGAGCTGAAACACTGACAGTCTTCCACTTTTCAAGAACCATCTCCAAGATGGAGGTACATACAATTTTCCTGAAGTTAGAAAAAAATTTCCACATCAGATTAGAACTTATTTTAGTTACCATGTGTTAGCTAACATGATACTGCACACAGCAAAAGGCCAAAGTATTTCTGATACATGTGTCTAGAAATGCAGTTTTCCAAAATACCTTACAGCCAGTGAATTTTATATATCACAAAGCAATAGTTTAAGTGCTCTTCTGAATCTCACTAAACACCAACCTGAATCTTAGACTATCTTTGCAAATTTTGTCTGTATTCTTAGGGCCCACAGCATCTCTTTCCCACACTCAAATAATTTAAGAATAATGTATTTTATTCTCTTTACTTGTATCACTAAACCTTGGAGATGTGTAAATGTTTTCTAACTTCAAGAAGTATGTTTGCAAATTAAAATTGATAGAAAATTCAGATAGTTCTAAATGTAACATAACATAACATAGCATAACATAACATAACATAACACAGTGTCTGGAAATTTGTGACCTACATAAACTTACTTTATGAAGCTTAACGTACTAACAAAAATGTTTAACAGAGCCAATTTTCATTCCTAGTTGAGTAACTAACAATGGACTTTAATCTTAGGAAAATAGTCATTTGCTTTACACTACTTTGATCACGTATTTTTATAAATTCCTTTTATACATGCAGGTGAACAGCTTCAGAATAAGAACCTTTGGGAAATTTAAATAACTTCAGGAAAGACCTTTCCTTGTAACAAGAATTGTTTAAGTTTCTAGGCTGGATCTCTTGCTCTGCCAAATGTTCCAGCAATTTAGAAAGATATTTCAAACACGCAAAGAAGGAAAAGTGTTCTCCTAAATATAGGTTTTGAGTGTTTCTATAGAACAACAAGGAGTTTGGATTCTCTTCCTACGTGGAACTACTTGAAGAAATCTCACCTACCTAGTTATGCTTTGCAGCACTTTAAGTTGAAACTAAAAATATTTTGCAACATATTGTGGTGGGTTGGCCTTAGCTGGCCACCAGGTACCCACCAAGCCCCTCTGTCAATCCCCCTTCTCAGTGGGACGGGGGGAGAAAATAAGATGAAAAACTCATGGGTCAAGATAAAGGCAGTTTAATAAAAGAAAAGCAAAGGCTGTGCACAGAAGCAAAGGAAAACAAAAAGATTTATTCTCTACTTCCCATCAGCAGGAGATGTCGAGACACTTCCTGGGAAGTAGGGCCCCAGTACACATAGCGGTTGCTATGTGTATGTTCGTCAGAAGACGAACGTCTTAATAACAAATGTCCCCCTCCTCCTCCTTTCTCTTAGTTTTTATTGCTGAGCATGACGTCATATGGTATGGAGTATCTCTTCAGTCAGTTTGGGTCAGCTGTCCTAGCTGTGTTCCCTCCCAACCTCTTGCCCACCCCCAGCCCACTAGCCTTTGGCGTGGGGTTGGAGCGATAGCCTTGATGCTGTGGGAGCACTGCTCAGCAGAGGCCAAAACATTGCTGTCTTATCAAGTCTGTTATAGCTACAAACACAAAGCACAGCAGTATGAGAGCTGCTATGAGAAAGCTTAGCTCCATCCCAGCCAGACCCAATATACATATTCAAAATATTCCCAGGAATTCCCTCTTCAAAAATGGCTAGAATTTCATCTATGGCTAAAGCATATGACTACTGAAACATTATTTCCTTAGTCCTTCAAATATAGCAAGTGGCTACTCCAAATTAGGAACTTAATATTTCCTTAATTCTTTTGTTGTTGTTGTTGTTATTTTAATCCAGTATTTGTATAAATGCCTTATTTATACTTCACTCTTTTTCCCCTCAACTTTATAGACAGAGAGCAGACTGCAGCCTTGGTATATCTAGAAGGGATTGTACGTGCCCATTGCTATCTATACCCTTCTGCTCCAGTGCAGCACTTGGAAATTCCCCAAATGAACAGCTAATCCTAGGTAGAAATAATGTCCTTTCTCTGGGAATTGACTTGGCTCAAGTTCAACAAAGACTATCAAATGAAATAAAAAATGCCCCAAGAACACAGAGCACCAGCATCTTTAAACTACATCCTAAGAATGAGAAGTAAAATACTACGAAGCTGTATCTAAACACAGGCATGGGGTAAATCTTCCTTTCCACAGTGGTCAATACTAGTCAGGAAGAAAATTTGTCTCAACAACAGTAAACTTTTCCCACAGCAAAAAAAAAAAAAAAAAAAAAAAAGCCTTGGAGCAGCTTTAGAAGGTTACTTGGGGTCTTTGCTTATTTACGGAAATGTGGGCTGGTATAAATTTACCTCTTTTCTTATCAAAAAGAACGTTCCAGGGCTGGCAGAGGTATGACCAGACCTTTCTGGTTTAAGGGTCTTTAACCCTCAGGGAATAGAATTGTTATAATTCACCTTCTTTTCTTCAGTGATTTTTAGCTGATCTGAGACCTATATCTTCCTTTGCTGCCACTTCCATGTTTCTTTCCAAAAACATGAGTTGTGCATTAACTGTGACCTATCAAGTTTTTCTGTTCAATAAAAGCAGCAAAACATACTTTTTGGAGCCTACTTGCTCTGTGTAGACTTGAATGAGGAGGTGGCATCTGAACTGCCTAAACACAGTGGTCATTTTGTATCCATCTAGTTACTACCCAAACCCATTAACTCCACAAAAGAGTTCCTTGCCAGTTTGTCAGCCCTCAAAAGGATGCGCATGCCATGAAGAAAAACAAGGTTCCTGGATCTAAACTTGCCCCTTCCTCAGTCCAGAAATGCCAAATGCTCTGCTTTCTGAGCAAGTGTGGGCATTCAACATATCGAGCAACTACAGAAATGCAAGTTATGAGAAGCTACTTTGGCATCTCTGACAAGCTCTGCTCCTGACATTACGTGTCAGCAGCAGCTGAAGAGCATTGCAGTTTTATGTGAATTTGCTCTGAGTAAGGAGTCTGAAAAAATGCAAAGGACTTTAATTCCCGAGTTTCTTCTGAAAAACTTTCCTTCTTTGTGTAAAACTGGCTGATAGAGAACATCAGGTGATATTATAAATAGTGCTGTCCAATAGATCATCATTTCCGCAAGCTGAAGCATACCAGCGTGGCATTATACGAAAATAGGCTGTGTGCAGTTTTTCCCTTGCAGTTTATGGAAAATGTAATTGGCTTTTTTCTTAAAAAACCAACCAAACAAACAAAAAAAAAACCCAAACCCAACCACCTTCAGATGTTATAACAGACAGAAACAGGTTCCTAGATAAAAGTCTTGTCATTTTTCTTTCCAATGATATACGTCAGGGCACAGCACAGGCCAGCTGGTAGTTGCTCAGTTTAAAAGCATCTCTGCCGGGAAGCAGGGTGGGCCCTGGCTGGGGTGTCCCCACAGCACCATCTGGGGACCTGGGTCCAAGGTCACCAAAGGAAGGGGCTACCCTCGGCCACACTACCTCCAAGCTGGCACCCGAACATCCAGGAGCGGGGATGCTCTTGGGGCCCTGACGCTGCACTTCACGTACACCATCCAGCAGTGCTGGGGAGAGGCTGCACACAGACAGACAGAAGGAGGTCTTTCCTATGCACAAAACACATAAGCCAAAATGGAACTTCTGCCGGCCACCCTTTTGCTAGCTGTTCACTGTTGTATTTCATAGCTACTCATACTGTTAAGCTAAATGCTGTATTCCGTCTATGCTTTGTCTTGACAACTGTCATCCCAGTGACCAGTACCTATATTTCAGGAGCGGAGAGGTTTTTCATCATTTTAATTGCTGTCTTAGGTCCTGCTCCTGAAAGGAACCTCACACAGGCCCAGGCTCCTAATTTTCTGGGAGGACAGGCACTGAGACGGAAATACCTGAACAGAGCGTTTATAATACAAGTCACGAATGCAGCCATCATTCTCCCGGGGACATGAAGTACAAGACAACTCTCCAGATCAAGGTGAAGTGCTCCAAGCACGTTAAGGATGGTGGGCAGCATTTTCAGAAGTGCCTGTGGAAGGGTCTTCATGAGTGAGCAGTAGGGAAAGGAGCCATAGCAGGACTCCAAACTGCAGTGGCTCCTTCACACCAGCTTCTCACGTGCAAGTTTTACTTCATGCTCAGGATGCTGTGAAGTGGTCTAGCTTAAGCCACTTCCAAAATAGCTTTTAAAAATCTAGGATTCAGGAGGCTACTCTCTTCAGCCTTGAGATGGTAAAGCATAAGACAATTTTTTCAACATGTGATTGAGGACAATATTGTGCTCAGAGAACAGCAAATGTTCAGCAAAGCATTGAGTTTTGACACAATCAAAGCAACTTCAGTCACAGAGCAACTGCTCAGTCAGTCTGATTCAATTGCAAATGTCCTGGCAAATACCAGGATGCTAAATGCAGAGAGCTATGAGCCATTCAGTTTTTTGTAAACGGTCCATTTACTGCAATAAAGAAAGGAGGGTCAATAGAGGACTGCTGGTATTTATTTATTTATTTATTTCATTTTTAAGAAAGTCAATTCATTCAGGACCATTAGGTTACATATCCAGCCAACCCTAGAATCATATCAACTTCTTAGAATGTCCTCCATTTTTCCTATTGCTTTTAACAAGTTTTTATATCTTGTTTTACATATAACTGTAAAATGCTCACAAGAGAATTTCTTCCTCTGAGTTCAGATATTACCCATTGTAATGAAGTTCCAGTCCTTTCTCAGGTGCTACGATAGTACAAATAACTATAATAACAAGCCAGATTTCTTGCTTCTGTAACTCCATTGATTTAAAAGTGCTCAGCTGCACATAATCTGGGATAATAATTCCCTTCAAGTGTTAGCAGATAAAACCACTAGACAAAAAGCTGCCACAATAGCAGCAGATTCACTATCACAATATACGGGACTAAAACTATTCTTATTTATATCAGCACAGAGTGATCCACCTTGAATCATCATTAGGCTAGCTGTTGTTTGGAAACCAGCCATAGGTTTTTGATAACATGGTACTTTTTGAGATAACCCAAACAGAAGATGCTTAGTGGAACTCCTTCATGAAAAGTAAACAGAGGACATACCCAAGAAAGGTCACTCATCTTCACCTCAGGCATGTTTATGTTGGGTGTGGGGTTGTTTTTATTCAGGCTTTAGAAACTGGTGTAGTAAACAGCAGGAAGGAAGAGATAATATACGTTTTAGATCTGATCAAATTCTGTCTTTGGATACAGTCTATCCAGTTCTGTTAGAATCAGTGGAATTTATCCAAAAATACATTGCACGGTCAGCCTCACCACATGTCATTTCACCTTACACTTAAGTTGAATTTGGCGTATGATTTTGTCGGTGTTGCCTTTGGCTTCTGCTTACTTTCGTGTATGCTCAGATACTAGATGCAAGTTGTCCTTGCTAACCATCTGCACAACAGTCCAGGCTCAGGAGCATTTAGTGGATGTGCTTTACTTTTTGCAGGTGATGACTCAATGTAAAGATACAGGCTGCTCCTGGAGAAGCTGTCAAAAATGCTTTTGCTAACATAGATACCTATAAGCTGAGAGTTTAAGTCACATCATTGTTTCTTCTAACCCAAAATCATTACATCTGGGCATTTTTTCTGGCAAATTTGAAGGGATTTTGTACACAGCTAGGCACAGCTACAATCATTCACATTTTTGTACTGGTATTAGGAGTATTTTAACAAATATTTTGTACGGGAAAGCTGTGTCATGAAAAGGTCTTTTTGCGGGGTTAATTCCACGCTGACACTAACCCACTGACTAAAGTGCATGTATGCCAAAGATGATTATGTACGGTTTTTTACTTTAAATTAAATACAGATGATAATTACAATGAATCACTGCAAAATGGCTGTATAATTTGAAAATGTAATTAAGTGAAAAGTGTACTAGCTTTCAAAAAATGTTTAGATAGCTCTAAGAGTGCTGCTGTGGCTTAGATTATTGCATTCCTGTGACCGTGACTGATACTAAGGACCATGTTTTAATGACGTTTTAATGATTCATCATTGAGGACATTCTGATGACTCGATATTCTGGCAGATGAAGTGGATTTACAGAATGATGTCATTTGGGGGAAAAGTCTTCAATAAATCTGAATAAAACTACAAAAAGCTTCAGAAAGATAGATGACTGTCATAATTTTTATATGTGTTTTGCCATGTAATTGCTTTTTCGCTTTTTCACTGTTTCACTGTCGCAAGTTTAAATCTGCGAAAATAGGATTCTGTTTTGCCTGGGGAATCAAAGCTTAGGGATTGAAATGCCCTGTACCCAAACATACAGAGTGCATTATACCCTGTGGCTCCTGATGGGGGATTTCAAAAAGGCATGCCCATATCCTTTCTCAAAGGCATGTGTCCCTGGCACTCATCCACCCCAGCCAGAGGGCTGAGGAGCACCTTGAAGGTGAGGGAGCCTTGAGGAGAGAAGCAGAAGTGTGTCCCCAGGCAGGAGGAGAGGGAGCAGAGCTCTCTAGGGAGCGGGACTAAAACCTGGTGGCACCGGGACAAGGATTTTGTGTGGCTTAGTCCCCACCGTGCTGCCGGTGGGCATCTGGGTTGGCCAGCCACTGCTCCATCCCCCACCTGCCATTTGTGTGGGTTTCACTGGCCGAGAACGTGCAACAGCAAACCAGCCGGAAAGTGGAGAGCCTGGTTTTGGGATCAGCCTGCACCCTGAGAAGGTGACCAGGAAAAGAGACATCATTTCTCATCACCCTCAGCTTCAGACAGATGTGTGCAGGAATTAAATGCACTGCTTACACTCATTATCCAAAGTTCCTCTCAGACTAAATGAGGAAAATACCAAAGAAAAGGTGGACATCTGTAGTGGTAGAGAAAATTATCATCTAAATATCTGTGTTAAAATAATCAGAAGTGTGGTACAACAGAGGAGCTACCCAGTAGGTATTTATGTAGCTTCATAGAGCAATGGACTATAAGGAATGTACCACATTAAATAAAATTGATACTGCTACTGCTTGCTCTACTCATACATTCAGTAATGCAAACCAATACCTTATATATGCACCGAGAAATGCATGCCCCAAAGCTCACTACATTATCTCTCCATAGACGTGCCTGTGCTTTGCCCATTTCTCCTTGCTGTTGTAAAGGTGCTGAGAGCATCCCCCCTCCTGGGGTTCAGCTGACACGGCTCAGGGCCAGCTCCCCACCAGCACAGCCGGGGGCAACCCCATCTCTCAGGAGACACAGGGGGCTCCCAGGCAGCCTGCGGGGTGGCTGTGGCTGCAGCCCCTGCCATGGGCCCACTGCTTCTGATCCGCACCCGTGGATGGGACCTCCCGGCCCCATCATGGCAGGACCAGCCTGGGGGCTGCAGGGTCTGGGCTGACCCCATTACCACCTTCATCCAGCCCCACTGTCACCCTCAGCCTCTGCAAGGCAGCCAGACCCCTGATAGCTGTATTACAATAGCCTGTGAAATTTGCTTTGTTATGTTATTTCTCCATTATTATACTACAGATTAAAAAAAAAAACACTGCTGAGAATGTTAGTATCAAACTGCAATAACTTCCCTTGAAATGGATAGTAAATCTTTCTATCTTTTAACTCAGTATAGTAAGCATAACATTAAATAAAATTAATACTGCTACTGCTTGCTCTACTCATACATTCAATAATGCAAACCTGTGCTTTATTTGAGGTTATGTATAAATTTAATATACATACTATTATAACAAGGTCACTTTGGAATAATCTCTTTGATTGATTCCAGGCAGGCTGCACGTGGAGGGAAAAAGTAATCTTGTATGGAAAACACACAATATCAGCCTACACAGAAATGGCACAACAGCCTGTTTTCAAGTCAGAGTATATAAATGGTAACTATTATAGTTTTACTTATACTGCACAGCCAAGCATGGTTGAAGCTTTGCCAGTTGTTTTCCATAATAGAATAAATTCTTCTGGATTCTCTCCAGTGCCGGCCTTCTTGCCATGTTTGTCACTCTAGTATCAGAATACTTTACACACGCAAAATCACCTTTTGGTTTCTGTCACCTTTTTGTTCATCTGTCTTCAGATGAATTCTCTGTACCAGCTCCTCCACTTTGTGCTATCAAAATAATAATCTATCAATCAGGATAAGAATGTCCTATAAAAACAAGAAAGAACAAAAGTAATATTCTCTAGAACATTTCTCCTCAGCACAATATTGCAACCAAACACTGTGAGGCAAGTGACAGCACAGGAAGAGAAATTTCCATTGCAGGATGTGTGTGGACAAAAGAGATCCAAGCAGGAAGCACAGGCTCCTTTGCTCTGGGCACAGTGTAGTGTCAATACCTAGTTGGTGCTGGTCATCAACATCTGGGTATCTGTGCCAGTGGCCAGATTAGGCTGATATTTAAATATTAGTATACTTGTATTACATCCTTCACATCTTTTAAATCTGAAATGGCTGTGAGACTTCAGCAGATTCCAAGGCACCACTGTGCTCCTCTCTTCTGACTGGCAAGCAAAGGCCACTGGGTGCTGGTTCAAACCCAGCAGCTGTGGAGCATCTCTTGAGGTAACTGCCTTGTTTCAAAAATATGCCAAGGGAAAAGGAAGTTATTGCAACCTCTCCTAAATTGCTCCAGCAGATATTTGATCTGACTATGTGTCAAGGTTTAACCTCAGCCGGCAACTAACCACCACACAGCCGCTCGCTCACTCCCCCCCGGCTAGGATCAGAGAGAGAGTCGGAAGAGTAAAAGTGAGAAAACTCAGGGGTTGAGAGAAAGACAGTTTAATAGGTAAAACAAAGGCCACGCACACAAGCAAAGCAAAATGAGGAATTCATTCACTGCTTCCCATTGGCAGGCAGGTGTTCAGCCATCTCCAGGAAAGCAGGGCTCCATCACGTGTAACAGTTACTTGGGAAGACGAAACTCCATCACTCTGAACGTCCCCCCCTTCCTTCTCTTCCCCCAGCTCTATATGCTGAGCATGACATCATATGGTATGGAATATCCCTTTGGTCAGTTGGGGTCAGCTGTCCCAGCTGTGTCCCCTCCTAAGTTTTTGTGCACCCCCAGCCTACTCGCCAGCGGGGCGGTATGAAGAGCAGAAAGGGCCTTGACTCTGTGCAAGCACTGCTCAGCAGTAACTAAAACATCCCTGAATTATCAACACTGTTTCCAGCACAAATCCAAAACATAGCCTCATACTAGCTACTATGAAGAAAATTAACTCTCTCCCAGCCAAAACCAGCACACTATGGAAAAAAAAAAACTGTTCATTGTCCTGACTTTTAATTTTGTCAGCTGTCAGCTAGTGGATGTTAGTGTTCCACTGTCCTGTTGGTTTGAGAGCCCTCTGTTACAATAGCTGTTCCCCACATAGGTGTTCATGGACAAATAATTCTTCAACCATTCCTTTGGTATGCTCAACAGATTCACCTCTTCAAACCATTCATCCCTATGCTTTATTCTCTGATTATTTCAAACTTTAATAAGTCTTCCCTGAACACTACAGGTTTTCAACAACTTTCTTGAATCATTAGGATGAAAACTGTCTTCCATTGTGTTCACATTAATATCAAATAGGTGATTGATAGAGTCATTTTGTTGTTATTCAATATTGCCTTTAGTAGATGCCCAAGGATCCCATTAGCACTTTGACTACAGTGTTGTCTGGGAAACTCAGGTCCAGGTGAGGATCAGTGATGAGCCTCCTGTCTCCTTCAGGGGCACAGCTTCCCAGGGCAGACTAGCCCCTGCTGTCATTACAGCTTCCCTTCTTTGTTCCCAGACACGCAACCTCTCACTGCAATTGACTGACTTGTCTGTATTGTTTTCATGCCCCAAGGTCTGCATGTGCCCCAGGTGACCTGATGGCTAAAACTAACAAAGATCCCCTAGAGCACTTCAGAGTACCTAGGTGGAGTGCACACCCTGGCCATCTACTCAACTCCATGTCAGGGCGGAACTCATGTAAACTTTGAGACCCTTTCTGCCTTTTTACTCCTACATCCTCCCCTGTTTAAGGTAGGGTGGGAGCCCAAAACAGAACTGCAGGGCAGGCAGGAGTTCCTGAGCACCCTGACGAGGTCTCTGAGCTGAACAGTGGGAGAA
The DNA here is from genome assembly GCF_018139145.2 of Gymnogyps californianus. NCBI lineage: Eukaryota > Metazoa > Chordata > Aves > Accipitriformes > Cathartidae > Gymnogyps > Gymnogyps californianus. The sequence goes on along the minus strand of NC_059473.1, from coordinate 91,636,672 downwards.
CAGTGGCTGAGGACTGGGGAAACGGAACAAGGACTTGCTCCCTTCATTGTTTATCACTCATGTGTTGTACAGTGTGTTCATATATGGTGTCTTCTCCTAGCACTGGAAGGGGAAACAAAAGTGCTTAAAACATCAGAAAGTCCTGTCTCATCACTGATTGAAAAAAGCAGCCATATTTTCCACAAGAGATGAGTACAATAGGACCTGAGAGTACCATAGGTAGGAGATGATACAGAAAAGACATACTTGGTGTTCACTTTCCCTACCATTTGAGCACAACAAGCTATTCTGAGTAGGTAAACTTTCTGCCAAGGTCATGCACAAAACCGCTTGAACTGCATCAGGCCCAAGATTGCAGGTAGCAGATCATCTTGAGCTACTTTCAAATTTGCACCTAGATCTACTTCTTATAATTGCAAGTTCTCAAGTTGGATACCTCTGTGAGCAACTCTCACAGCTTTCCTCAGTCATTGGTTTGTGCCACAATACCTTTGACAAATAAGAGAAACCTTTCCCTTTTTCTTTGTTATATGCATAAAAGAGAAAATATATCGGTTTGTCCTCCATCCACCCTGACTGTCTCTTTTTTTCACTACTCAATGATATATCAGATTCAAAATGCCAGACTGGTCAGGGCTCAGCCCTCCATCAACTTTTGCCACATTATTGATCTTCCTGTACAAGCTGTAATGTGTAGAGGCTCTGCAGATGAATGATGGTACCATAATTTTTTCTTATACTGTTGGTATCAACATTTTTAAATTTATGTCATTTGGTTTCCCGTGTCACTGCTTTGCTAACAGCAATTCTCCATCCATAACACCGTTTTCCTGAAAAGCCCTGATTCAGCTCTTTTAGTGTGAACATTTTTTTACTCCTTTAAAAAGCTTTTAGACTCTTCAGGAAAGTCAAAAAACACTCAATATAACTGCCCTCTTCCTTTTAAAAAGCATTTGTGGTGGACTAATATATTGCCTCAAACATGCTAATTACATCTGATAATGGCTGGGTATTGCATTACAGGAGAGGTGCAATAAACTCAACAGCAGCACTCTACTTGTTGTGTTCCATCATGTTAATGAAAGCAATAAATCAATGACATGTTCCAAACGTTGACTTGCCCCAGAAAAGAGAAACACTAACAAAATTTAGCACATCCAGCTTAGAATTTCTCACAGATGGATAGCTCTCTTTTCACCCTGGGAAGGTTTAAATTCTCCTTTCAGCATAAGGGCAATCCTCCAAGATGCTGAGCATGCAATGCATCTGAACGTACCCTTTTTTGAGGGGACTGTATTAACTTTGAAACAGGTACACTATTCAGATTAATGATATGAAGAGCAAAGGGCTGAGATGAATGATATGAGGAACAGAGGGCTATGGAAGATGATTTTACAGAGATAATAGAAAACAAGGAAACTTCAATTCAGAAAGCCAGGTAAGTCTGCTTTCCCTGTGCTGGTACAAACATGCAGAAAATTTCAGTCTCCAGAGTCAAAAAAGTAATACGAAAGGACTTTAAAACATTGCCAGCTCATAGTCTGGAGAATGAAGGTAAAGTTAAGGCTAGATTTGAAAGATCAAAGACTTAAATGACTTTCATTGGAGCTGTACTTCATTTGTCTAAAGGGTGAATTTTCAATGTTGTGCAGTTAAAGTCATTGATGATACATATCCCTGTTATCTATGGGGTATGTACAGCTTAGTCTGCATGTACTGAACAGATATTTCTCCTCTGAATTTTTGGTATTCTTCCTTAAGTGCTGTAGTGTATATGGACATTCATAGCAAAAGGTAATCAGAAATAGCTACTAGTAATACCCAAACATTGCTAAGAACTAAATTTGCCACTCTGAGAAGGGCCAACATTATGACCCACTTAGATTTTTAGTGTCAAATCTGGTCAGTAAGCTAGACGTTAATGCCTTCAAGGCAGTGACACATAGATACTAAAGGCCTAAAAGCATTAGCCTACCATAGGCTGGCATGAAAAGCAATGCGAGTAACCAAGGATCCACATTTCATTTGCACAAGGATCTGAGCATCTCTTACAGTTAATGCAGAACGACTGAAGATGTTGTTCCAGTTCTCTGGTCAGGGCTGTTTTCATTTCAGTGGACCCTCTGCATCCACCTGCAAGGAGCCTGTTTATGCAGAATTTATGGAAATTAAGTGGATTCCTTGCTAAGGGCTAAAGAGAGGTAATGTATCACATCACAGAAAAGCCTTCAGTTGGCTCTGTTAAACTCTTCCACTAGCTGATAACGGTATCCCTAACTACTTGTTAGGGATAGCGTTCTGACATCATGGCAGCTGGCTCCTACACATCTTTAACTCTGAAGCAGAAGAGTTTTGAAGTAGGTCAGCTCACAGCACCAAAGGACAATGTCTGAAGTAAGGTCATTCAGTCTCTGTAAGGTCTTTGATGAATGTACACAACTTACAGGTATGGCAACACTGGCAGTTGCAATACCCGAATTTCAGTTCCTGTTATAGCAACACTGCAGTACTTTATAGTATTTATGACCCCTCTTTATTGTTTTTTGTTATTTAGGTGCTAACAATGTGTGGGAGCTAAACCAAGAAGCAAAGACAGAATTTGCCTAGAGAACTCGGTGTAACTGCATTGTAATTTTTCGTCATAGGTCACACAGAGAAGTTCCTACGACATATTTTTTCCCTAGATTTTTATTTTAATAATATCTTATATGTGACATCCTTTGACATTGGGAAAATCTGTCTAAGCATTTATTGAGGTACCGTTCTGTCCACCCTGCCTTATACAAAGTTATTCCATAAACATCTCAGTTTGATGAATGTTTACTGAGTGTGGAGTGGCTCAACAAGAAATGGGTTGGCTGGCTCTTACCAAAAGAGTAAGTTTCAGCAAAGTGTAAAACAGACTCTTTGGTCTAGAAGATTTAAATAGAACTGCATGCATTTTCCATACAAAATTATATTTATAATAATCACCGTGTTTGTTCAGCACCTGAATATCCAAATTTAAAGGAATATAGAATAAAGAAAACTCCCCTTGCTTACTGTGACAGCAATAGCAATTACCAGCTACTGCAATTCAGTCTTGACTATTTTGAAATGACAGGTGTCTGAAATTTTTATTTTTCCATTTGTTTTTTTTAACTGGTTCCTAAAATGCAGAGGTAAAACCTGTCATCTCTGATGTTATTATGCAGCTTGGAGAAGTAAATAAGGTGGTTTATTAAACCTTACCCAACACAAATGCATCATCACTGACGAATCCTATGAATACGTATGTTAAAATTTCTATAAATTGTGTGACATTTTCAGAACATGCTGGCAAGATTTTGAAAAAGAGAAAAGTTTATTAAGATGGCCTGGAGATATTATTGCAACCTGATCCTACTTTCTTGAAAACCAGCAAGTGAAGCATATACAATAGAGGAAAAGAAACCACGGCAAAACCAGGAAGCATAACTTTGGTTTCTGAGTTTTACTTGTAGTCTCATTGTTAGAGAAATTTAGGCACAACACTTGCCTCTGTCAGCCACCTCAAAAACTTCCAATCTGACGCCAGTGCTGATCTGTGTAATATACTGCTTTTAGCTGCCATTTTGGAGGTGTTCAAAAGACTCAGTCTCAATTAGCTAAACCAAAGACTCCTTAAACAGAAGGCAAAAGGAAAGATAGGAATGAGAAGAAACAGGGTAGGAAAGGTTGGTAAAAAAAGCAGTGGATGAGGACAGCTCTAGAACTTACACCCTTCAAAAGGCATCTGGCAGCCAGACAAAGCTGACAGTGATCCTGGTATCATCTCCTCTCTCCCTCTAGGACTGTCTGGCCATGGCATCTCTCAGAGTCAGGATGATAATAGCATAGTGGTGTTAATACAGTGGGCTCTGGAGTCCCAGGCACAGTGAAACTTGTTAGTCTTAGCTTCATATCTTACCAGTATCCAAATCAAATTTTGATCATTCAGAATAGCCATCTGCTCATTATTTTGTCCACTAATTGACCATAATTTTAAGTGGAATAATTTTGGGCAAAGAAGGTCATCAGTTTCTGTGCTCCTACATCTCCTACTTACAAGCGCAATCTCAGCATTGCCATACTTGTGACATATCCAAAAGCCTTTGATTTATTAGATTAATTCAATTTTTCTGTCTTTGGCAAATTTTTATAAACATTTTTCTGTAAGGGGATGAACTGGATTTCTGTTACTTGGAAAAGCTCCTCTGAGCGGTGTGTTAAATGCTTCTCCTCCTCTTTGCTGTGTTTGATATGCAAGAGAACTGATCTGGCTGAGACACAACTCCAGGATATTTGTGTCTGTGAAGCTGAAGAGTAATTAGACGCTTTCTTCTGAGGGACAGAGCCTATGCTACACCTCCACCTTAGCTTTTCCTTATGATTAACTTCAATAGGGCATCATGACAATTGGGACTCACTTCCCAAGACACCACTCACCTTGGGACGGGAGGTTTCCCATCGCCCTGACTGGGAACAGGACTTCACTGGTTAGCAGGACAATGCAGAGGAATTTCCGCACTGATCCTGTCTCTTTCCCCCATACCTGCAAACTTGTCTCCAGACTGATTTGTAGGTTCTGACACATATCGGTAAAGTCAACTTGGTGAAGATAACTTGACTTGTAAACTGCAGTAGTCAAGAGTCTTAATTTATTGTATCCTCTGCCAGTGCATTACCATTTTAAAACTCTTATCGTGTCATTCACATTCCAAGTAATAATATATAGATTCATAATAGCTTCCTTAGAAATATGAGTGGTGATTCTAACACGTTTGTAATAATGAACTTCACTGCACAAAAAGCCTCCTTACCTAGAAGGAAGCAGCAGAGACATTCAAAACCAGAAAGGTAACCATTTTTCAGAGGTGAAAACTGTAGTGCAGATAAATAAAGACAATCCTGGAGTCCAAGCAGGAGATGAGCTCACAAAGGGCAAAGATTTACTCTGCATCATACCTCAAGCCAATCTGCTTTCCAGTCACTGGAATAGTTCAGACTGGTGACCATCTATCCCAGGCATGGGAGGGTTAGTGTTGTGCAACAGCCGGTAGATCCATCCATCCAAGCTACTGTGCTTGTAGGAGACCTTGCAAGGTTTGAGAGTTTATCTTCAGAGTAGTTCCTCTCGAAACAGCAGCAGTACAGTAACTTTCCCTTGGTCTTTGTGCTTCAGTTCACTTTCAGATTATTTGAAGCCGATTTTGCTCCAGCCAACCCACATCCAATCCCAGCAGGTAACACTGTTCCCTCAATACTGAATGACTTTCCTCCCTTTAGACTGCTTACCAATTTCTTTGCAGATTCTGTCTAGTGTTTGTTTAAATATAGATGTATATCTCCTGGCTTTTAAGATAAGAAGAGAGATTCTGTACTTGATCATGCTCTCAGTGCTGTCTCTGAAAACCTTGTGAATTTTGCAGATTTTCATATCAGGTTAAGCACTGAAATGTGCCACTGATTTCCTCCTTGTCTCCTGTCTGTAGCAGAAAGCAGTGTGTAGACTGCAGAGCCGTTAATTCACACTGAGACTGATAATCACAGATCTCTCTTTCCCCTCAAGGTGCTCCATGTCCAGTGCCAGGTTTCAGATGTCTCTAGAGCATGCCACCGCAGTCTTACTTTGGGTCCATGCTCTTGTTTGGTGGCCTGGAGGGGCTGGTACCAGGACCAAGGAAGCAGCAAAGTGCTCGAGGCACAGAAAGGTGGGCCACTAACCAGAGCACTGCAGTCAAAAAGGACTTATAATGTGGCACACTTCACAGCTGCCACAGCCTCTTGTACTGCCCATCTTCTTCCACATGGCCCAATGCTCCAGGCACCTCCCCTGCATATGCCTCCTCTCAGGAGGATGGTTTGCATAGCTTCATTTTGGCATCAAGACATACTTGTCACTTTGCTGGCTAATCTAAATAAATGAATGTGCTCCTCTTCATTCCATTCAGCTTTTTCTTCTTATTAGAGATATTATACGGCAGGCAAAGGCAAAGACTTGAGCTAGTGTACCCCAGGAGTTCAGCTGCAGCAGTCTCAGCTACAAAACTTGGAGTGTCTTCAGAGTCATCCAAGGAATTAGCACTCCAACTTATCTCACTTCAGACACACTTTAGGTACTGAATATTTCCAGCTGTATGTAAGGTCACTGTCATTTATTTATTTTAGTCTCCGAATACTGCAGTACACTCTTTTTTGCTGTATGTCACACTACTGCTCCCTGCTGCCCAAGTCTATTTCAAATCCATAGATCCATTTCACGTCACCTATGCATGAGACAGATCACATACTGACTGTGGATAAGTGGCTTCTCAGAAGCAGAGGGGCTGCTTGCTGTCAATGAGGTGTTTGTCTCACCATGATTAATTACTGTGAAATGCCCACAGAGATTTAAAATCATGATTAATTACTACAAAATGCACAGAGATCTTAAAGACCGAATTCTACCACTAGCTAAGTTTACCCAAGAGTTCCTGTACATCCTGCATCTGGGGACACTTCTGCAACACGCAATCAGCTGATAAAACTCCCACAGAACATATGGTTAATTGTCAGGAAAAGGCTACATAAAAATAGCTAGTAGCAAGTTCTGTGTCAATATTTGTAGATATTCAATGACTGAGGTGTTAATAGTCTATTCCTTTAACTGCTCCTTTGTTTTACCTAGAAGATACTAATTTATTTGCAAAGGAAAATACCCTTTAAAAGAAACAATTATGTTGTTGGTGGTGCTTTTTTCTTGATTTGGCATGCTCAAAGACATAACAGTTCCCAAAAGGTTAACATTCCTTCAGAGTCAAAAATGCTAGATCCCAACTGTAGAACGCATTTCTTTCCTATTTTATTCAGCACAGAGGCTAGGAAGATTAATAAGCTCCAGTATTTTACACTAAGCTTATTAGAGATCAAAATTTTAATAGGTTTGAAATTGTCTTCTGAAATCCCACATTAAAAGAACAGCTAAGAGCAACTTACTCCTTTTTCTGGGAACTTTCCCAAAGACCTTTATCGTTCACATAAAACCCAGAGTCCAGACCACATTGTATCATGTGGCAGGGAGGGAAGGGTTAGTCAGTTCACCCTGACTTCTGCCACATTTGGTGCTTGTTGGATTCGTTATAGCCTCCTCCCTTCTGGCAGATGAGCGTTCATAAGCACACTCATGCTTCACCAACTGGAAGCAATCTGGTGTTATGCTGGGAGAGATAAGATGGGGCAGAGGACATGGCAGTGAGGGTGTCTGTTACCTGCGCAAACAAGTAACTGCAGAGCACTGCAGACTGTGTTGGCTCCTCCAATTGGTAAAACCCCATCAAAAATACAGGCTCTTTGAAAGAGAAAAATGTGTTATGCTAATCACTTCAATCCTTCTTCAGTTATCCATGCAGAGCTTCACTGCATTATTCAATATTTTTCAGTCTAATGCACTGAATTAAGTCCTTTTAAAAAGTTTGTTCATTTAACACTTGAAATTCTTACTGAATTTTATCTTTGGGTTTTCTGGGAAAGTATTCCTTTCACTGTTTCTTTCTGCTAGCTGCAATCCGTTTAACAGAGCTTTGCAATGTTGCTGTCTAGCATGTTGCAGTTAAAACCACAGGGGAAAAAAGGTGCTCTGAGCAGTGGGATTCCTTGTCAAGATTCACCAACATATATAAAACCAAGAACTATAGAGACCTTTAAATACACACACACCTATAAGGTCTAGGTGTAGAGTAATGGTACCCTTTGGTAGCAAGTATTTTATGCATGGGGATTTCATTCTACACAGAGGTTTGGTAGACAGCAATTTTTTTCGTTTAGCAGACTTATAAGAGAAAGATCAATCAATCAGACCTGCTAAAGCCAAAACGAACTCCCTCTTTCCCTTGCCTCCTCAGAGCTTTCTACTTCCTCCAGTTTTACAAGCCTGGGTGAAGACAAGCTGCTGCGAGAATGCTGTGAGCCATCAAATCTGTATTCCTTTGGGATTATTATTATTTTAATAGAGCCAAAAACAGGGGTGGATTCAAGTGTGAAAACAGAACCATCAAAATTTGACCTGGGAATATCTCACCCTCTGCTGGTTAGACATTTTCACCCATACAATGTTGTTCTTTCAGGAACAGCTGTTGAAAAGGCTTCAACCTAAGCCTAAGGATGAGATAACTCACGAGAGGGGAAACTGTAAATAATGTTGGAGGAGATTAACTTAACTAAGAAGTGGGTCAAAGACCAGGTATCCTCTCTCAAAAAAGTGCCTACAAGCTGATAACACAGAGCTGAGCTGAGAGTAGAGTTAGCATTAATGAGGATACTGAAATTTTCTAAGACAAACAGAAAAATCAGGAAATCATTATAATCTATGAATGCAAAGATGTAACCCACTGACACACGAATTGGGTGGGAGTTAGATGTCCTTCTGACAAAGAGCTCCAGACTGTGCCAGCCTGGGAAACTCCATCTGTGTATCAGTGTATCGGTGTACCTAGAAAGCTGGCCTTGCTCCTCTACTTCTAGTACAAGCCAGTTGTTTAAGTTGCAAATGCCCTTTAAAATGCTCAGGCTGTGAAAAAAAAAACCACAGATCAGCATAATGAAGTGTGGCTATGAGGAACAGCTTTTTAAAGGGAGAGCACAGATGTTCTATGCATGATGGTTATAGTTTAAACTGAAAAGTGCCATTGTTTGGCCGTTGTTTAAAATCATGATATCCTAAAGGAGAGATATCAGGACATGCACACTTGAGGAGCACATAGCTAAGGTAGAGCTAAATTGTTATCTCTGCTCTGCTCTGACTGAGTGAAAAGAAAATGGTTTTCATGTGCGTGGAAAGCAAAAAATGGAAAATTGTAGCTGGGGTAGGAATGGAGAGCAGGAGTGAAAGGCAAAGAACATGGACAGCAGCAGCCTCTCATCAGCAACTGCAGACTGATTTTTTTCCCCAAAGCTGGGACTACCACAGCAGGTGGGAAGGCAGTGCCACTGCTCTGGAGCCCGCAGGCTGGCAGTGCACTGGCACTGGGACAGGAGGAAGAGGAAACAGGATACCAACTCCCAGAGCTTGTTCTACTCGGCAGAGGTGCCCAAGTCAGCCATGCCGTACCGCTGTACCCATACAGCAAGTTCTCCTCTGCCACAATACCACAGGCATCTTGAGCAACATTTAGGTTGCTGCCATAACAGAGCAGAGCCTGCCTTGCTGACAGCAAGGTCATCAGCAGCCACTCATGGTGAGCCCTCCCACTCCCCTTATTTGTCCTGCACTTCAGAGCAACCACTGTACATGCTCCGAGTTAGGGATGCTAGATTGGACCTCCCAGGTGTGGTGGTAATAGAAGTAATACCTTATATTTTATCAGTCAGTAAATAAAGGATACCAGCTGGATGCCCAGAGCTCTTCTCCCAGTACCTACCTTAACTTGGACATTTCAGACCAGCTGTAGATGGCAGCCCTTCCCTCTCCCTTGGAGAAACAATGACACCCTCTGGATAGCGTATTTATAATGAGGGACAACTGCCAATCAGACTCATTGCTGCTTAAAGCAAGACTTTGAAGACCTCTACAAAATAATGCTTCTGGGGATTTTACCTTCCAAGACAGCACTGGCCACTAATTCTGATTATACAGGTCAGTTATACAGCAGCTAATTATGTCCAGAGTTGCAAACAGCCCCATATGCTCCCCAAATCTGTTTCACCAGCACTTCTCCATATTAACTATCCAACAGAAACAGAGGGATTCCATTTAATGAGCAATAAATCTGACTTTTCCATACACTTCACCACTATAGAAAAAACTGGGACAGGAAAAGCTGAAGAATCATGATAAGACAATAAGACAACTACAGTGAAAAGAAATCCAGGCATATTCTGATAGCTTAAAAACTGTCAGATTTATCCCATGGCAAATCATGGAGAAAGAATTGCCAATCAGAGCCACTTTCTTCTTAAGACAGCAGGGAAGAGGGAGACATTGGGTAGAACCGATAAGAGTTTTCACTAGTCAGGAAAAATATAGAAGGGAGCAGAAGAACCCATTTAGTCCATATGCTTCAGGAGAATGCAGGTCTCCTTTTTTCCCTTTCTTTTGCTTATCTCTCTTTCTGCTCCCTCCTTTTTGCTGCTTTACACATCTGTCAATTTGGGAGCCTTGGCTAAAGAAGAAAATCCCTGGTTCCCACTCCTTAAATCCATACTTTCACCACTAGACATTATGGAAAAGGTATGTTGTTGGAGACAGAGGTATCCGCATGCTCCAGGAAAATTAATTCTCAAAGCCTAACATAAAACAGAGTCACAGATTTTTGTTGATTTGTAAAGTTAGCTCATACAGTTGTGTGGAATTGTTTTATAACATGCATTAAATGAAGCAGAAAATGAAGCATGGGTTCTTTTGGCAAAAAGAACGTTATCATCTGCCTATAACAGAATTTCACTTTTAACATTTTTTCTGTGACTATAATAGAAATCTGTTTCCACCTCTGCTACGATTCATACAGATATGTTGCTGGAAAGGCCATTCTCCTTTCTGAGCAGTAGTTAGGGGCTGGGAGAAAAGCAACTTCATGAGATTCATTAGCTGAGAGTGACTGGGCAGAGCACTGGTTAATATTATTTTGGCTTTGGAGTGTGCATACATCATTGCGTGTGTCCAGCTGAAGTGTTCTTAGAAGCAAGTAGATGTGACACCATAAATAATACCATTCTGTTCTGTCCAAAACTATCTACTTCTAAATGGTCTGAGAAGCACAAGCAGCAGGCACAGTGCTGACTGACTTCCGCCATTAAAGTCAGTGTGCCACAGTCCTCAGTACTTCAAACATTTCAGTTTTGTTAACTGCGGTAGGGTTGCCTAAGCTACATGGCCACACAGAATTTTGCATTTCCACTAACAATCCCCTGTCAGGCAGAGATCTCGTTAAGGTTCGTTACTCTTTATCTATGTTTTTAAAACCCTGTAGCTGCAGTAAATACTGGTAGCTTATAGTCAGCTGTGAGAAGTAATATTGACCTCCAATCTGCATACACCAGTCTGCTCCCGTAGGTTAAGTACCCAGCACTGTCCACCTTCTCTACTTCTTTGCCTTGCACACAACTTACATCATCTGAGTACTGTAAACTGGTATTTATACATACGACCCACAGCTTAGATATGCACACAAAATCAGGGGTAGAAGGGAATAAGGTAAGGAATAATAAAGATTGGAATAAGAGACAGACACAAATGAGAGGGACGAAGGACAATATGGTAGAGAGCAGCCCCGGGGGGCTAAGGGAGAAGACAGGATGCTTCAGTCAATTCCCTTTGTATTACCCACACTCATTTATAACTTGAATGGATGAATAAAAGGGTATTTTTTTCTCCCAGCTATCCTGCTAGCTGTGTGAAAATATGGTAAATATCCTCTCCAAAATGCATTCCCTGCTTCTCATCTCCCACGGTGTGCAGAAACTAAAGTTAAATTCATTTTAAAATACTTCTTGACTGGGTTCTTTAGCCTCCTCAGGTATAGGAGCAGAAAGTCAATCACTGTTAAGCTTCCAAGCTGGTTTTGTCACTTGGTTTAAACATCAACTCTCAGAAAGCCTAGTCATGTAAGATTCAAATCTGTGAGACATCGAGCACCATCCTTGATCCTTCATGCCCTCAGCTGCCTTTGTCTTCTGGAGGGGCTTAGGATGAGGTCATTAAAAGCAATCACCGAGAAGTCATGCCTGATTACTCTTTCAATTAGGGCTTGATCCCATAGGCAGTTATGTGCTGTAAGTGCAGAAACCAAAGGCTGGTGCTGAATACTCAGTGTTTGCTTAGTGCCTGGTCAGTGAAGCTTGATAACAGAGCGAGCGAAGGCAAAGCTGGGGGGGGGGACGACAGAGGGGACACGACGATTGGCAATATAGCCAAATTTGTGTGGCCTCTGTGCTGAGTCCTGCAGAGGAGGGGAAGGTTGGCATGCCCAGCGTGACCTGCTCAGGATGAGAGACAGTCACGCCACTGAACGTGAGTGAGGAACTTCAGGTGCTGCCTGTGTGAGAGAACTAGCAGGTCACTCAAACGTGACCATATTGGAGATGAATCCAGAATAACATGAGACCAGAAGTGAGGGGCCAGTATTTGCCAATATTCAGCAGTCAGTTGGCCAGGTCCATGTGCAAGGCAGCTTTTTTGCTGTTCCAGGAGATCATAGCATGTGCTGGGCTGCAGCAGCAAAGTCTACCGGGCAGCCCTGCAGCAGCTTGGTGCTGCTTTCCCACCATCCCAGACCCTGTCTTGGTTCCTCACAGATTGGCCTGGGAGGGTGAAACAAACACAAATGTCATCTGAGAAAATAATTTTTCTCCTTTGCTGGTATTTTCACACTCGTTTTGCCTTCATTTGCCGTGTCTGTCTAGCCAGCAGGTTTATGCAGGAGCAATTGCTGAAACAGCAAATGCTCAGGCAAGCTATAGACTAAGAACTTGTAGAAATTATTCAATGCATAAGGAATAAATTAAAAGGAATCGGATAATTAACAAACAGAAAACAGACTCCAATGACTCATTAGTCATCAGCTCTCCCTAGCAGTTCTGACCTCAGAATGGTTGGTGTCTGTTTCACACATATTAACTGAGTCTCCCACTACCTCCAGAGACCTTGCCACAGCTACTGTTATGTCCCTGAGGAGCTCTTCAACAGCCATCAGATCCCAACAGTCACTGTGGATAGGCAATGCAAGCCAGCTGCCCCGCAGGGAATGGTGGTGACAGCGGGACTGGCAGGGCTTCGCCAGCAAGACCCATCCCCAGAACCCACATGAGTCCATCAGGACCAGGCTGGGGTGGTAATGGGGTTAGCCCAAACCCCGCGGCCACCACATCGGTCAACAGTCACAGGATGTAAGCTCTCGATTTGTAGATTTCTCACAAACTCATTGAGAAACACAGCTAAAATTCATTTGTGCTACTTTTAGCTCAGCTGGAGACTTGGCAGGCGTGATCTTCTTGCTATTCCCAGGTGAGTTAGACTTTGGGGGCTGCTAACAGCCCTCCTTGGAGTCATGTGAGAAGAGAGCTGTCTTTGGTCAGAATAGTCTCAACATTGAATGAAGCAGAGTATCTGTGTCTACTTTGTCTCAAAGTCAGCCATCAGTTAACCTCTTTCAATGTCCCTAATAAAGTTGATTATATCTATACCACTTTACGCCACTGAAAAGGGAGTTCAGTTTCCCTTCAAACTCCAGTACCTCCTCTAGGAGTTAATGACTAACACGCCGATCACTCTCTTTCTCAGCTGCATAATTACACTCTTTTTTCCATGCTTCACGTCTCGTCTGCTTTGGGAGACAATTTTTGTCTCTCAGAGCTGCCCCCCATGGAACTCACCATATGCCTTCAGATGCCCGCTCTGTCAGCTGCCGCCCTGCCCTTCTCTGCCTCCGAGAGTTTCTCCTGGGGATTTAATTTGCATAACATGAGAGGGGAAAGCTGCCACTATGGTGCCGGTAGGAGAGTCTTGATCTCTACAGGACTTCAGTACCTGAGGATAAGCTCCAGAGAGGCTACCCCTGTACTTAACATGGGTCTTCAAACACCACGTATGGAAAGCCAAAAATATGTGGTTTTCAACTGGGATTTAATTACTTTTTTCTCAGGGGATTGCTCTAATCCATCCAAATGACTACTCGTACCATCAAGCACAGAGACCACTGGGCATCTCTGGGTGGTCATTTCCATTCCCTGTCGACTCCTAACACTTTCACCCTGCATGTCACACCACAAGGAAGCAACCATTCGCCTTCGACGGGGCTGACATCTCTGCCCCAGCTGCCCTGGTGATCACATTGCAGAATGTGCCAGGCTTCCTCGCTCACTCTCTCTTTAGCCCACTGAAAATTGAATGGAAAATGAAATGGTGTCACCTGGTGAGATGGAGAATACCAGTCCAAAAATACTTAGTACTCTGGTGGCTATCACTACCGTCTAGAAGATCCTAGGCCTGGCTTTCAGGGCAGATGTCTAGATTTCCTCTGGAAAGCATACTGGAGAAAGAATCACCAGTTTTCAGAAAGGTGTCATTCAGGTTACCAGCTTTGGCAGGAGTTTCAAGCTGCTAACCACAGTGAGATGCAGATATTCCCAACCACTCCGCTCAGGGCTTCTTATTGAATAACCGAGGAGACTCTCAACTCAGCACGCTCACTTTTCTGAATCACATTTTTAGGCACCCAACTTTATCATGTGTTATGGCAAGGTGCCCAGGCAACTCATGCGGGAAGGGAAGGCATCCCAGTAGGTGTCAGCACGTCAAAAAATCAGGAATTGCCCTGCCCTGCCTCTGCTGCTCCCAGCCCCTGGGGAGCCCCAAGCCCTGCTGCACCCTGGCACACAGCCTCCAAGTGCCAGTGTCCAAGAGCTGCCATTGAGCTGTGGTTTTGCCTTTGTTGGACTGAGCAGCATGTATACACTGGAGCTGCATTAGCCCGCACCTCTCTGTATGCTGATATAAAATCATGATGGATTATCCAGTCCATTTTGGCTCTGTGCAGAGCTATCAAGAGTCTCAATATGCAAATAGATCTTGTCTATCATATGACAGATACTGTGTAACACAGCACCTAAATTACACTGAGTTTGCAATACCATCTGGTTTCATCTTTCATTACATTAGGGGATCACTTTGTTATATTTGACCTGAAAACTGGCACAGGAATAAAGCAGGGCCACGGCTGCAGTTCGCAGGGGTAAAAAGCTCTGCTCGCTCACGTGAGACAAGTGGGTCTCAGACATAAATCTCTTTTCTCATCTTCAGGTCCGGAAAATAGCAAGTACCAAGAAGGCCACTGCCAATATCTAGCATTATGCACAGGTTTACCTGGAAGCAGTGTCAGATGAGACTGCCATGGTGGGGGAATTCCATTCAGATTTTCTCATGTGACAGAAAAAGGCTGACACATGGTGGCTTGAGGAAGAAGGAGACGCCAGAGCCAGAGGAAGGCTCAGAGGAATGGCCCACAGGTATTAAGTTACTCTTGGTTTGATAGGATTCTAAGACAAAGAAAATATTTCATTTATTTTTAGCAAGATCCAGGTCTTCCCATGACTTCAAAGGAACGATAGGATAATGTATTTAATTTATTGGTCATGCAAGGAGGCTAAAGGAAGTTGACTATTTCTCCTTGTTGTCCACATTTCACTCAATCAGCCAAAATACTTTCTTGAGCTCTTCTTGCAGATCAGCACTCTGGCTGTCTGATTAAACTACAGTATGACGATTCATCATTGTCTGTCCATTCCCACTTTAATGACTAATTAAAATGATTTTTATGCCCAAAGATAATTGCTTTCTTCTATTATTACTCTGAAATGTTAACATAATCGAGCTTACTAGTCTCTGTGTCTACCACTAGAGACAATAAATAAATTAAACACAGAAAAATGATGTTTAAATAACATTAGGATTGAGTTATAAAACTACAACAGCATGGAAATTCCAGTTAAGGCCACACAGTGTTGCCAAAGATATTTGCTGTACATATGGCTGGTTGTTTCTCAGAGTCCCAGAAAAGGTGATGCTGTGCACCCTGGGTGCTTCATTAGCAACACATTACTGGCCTTATAGAGTCAAATGAAGCAGAAAATCATTTTACAGTGGTCATTATTTTTATAAGTCAGTACTTACTGACAGTTGTTATCCTGCAGCATCTGAAATATGTGGAACAGAAGACGTTGGCAAATGTTAGCTTTTCAGTGGTGTCATGGTTTTAACCCCAGCCGGCAACTAAGCACCACACAGCCGCTCGCTCACTCCCCCCGGGTAGGATCGGGGAGAGAGTCGGAAGGGTAAAAGTGAGAAAACTCAGGGGTTGAGAGAAAGACAGTTTAATAGGGAAAGCAAAAGCCACACACGCAAGCAAAGCAAAATGAGGAATTCATTCACTGCTTCCCATTGGCAGGCAGGTGTTCAGCCATCTCCAGGAAAGCAGGGCTCCATCACATGTAATGGTTACTTGGGAAGACAAAACTCCATCACTCTGAACGTCCCCCCCTTCCTTCTTCCCCCAGCTTTATATGCCGAGCATGACATCATACGGTATGGAATATCCCTTTGGTCAGTTGGGGTCAGCTGTCCCAGCTGTGTCCCCTCCCAAGCTTTTGTGCACCCCCAGCCTACTCGCTGGTGGGGCGGTGTGAGGAGCAGAAGAGGCCTTGACTCTGTGCAAGCACTGCTCAGCAGTAACAAAAACATCCCTGAATTATCAACACTGTTTCCAGCACAAATCCAAAACATAGCCCCATACGGGCTACTATTAAGAAAATTAACTCGACCCCAGCCAAAACCAGCACAGGTGGATAAGGAATTGGCTGGACGGTTGCACTCAAAGAGTTGCCGTCAACGGCTCGATGTCCGAGTGGAGAGCAGTGACGAGTGGCATTCCTCAGGGGTCGGTATTGGGACCGGCGCTGTTTAACATCTTTGTCGGCAACATGAACAGTGGGATTGAGTGCACCTTCAGCAAGTCTGCTGATGACACCAAGCTGTCTGGTGCGGTCAACATGCTGGAGGGAAGGGATGCCATCCAGAGGGACCTTGACAGACTTGAGAGGTGGGCCCATGCAAACCTAATGAAGTTCAACAAGGCCAAGTGCAAGGTCCTGCACGTGGATCAGAGCAATCCCAAGCACAAATATGGGCTTGGCAATAACTGGATTGAGAGCAGCCCTGCAGAGAAGGACTTGGGAGTATCAGTGGATGAAAAACTGAATATGAGCCAGCAATGTGTGCTCGCAGCCCAGAAAGCCAATCACATCCTGGGCTGCATCAAAAGAAGTGTGGCTAGCAGGTTGAGGGAGGTGATTCTCCCCCTCTACTCCACTCTCATGAGACCCTACCTGGAGTACCGTGTTCAGCTCTGGGGCCCCCGGCGTAAGAAAGACATGGACCTGTTGGAGCAGGTCCAGAGGAGGGCCATGAAGATGATCAGGGGGCTGGAGCACCTCCCCAGTGAGGACAGGCTGAGAGAGTTGGGGTTGTTTAGCCTGGAGAAGAGATGGCTCCAGGGAGACCTTATAGCCACCTTCCAGTACCTAAAGGGCGCCTACAGGACTCTTACAGGATAAAGAGGGAGGGGAATCTATATCAGGGAGTGTAGTGATAGGGTGAGGGGTAATGGTTTTAAACTGAAAGAGGGTAGATTTAGATTAGATGTAAGGAAGAAATTCTTTACTGTGAGGATGGTGAGGCACTGGAACAGGTTGCCCAGAGAGGTTGTGGATGCCCCATCGCTGTAGAAGTGTTCAAGGTGAGGTTGGATGGGGCTTTGAGCAACCTGGTCTAGTGGAAGGTGTCCCTGCCCATGGCAGGGGGGTTGGAACTAGATGATCTTTAAGAAGGTCCCTTCCAACCCAAACCATTCTATGATTCTCTTCTATGATTATGTAATTTCATCTCTATAATATTTATCATGGAACAGCAGCTTACAGTATCTTTCTATCTATTAAATCTTTATCATCACACTAGATGAGACAGGGAGTTATTCCAATGGTAATTGAGACGCAAGGAAAGTAAGTGGCTTGCAAAGCTTACATGGAAAGTGTATCAGGTTAGGACCTTTGGACTACAATCCAAACCACATTCCATCCTCTCCTCCCTGATTTGCTTGAATACCTGCTCAAGACAACCTTGGAAACTGCCTTCAAAGATCATGTCAGACTTGAAACCTAATGTTGAAATGGGAGTTTAGTATCTAGTTGTTTTTCTTCTAAAATCTGCAATTTCTTTGTTTATGGTTTAAGCGCCTCTATTGTATAGGGCAAATTATTCTTATTGGCCGTTGACTGTAGAAGGATCTCTTGATGGGAGATACATGCACACACATCTGTGATAGGTGGGATTATATTTCTTCTTGAACAGCCTTTCTCAAATCTAAAACAAAACACTCTGCCATGATGCCAGATTAGCCGGTGTGAAGTTTGCACAAAAAAATGCTGGTCTCTCTGCAGAAAAGAAAATTCAGCTGTATTCCTCCTCAGTCAGTCTGTGGAATTCCTTTCAGCTTTAGTCTGTAAAATATTGCTACTTTGAGGATATAGCAGCTACTTCGTGTATTATCTGAAAAAGTCTGTTAGATATCATTATCAAAAGCAGGATCATAAATATGCACAAAAGTAAACTTATAGAACTGTTTAATTTAATATTGCAGTATCTCTTTTGAATCCTACAGGAGCTGACTGATGAAAGCAGAAGAAAAACAATCAATTTAACTTGACTCCTTGCCTTTTTTTAAAAGTATTTTTAAATTCCCTCCTCTAAAAATATCAATTTTCTCCTAAATTGGACATGTTAAGACCAAATGCTCTAAGTGGGGCTTTCTGAGTTTCCTAAGCATTCTGCTGATGTCTTTAATCAACTTGGAAACATTTGTCTACATGGAGTGCAGAACTACCTTCTGCAGAGCATAGCCTCACTATGTGAATAGTTTGGATTGCATTGGATTGGGCTGGATTATAGGCTTCATAAGTAGATGAACGTGCTTTACATTTTCTGAATATTTGCTTTTCATTGTTTTTATTTGTTTTTCATTTTTATTCTTTTATTCAGTATCATTACATTTTCTGAATATTTGCTTTTCATTGTTTTTATTTGTTTTTCATTTTTATTCTTTTATTCAGCATTGCACAAATAACACATAAGTTATCTTCTCTAACAGTAGCAATTAATAGCACCATCTGAATACTGAATGAATTAGCTGGCAAAGACTGAATTGATTTTTTTTTGTCATGATCTGAACTATTTTCTTTTAGTTTGTCAAAAATATTTGTTTTATTCCCTTGGGGAATGAGAGAGAAGCACTGGACATCTCTCCTTCATGCAGGATTAGGTAGAAGCTGCGATTTCACTTGCAGCAGGAGATAGCAATCCAAAACAAGCCTGCACACGGCTGCTCAGAAACTGAGCTGCATGAGCTGGGCCATGTTAGAGGGTGGCGTGTGCATCTGTGAACAGAAACAGCAACACAAAAGCTTTCAAAAAAAACACCCAAGTAACAAGAAAAGAAAATGTGCCCCGAAGCATTTTGATATAGTGTTGCTTCTAAGGAAGCTTGAAATTGGGAACAAATAAATTATTTCACTTTTATTTCTTCCCTGTGCTGGTGAGAATTTGTGAATACACTTTCTCAAGAAAGAGGGCTAAGCCTTTCCTCCTTCCAGGGGGAGCTGCCCACAAGCCCTAGACACTGGTTATCTGCAGGAGTCACAGGGAGTACCAGTATAACAGAACTTAAAAAACCACAAACGTTCCTAGCAGTGCAATCCAAAGCAATACATTTCACAACCAGTCAAGCAAACAAGGGTATAGATTGGCAACTGTGAGTCCTCCTGCTGGAAGTGCTTGTATGGATCTCATGACAAGCAGAGAAAGCTCCATTTGGTTCACTGACCAGTCGTAAGTCATTAGTGTATCCCCAGCAGCAGCATCGCTCCTAGGCCTCCCAGGTCTAGGCATAGATCCCAGGCAGATCAACAGAACTAAATCTGTGGTTGAACTGTTTGGAATAACAAAGCAAGACAAAGAAATTAGGATATGCTAGAAATTATATTCCATGACCATAAAGGGAGGACATGTTGCATACATTATTTTTTGCAGATAAGTCATTCTATTCCAGCTATGAAATTAATCTCGTCTCACCAGAATGGCTTTGCATATCAATAAAGTGCTGCATTGCTTAGGAATTCAGGTATTTCATAAGAAAGTGCAAATTTGTAGCATGTAGATCTCCACATCAGAATAGGCTTTTACAGGTTCATAAGGCAAGATTAAATTTATAATTTTAAGTTGCCATCATTGTGCTGAAAAGAAGGTTGAGCTGAAAGCCTACCTGCCCTGTAATATTGCAGGAAGGATTTCTTAGCCTGTAGCTGAAGTGATTGATCTGTCATTTAAAGGCCAGAGAGAGCTTTTAGGACTGGAGAGAGAAGAACAATAATGCAGGTTGGTGTTTCATTGAAATGGGGCTGCTCAACAGAGTTAATTCAGAATGCTCATCCTTTTGCAACTTTAGTTATGGCGCAGCTTAAACAATTTTTTTCTGCGACAGTGCAGACAAAAAAAACAGAAGGAAAAAAAGGCCCATTTCCTCCCTTAAAGTGTTTTTAGGGAATGCTCATTATTGTTTTACAGTTTGGGGCTTGCTTTACTGCATCAATGCAAATGTGAAACAGTAAGGTCATAAGTGAACAGCACCAGCCAGAGCATGCTAGCATATGTGACAAAACATCCTGATGGAAAGGTAGATCACATACATAGGAAAACTAGACCAAGGATCACATCACCTTGCCTCAATTGCCAAAAATATCAAGCTGTCCCAGCTCCCTTCCCAGAAGCTACAGAGGGAGCAGATTTTAGCCCTCACTAAGCTGTCTTCCGTACCCCACTCTACTTTGCAGGCTTCAGTACCAGCAGGTTTTTTGAGCACAGTGAGCTCAGACTAGGCACATCTTTATTTCTCTCCCCTTCACTTTTTTATTGAGGAGCTGTTTTTCCTCCCGAAAGAGAGTCACATTGTGAAGTGGTGAAAATGTCAGGTGTAGTAACATATTGACCCCCTAAGACTATTAACCGTGTCTGAACAGCCCTAATTTTTGTAGCCCCGCTAATCTAAAGCAATAGTTCCCAAAACTGGGACACATATGTTGTAACCTGAGAAACAGGAGGATGGTGGGAACGTTCACTGTAAGTGTTTCTTGCACAGGATGTAAAGGATGAATATTAAAGCTATGGGAGAGGTCATCAGACAGAGCAGAGCATGGGGTGCTACAAACATGACTACTGGGAGGAACTGGGGGAGAGAGGCAGGCAGCAAAGCTGACAGGCCAGAAGAGAGCATAGGCAAAGGGGGTCACACCAGGGCAGCCCACAGGAGGAGGAGCAGCGAGCAGGAACACCACCGTATTAGCTCACCTTAAATGAAGCCTTCCTACACAGCAAGACTTAAAATTGTAGGCGGCAGCTAAAAGTTACTGCAGATGGGGGAAGACTACCAGCTGGCCTGCCCCATGGAGGAAAGAGTGTAAATGGCTGTTAATATAACACCGTAACACTTGCTGTCACCCTGTTTATCTATCAATCAGTTTAAAGTTTTCCATCCAATAATAAAAATATTGGTTGTTAAGGCATTTGACTTGTATTTGCAAGTGAATACAATTAGTTCACTCATCACCAGAGTATTAGTGTAATCTTCCCACACTTCTGGTGAGCACTGAGATTATATTTTTGTGGTAAAACCCTTCAACCTGAATTCGTCCCTTGTTACTGCCAAGCAAGTCCTGAGGAAAACCTTGCACGTGCATGCTGTCTGCTCTGTCAGGGTGTCAGGCAGAGCACTGGTAATTCCCAGCCAGAACGCAGCGTTTCCTGGCCAGTGGGCTGATAAACATGTGCATCACTTCTGTATCGGCAGCCAGCTGGCTGGCAGGTCAAAGAACATATGTATGTTCCCTGGAGAGTCACTAATTACAAAGAGCTAACTCTTCTGGACCAGCAGCCAACAGCGGTCAATGAGGAACACGGAAATTGTCACACTGTAGCGAGAACATGGAAGAGCCAGGGGCTGGAGGTGAGGAATGGGGAGGACCACAGGGTAGGCTGGGGTATTGTAGGATGAATGAGAAATGACAGGGGAAACTACAGCAATTTTACTGGAAGATGTTACAAGAAGGACTGGCTCAACTGTGAGGAGGACCTTCATTGACAGATCTAGAGGAGTGATAGTGAAGGCTGCTTAGGACATGGCAGTGTTGAAAGTATAGTGGTAGTGACAGGCTATATGGAGGGAACAAGAAGTACGGAGGTGGAAAAACACTGAGGGGCAAAGAGTACCCTGAAGGGGAACACGGGGAACTGAGGGTATTTCCATGGGCAGAGGGAAGGTAGGAGGAAGATGCACTATGGTACATTCCCTTGCATCCATTTTCGTTTGAAACCCAAACCCCTCTTTGATTAAGTTATGACTTAATCAGTAAAATATAAACACTGGTCTCAATTAAAAGTGAGCAACGTTGCTGGTCCCAGTGACATTCTTCACACTAACTATAGATAATGTTTCCAAACTAGTAAGCTCTTTCAAAAGAGAAGCTGTTTGTTTATGCCCGCAGCATTGGCTGCTTTTGCAAAGCAAGGAAAGAACTGCCTAATTAATTATGTTTATTACCTATCCCCTGGAAAAGGAAATGGATAGAGGAGAAATTGTGCTTACCTTGAATGATCACCTTCTGTGTTAGCTCAGCAAGAGGGACT
Source organism: Gymnogyps californianus (assembly GCF_018139145.2). Lineage (NCBI taxonomy): Eukaryota > Metazoa > Chordata > Aves > Accipitriformes > Cathartidae > Gymnogyps > Gymnogyps californianus. Next base: position 91,614,417 of record NC_059473.1, on the reverse strand, counting down.
TGTTTGTGCTTAACCAGATCAATCTTCAGTTCGTAAAATGAGTTAAACACGTATCTCAGTAGCTGTTATTCTGTTGGCCTGTAGCCGTGTGGGCTAAGCAAGGATCTCACGTTAGACTCCAGGTACAAGGTTAGACTCAATCCTCCATCAGTCAGGGGATGGCGAAACAAGGTCTAGCCTAAAACCAACTTGCAAAACACGTCTCACAAATAGGAAGGAGGTCTCCAAAAGTTGCATTCAAAGTTAACCATGTAAAGGACATACCACCAACAATCCAGAAAAGAAGCATCTAAAATTAAAAAAGCCTTGTTTCTGGTGTTAATAACAAATTAATACACAAATGCCACCAGAAAATTAATGATGGGGGATTAAACTGAAATCTCAGTCAAATCTGACCAGAATTGGAAATTTGGTGTCAAAAACTATCCTGGATACAGCTGCCAAAAGGCAGCAGCTAAGCAAGACAGTTACACATCTAACAGATAAAGTTTGGGCTTGTTATAAGTGGTAGGCTGGATAATGTTCACAGCACTTTTTCATCTGCCTTTCTTTCTGACTGTTCTTCTGTTTTAAAGAAAGCTGCTGAACTTTCTGTAATGCATATTTGTTTAATCAGTCCCAAAGTAAAATTAATATTTAGATTACTTTAGGTAACACAACATTTTCCCCTAATAATTACAAGTAAAATTTTGTTGCTATTATATCTACAGAAAAGCAATATAAATTGGTTCATTTAACAATCAGAGACAAACTAAAGTCTCCTGTGAACCAGGCACTCCTAAATTAGTGCTTTCTTGTGCAGTGTCCTTCCATGATAAATGTATTCATTAAAGCTGGGACTGAAGAAACAAAAAGGAAGAGGTATTTTAGCATTCAGATTACAGAAAGGGTCCTCAACAGTTACAAGCCTACAGAGTTTAGTTAAAACCTTGAAAAAGAGGAATGTAACATTGCATCTAGATAAAAATGTTCAGATGTGCAGACTTCTTTGATATGCATTCAGATTATAAAGCCTCAGAGAATAGGCATTGCTGTGGAATAACCAGCTCTTCGTGCTTCCAATCCAGAGTGCCACAGTAATAAGCAGTGATCTGGTTATATTTCTTCAGTGCCCTCTGCTGGAAAACAAATCAGCATCCTGCATCACGTCTTTCCCACGGGCAGCTTACTAATTCTCTACTGACATTGTATAAGATGTGCAATTGTTTTTACTTAACAATTTAAAGAAAGCTTAAAGAGTTTTACTTTCCCATCAGTAAAATCATAATCAAGAAATGGCCTTGGCATCATGTAAGTTTGTCTAGATTGAAAATTCAAAACTTTTTCTTTTTCTCTTTCTTTTTCTTTTTTTTTTCTTTTTATTTTTCCTTTTACTTTTCTCTTTCTCTTTCTCTTTCTTTTTCTTTTTCTTTTTCTTTACTTCTTCTTCTTTTTCTTCTTCTTCTTTTTTGTTGTAGTGCAAATAATGCAAAGTGTTTCATTTCTACAGAGAAGATACTTTAACAAATTGAGTCTGTAATCATTCTTCTTTTAATTATTAAAACCAAAGCAAAAAATTTACTTGTGCCAAAGTGTTAAGACTGGAGATAATAATAATGAAGAGAAGGGCAAGTAGTTAATAACAGATCATTAAACACTGTCTCCTGAGAACATAGTTGAACAATTTGCTTTTCAATTTAAAAAACATGGGAGGGTAGGGGTTTGAAGGTAACTTAAACTTCTTCCCTAGTCTCAAAGTACAAACAGAATAGAGGAGATTCACTATGAGTTGTCGATCTTCAGTCTAAAATTTATTTTTAAAGGCTAAACAATATTACAAAGGACAACATGTACTTTTTTCTACTTAGCACATTTAAGGTTTAGATGATCTAGTCATTTTTGCATCCTCTAAATACAGTGGGTTTTGAGCCAGCAAAAGGATGCAGTGAAGTGAAGCCCTGCCTCCAGTATTTGGTCTCACCTTCCTGGCAGTCTGGCCTGGCAGAGCTTGGTTTTTTTCATTCAAAATTCTCTTCTTAGTCACTACTTCAGATTTTACGTGTTATTGTTCATTCCCTGGCCAGCTTCCTGTCTACAGTACCATTATTGCTAGGTACAAAGCAAAGTGGTGCCATGGCGACAGTCAAATTGTAAATTATTAAAGAAAACTAATAACTGGATTGGACACAACAAATAACTATAAATGCTATTTGGTGCTAGTGGAACTAATATATTTACCTTTGTAGTAATTTCAGAGACACTGAAGCTCACTTCTGCTTTGCTAGTTTGGGAAAATAATCTATTATTACTAATGAAACAGTCCAGAAACATTTTGAGAACTATTTTGTATTGAATAACAGCATTTAACAACCATGTAGAGATGGAAAATAATTACAGAACAATCCTGGCTGTCAAAAGCCCAGAGGTACTAATGGCCTGAGGAGGTGTGACGTGCCAGTTCACTCAGTATCGGTAGACATGCTACGTTTTCAAGGTCTCAGTGGATAAAGCTGGAAAAACCCATCCAAGCCAGCAACTGCAAACAACAAACCCACCCTTCTGGAGCTGACAGTTTCGCCGCCCGCTTAGCACCCTGCAAGACAAAGATGCAAAATACTAGTGACGAACATTTACTTTTCTTCTCTGAAATCTGCCAGTTTTCTGACTTCCCCAAATGTTCCTGAAACAAGCTCCCCCCCCCAAAAAAAGACGCAAAAACTGAAACTCTGAATAGAATTCAGTGAAACCCTTTCTGTTTTCCTGTGGTCCCTACAGCTGTCACAGACACCAATGGTCACCAGCTCCTTTCCAATCCCAGTGTGGGTATGGTCCCAGTAACCTGCATTTCTCCCTGCGTCCACTTGCAGCACTCCCAGCGTGGAGTGTGCACAGAGCATCTCCATCCTGCTCTCTTTCCATTTACCTACCCTCAGTGGCTGTACACTGTTAGTTTTATTCCCCCAGATCCTGCCCAAGGCCAGGGGACACCCCAGAGCCTGTGGGCTCTGCAGCTGCTCTGGGGGGGCAAAAGCAGCACTGAACCCCAAATGGGATAGCTTCTACCAATTCCCCTCTGTCCATCACTGAGCATTTGCCAGTTCCTAATAACTGAGCTACCAGGTAAAGAAAGTACTTGGCAGAACATCAGCTCCACCTTCACTGGGGGAGAGCTAGTGTAAATGGCTAATTTTGGGACAGGAGCTGAGGACACAAACTCCAAGCAGAGGAACATTGCCTTACAGTCCCCAGTGATGATCACAGGAACATGGGGTTAAAACACAGCCTGTCCTTTTTCTCACAGGTGAGATGACCTGGCTCTTCTAGAGCTTGCTCCGTCAAAAAGTCAACAACAAAAAATGGGGAAAAATTTTTAATTATCTGTTTTGAATTTCTAAAAAGAAGCTACTGATGGTGGGATAGTGAGTACCCCGTAGCAGGACCCGTGTCTCAGAGTGGCAAAGGATAAGCTTGTGAAGGTGTGACCCTGGAGGCTGTGAGCCCGGGGAAAGGGCTGTCATGCTCGTGGGGTGCTGGCACAGCAGGACTTGCCGGGGACGGGCTGCTCCCTGGTGAGGCAGCAGGTAAAATACGGTAGTCATTTGCCAACAGAGCCCCACTGAAATCAGGTGAAAAAATTGAGACACGTATTGGCAATGCACATCTCCAACCACAGCAGCATCCCTGCAGGGAAACACCATTTTTTGTCCAGAAAGTGCAACAGAAGAGGCACTGGAAGTGCAAGACCAAAGTCCGCTGAGTGGGAAACAGCTCTGCAAGGCAAAAACCCCACCTCTGCTTACCTCCAAGAGCAGCCAAGCTCTTGTCCCTGGGGCTTTTCCCACCTTTCTTTTGAGCTTTGAGCATCCATCATTTGCAGGAACCGATGTGCCCAGCAAGTAACAGCTCCTTTCCTGAGCTGAGGCCAGGCAGAGTGTTTATGAAAATCTCCCACAACATGAAAAGCCACGTCCAGAGGGAGACTTATGCCCACAGCAGTGTATGAACTTGTCGTGGTTTAACCCCAGCTGGCAACAAAGCACCACGCAGCCGCTCGCTCACTCCCCACCGAGTGGGGTGGGGGAGAGAATCAGAAAAAAAAAAACTTGTGAGTTGAGATAGATAAAGACAGTTTAATAGGACAGAAAGGAAGGAAAAATAATGATAATGATAATAATAATAATATGACAATAATAATGCTAAAAGAATTAGACTATACAAAACAAGTGATGCACAATGCAATTGCTCACCACTCGCCAACTGATGCCCAGTTAGTTCCCGAGCAGCGATCCACCCCTCCCAGCCAGCTCCCCCCAGTTTATATCCTCGGCATGACGTCATCTGGTATGGAATATCCCTTTGGCCAGTTTGGGTCAGCTGTCCTGGCGGTGTCCCCTCCCAACTTCTTGTGCCCCTCCAGCCTTCTTGCTGGCTGGGCATGAGAAGCTGAAAAATCCTTGACTTTTAGTATAAACACTACTTAGCAACAACTAAAAGCATCAGTGTGTTATCAATCAACATTATTCTCATACTAAATCCAAAACACAGCACTATATCAGCTACTAGGAAGAAAATTAACTCTATCCTAGCTGAAATCAGGACAGAACTGTACAGTGATGAGGGAGAGGACACTGAAAATAGAGACTGAAACAGCTATTGTTTCAGTTTTCCCAGCTTAGACCAAATTATTTAATATTTCAATGTGATTTTTTAATGTATGAATAAATATTGCTTTAATAAAAGGAGTAATATGTCTGTAACCATAGATTTTGTTTGTTTGTTTATACAGCTCCTCTCATGCAATATTTATAAACTCGTTCCCATTCCTTTTCTGATAATTTCACTAGCACGTTGAAAGACTGCCTGGCAAGCCATAAAATGCAATTGCTGTTTTCACAGCATATTGTGCACTTCCAAAAGAAACTTTTAGCCTCAGATAAATGCTACTCATTGTTTTGTAGCAAATTACAACACGCTGGGAGCACACTGGGAAATCAAATGTCAGCCTCCAAAGTATCACTCTTCCATTTAAAGGTCACATCTCATCTTAATGGGATAACTGGAACGTCTGCTGTGATTTCATATCCCTAAAACCTCTCTCCTTTGCTCCTGCAAATGTTGACTTCTGACAGTCCCTTTCCAGTAATACGTCACATAAACACACATAGACACAAATGCACATGGTGGTCCTGGGCAAGTAGATGAGACAGCTTCATTGATAAGAAGAAATCAACTGCTTTTTTCTGTCATTTCATTTTAGGGGGAAAATGGTACTGTAATACAAGGAAGAGGACCTTATCTGTGATAGTTTGGGGCACAATATTGTAGTATTGTATTGTATTGTATTGTATTGTAATATGCTGTATGATGGCTACAGTATAGGTATAAAATCTATATTGACATAGTCTAAACTCAGATCATCTCCTCAAGCCTTTACACGTTTCAGTATTTTAAAAATATGGCAAAAACAAATTAGAATAAAGTATAGCTGGACCTTTGCAGGGTATGCAGTGAAAACAGTCATAATTTGGTTTTCTTCCATTTGAAGACATGGAGTTTCTCCCATCCTGCCCATTTCTGTCCAATCAATATAGTCAATATGTTTTGAAATATGATTTACTATTTGGCTATATACTTACTGTTTGGGGGTTTTTTATTAATAATTGTGGTAGCATGCCATTTAATCTGGCTTTTCAACTGCTTTTATAGTGATGTAATAAAAATATTTCTTATTTGTATGTAACATTAAAAACAGGAATTCCTAAGGTCTCACTCCTGTACCAGTAAATCACCAGCAGTTTTATTACTAACTTAATGACAATAGAACATAGCTCCAGATAATCTGTGCATACTACATACAAGTTTCTGTCCCACTGCCTCTGTATGTGGGATATCTAAAGGCATTGCAAAGTGGGCCATAGAATAGGTCTGCAGCAGAGCCTGGATCCAGCCTCAAGAGATTTTAATTTATAGTAGCACTGTCAATAATACATAAAATCACAAGAGGAAGAATATATTCTGCTGCATTGGAGTCTTGCTAGCTGCTATGGTGTTGTAGTTTTACATGTCAAAGTCACCACTAGTTTCAGTGGTGAGTTTGACATATGGTTACTTTCAGACTAAGGTATAAAAAAGGGGTAGAGATAATAAAAAAATAGTTTTGGTTTCAGCAAAGAAATCAGTCATTAGGCTTTTTCAAAGGAATATTTCTTCAGTTTTCAAGAACTCTTATGGTAGATTTTGGCTTCGCTTCAGTATTTCACCTATGGCCTTGGGTAAAGATGTGGATGTTGGCTCTGTTGTTCTCTGACAACTCTAAAAAGAAACACTTTTCAATGGGAAATTACATATTGACAGCAGAAGCCAGGCCAAGGTAAGGGAGGACGTATTCAAGATAGATGGCTTGACAGATGGAACAAGTTCAGAGCAACCTTTATCAAAAACTGGGAGATATCTTCATTATATTATGGAAACAAAACAGGTTTGCCTCTGTGTGTGTGTGTTTGTGTGTGCACCACACAGGAGTTACGTGCCAATGTTCGATATCAAAGCTCTTGCTGAAGAAAGAATAACCAGTGTGGTCTGGTAGATAATCAATCCCAAAAAATCTCCCAGGTCATCTTCAGACAACTAAGCTCTAATTCTTACACAGAGATTCAGCTAAGTGCTGAATTGCTCTTCCCCAAACCAATACTTCCCAAACCTGGGTTTTAATTCTTGTTTTCAGATAGAATGCTGATTATCTCTTCCAAATTTGGCACAATACTTAGGAAGCCTCTCCTCTCCAAAGAGCATTCATGGCAACCCTAGGGTCCCAATGCCTTCCTGACTGTACACATCCCCATGCCCAACATCAGCTGTAAATAAACAGCCAGCTTGCATCACACCTGAGACAGGTGTCTTTTTTTTCTGCAGGTTTCTGTTATTAATGAAGACTGAGAAGAAACGTGGAGTCTTACAAACTTCTTGCACTTTTAGTGCAGAGGAGGAGCTCCACTTACTTACTTTTGATAGCTCTTTCTCAAGTGCCATACCAAACAGAGTGAGTCCAGTGCTGGAGCCGCTATTACTCACAGAAACTGAAGCTAACATTTTTTAAGGTGGGCAGCTAACTTTTTAGAGCCCTACTTCTCTTCTTGACTTTTTCAAACATAGCTCTAGATTAATTACCAGTGACACTAGTCCAGTCCTGCACTGAGTGGGATGAAGAGCAGAAGCTTATCCATTAGCGCATTGAAGAAACACTTCCAAACTTTTCAGTTTGTTACTAATGCTGTGAGCTGGAAAAATCAATCTCCGAGCTAACATACAGATGAGCACAACAAGCAATTTATTTTTCTATAGTGCTTTTGTAATAAGAGAGATAAGATTCGTAAGAACAAAATAGTTTTAAACTGGAGAAGAGATTAAGCAGATCGAGCAGATGATCATTTGCCAGGGGGTACCTGGGTGACAGGAATAAGTACCCTACACCTGACCTGGCCATAGCATGCAAACCACACTGCCTAAGAAGGTCTTAATATTTTTTAGCTTGCAGCCATTACATTCAGGTTTTTCTGGGTGAAGACCAGGATCAAACTTAACATCACTGAGTTTTGTCTTTCAGCTCCTCGCTTGGAGAAATTGCTCTTTTTCTTGTTGTAATGGCAGCCTAAGAAACCACTACTGGAAAATGACTTCATCATGAAAGACAACACGGAACAGCCCATAAGGTTTGCTTGATTTCAGCAGCTGAGAGTATTGATTTGTGTTCAGTCTTTGAACTGGCTGCAGTATGAATGGTAATGGGGGAAGAGAGAGAAACTCTGTCGTGTCACCTCGAAGGAGCTCCAGCTACTTGACTTCTCCGGGCGGGTGGCATGACTAACGCGGGAAAGGCAAGGCAGGAGGCGGGGAAGAAGGTTGTTCAGAGGCAGCATCAGTCACCCAGATGGGACTGTAACTCAGCCTGGGGAGATAAATGGAGAAGCATGAATGATAAATGCTTCTTTTTTAGGATTCTCTTAAAGATTCATTTCTTCTTTGCGAGTGATTCATTGTTTTCCTCCTTGATTCTCAGGTTATCTTAATAAGCATTTGAAAAACTTTTATTCAGTAATAAAAGGAAATAAGGCTTGAAGTCTCATTTCATAAATCATATCTGACATTCAAAATATGCCGAAGTATCATCAGGCTTGTTTTTGCAGCAGCTTTTGGAAGAAAGCGTGTCCTGTGGATCGTGCAAACTCTGCTTGCATGCTCTTGGAGCTCATCTCAACAAAACTTCTGAGGGTCTGAGAAGGGAGTGTGATGGCTGTCACAGACCTTATGGCCATTGTCCACACCTTGTCCCATTCCTTCCCTTCTGCTGCTCTGTGCACACCCCTGCCTTGTGACAGCCAGAGGAAGTGGATTCATTCTTCAGCATTACTTATTTGGCCACAAGTCTCAGTATCACAGACCACAGATGGATTAAGCATAATTGATCTACCCTGTATGCAAATTAAATTCTGAAGAATTTAAATTTAATTATAAAAATAATTTAAATTCTGTAGAATTTAAACTCCCTTTTAATTAAACCTAGGCCAGAGCTACAACGTGGCTCCATAAAGGCAAATGGAGAGGGAACTACTCTGATCTATGCATGTCCCAGCCCGGTCCAGCATATCCTTTCCTTTTGCAGGACACACTTTCAAAAATAACTATACAATCTGACAAAATAACATAAGTAGGTACAGCTTGTACCACTCTTGTTGCCCAGCTGAGCCTCAGAAGGTCTCAGAGAAAAATAAAGTACCTCGGTAGCTGTTGTTTTTCCAGTCAACCCAGTCACCCCACAACATCGGCAGTAACTTCAGAGATTCACTTGCTTTGATGAAAGTTCCCAAGCCAGAAAGGAAATTTGAAAGGACTAGAAAGATAGTTCTTCTTAATTATCTGCATGAATATTACTTGTTTGTTAAGAGTGAAATACCTACACAGAAGCTACTGTTTATGCCAAAGGTTGTGAGAACATTTCCAGCTGCAAAGGATCTCACACAGCCTCCACTTGCCCAAAACATTTCATAGCTCAGAAAACCTATATGTAATACATTTTTATTGGCAATAATGTCAGTATGGCCTAGCAGGTGTTTGGGCTCTTCCACCCACGTCCCGTGTCCTTCCCTGGCCACTTCGGTACCTTGAGGCATTCCTGCACCAAGTTCTCCTCATGACACTACATAGTCAGCACTTCTGTCACCCAAGATTAAGCATATGAACTCAAAAATGCTCAGTGGCAAGACAGGTAAGTGTGGGGGTCTGATAACGGCGTATTTTCTGATTAATTCAATTACCCAGATGGAGTTGCCACAGTCATAATCAAGGTGAGGAATTCTTATAGGTATTTTCTGCCAGTGGTTTTTGGTGGTTTTTTAAAATCTGTTAGCAGATATTTAAAAAGGGAAGAAGTTGCTAATGAAATGAGAATTTATAAATGTTGTCTTTCTTGAAATGAAAACTACGTGTAGAAGACAAAGTTTTGCTTTTTTCCCCTCAAAAGTCAGGGTTTGATTGATAATGTGGCAATATTTTTCCCGTCAAGGCCAAAGTAAATGATTAGCAATAGCATCTCAGTTATACGAAAAGGTCCAAATGCAGGGAGCTATGCAGTCCCAAGAAATCTTAGGGATTACATTTCCACTGTGATAACCCAGTAGTGATGCTAAGCTCAGGGACCAACAGGGAGAGCAAAGTCTTGACGTTGTAAGCACCAAACTGGCACCGCCTGAGGGTGGCAATGCTAATGACAATGCAATGACAGCAGGTCCATGATCAGTCTAGCACTCACGCTTGGTCCTCTCAGGGACAGCAGCAGGGTTAAAAAATGGCAATTCAGCTTCCACACAGCAAAATACTGCTTATTCATAGCATCTCCAGGCAAGTACCCATCTTCTGCACAGGGACTGGGGCGCACACAGACCTGTGCACCTCCCATTCCCCCCTCTCTACTATAGTCTAGTCCAGCCATTTTGCATAGTTTTAGGTCTTATAACTCCAGTTTTGGACGAGGTAAAATGAACCTGAACTGGAACTTGTTACCTAGGTTCTTTCAAAGTGGAGCTATGCATTAAGCAATAAAAAAAGGACTTTTAGATCCATTTTCTCAAGAGTATGGCCATACCAAGCCTATAAAAATATATATAGCAATTATAACGCTAATTCAACAATGTCTTCATGTTCTGTCATTCCACAGATGCTTCTGCCACAACGGGTAAAATTCAGGAAAAGTTTCCATGTTGGTAATCAGAGGCGCAAAAATAACCCACAGAAAATATGATGTTTCAGATCTCTTAAACTATCCGGAGTATACAACTGTACACATTTCTTCTGAGATTCCAACTGGTTGTATTTTTCTCAGATAAACATGTGGATGCCCCCATCCTTTTTTAAAAACTTTCTGAAAATATCCAGACCCAGAAAAACCTTTGTAAATGTATGTTTTGAGATGAAGTTCCAGCTAAACACCAAGGTGGAACAAACTCTGCAAACTCTGTGGAAACTGTCCTATCACTATGAAAAGCTCTCAAAATCAAACTGATTTATCACATCAAAAACCTGAGCAGCCTAAAAGAAATATGCATTGGTGTTTGGCTGTGCAGTAAACATTTTTTTAAATGTTAGCTGATTTCAGAGTACTATGAACATAGAATATTAAACACCAAAATTCCCTGTGATGCTGCTTACTCTTTAAAAAGTAGAGGGTTGAAATGTATTTATTTTAAAAGAAGAAGAATTGCATGAGGTTTTGTTTTTTAATAAATATCTGAAATTATTACCTACCACAGGCGCTATAAATATTTTTCTTTATGGATTTGTGGTAGAAATTTAAAATGCATCCTGTACTGCAGGAGCCAGAAAAATGACTATGAAGCCATAGATAGGAGTAACTCTTCACCAGCAAAGCCAGTGTCCACAATGACTTTGAGAATCCATAGGATTTGATCTTCTTTCTGTTAGGTCATACTTGCATCACATTAATGCTACTGATAAAAGTCAAGGAAAATACAGTCTTTAATAGCTTGTTAATACAGTGTGGTGATGAGTTGTATTTTCTTTCTCCTGTTCTTAATAGATATGCTCTCAGACATCTGAGATGCAGACCACGTCCTGAAAGCAATGCCAAGTGCCTCTCACCACAGACTCAGGATGAACAGGACTCTGAGCTCTTAATGCTGAGGTATTTTTTATTTAAGATCAAAAAACATAACAAGGAATATAGTTAAATGATGTTGTTATCTCTCAAAGCTGGCCCATGGCTTCTCAGGACAAAATTAATTGGGAAAGAACAACAGAGTGGCAGAGCAGGGCTAGGTTGGAGGAGGGGGCTCGGTGCATTTTGGGGGTAAGACAGGTAGCGGGCAGGGATCTCTTTCCTCTCATCAGCTGAAAAAGCTCATCGAGGGACAGCCTCCTTTTTCCTCGGAGGAGCCTTTGCCTCCTTAGCCCTCACGTCTCCTTCAAGAGCAAGCCTGGTTCTCCAAGGCTCCAGCCCTGGCAGTCAGTGGCAGGATGCTGGCTTTCCTTCGCCATCACCATTTTAGCACCGCTTACAGCCTGTTACCACAGACGGCTGCCTCTCTGCCTATGCTTAAATTGGTCCCACTATTTTTATTTGCTGTGTATATTGGGACTGTCAAACAACAGAGCAGTAATGGATGGCCAGGGAATAAAAGAGAAAATAACAATACCATATTGTTAGCATGAATAAGAGGGAAAAATAGTTCAGCATATTCTTATCTGTGTTTATTAAAAGAAAATCCAGCCCCAAAGGTATGCACCTGTGTGTGAGTATAAGCCAAGTTTGACAACTAGCCAGTTTTCTAATTAGGAATTAATTTCTCTGAGTAATCACAGTGAACTAAAAAGGAGCACTGATATGCAGGCTGCTAGGTAGTACACAGACTGCAGAGAGAGTCTCAGACCTGAACCAGCCTGGTTTCAGCAATGCAGAGCTCTGCGGCAGTCAGTTCACCCTCCCAAGAAGAAGGTGACCACAGTGACATGTGTCCTGCCACCGTCTACCTGCTTCAAGTATTTAGGTCCCTCTGGGCAAGCTATGCAGGCTAACCCCACACCAGGCTGCAGACAGCTGCAGCGGCATACATGGGGACCACTCATTGTAAAACAGCAGTGGGCATTTGCCTCCCTGTCAACATCAGTAGCCCAATAGCAAAAGCACTCAAGTTGTGGGAATACAGCTTCCACCCTCTGCTCCACCTAGTTCATAGCAAATATTGGGGTACAGCTCTGCCACTTCCCAGAGAGGGTCTTACCAAGCAGTGGACTTCTTTTCCCCCCTCTGCACTACTGTCTATAAAGTGATGTATAAAGTGTGTATAAGCACTAATTTGAGCAGGCATGGGGACCCCTGTGTAGTCTCAGCCCAGACCTCGCAATCAGGTTATGAGTTTTGGCCTGACCTCTGCCTAGCCATAAGAAAACTGGCATTTTGTTTCTCCATCCTAGCAGTGAGTAACAGGAAAGAAGCTTGCACTGGACCAGAGCAGAAGGTCAGCAGTAACACAAACCATTACTCGTCTCTGGGACACATGTTTTTACCCACCCCTTTTTCTCCTTATTCCATCCAAGCAGAGAGAAGAACAAAGCGGGGGTTCCTTTTCTCTTTCTGCTTTCCATCAGGCTTCTGTATTTACCCCTCGGCAGGGGTGAACACACATCTTTTATCACATCGAGAGTCAGCTGGACAAAACCAGTCAGGCGACATCCACCAGAGAGCTTGCAAGACAGAGTGACAAGTGATGTGAACAGGTCTCTGTGCTGCTGGTGCTAAAGTAACAGCTGGCAGATCTTACTCCCTTTTTGGTGAAAGAAGAGTCGCAAACGTGAAATAGCTATTGCTTGTAAAGTTGCAGAAAAAGGTAAATTCATCTCTGGGCCTGCATCCAAAATCCCAGGACACAAAATGCCAAAGTTAGTACATAAAATCTGGAGAGCAAAACCATGAGCTCTATCCATCTCCAGCTGAAACAAGCTCTGTGTGAAGCCAGCCAAGCCCAAGTGCTTGCTAGCACTTTCAAATAGGTCAGATCTCTTGGCTGCTGCTTCTGGGATCAGTTTTAGGGGCATCTGAACTCCAAACACCAGCTGGGCTGTAACTCCTAGCCTGGCCATTTTCTGTTGAGACAGTAGTGCCAAGTAAGTTGGTTGTATGGTTTGGAGCTGAGTGCTCAGTCACACAAATACTCTCTGCATTGCTGTTGTTTACCCCAGTTTTCAGACCAAAAACCTTTCACATAGGTCACATTCAGTCTCCTCCCATTCTATTATGCCATGAGACTTGCCAGTAAGCTCTGTTTGTTAAACAAAGCTGACTGACATTTCTGAAAACCTTTCTTAATGGACCAGCCTCATCATCATAACCTCAGCAGCTGGATGCACAAAGCTCAGAGGGATTTGGGAGCAGTGATCAGCCACTCGTTCTCTTCTGCAGAAATCCTTGCAGCTTTCTCGTTCCCAGAATGTCAATGTCCCTTCTGCTACTGCATTAAGCAACACACTGGTTGGTGTTTGTTCACCCTCACTCCAGGCAGAAGGCAAAACTGTGTGCCTAATGCAATAATTAGCTGTGCATGTAGGGCACATAATGGACCTTACATGAGGACATGGAAAAAGCTAGCAAAGAAGCTGCCCCCTCCACAGACACTCAAGTGCTGAATGAACTGTGTTCCCAACCACGTTTCATCTTTTATGTTCACACAATCTTTCAGATCAGCTTAAGTCCAAACTTCTGAGGGGCATTTTAAAGATTTTGACCAAGATTCGGTACATGGAAGAAGTCACAGTGAAGACATCGGACCTCCCCACAATGTTTGTGCTAAGCAAGTATGTTTGTTAAATCACTACAGCAAGACGACTTGAGTCTGCAGTCTGCAGGAAAGAAAAATGGCTTATTTAGATCAACAGGAACATTTTTCTGCTGTCAAATCGTCGTTCAAATTTGGCTCCTCAAATGGGACAGATGCAAGTATAAATCAGACAAAGATCAGGCACTAAGGATGTATTTCAGGCACTATCTAGCCTTACTGTAACTCCTTCCAGTTCCACTCTAGCAGATAAATAATGCATGTTTTTCTTGTTTTGATAACTCTACAGTATAGCCATTTATGTTCCTCCAGGGCCTGAATCTACAGCCATGGATGCACATTAGTACCAGGCACTTGAGACTATTGTCACCACATTGACAGTTACCCCAAAGCCCTGATTACTGAAATACCTAGGAGTTTCAGCATTGCATTTAATGGGGGAAGTTTTAGATCTCATAATACAGAAAATTCTTACCAGAACCAACATAAGGAGGTAATTTTCAAACCTCAGTAAACAAAAATCAAGTGAGGTCGATAAACAATCCCTAGAAGAAGGAAAAAATACAGATCTGTCATTAAGAGAAAACAGTTTAAAATTATGGGAGGTTTTACTATATATATTTTTTAATTAATCATTCATTATATGAAAGCCCAAGAGATAAATAGCATGCTTGCTAAACTACTTCACCATTGATTTTTAAACAGCCTCAGGTCATGGCCGCCTTCATCTTTGAATCACATATTGAAATAACTGATGTGCCAAGTATGGGGACTTATCAGTCCAAACTCAGAATTATGCCTCAGTTAGCATTGAAATGATTTATCTTTCTGTTTTTGAGGTGCCTGATTTTACTTCATGCTTCACTTTGGACAGATGCTATTGAATTTGCCTAGAGGGGCTGTATTCAAAGAAGTGAAAGATGGTATCGCACAGATATATCTCTGTATTACCATGCCTCTGAAACATATCAAAAAATTAAGCACATGACTGAGTAGAATACCACTGGGAAATTAAATATAGAGCCCTGCTGACTTATGTTTGATTGCACTTAATACTTCAGGGGTGACTGCCAGAGACAACAGTCTGCACGTTGCTGTGTCAGCTTCTGTCTCTGCAGAACTGAGCCAGCCTCAGATCAGGGCTGCAGAGCAGAAAGACCTCTTTCCCCAGAGTCTCTCCCCAAGGCATTCGGTCTTCCATTGTCCATCAGCCTCAGAGCTGACTGACAGCACTTTGAAAGCACTAAGCCATTCTGGTGCCAAATGCTCACTTCGTCCTAGCTGAGGAGCAAAGTAATTAAATGAGCAGAGTGCCGGGGTGGAGGGAAGGAAGAGGGAATTGATGTCAAAGGGTTAAGAGTGACCCTGCTCTCCTTCTGCAAAAAGAGCTCCCAGAAAGCTTCCAGGCAATTTGGAAGTTTTAAACACTCCTCAGGGGAAAAGGGAAGCTGAGCTGAAGTTACGGGTGATTCTTACCAGGGAGTTTTGCTGTGCGTATGTCATAGGTATGGAAAAACTGGTGGGTTGTTCACACTTATTTAATGTCGAGTGAAAGGCTGCAGGAGCTCATTCAGTAACTACTATGTGAGCTTCAAGGGAAGGAAGAATCAGCCAGAAAATTTTCTATTAACTCTCTCTGATTCTCAAATCTTTTATCCTTCCATCTTTGACAGGATGGGTGTGAGGCTGTGGATGCTATGCTGTTTGTGATATCCAACCTAATGATTCAAACTGAAGCCTGGGACAAAGAGTTTGCTCATCCCATACAGAGATAGTTCTGTCACCAGCTACCAGGTGACTCAGTAAGTGACAGCACTTTGTTTCTAGCTTAGTCAGCTTCTGATTTTACCTAATGTTTGGAGTTAGAAGAATTAACATCAAAGAAAGTTTGCTTGCCACTATCCAGTAAGTGAGCAACTCACCTTCTGGTCTGGAATATTAGCCACATTTTACTAAAGCTATGAAAAAGTACCTGTTTTGTTAGGAATACACAGGTCACAGTTAAGGTTCACAGATAATATTACTCGTTTCAGAACACAGGATAGCAAGGCAGGCAGCTGCCATCTGATGCTGTACCTCTGAAAGATTTATGTACCAAATAAAACTTCTGCACATTTGCTGCAGCTATGTAAATACAAAAGAATTCAGCTGTGTTTCCAACCAGTATCTTGTGCTCCATGTTTTGGACAATAAACCTTCCTTTCCATCTATTAGCAGCTCTTTATGCCAAGAAAAAAAAATTCTGAGTAAGGTTGTTTTGAATGATTCACTGTGAATAAATCTGACACATTTAGCCATTATCCTCTTTGCAAAAAAATCTGTCTTGTATGAAAGTGTCAGTTATTCTTGAGAATAAGAGAAGAATACATAAAGAAATGTCCATTTCAGGTAATCCATAAATAGGTAGCTAATCTCTGTTTGGTGAGTGACTGGCTACGTTTCACACAATACTGTTTCTTCTCCCCAGACAGATCTTTTTAGAGATTCAGGCATAACAACAGTGGGCAAATAGCAACCATCTAAAAACAGCCAGCATTCTTGTTCCTCTGCAGCTACCACGTTTTAGACATGAATACAAGTATTCAGACATAGAAAAGACATTGTTTTGCAAACACGCTTTCACTGAAATGCTTAGTAAAGAAATACTTTGTATGAGCAACCATTCAAAATTCTAAAAAATGTTCACAATATTTTCCCTATACTTCTAGTAATGAGCATTTTCAATTGCTGTCATCATATTAGGCTGTGCACTTGCATCTCTGCTCCTGCGTAATAAGGTAGGACAGGGTGTCAGATATCTTTTCAGTCTTGCCTATTACAGGTTAGCAGGCTGCTGGTGCTGAGAAGTGACAAGGGTGCAAGTATGTGCAGCGTCTGAGAAGAGTGTTGCACTCCCCAAATTCCCACACTCTCATCCTGCTAAACCATGAAGGAAGTTAATAGCTATAGAAACACATACTTAAGATGCACAAAACACACATGGAGCTTTCTTTGCTGAGCCTTCTCAGTGCGTCCCGCTTTCAAAATACTACAGAAAACACACCTTGACCTCAAGAATTTAAGAGATGATTTAGCTCTTCCAGTGTATTTTTTTCTAGGCTTAAACACAGTCTTCTACTAAATTTTGGATGTTTAATTTAGGGTGCTGTGAAAAATGTGTTGAACTGAATACTATCATCAGCCACTTACCAGTTTGAGTAATGTTGAATGGCCTTTATTACATTCTGCTGCCCCCTACGTTCAAGCACCATCTTCTTTTATAGCCCTCCTATTACTCTATAAAGTGGGGGAAGACAATATGTTTGCAGAACTTTTTCAGAACACACAAGAGTCAGGTGCCCCTAACACATTTGTACCTTTTTTAAAACTACTGCTTTTAGAAAGGATGAGTAATTCTCCTTTTTTTTTCTAGGGTGATTGACATGTTCATTTTCACTCACATACATACGAACTTTGATAAGCATTATGATATAAGAATAATTCCTCACATTACAGCAGCACTTTCATGTGGGAATAAATGCAATACTTTGCCTAAAATACCAATAATTACACCGTAGCTAAAAGGTAAGCAGTGTTAGTACCTGATATAGCATTGCTGCTGCATGTTATCGAACAGCCACTTAACCACTGTTCTGTTTGACAACTGTAGAGTATAATTATATGTTATTTGAAAATGTTTCTTTTGCAAAGTGCCACTACAAAAGATCTTTTTTATTTTAAAAAGACTAAAACACCTCAAAAAAAAAAAAAAAAGCCCTGGCGAGCTGAATGCTGCATTACAATCAAAAGTAAATCTGTCACTAATTGAATGAATATACAGGATGATAAGTGCAGCTAATATAAAAGCTCTATGGGATTGAACTGGGAGAGGAGACCCGATGACCAGTTTTCACCATTCTCCAAGTGGATGCGGTGGGACAAAGAAAATGGGAAACAAAGAGGGAGGCAGCACGCTCTGCAGGGCTAAGCTCAGGGCTGGAGGCAGAAGAGACAGGTTGTAATTCAAACCCTCCCACTAACTCCCTGTGCACCTCTGGAGAAAGTGTAACCTCACTGCTCCGACTTCACCAGTTCTGGAATGGAAATAAAAGTTTCTTCTTCAGAAGGGTGTTAGGAGCAAGAACTGGCTAATCCTGTGCTTGCACAAACACCCACTTTTCCCAGTTTCAGCCCCAAATGGTAATTTGAGAATCATTTGAGGCAAGACTGCCTGCAGACTTTACCCATAGCTTTGAGCACCAGCTTGTTTGCATGACCTTTTGCCCAGGGCCAAGCTTGCTCTGCCTCCCTTCCCTGTGATGGCGATGCAGACCAGCTGTGCCCAAAGGCACTGTGCTCTCCTTCCTTTTAGCCTGAGCACAGCACCCTAGAGACAGAGCTCATCTGCATTCAGCAGTTGCTAATGGTGAATATCAACAAAAATAGGGGAGACTTTTTGGATGCAAGGTAAACCCACTGGGAAAGGTCAGAAAAACAAAGTCTATGTATGGGTATTATGAATTTCCCTGATCTCTCACTCTAGACCCCTTGCTGCAGGGCTATTTGCAGGTTTTTTCTTCACCGTCTGGTACCAACTGTTGCGTCCACTGATTTCCAGAATCTCAGGCTCCGCCTGATGCTAAGCCCAGCCAGCGCCTGTGACAAAACATTGGACTAAATTCCTCCTGGTCTGATCCAGAAGGAGAATTCTTGTGACCCCTCCTAGAACTAAAATGATAGCAACGTCTAAATTCTTAAGTGAAAGCACTGAATTACCACCTTGCTTACAGATGCATGTAGTGAGGAGCCCATGAACTAGACTACCCATGAACAAAAACTACCGGAGTCTCATGTTTATTTGATTGGAAAGCCCTCGCCAAGAATTCAAGACAATAAACTCCAGGTCTTAGAAATCAGGTTACTATGTGACAGCACCCCCTCTTATTATATATGCTAATGGAATTTAACATCACACTACATCTCTATAGAGAAAGACAATGACAAATTTTATTTTGCTACAGAATACTCAGAAACATATCTGCAAGATCACAACTGGATTATCCTCTTGACAGCAGTGATAAATGATTGTCATTTTCATCCTTTAAAGAACTTTTAAAGTAATAAACTAGTGATCTTAGTGCTCCAGTAAATAAGTGCACATTTTGTTAGCCCTCTGTCTAAGCTAACAAAATGGCCACACTGTGATCGCCCTTACCAGAGACACAGCCAAGCAGGAAACACATCTGCACTGGTTGCCACTTTTTACACTCCTTGACAGGACACATCTATCCTAGAAAATTTAATTAGTTATATGTTTTCTGGACACTCTGACACTGAGGCCAACTGGTATAGAATGCCTTGTTACCATGCTACAAAATTCTTTTGCCCTTATAAACAAGGTGGCACCATCCAAACTGCTTATTGGGAATGGGTTAGGTTAATTCCCAAGTGATGCCTGGGGATGGTTCAGGAGACTGATACTTGCCTCAGGCCAAACCCATTTGAAGGACCATTCTGACAATTTAAGAACATAGACAATCACAAAACCATAGAAATATTGTTTGAAGATGACTTAATCCAACTTCCTGCTTTAAACTGGACCATCACCATCGCTAGTTCAGGTCTGCCATGTCTTCGTCCAGCCACGTCTTGAAAAGATCCAAGGTTGGAGAACTGACAGCCCCTATGAGCCACTTCACTATGCTTCCGGTGAAGTCATTTTTCTTACAGTCCAACGTGAACCTCTGAAGCACAATCTATGGTTATTACCCCTTGACTGTCTGGAACTACCGAGAAGAGTTCATTGGCAATTGAACACAACTTCACTTACTGATCTATTTAATGTAAGAGCTGAGTGGAAGCTCTGGGCCTGGGCCCCAGAAGATGGATGGGGAAGAGATGGAGCCATGGCAGAAATAAACTGCACAAATTGGAGAGGCAGATGCCTTGAAAAGGAGCCCAAAATACCTCATGTTCAAAAACCTCCCTCTGAAAGCACCACCTAGAGTGATTGCAACCACTAGAGATTTGAACAGAGATGCCTTTCAGCCTATGCTATGGTCTTCTTACAGGACACCTCCCAGCCTATTGACATATTCCTTGCCCTTCTCCCATTTTTGATGCAGGAGGTCTTATGTCAAGAGAGAAAAGTTTGGGAGAAAGTTTGTCGGCATCAGAGCCAGCAACTACAGCAGTTCCAGAACAAATTACAAGCCACTGTGTAGACTGGCACAGCTGTGCATTTGATGTTGTCCAGCTGGTTTGATTGACAGATTATGGAGCATTGACAGACTATGGAGTACGACTGAGACTGCCATGCAAATCACTGATGGCAAAACTATTGCAAACCAGTGTGTAGTTTGGTGGCAGTTAGGCATGATGTCAGGAGGACACTGACTCCTGTCAAGAACAAGATCAATGGCCACAGGGAGACACAAGTCAGGATGCGCAGGTTCAGGGTGTAGATGGTATTCACAGTTACTCCATCAGCCACAGGCTTCGCCATTAACCCTCTTAGCTCAGGGCTTTTTTCATGCGCTTGAACTGTTGCATCAAATTGATGGGATGAAGAGAAGAGAGATAGGACAGAGCACGCAGCGAGCAGCTGCTAGTACACACTACTGCACAGTGTGCCAGCATTGCTGAGAGGAAGGAATAAATCACTGTGCTGTCTGGTACGGCGGCTGCTGTGGTAGAATGGCTTCTTCCCCGTTGTGCCGAGAGACGAGTACCAAGAGCTGAGACATGTGGTCAGTTCCAGGTCTTCACATTCAGCGTTTTGGCTTGAAGCTGTTGCAGACTCTGTGTCTTTAGGCTGCATCCCTCCTCCCCATGCTCCTCAGAGCCTGCTGGCACCGGGTGTGCCACCACCTCTCCTCTCTGCAGCTAAGTCAAGCAAACCCGATACACCTCAATCTGCACCAGTCCCCTCTGCACCTATCCACCAGGCATCATCTCAAAGAAGATTTTGACACCTTAGAACAGAGGACGGGGAGAAAGGAGTGGGGGGGAAACTTGCAGAAAATAGATGGACAGCCAATCAATGTTTTTAAGAGCACTGGTGAAATCCACATTGGTCTTCTCTGGGTGGGGTGTTTACACTACAAAGTATCAGTCACTACTCTCGGGCCTTAGGTAAACATGTCAAATTTCCCCATATATATACCTACTTACTATATGAATGCACTTTAATTTTGTGCAAGTCCCTCTAAATTTAGCTTAATCTGGATATTTCAAAAAATATATAAAAGAAAAACTAAAGTCTAAGCTTACATCAGCCTAAATTGCTTAAAAACCAAAACCCTGTGTCTGCAGTTTGCCATTGGTGCTCTTGCTGCAAGTTAATTCTACGTATCAGTCAGCTGGGCATCAGAAATAATGCCATGTAATTTGCAGAATTAAACACAATAGTACATTTCATTTTGACAATACCTTATAAGCACTCTTCAAATATTTCAGGCCCAGTGGAGACTCACAAATAATCTTTGACAAATACAGTGGAAAGGTTCATAGGGTTTTTTTCCCAGCCCTTTGGGAATATGAGGAAAAGACAGCCATCAGCTGTTAACCTGAAATCATTTAGCCCATTCTGCATTCTGCCTGGCCACATCAGTGAGTTGCTTGATTTCAACCCTTTGCTGGTATTAATGATATGAGCCTCAAACCTTGAAATAATCGTATTCACCCAAAGAAAGCTGAGCTCAGATGACAAAATACTCACACACATGCCTTAGTCCAATATAACTAAAAAAAAAGAAGCTATTAGTTTGGTTTCCTATCCTCTTATTTCTGGAAAATCTGTCCATCAAATTTCAGTTGCTGCTCAGTGTTGCCTTCACTATGAGACAAGCAGCACGACATGGGAGCTGTCATTTGTCTTTCATTTCTAGACTGTATTACAGATGTTATGTGATTATAGGAGGTCAAGTGGGTGAAATCCTGTTTCTTTTCCCTGCAGGCTGCAGATCACCCTTATATAAGTTGTCACGGTTTCTAAGTGCTTCTCCTGCTGCTGGCTTTCATCCTGTGCTGTAAATGGACCTTCCTTGTTCCCAGGATGAAGGTGCCCAGGGGTGCCCTGTGCAAGGACGCTGTGCTGGCATGTGTCCTCCTCAGCCAGAAGGCAGCAGAGGGAAAAATTCATGTTTTGTTCTCCAGATTCGGATTTTAGACATCTTGCAGAGTGCTTCCAGCACTGCACAAATTCGGTGAGATTCTGGCGCTCCGCAGGTTGTCAGCAAGCCTTTATCAAACCTATTCAAAAAACACCTGGGAGCATAACAAATCTGAGCCAAGGGAAAACAAAAGCCAAACAGAAAAACTGTTTCTCCCTTCACAAACTCTCATGGGGAGGAGCAGTTTCAGGTGTTCATAAAGTCCTACTGCCAGGAAGACAGAGAAAACCGAGCTTTGGAAACTGGTCCAGCTCATCACCTGGAATCCAGATATGTCCAGTGCCCTGGCCTCGCTCCCCAGCTCACTTTCTTCTTCCAGTTGTTTGGTGCAAGCCAACAAGCAACTTAAATTGGGGTAGATGCAGATAACAGACTGTGTCTTACCGCAACATGCTCACACACGACTGCCACCTGGTAAAATCTGACAGCAAGCGGCAGGGATGTGGCCCTACTTTTGGGGCAATTCTCACATTGCTGTACCCGCCTGAGCCCGACCTGCCCTGGCAGCAGAGCACCAGGACCCTTTGGGTCACTCCATCTGGGTGTAAGTCACAGCCACCTAATGACATCTGCCCAGCTTGAACTAACCAAGGACAATTACATCTGTGCAAAAACAGAACCAAAGAAAGAAATAACAACCTTTCCACAAAACAGTAAATTTGAATTTGATCAAAGAGCCATGAATATGAAATCATTTCCACAGGCGTTATCTGAATTTGGGTCTGAAAAGACAGTAGGAGCAGCCTGCCAGACACACATTTATGGAGGATGACTCCTTCATTTTTATATACTACAGAAGCAGTCTCAAGTGGAAAGCCATCATTGCTTAACTAATTTCTTGAAAAAATCCTTTCTAAGGAATATGAAGGAAACTAGGAATATGAGGAAATGAGGAATATGGGCGCTTCATATTCCTTCTCCACCAACATCAATTACAGGATAATCCTGCCCATTCCCTTTTGGTATCTGTTCATGGACCTGTAGCCATATTCCTTTTTGCCTAGTCCCTTTTTGAAGCTGCTGATACCTTCTGCCTCCATTAACTCCCATGGCAATGAGTTCCAGGTCACTACCCACTACATAAAGACATAATTTCTCTTATGTGCTTTAAACTGGTTTCTCACCAGTTTCATTGACTTCCCCAAGTGTTTGTACTGAAGGAGAATAATACTTCTGCATTCACCTTAAACACTATCTCCATGATTTTGTGAACCTCAGCCATATGCCCCAAAGCCTCCCCTAACTGAAGTCCCAGCTAGTCTGCAGCTCCTTCATCCCCTTAATCATTTTAGTTACCTTCTCTGTACTTTTTTTAAAGTCTACTCTGTCCTTTTTGAGATGCAAACATGAAAACTGTCCACAGTATTCAAGTTGTGGGTGCTCTAAGGTTCTGTATAGCTGCAAAACAATGTTTTTCCTTTTGTAGTCAATACCTGATGATATCCAGTGCTTTAGGGTAAGACGGGAAGGATCCTTATCCCGTCTTCAGACCTACAACAGAAAGCTTGAAAACAGCTCTGTAAGTCTTCATTACTCATTCTACAATATTTTTTTGTGTGTTTCATGATCTGGAAGGACGTAGGGCGCAGTGTCTTTTAGTAGTATCTGTTTGTTGCCACTTTACAGGAATCTATCCTGCTTATGAGTTTCTGAGGAGTTTCTGAGCCCCTGTGGTCCTGAATCAAACTGCAAGGCTGAAGTTTGGAAGTGAAGCCTGTCTTCTTATCCTGTGTCTTTACCATGTTTGCGGTCATTTAGGCTAATATGCTTGACTTTTTGCAAATTAAATGAGCTAAGAGACGTGGCTCAGCAGACAGGTGGCAGCTCAGCATGCCTCAATAACCCAGACCCTCTGGCCCCAAACCTGTCCAAGTCTGGAGAGCTTGTCAGTGACAGAGAAAAGAATTAGCCTCTCGCTATGCTTTATGCACAGTCCATTGCTCACAGAAGCAATCACCTTTTGTATTTTTGGCTCTCAAATGTTCAGATTCCTTTGAGCTAAACCTAAGACCTACTGAATAAGTGTTTCTAGCTAATGCCTTTATAATGTTTGTTGCACAGGAAGAAAAATTCAAGAAGAAAAATAAAGGCATGTCAAAAAGGATTTAGGGGTTTGGATTTATGCATATATGCATGTATATGCAAATTCAAGAGGGTGCAAAACTTTGAAAATGTGGATTTTAACACCCTGTTTTTCTTGGCAGCAGAAATATTTGTGTTTACAGGTCTTAAAGGACACACTTCACTGAAAGTCACAGTGGTAATAAGAAGCCTAGGACCAACAAAGGATCAGCCTTGAAGGAAAATAAAATTATTCTCAAGCAAAGGAAACAGTTAAGCTAGCATTTGATGTACAAATCTTTGAGGGTAGGATTTTTTTTCCTTCACATTTCACCATAATTGGAGAACTAGGCATTAAAATCCACAATACACATTTCTGTTCCTATCTAATTTTTCAAGAAATTAGTTAAGCAATGATGGCTTTTCACTTGAGACTGCTTCTGCAGTGCTACACTAATTATTAAATATACGTAGGCACTGAGTATTCCCCCCCATCGATACTGATGTTGAATTTAGGTTAAAAAAAATTGCCAGTTTTTGCCTTGTGTTTCATAAGCAAATGCACTGACACTTGCTTCAGGATTCTTGTTCTGCACTCTGTGGCTGATGGCCAGGTGTAAATAAATTAATCAGGTTATTAACTTGGCCCACACTATGAATTACAACTCTGCACATGGCAAGCAGAACATCTGAAACTTGCCCTTCTGAATGGCTAGAGAATTGGCACAGAAACTCAGAGGCATGGGTACACTTTCCAAGAGCTTTAAAGTCAGCCAGCACAGCAGCACGGAGCATATGCCTAAATCCAGTCAAGCTGAAATATTTTACCAGAAGCCCATCAGCAAAGGCCTTCGCTCCCTTCTCTGACCTTTATCCCTTAGACGGGAACTGTCTTCAATCACTGATCCCTCCAATTCATAAGAAGAAGTATAACTGACCGTGACTATCGCTGTATAAATAATGAAAGTATCACCTGGTGTGTCAGTTGCTTTTGATGAAGGTAAAGTTAAGGGGGGCTATTTGGGGCGATTATGCATTGTCAAAACATAATGAACATGTTTGAAAAGCAGAGATGAAAATAAGCCACTCGAAACAAGCCTGCCAAAAGAGTCAAAGGATTAGTATTAACCACATTTGGCATCCCAGCAGCAAGACCAGTAGATGGACTCGCTCAGCCTGTTGCTGTGGACTTGGTAGTAGCACCCGAGCAAAAGCTGGAAGAGGATGGAGTCTGGTGCTGGGAATGATCCCTCTGTCATCGGTAGAGAAAATGCAACAAGCAGGCTCAATAATACACCAAAACGGTGGCAATAAAGCACCACCCATTCATCAGGTGGAGAAGACATAACACAGAGAAAACCCGGGAGAGGCAGAGAGCACTTCTTGGCGCTTGGTCGCCGGCCAACACATGAGGGGGCTCAGCCACAGGTTGTCCTGCAACCCCTCTCCTCCTTCCTTGCTGCAGGGTGAGTGCTGGGAAGCAGTCACAGCACAGCAGGGGCTCAGAGCGCAGCTCACCACTTCCTTTGCCAGCGGAAAGGGAAGTTACAGTTTGGTCCACGCTATGGAAGCATTTATTTGCAAAGAGGGGCAGGAACTAAAGCTGGAGTCTAGAAGCATCTCATGGAGTCCAGAGAGCATTAAAGTGTGAGGGAAGACAAAAGGGCTGTGAAGGATAATGGAACATTGTTACAGAACATTTCTGCTTATTTTTCCTTTGCTTTCTGTTTGCAAGTTCTGAAAGACTTCACACTCTATGCTAGTCAAAATCACAGGACTTCGAAAGTCTGATTTACTACAGAGCCACAACACAAGTTCAGTAGTTTTAAATGATAACTTTCAATTAGTTTGAAACTGAAGTAGGTTAGACTCCAGCTTTAAATATTTTGTCATACACAAGCAAATATATAAGTAATTTACTGTGTATTGCTTTTATGATATAGCGCGATATTTGTGCATAGCACTTTGATATATTAAGTGAACAGTTCCTGCCTTACATTTTTATGCTGTAAAATGAAATATGTGTGTGTATAAATAAATATATGTATGCATATACTTTTAAACACATAGATTCCAGTGCTGACAGCACAGAAGTAATGAAATTGGTTTCCCACCTGCTTAAAACAGCTGTCAGTTTTGGCTGGTCTGAAAAAATCAAGAAGAATGCTGAAAAAATTGGAGGGAAAGTTGCTGCTATTGATGACAAACTGAAGTCTATGTTGGGGGAAGCAAATATGCCAGCTGAAAAAATAGTTTCTGAATTCTTGTGAATGAGTTGCTAAATACAAGCTTAGTCAATTAACAAGCCATTCTTCAGCTGCACAACAGATAGCTCAGCATGGTCACAGCTTGCCTTGGCCCTCACATTATGGCGCAGTCTGTTTCCCAAGACGGTGCATGTGCAAAAACACGCGCGTTCTACCAGCTGCCTTCACTAAATGAATACAAATAGACAAAGACACTGAAAAGGCCAGGGGAACCTGATCAGAAATTAATAGCTTAGGTCAGGTTACCTTCAAGCTTTCCTTCCAACATGCAGTACAGGAAATTTATGTATTTCCTCACAGAAGAAAATTGCCTTTGACAGGTGAAATACAATCTATGTGTTCTGATTCAGCATCAGTTACCATATGTTGCAGGCTTGGTTGATTACCTCCTAGCTGGACTCTTATTAAGCTACTGTGAAGAACACTCCAGCCCTGGGTTCCTCCTACATGTACCTTTACACCAGAATTGTGTGGTGGGCTGTTTGCCCCATTAGCATGCCTTGCAAACTCCCTAGGTAGCTGCACCTTCTCTGACACCACAAAATGGGCAGACCTACAATCAGTATTTAATCTCAGATGGGAACATCTGCAGTCGTTCATGTCCTCCTTCTAACGTATGAGCAAACTTCACACCACTCACCCAGGCCAGTCCTTCAGAGGGCAACTTGGATGCTTGCTCTGGATCGTAATATCCCATATCCCATGATGTGACTGTGAACCCATCCTGGTATGTTCCAAAGGGATCAGTTTCCCAAGCCCGCTGCAAAGGCAGGGGAGAGCAAGACTTCTCTTGAGAGTCTTCTCAGAGTTTTCAGGACTTTGGCCAAAGATAGGACTCTGTGCTGTTCGCAAGCTGGTGAGCAGAGGAGACATCAAACTAAGGCAGATTTGCCCTTGCTCAACTGTCAGACTTTTCAACATCTCCAGGCTATGCAGCAGTTGAACAGAAGTCTCCAGGAGGCTAGTATGGATGTAAAATCTAATGACAATGAACACTTCTGAGCATTTCAGCTCTCTATCTTAGATCACTTTCTTATCTCAGAGAGGTACATGCTAGTTTCACAATAAACAAACTGATGTCTAATAGGAACATTTCTTTTAAAATGAAGGACTCATGGGAGAAGGAGGTCATGGCATAAATAATTTAGTAGCAACATAGGAGAAAAGAGCATAAAAATTAAAAGCTCTGTTCGGGATTCTTCTCATCCTTCTCCTTGAGATCTGTAGAAACATATACAATAAGCAACTTGAATCAAAATTAATTCCAGACCTATTGAAGGCCAGCACCTGGGCAGTCCTTGGAAGGTGCCATTTAGAGGAAAATGTAACTTTGAGGAAGATTTAGGCTTCTCAAAGGAAGACTTCAACTCTCATCTAGCCTACCATTAATTGGACTTCCCTAACGAAATCATGCCCAACAGTCCATAACCTTCCATCTTCAATATAGTTTAAATGTTCATTTGTATTTCAGTTCTGGAAGTGCCACAGAAACTTCTGGGAGTCTCTTTTAACCTGAACTTGCGAACTCTGTTACAGTATAATAATACCCAAATGTTGTGCAGGACACGCCGGTAATACTTTTAAAACAAAATATGGAGTGTGTACAGTTTTGACATCCGCAATATGTGGCTATGCAAGGAGCAACATACGAGTTCCAAACTTCTGTCTACTGGATTTTGAAGAGATATGGAGAGGGAAGAAGTGGAGGAAGGAGATGAAAGCAAACAGATATATATTTTAGGCTTTAAAAGGACTCATGTACATAGACACATCAGGAAGTTCTGCATTGTAGAAAGGAAAATAAATGTAAGTTCTGTAAAATTCCCTTAATGTAAGTGAAAAGTAAATATCCTTTTAAAGACTAGAGGACGACTCTGTCCTTTGGATGCCTAACTACAAAAGAGTTTGGTTAAGCAGTTATCTTGCACTTTGCTACTCAGCTGCATAATGATTCCTATGCTTAGCAGTACAAATGGAGTATTTGTACTGCTTGCAATAGCACAAGCAGCAGGCTCAGCAGCACACAGGACTGATCCTGACTTCCACATCCCTGTCATTATATAAGAAAAAAATGCAGGTGAAACCCTGCACACTGAGCTTGCTGCTTTGACATAATTTCTTATTCAGCAACTCTTGGAAGGTACATGAAATTAGTTCCAGTAATTCACTCCCCTCTGATTCCTGAGTTTTTCAAACCAGCCTTTTCAACAGGTTTTTCTCAGCAGCAAATCTGGATTTAGGCTTAGAAAATTAATTTTGTGCCTAAATTATGAATGACAAGGCCAAGGATCACTGCATTAGCAGCAGACCTAGAAGACAATCTACCTATGGAGAAAGCATGTTGCCATAGAGGGGAGAAGGGAAATAGGCACAGTTCCTAACCTGTGGCTTCCCACTGAGGTTAAAGGCTAGCCAAGCTAAGGCTTAGGCTAAGTTTCTTCTACAGGTACTTCCAGATGGTGATTCAGAGAACCTAAGTTAGGCTCCAGCTCTGAATCACCTTCAGAGGATGCTCATTACTCCACCAACCACAGCTGGAGTTTTGGGAGTCTATCCTCCTGATCTTGCACCTAGGCATGACTCCTAAGTTTGGTAGTTGTAAACATCTCCAGTAGTTTCAGTCAGTCTTCATATGTGCTTTCCTGGGGTCTGTGGCCAAGCTACAGACAGTAGTCTTTTCCCTAATGTGAGGAAGGAAACTACTCTTTGGCTCAGCAATTTGGACCCATTTATTTCAACACTGTTCATCATCTCTCTTGCCACCCAGGAAAAAGTGGAATTCCAAAGAAACTGAACTTCATTAATTAAGCCAGAATATTTTTTTCAGAACTATTACTGGAGTGCATGCAATAGGAATTGCAAATCATCTGTTACATGTCAGGAGATCTTGCCAAAATATTTTCAAAAATAATCATTTCACAGTGCCCGATTAACACAGTTTGAACATCCCTTTCCAAACACACGCTGTGCCTTTTTAGATACAATTTTTCAGCCAAGTAACTGTTTCTCTGTCACAAGCTCCTCAGCTCTTCTAAGAAACTTCTCTACGTAAAATTATCCAACTTTTCTTCATTGATCATATGTGCTTATTGGGCACATGTTAACTCTATCAATATGTCTGCATGACACAATGCAGTGATGCACAGAGAAACCCAAACCAGTTCCAAAGAAACCAGAGAGGCACCTGGAGCCACATTAGCTTGTTCTTTACTCAAGACTAAGGCATCCAGCCTTGCAAGTGTCCTCACTGCTCTGCACTAGGGTTGCCACTCTGGCTCTGGTTCCCAAAGTAGATCATTCATGAAATTGTGCTGTGCATATACCCTCTCCCCCTAAATTTCAAAGGAATGTTTTCTCTTGTATGGAGACAAAATAAGTGGGAGCTACCGGAATCCTGCAAAAAATATTAGGCCAATATTCATTTACAGAAAGTGGTGAGAACGAGACAACAAATCCCATGGAAACAGCCTCCTGTCAAACGTGGCATCTGGTGTCTCTTTGCTCTAGGGTGGTGAAGTCTTCTTCCTTTTCCACATTTAGAGGCTTGGATGAGGGAGCCAGGCAGTGACATGCTACTTGGAGCTGTGCTGCAAGAAGGAAATGTGGCTGTGAGGCATAAATTAACACTAGAGTGAATAACATTAAGTTTTATTGAGAAACACTAACTTTAGCAGGCTGAAAGTTTAAGGCTGACATTTAGTCTAAGCTAGTTGCCTAAGCTCCCTCTTTCATGGGGACAGTTGGGTTCCTTCGAGCCTAATACTCATCCCAAAGTAAGTTTCTGAAGTAAATGGAATGAATGACTGCCTGTCTCTACATCAGCTAGAGAAAGAGCCTGGAAAGTACTGAAGCTGGTAGCAGATGTCTAGGGGGGTGGAGTTACACAGGATGGACATACAGAGGGAGACAGGCTCCATAGATGAACTATTCCCTTATTCTTCCCTGGTAAGGACCGCCACATCTTTCAGATCCCTACCACATGGGTTTTCCTGTAAGACCCAAGACAGAAAAAAGTCTACCTACAGGTTCCCGCCCGTACTGGGAAGCATCACACCCAAACAACATCACTTCTTACTCAAAACCCTTTCACTGAAGCCTCCTTCAGTCTTCTCTCAAGATGTGGACTGAACAAAGATTATTTTTCTTTGCTTTTGCTTCCACCTGATTTCTATTCCTCCCTGGTAAAATTTTACAACAAGGCCATTAATCAAATCTAAATTTAAATAAAAATCCTATTGCATTATCTTTTATTGTTGGTACTATTGCTCTCATAATGCTGAATAATGTTAATGATGTGTTTGTGTGCGACCAAAGGAAAAATTAAAAAAACATCTCATAACTGGAACTTCTTGTTTCACATTGAATCTAGGAAAGATTTTGCTGGATTAGGTATGGCCTGGACTATTTTATTGCAAAATAATTCAAATTTTCTTTTTTATTTGCTAGAAAAGCTACTGATAAACAATTATTTTATGCAGAATACCAAACAAACTATAGCAATATACATATCTACATAATCCAGTTATTAATACATTCATGAAGCAGGTAGAGCACTTATGCATATAAATCCTTTTGCAGGTAATTTATACATTTTCAACAGGGGTGTTGCATTTTTCAGTGCAAGGTCTAATTCTAAGGACTGCCATCCCTTTGTATCAGTGCAGTCAGCATTTTGCCAGTCTGGTCCTTTTACCTCTTTGCTTTCATCCACTTCTACATGTCTTTTTTCTTTCTGATTGATCCTATTAGCACTGAGATCAATCACAAAATTCCTGCTGGGAGCAGAAGGGGATGCTATCTTTGTCTTGTCTAAATCCAATTTTTGCCACCATTCTTCTCTACACACCAGCTGCAAACACGCATCTGCTCTTCTAACTCATCACTTTTAGATCTTTCACTGTTTAGGTCTTTTCACCATTTAAAACAAAGAAGACAACAATACAAACATGAAAAACCTTTCAAATAATGCTGTCTTTTATTAATATCCTAGAACTTTTGCACATTTTATTTTCTAATCCCATTTCATGCGTACCCAGTTGCACTACTGGTTTAGCTACACAAACCCTGCAGTATAGAAGGTCAATTTCTCCATGGTTTTCGCAAGAGTTGAGCAAGCAAAGTTCAAGTTCACTGGATGTTTGTGGGTTTTCAGAGTGCATAAAATACACCCACTTATAAAAATGCATCAATATGGCTATAAAAAGATATCCAACTCCAGCCTCTCAGATGAGGAAAGCCGACCTGAAGATTTGCAGATTGTAACTTGGTCTATCCTGAAACTTTCTTTTTGTCAAGCAGCTCCTTTGTTACAATACTGTGATGATTCCTCTTGAGAAATAGACTTCTCATAGTCACAGAAGACAGTGAAGACATAGTCTTCACACAGGGCAGAAAAAATTACATTTTTTCCCTTTAATACCAGCTCACTAATAAAAGGAAAGTAATTAACAATTATGTGTATTCTCACATCATTTTTACTGTCAAAGAAGGCATGGCACACATACGATTGCTCATCTCACTAAACATACTTGTAAAATCACTTCAATAATGAATACTTGCTACTGGATATTGGTTTTAATCCAGTTAAGACTGAAGGTGGATGAAAGAGCTGCAAAGTAAATACCATTTTAATCAAAACAACTGTTGTAACTGATCTCTGCTATTTCACTACTGCCATCCCCTTCAGCGATATGGAAAATGAAAAATGTTTCTCTAGTATTTTCATACCTAAATTTCAAGACCATCACTTCTATAAAATAAAACAGAAATCTTTTCATTTGCTGTTTTTTGAA
The DNA here is from genome assembly GCF_018139145.2 of Gymnogyps californianus. NCBI lineage: Eukaryota > Metazoa > Chordata > Aves > Accipitriformes > Cathartidae > Gymnogyps > Gymnogyps californianus. The sequence continues at coordinate 91,582,324 of NC_059473.1, read as the reverse complement.
TCAGTGTTAACTCTTGTTGTAAAACAGATGCCATGGGAAATAATACAAAATTTTAAGCTGCCTTTTCTGTTGGGCTGGTAAGTTAGGACACAATTCGCTGATGTTTGAAGTTCCTATGTTACCACAGAGTTTAAGATACTTCTGAACATGGCAGTCCATTTGTGTGCATACAAACAGCCCCACCTTCCAGGTACACAATCTTATTTTTCCAAAGTTAACCGCAGGATTTCTACAGATTTCATTAGGTTTTCTTAGACCAGGACTGTTGCCTCCAAACAAATGTTAGAGAACAAGCCATGAAACTGGTCTGTGGTTATGAATTTGACATAATTTGGATCACTAGAGGACTTTCCAGAAGACTGGAAAATCACTAATTGGACATAATTATCCCAAAGGGTAACCAGAAATACAGGAATAATATGACGCTTAGCAAAAAGATGGGATCATTTAGGAAGGAATTAAACAATCCAAAACCAGAAGCAAAAGTAATGCTCATCAAGATGGTTTTATGGAAAACAGCTCATTATCAAAACCAGTTTTACTTCTCTAATGACTTACACAATTAGTAGATAAAAGTAATTACATAGACATAATATATTTAAATTTTATTATTGTCTGTGATGTAATATTATCTTCAGAGGGGAAAAAAAAAAATCAGTGTCACTCACAACTCATTCACAAAGTCCAATAACAGAAAATAAAGAAAGATAGAACTGAAAAAACTTTTAGGAGGTCATTTAGTCCATGCTCTGCCAAAATGTTTCACTGTCCCAACGTCTTTCATGAAAGGGGTTTGTCAAACTTGTTCTTAAAACCTTTCATTATGGAGATTCCTTCAGATCTTCCACATCATTTCTATCCAAGTTTTCTCAGTCTTTTCTACAAGAGCAGATATCCCCACTACTTGCCTCAGGAATCCTTTCAATCTGTCCTCTTTTTTTTGCTTGAATCTGGAGCTTCAGCGATGTGAAATGAAACCACAGGGTTACACCAGACATAGTGTGCTTCCCTAGGAGGGATAGACGGATGAGGGGGTTAAAATGAGGACCACAATCCACCGGGAGTGTGTGGCTCTATGTAGCACTGTCCTGTCAACATCAGCGTTACCAATTACAAATGTTCAAAGACTATAAGGCAGACAAAGAAACTTTTTTTTAAACTTGTGTTAGAATTTGGGCTTTAAAAAAAAAAAATGCTGGATTATTTTTACTTGCATTCTAATTTGCCTTTGGAGTAAATCTGAGTCATGACTTTGTATTTTTCACTGCAACCACTAAAACTAATAACTGTTTGTGGGGTTTTTTTTCTTTCTAAAATAAGGGAATCATCTCCTGTAATGACTTGTTTCCAGGAGCGAAGGCTTTGACTGAAAAACAAACCACTGCATAATTTGAAACCTATTGTTCCTCATAAAAGAGCTGGCAATTTTGAAATGCAGTGCAGCTTTCCAGAAATGAGTGGGAAGCTGGAACTACATAGACATTTTATCAGATAACATGAAAGAAAACAAAAGCCATCTCACACTTCTTAGCAGGCACAGAGGAGAGCAGGCGTCACTTGGCAGCTGAGGGATGGAAACGGCTTCCTGCATTTCAGGGCTGTCCGGCATCCGGAGCTGCTCCGAGTGTCACGTTTATTCACCAGCAGTGCTGGACCCAAGGATTTTCTAATATATTCTGGCCCTCAGAAATTTGGGAACAAAGATGTGGACAGAGAGAGCCAACATCTCAGAAACAAGGGTGTATATTAAGCTCTCATCTTTATGCCTAGGGATCTCAGAAAGGGTTTGAAAACAAACGGGGAGACTTCAGGAGCTCCTGCTGAGACATACAAAATTTCAAAGCTTATAAAAAGAAGACATTTAGGTGGCTCTCTATATTACTAGTTGCATGTTCATACCCGTTAAAAAAAAAAAGTAAAAACCTAACCTAATGTTCTTTTTAGCATACATATTTTCTGACAAGTTTTACTACTGTCTTTCTTACACAGCCTAAATGGAAAATGGGATATAACCGAAGCTACTGGATGGGGGGTACTGCATGAGGGTGGGGGGCATTGTACAATTGTCTTGTCCCAGCAGCTCTATAGCACGGAGTTTCATACACCATCACCACCTGGGATGACTAGGAAGAGGGCAGTCACTGAGCTATTACATTGTACTTGTGCATGGTTTAATTCAGTTTGACTGCCACATCAAAAATGCAGCTCATGTGAGATGCTAATGACAGGCTTCTGCAATTCAACGCTTTCAACAACAATTTATTAGCTTGGATAGAATCTAGTAGGGAATAAGGCATTTTATTCATGAGAATATATTGAAATAAAGGAGAAATACCATCAAAATCCAACCATGCTGTTTTCATGACCAATCTGTGGGGGCTTCCACCTATTTAAAATTTTAATACTTTTTTAGAGCTCTCAGCAGTGCTAGTGTGGTGGGCTGACCCTGGCTGGATGCCAGGTGCCCACCAAAGCCAGTCTATCACTCTTCTCCTCAGTTGGACAGGGGAGAGAAAATAGAATGAAAGGCTTATGGGTCAACATAAGGACAGGGAGATCATTCAGCAATTACCATCACAGGCAAAACAGACTTGACTTGGGGGAAAAAAAAATTAATTTATTGCCAATGAAATCAGAGCAGGATAATGAGAAATAAAACCAAATCTTAAAAACACCTTCCACCCACCCCTCCCTTCTTCCCAAGCTTAACTTTACTCCCAATTTTCTCTACCTCCTCCCCTGAGCAGTGCAGAGGGACAGGGAATGGGGGTTGCGGTTAGTTCATCACACGTTGTCTCTGTCGCTCCTTCCTCCTCAGGGGAGGACTCCTCACACTCTTCCCCTGCTCCAGCATGGGGTCCCTCCCACAGGAGACAGTCCTCCATGAACTTCTCCAATGTGAGTCCTTCCCATGGGCTACAGTTCTTCACAAACTGCTCCAGTGTGGGTCCCTTCCACGGGGTGCAGTCCTTCAGGAACAGACTGTCCCAGCGTGGGTCCCCCGCGGGGTCACAAGTCCTGCCAGCAAACCTGCTCCAGCGTGGGCTCCTGTCTCTCCACGGGTCCACAGGTCCTGCCAGGAGCCTGCTCCAGCAAGGCTTCCCACGGGGTCACAGCCTCCTTCAGGCATCCACCTGCTCTGGCGTGGGGTCCTCCATGGGCTGCAGGTGGATATCTGCTCCACCATGAACCTCCATGGGCTGCAGGGGGACAGCCTGCCTCACCATGGTCTTCACCATGGGCTGCAGGGGAATCTCTGCTCTGGCCCTGGAGCACCTCCTCCCCCTCCTTCTTCACTGACCTTGGTGTTTGCAGAGTCGTTTCTCTCACATACTCTCACTCCTCTCTGGCTGCAATTGCTGCTGTGCAGTAACTTTTCCCCTTCTTAAATATGTTATCCCAGAGGCACTACCACCATTGCTGATGGGCTCGGCCTTGACCAGCAGCGGGTCCATCTTGGAGCCGGCTGGCATTGACTTTATTGGACATAGGGGAAGCTTCTAGCAGTTTCTCACAGAAGCCACCCCTGTAGCCCCCCCCCGTTACCAAAACCTTACCACGCAAACCCAATACAGCTAGTGACTAAAATGTTGGAAAATGGCTCCTAGGAGATAAAAAGGGCAAGGTGAAAAAGAGGGAAGACAATGAACAGAGCTGTCACTCCTCCAGGCATAGTAGCACTTATTCCCATCATGGAATGCAGCTTGCAGATACAGGGCTACTACTTGCCTTCCTTATCCACTATGATTTACATCAGGACTTTATCCTGTTCCATAAACAAAGCATATTTAAAGAGAAAACATACTGGATATACACACAAAGCACTGTACAGCAATGGTTCTTGCTAGCTAGTTACAGGCTCAAAGTGATGTCCAGTACCAACAGGAGATAGTGCTGGCACTATGAAGCCTACATAGAGGGTTCCTGCAAAATGTTTTTGGACGTTGGTAGTAGAAACCTTCATGCTCCCCTAGATCTGAGCTGTTTTCACGTGGAAAGGCTTGGGTATTTCACAGAAGTGAGCTTTTCACATCCCAGGCAGCTCTTTACCCCCAGAGCAGGAGGAGGTCTGATCCCTGAGTATGCCAAAAGCCATGCCAAAGCACCTGGAATGAAGAGGATCCTTTTACGTTGTCATGTGCAAGACCAACATAAAGAAATGCGGACTTCCTACCCCCATATCTCTGTACCTATAAAACTACCTGTCTTCAAATAAAAGGAATTGTCTCTTTCTTTAAGCTTTTTATAGATTCTGTTATAAAAAAGAACAATACTGAAAAGAAAGTCGTAATATGAAATTGTCTAAATGGAGATACAACTTTGTCTCGCATGATACATGAACTGAACACTAATGACATCTCGAGAGTCTTAATTCCAGTCAAACCAAAATCATAATTAATTACTCCAGGAGGCTGCTAAATGCCCACAGCACTGGAAAGTCTGCGGGAACTACTTCAGTGCTTCTGTGCTGTAAGACTTAAGTACAAAATCTTAAACATGTAAATGATTAACCAGGTCTCGTCAGCTCTCCTTGGAGTGCCAGGCTTCTCCCAGGTTTTCCTACGGAGCCCCACTCTCCCAGCGTGCAAACACACACACACACACACACTGTTAGCATAATGTGGTTGCCACAGAATTGATTTTAAAAAGCAACATGCAGCACAGCCCATTAGAAAATACTGGGAGACTGGGGGGGAAAAAATCAACCCCAGTTCAAGCCACTAATGTTACTGAGTTCTTGATGCAACACATATTCGCTGAAATCATCCACAATCAATTACTGAGACAGAAATAGGAGTGTGGAAAGCAACTGCCTTTAAATAACAGACTGTTGATGCACTTAAAACTGTTCCTTACTTTTCTTTCCATGGGACAGAGCCTCTTCAACTATTTTATATACAATTAACCCCATATTTCCCATGGGGTCCTGGGGGCTTCTTTAAGAACCAGCATTGATCACTTTTCACACTGTGGCAGAGTCCTGGTTAAATAAAAGGCCTTTAAGATATAGAAGGGTTGATATGAAATATGCCTAACAACTCCGCTTCAAGGAAAATCTTGTTTAACCAAGAACTGCTAGCGAAAGCAATGAGATGCACTCAATGCCAGATTGCTCAGGCACTAACTCAACTTTGCTGTGGTTCCAGCCTCAGGTAAAAGTCCTTAAGATTTAGGAGTGTTATTGAGTTTTTTGGAAACACCATATTAGCATTTCCTACCAGTTGTTTCCCTGAGTCTCACTTTCTATAGATAAGCAGGAGAGACCGTGAAAGAGCGGATCTATCCCAGCCATTCATGATGCTACCTGCTGCCCAGTTCTGCCTCCGTGCAGGGGGTGGCACCTGGCCCAGCCCCACCTTCCGGCCACTCACCAGAGCATTGCCTTGGGACTACTGAACGCTGCACAAACTAGATGATTAACACAACCCATTTTTCTTCCATCACACAGGTTCTGTCATGCATCAGCTGAAACCAGTGCGCAAAACAAAGGCTAACTATGATGCAAAAGAAAGGAAAAAAAGTTAAGGCTTAAATTTATCAGACTAACTATACAGGATGGATAACCTTAGAATTATGATGCCTGTGTTCACTTCTTTGAGTTACATCTGGCTGTAACAACCTAGTAAACCAAAATATTAAATAGATACTGGCAAATTAACAGGTTATTTAATATTAAATTAACTGACAATTAATATGATAACTGCTTGTTTCCAGACACTACTTCCTTTTATAAGCAATTTTTTTGAATTTTCAGAATATAAGATATTTCCAACACTAAACAGTTCTTTTTCATCATTTAACAGAAAGGCAAAGTGCCTTGGAGCACAAGAGCAGGAAACCAGCACAACAGAATTCCCTCTCAGAAGACATTTAAATTTTATGTAATAAGCAAGGCCTATGACAAAAGTATGTGTAATGTAATGTAATTGTATCATTTTTCAAAGTTTTACATAATGACTTTCTGTTTCTAAATAGTACTTCATTATTGGGAGCAGGAGAACGTAATTGTTCTCTCGGTGCTGCTGTTAGCTCCTAAGGGCACGATCAATCCTGCCGAGACATATAATTCATGCACTGTTTGCTTCTGATACAGCTACATTTATGAAAGCAATGCAGTGATTAGATTCCTCCAGAAAAAATGTGTCTATAAATCCCTGTGTTGCAAATATTATTAACAGCTACATCCAGTAAAGGACTTGGGCCACTGGCATGAGGCTGAGGCAGAACTAACGGACCTCCAACCAAACCATAATTTAAAAAAAAAAAAAAAAAAAAATCCCCTCCCAGCTATTGCTTAACCCTGGACACATTTACAATCACGAGGCACCTTCCTATCTAACTCTAGTCCATTTGGTGCCTGAGGTGCTGCTCCGGCTCCTGCTCAGCAGGAACTGTCCGAGCTTCTGAAACCCTTTTCCCCATGAGGGAAACCAGAGTCACGACATTAAGCATCCTTCTGCCATGTTTTTGGAAAGATTGAATTTGATAGGCATTTAACATAGCATGAGCAGAATTAGATGCCTTCACAAAAAGCAACTGAGGATACTCATAAAAAACAGTGGCTATTTTAGCAGTCAGCGGGTGCTCATGAAGGGAGATCGCTCTCTGCAGCACCTCAAGCCAGAGAATAGTGCCCTCAGCTACCTCAGGCTAAACATGATCCTAAGTCATGATCCAGGTACACACAGAAATGACACAAACTGAACAAAGGGTAAGATTCATCTCTCCAAATTCAGACATCTGCATCGGAGCTAGCTGGAGAAAGATGAGTGTTTTAGGGCATAATTCATCTCATTTAAGGAATGTACCTAAAACTCATTATGTGCATCATTCCTTGGGATTGTTTTTCCCAAGCTGACTATAAAGAGAGCCCTAAAAAGCTAAATCAGATATAAATGTATGCACTGCAGACTGCTAAAGTTAGCTGAAGTCAGTCTTGCACCAAGCATTTATTAATAATTTAACTAACCAGAAACATGGATAAAAGTGAGTCAATGCATTGTTTTAATATTATTTATGTTACCATTGGACTGTGCAGAGAGCAGAAAGATGAAACAGAAACTGAAAAGACATAAATCTTTCCTAACCATGGAGAAAATCATATTTATGTATGTCCTTGTACACAATAATACCATATTGATTTCCATCAATTCCACATAGGCCATTAATATACAGAAACTAAATTCTGAAGTCAATAATTTAAACAAAAAAAAAGAGAGAGAGAGAGAGAGGGAGCTTTGATAAACCTATAGGACTTCTGTGACAGTCCAAAGAGTTTTTCACACTCAGCTTTGTAACCACTACAATTTTTATTGGGTTCCATGGACACTGTCAGGGAATCTTCCCAGGACATGAATATAATCAGTTTGTTTCAGTACATTTCCAGATCAGCCTTGAAGAAGGCTTGTATTATTTACCTTACAGTACAGAAAGGCTGATTCTCAGAGCTTTCTTCCCATTTGCAACCAAGGTATATAGTACTTTACAACTGTACTGAGTTGCTCTTTCCACAATGGCCTGTTTCCAACATGTATATAATTTAAGAAAAGATTGCCTATATGAAGGCATATTTCCAGTGTTCATGCAGCATCTAGTAGCATGGAACTTCAATCCCACATTCGCAGAATGGAAACCTAAATTTCCTGTAGGATGACATAGGAATTTTTACACTTTAAAAGCAAATGAGACCTACACATCTACTTTAAAAAAACAATATCATTGTCCCGTACATCACCTCTTGTTGACACTAGTCTCTAATTTGGAATATGTCCTCACTTGCCCCATGAATCTCACTAGTATATCTTTCACTTTCTTTGGCACATAATCCGCCTTCCAGGAGAGCATCACTGACTGTCTTCTGGGTGTTCAATTAGCTGGTACTTCAGACAGGCACATATTGTAATTTTCCTGCAAATGATCCATTTAAGGAGAGCCAAAGATGATAACTATCACAATGTCATAGAGAAAAAAGACAAGAGAAACAACAAAAATCAAGGGAAACGGTCGGTAAATCCCCAACTGGGTTTTGCAGTCCTCATTAGAAGAAATAAAGATAAGAAGCAATCCTTAATTGAAAGAAAGCAGGACTCAGAGACCAGCACTCACAGTTCATCTGTTTCGTCTCTGCATTCTCCCTGAGCACACGCCGGCTGCGGCATAATTAACATTGACTGTGTTGCCTATGGTCTTTTTAATTACTCATATTTTCACTTTCCTCTTTTCATTACCTATTTTCCCATATTAATCACAGCTTGCTACCTATTTTTTTTACTTTCATCTGCTATCTCCTCTTAAATTTCATTTTGTTAGTGTTTTCTTTTTCCTGCTTCAGCGAAGCACCACCTCATTTAGGTGTGAGCTCTTACGCATGCCCTCAGTCCAAGTGGTCTCTCCAGCATGAGCAGAATTTGATTGCACAGCAGAGGCAGACCAGATTTGCCATCAGTGGAGGAAGGGGAGACGTCAGCAACAAGGATGAGCCTGTGGGCTTCAGGTGAGAACTTGACACCCCTCAAAAAGCAGGAGTGGATGACTGTCCGAGCAGGAGGTGGGGATAAGCTAAAAGAGAGGTAGTCTTACCTACAAGGGCATAGGCAGAGCAGGCATCTTGCCTATCCACCATCAGACAAGATCTTCTCTTTCTGCTTGCTCTCCCTTTGCCTTTCCAGCCCCCTGAGCATGCATCTCCAGCTGAACCTCTCCAGTAGGGTTCCCCAAGGACATTACTTTCTCCCTCATCACAGTTGTCCAGTGCCACACTGAGCTTTGCTCTGTTTCCCACACATGCAGCCATGTAGGGCACCACCCTGGGCCCCAAACCAGCCCACCCTGGGGTAGGTCAGGTATAGGAGGAAGTATATAGTCAGTCCCCATGCCGCTTTGGGACTAACTAGGCATGAGGCATCTGAGGAGCCAGCACAGTTGGCTCAGCTGGCCATTTCACAGAAGGGTGGGATGCTCCTGTGCAGCCTTCAATGTTATTGTGGCCCCGAGGCACATCAAGACTTTTCCCCCTTCTCTTTTTGATGTCTCACAGCTGCTTTAGCTCCAAATCAAACTCCTCCACACCCAGCCATAAACTTCTCCCAGCTCCAAACATTGTCAGTGGCACATTCTCAAAAAATTATCCAGGGAGGAGGGCTTAATATATTTGATTCCCAGTTTGACAGATTGGGCCCACTCAAAGCCCTGAGCAGTTTGCAGTAGTTATGTTGACAGTAACCACCCAGGAGCATAAATATAAACAAACGCACTTGCACAGTACTCGGTAATCAAATGGAGGTAATAATTTACCTCACCCAGCAGATAATAAAAATTAAAAACCTCAGGGGAGGACTTGTGATCCCCAAGTCATATTCAGTGGCATACCATCAACCCCCTCGCAAACCCAACCACAGAAAGGCTAATTGTGCTGTGCTTGTCCAGATTAATGTGTTGCAATCCCAGGTAGCACTCTGAAGATTTAGCCTCTGAGCTCTCAGGCAGTAATTGTCACTCCCCTGAAGGAAAGGGAAAAGTCACGCTGGTTTCTGCAATCCTTCCGCTATCAGCAATATACAGCAGCTCCAGTACCACACCAGGTTCAGTCAGGGACTTTAATATAAATAGGAACCACAAAGAGACATAAAACTTTGTCAGCCTTCCCTGTCCCTCTGTATCGTGGGTCTGCAGCCTGAAGGAAGCTGAGGGGTGAAACGATTTAACTAGAGCTGGCCTGGCCTTGAAGGAGACAGGCTGGGAGTCCTCCCAAGGTCCCTTCCATCCCTGTTTCCTATGATTGCTGACTAGTCAAAGTAGAGCAACTCCTAAATGCGCATCTAACTTCCAACTCTAACCTCTTAAAAAAAACAATTTGAAATAGATAAGAAAATAGTCTTAGCCTTCCCTCTAACTGGAGGATGTCCCCCACTTTAAAAAGAAGAAAACATCTATTCACTTAGCACTTAGATGACATTCCTAACCCAAGTTCAGACACTACACGAATTGCACTGTTTCCTTAAAAAAGTTATAGCACTGGTGCTTTTCACTAAAAATTGGTATTACTTTTCATTTTCACAGGGATTTTTTATTTCTGGATCTCAAGGCCCCTGGCAAAGGTAAATAACTGCAAAATAAACCTTTGAAGGAGCGCAGTTCTAGCAGCTATGTGTTGTATGAGAAATTGGTTATGAATGTATAATTTAGGGCTTCAAGGAAAATTTTAAAGCCAGGTATAAATTAAGGACTTAAAACTGCTCTCGCTGAAGTCTGTTAGAACATGACTGGACTCTAAATGACCACTGGAGGTTACTGTTTCCCCACAGAAATTCAATGAGTCAAGCATTATGCTAATTCTTTTCAATTATTAAAGACAGGCATCCTTAATATCAATGGCTGCAAATTGCTCCCACATATGGCAAGCTGTGTTGAGTGTGTTTCAGGGTGGCAGAAAGCAGCGGGCAGGGAGAGGGTATTTGAGCGCGCAAGCATAGAGATGTAGTTGGAGAAAGATTTCTTGTTGCTTATTATTATTATTACTTGTTATTAATATACGTATTACCCCATGACCTAGAAACCCAACATTTAGTAAGTTTCTGCTGTGTGAAGTGCTCTACAGATTGGGTATGCTGCCTTAGCCACCCACAGCCTTAGTGAAGAGACAACAGGCTGTTACAGGCAGATAAGAACCCATCAGACAGTGTTGATTGGCATGATAGACAGCAGCATCCACACGCCAGCGGCCTCATCATTGCCACGTCCTGGCAGAAATTACAGACACAGAGAGCTATTTTAAGGGAAGATCCAAGGCGGGACAATAAAGCTGTTTTGCACATGTTTACAGAAGTTGTTCTGCAGTGCATTGGGCAGCATGAGCTTTATTGGTGTGCCCCTGAAAACTGGTAACCAGGTAATCTTGACTTTCTGGGGCGACTCGGGGCAGCAACCAACATCTTTAGTATGAATGAGAGATGCCAGGCTGGCTAATATGACTGATTAACTCTGTTTTCAGGTGTTAGCCACTGTGGGTACCTTGTATTACTGCTTTAACATGCCACTTCACCTTAGAGGTGGTGAGAAGGTGGTTATTTTAGGATAGATGTAGTATCATTCTCCTTTGCCCATATGTCGTGGTTTAAGCCCAGCCAGCAACTAAGCACCACGCAGCCGCTTTCCCCTCCCCTCTCCCAGTGGGATGGGGAGGAGGGAAAAAAAAAAGGTAAAACTCATGGGTTGAGATAAGAATAGTTTAATAACTAAAGTAAAATAAAATATACTACTAACTAAGAATAATAAGAATAATAATATTATAATAATAGTAATGAAAAGGAATATAACAAGAAAAAAGATAAATAAAACCCAAGAGAAGATAAGTGATGCACGATGCAGTTGCTCACCACCCACTGACCGATGTCCAAGCAGCAATCTGCCCGTCCCGGCCAACCCCGCCCTTTTTATATACTGGGCATAACATTCCATGGTATGGAATACCCCTTTGGCTAGTTCAGGTCAGCTGCCCCGGCTATGCTCCCTCCCAGCTTCTTGCACACCTGCTTGCTGGCAGAGCATGGGAAACTGAAAAATCCTTGACTTAAGATAAGCGCTACTTAGCAACAACTAAAACATCAGTGTGTTATCAACATTATTCTCACACTAAATCCAAAACACAGCACTGTACCAGCTGCTAAGAAGAAAATTAACTCTGTCCCAGCCAAAACCAGGACACCGTATTACTTCTATTCAGAGCTTGCTCAAATTTTTCTGTGCAGCACTGGAGAGCTTTAGGTACCTGCTGCAAATTGGGGATAATAATTGCCTTTTTTCTGTCTCACTTGTTCAAAGGCAAGCTCTGGGAGGCAGATGCTGCCTTTTAATATCCATTTGTGCGACCCCTGTATGACAGATCTGGACAAAGGCCCCTAGAAACTCCTTCAGTACAAGTAGTAAAAACAGTAATAAGGTGATTCTACCTCTCAAAATATCTTCAAGGAGTAGACATGGACCATAATATTATAACTCATGTCAGGAAGAGCCTAATGGTGGTTTACCCACAAGAACCTGATCTTCTCCCTCACTATTGGCAGCCAGAGGCGCCTAATGGCATGTTAGAGGCAGCGCAACAAGAGAAGATCAATGTGACACAAAAAGAAAAAAAACCAGCCCAGTGGTGTGTGGAGAAAGCATTCAGTCAAGCACAGGGGAAGCAGCTGCTTTGTCATCTGTAAGGCTCTGTAAAATACCACAATCTGAAAAGAATAAAAGAATTTTTAAAATAGCACTCCGTTTTCCCTTCTTTAAAGATTTGTCACCCCCATCATTTTCTCTTCTACAAAGTTCTCCTCACCATCAAAGCCTTTTAACTTTAATATTGAAGTGACATCAGTTTTTCCCTCTTTCCTTTCATGGGGGGGGAGCAGAATTTGAATATTTTACTTCATTGTTGGATTTATTTTCTTCAGTCTAAAACTGGTTTTGAAATTCTAAGCAGGTTTAGAAGCTCTGGTAGAAATTCAACAACCTTCTGTTTATTTAATAAAAAAAAATCTATGATTTAAATCTCTGTCATACTATGCAAGAGCATTAACATACTCTTCACAGCTGTTTCATTGAAAGCCTTTCTGCAGGTAAAGCAGGACTAGGCACAAGAGGAAGCTCACCTTCCAAGGTGTTGGGTCTGGTTGTCTCCCAAACACCTTCCCCCCGGCACGGACTGGCATCCTCAGTTTGCTAGTAGGATACAGAGTCTTTCTCCTTCCAGCTGTCACTTTGCATCCGGGCGAGATTGGCAGTTGACAGTAACCATCGCCTCTTAAATAGGTACTGGATAAACACTGAAGGCCAGACTGTGGTTGGTATGAGCCACTTTGTAACCCTTCTACCAGGACCTGAGTGGAAACAGTAATAGGTGGGTTCACATTTAAGGGTAAATCACCCCTCGAGCACCATTCAAGTCCTCGCCCAGAAACCAGGGAAAATTATCGTGATGCAATGAGCAGTGTAAATGACTCAGTGAGCAAACTGTCCCCACAGGCAAATAGGAAACAAATGGCTTAACAAGGAATATTTTTATTAAAGGCAGAAAAACAAAATGCCTCCAACAGGCAGATAAACAGGGTAACAATAAGTCATTTTCAAAGCATAACTGTAATTTATAGTCTTTTCTTCCGGGGAGAGAACAGCCATGCCAGCTGGATGCTTTTCCCCTTCTCTGCCAGCGTTCACTGACGGTGCGAGATTTTACAGCCTTTCAATGCCCCATCTCAGCTGAGCAGGCTGGTTGCGGGTGGCCCTCGGCTCTGCCCCAGCTGCTCCATCGTCCACCACCTCCCGTCAGTCCGTTCTCCTCCACGGCCGTGCGTGTGTGTCACCTACACAGCATGGGGACATCTCTCCTCCTGCCTTTCTGGGTGGTGCAAAGGACTCGGCTGGAAGATGCCAGTTCTGCCTGCCGCTTTCTGACCAGGCCATGAAAGAAAGCAGATGTCACCCACCTCTGAGAGCAAAGACAGCCGGCAAACGGCCCTCAGAGCAGCAGGACGTGCTAATGGCTTTCCCATGTCTCAAGAAAAGCGACTTCTGGGAGGGAGGCGAAGAGGAAGCGGGTGGGGGCGAAGGGAGGAACAGCATGTGGGAGTCGGTCCCCTGGCAGGAGTGAGAACAAACAATCACGTCCAGATGCCCAAGCAGAGTCACAATGCTGAAACTTGAAAGGAAACAAGAAAACTCAATTAGTGTCATACTTTTTCTTTTTTGCAGGTCTGGGAGCTCCCAGGGGGCGAAAATGTAGCCTACACAAAGCCTAGACAATATTGTGTTTTATCAAGGGCAGAATAAAAGAGAATTTAAGGATTCCTTGTTTCCAATGCGAAAATCATCCCTGTCTTGTACTGCAAGTACATCTCGACAAAGAATGCTGCCACTGATAAAAGCTCATGCAAAATTTTGAAGGAATGATCCCCAAGATCCTTAAATATTAACTTTACAGGACCCAGTTAACGTCTTTGCTGCAGAGAAATGTAAGGCTGTTGGAGACAGGACTGGCAAGTTCTGAACCAGCTTTTGTAACAGTAAAGAGTTGTCTAGAGCAAATAGCATCATTATCAATAAAAATGACATTTCGTTTACTGCAGTTTTTGTAAGAATGCCTATTCTGTTCACAGAAATCTCCTGTTGATTGGAAAAGCCAGCAGTTTTCGAAGTAGTGACAGAAATTACCTGCCCTTCTCTGTATCTAGCATTTACTTTCCCTGCTTCATTTAGCTGCTTTGATAGCAAAACTGATTTAACTAAATTACTGCAGCCTGCTCAGGCAGACACAGTTATGTCAATATAAAGGTGTTAATATATTTATAGGTGGTATCAATACTCACATCAACACAGTGGTTATACAGATTTAAATACATTTATACTTCTCCCACAATCACTGAGTAGAGGCAAGCCTTCTGAATAAACAATAGCTATAGTAAGCATGCACAATAGTTGGTAAACTTTTATATCAGTTTGATTTGATTGCTAAAGTTGAGATGAAAAATGTCCTCCAGGCTACTAACAGCCAGAAAAGTTTTTAAGGTGAAAAATGGTATTTTGCTGGCAGATTTATTTTAACTCCAGAGCTAGACAAATTTCAGACAGTGCACACTGACAAAATGACACATTCAGTGGTTCCACTTTGACTGCAACCATTACAATATTGCTTGATCCTGTCCCTCTTCTTCTAGAGATAATTTCTTTTTTTTTTCCAAGTAGAACAAAAAAAGAGTGTGTCCATTTTTTTGTCCACCTTTGGGCAGCACTAGGGCAGTGGGGGGTTGGCTCTACGATGATGTGAAATAACCAATACATAGATGGATATATTACAGCAGAGCTGGCAATTATCAGTTGATAATGAAACTGTCAAGGGTTATCTAAGAAGGAAACATGTCTGGCCATGCAGAGTCCTGAGTAATCCATAACTTTTGACTACCTTGTCATCAAATAGTTTAACATGTATTCAATATCATATTAAACTTAGCTTATAATAGAGAGGCCTTATGTCAAAGCGTTCTTCAAAAATTTGGTATTGAAACTTTTATAACATCTTGATAAATTATGCAGTTAATTTGGTCATATTTTCTTAAAACCAACAGCAGTGGCTGTTTGAAGCTCTAAGCATGCAGTAATCATTCTGATCAAGATGAAAGGAGGAGCAGAGAGCACAACTCACACATTTCAGGGAATGCTTTTCCTAATTGCAATCAAAGCCATCTAAGACTTCTTTGTAGAGCAGGTGAGAAATTTTTCAATTAATGGTTCCTGCCTACCCAGTGGTAAATCTTGACTTGCTAAAAATTTTTGTAGAAAAGACTTAGCCCTGATAGATTTCTTCATATTAAAAAAAAAGGAAATGCAAGTTTTCAAATTGTTGTATGGTTTTACTTGAGGAAAAAAGTTACAATTTGTGTATTCAAAGTATTTTGTTTTGAAATTTAAGCAAAAACACCATATACTTTCACCTGAGCTGTGTGCTCTAAAGATTTTTAATCACAAACACTTTTGCGATTTTAATTTTGCATTGTAACCAAAAGGAACATTTTTGAAACTTGAAAATTCTCCCACTTGCCTCTCTTTTTTTTTTTCCCCTCTGACAACTAAGTTTTGAATAGTTTTGTTCAATGGACATAGAAGTCACAGGTGGAGACAACTGTCAATGGGATGTTTCGGCATAGTCTCATCTTTTTTCTCCAAAATGAGTTTTCAGCAAAACAAATAAAATTTCAAAAGACAGTGAAACTATTAAATCTAATTTTTCTTATCAGCTTTGACCATGTTATTTACCTTTTCTTCCACTAACATACTGCCTGTTTCCTATCTCTATTTTGATCTCTTCAGGTTTGCTAAAAAAGCTTGGCTACAGAAGTACTACATGAGAGAAGTCAAATATCTGAGTAAAAGATAAACTCAGCTCATTAGTGAGTTGCTGTGCAGGAGGAATCACCATGCTCCTCTTGCTGAATCATTTCCATGGGCAACGTATTGCAAACTTACCATGAACATCTTGAGACAGAAGAAAGTAATTCCTGTAGCATTTTAAAGCCACAAAACTTTATGAAAATTGTAGATATTAAATGTTATTGGTCCTACTAAATCTGAGATCATGCAGGCTGAAAGTTTGTCCAGTGAGAACCAGAGAGATGTGTCCCCATAACTCTGATATAGTACAGCTTTACTGCCACCTTTTTCCAAAGCACAAGTTAGGGACCTTATTAAAGGAAGCACATAAATTCATAGCTTACTTCACTTACTTATAAAGGAATAAAACAAGTCTTACTCTTTAACACGTTCTGCCATTTGGAAGGACACTGGCAGCCAGTAGATTTTAATCTGTTTTTTCCAGAAGGAAGATATCTACTTGATCTCTTTTGATACAGCTCTCAGTGGAAATAGACATTATGTCAACAAAATCACTTATTTTTATCTTCAAAAGTCTTGAAAAAGATGTGATGTTAAAGGTTTGTTTCTTAGCTGAGAGAGGAAAAAAATAAAATAATGGGACTATTATTCCATAGTCAATCTGAGTCTATCTAACCGTTACCTTCCTCTCTGGGTTATGACTTTCAGTTCTACCACCAGTAAATTTCAGAAGGTTTATTGTGGTTACAGTTGGGAACCTCAGCCCTGTTATGGCTGGTTATCTCAGTCTCACAATCCATTTGATACAACCTAATCCATTAGTAGTTATTTTCCTGCTCAGGACCACAGCTATTATTTCCCCTCTGATACATGAACAGACATAAAAATAGACAGCGAAGAAAACTCAGGTGACAGACTCCACATCGTAGAGGTCATAGCCAGAAGTCTATGCAATAAGCAGCATCAACAAAACATAAATTAATCATAACTGACAGTGCAATGCAATCAATCAATCAATAAAAGGTTCAAACACAACAATGACACACTGGGAGTAAAGAAAAACAGTTCAATGTTTCTCTCAGGAGAGAGAAATTAAATGCCCAGCTCTATGAGCAGCAGAGATGATGAAACTTGGTTTCCTGCAGATCTGTATCTCAAGACTGTGCTCTCCTCTGGACTCTCTGACATCTAAGCAACATGACTCCATATCAGCTTCTCCCGTGATGGGGCATGAACCTTCTGCCTCCTCTACCTGACCAACTGTTTGCACAAAGCTTGTAGGGGTTTATTATTTTTCTTATATCTTTATCTTTCTGACAAGCTTGGATGAAATCAGCTCACATGTCCAAAAGTTTGGGGCCAGTGTTGGCAGGACTGTGAACAACAGAAAAACAGCCAGACAGACAAATGCAGCATGTTTTCATAATTCTCATTTGCTCAGAAAAACCAGGCTAAAATAAAAACCTGTCCTTGAAACAAAAGTTGGACACACCTGTTATTCACAGGGTTGGGGGGGGGGGGGGGGGGGGAGGTGGGAAAGAGAGACAAACAATGAAGTGGGACTACACATGAAATTATTAAGAAGGGACTCAAAGAGATAGATAGAGATTTGATAGGGATTAGATACAGATATGGAAAAAGGGAAGAAAATTCTGAGAAGACAAAGGTTGCAGTGGGAGAGGGCAATGGGAAAGGTGAGCTGGCTGATGAGATAAGGAGCTCAGGACCCTGTCGGGCCATCGTTGTCACAGCCTCCGTCACCTCGCCTTTCTTCTGATTTGACTTCAGTGCTACAAAGAGGCTGCAAATCTGTTAACATCCAGAAAACACACCTCACAGATGTCACTATATGGAACCCAATGTGGGTCAGAAAATTGCCCAAGGACAGACCTAAGCTCAAAATCAAGGAGATTTCGGAGGGGTTGTAGGGATTATTTATTTGTTTTTCCTGTTGTTTGCACCTGACATCTTCCAACTCATGCTGCTTTTGATTTATTTGTGGGATGGGGAATGACTTAGAGAAAGGTGAGGGAGGGAAATCATCCGCTTTCCTAAAAATTGCAGAGCAGAAGTAGCGTGCCTGTGGAGGCAGAGAGCAGGAGAGGTGCTTAGCTACCATGTCACGACGTGCCAATGGAGGATACTGAGAGGGGATGGCCAGAAAACAGCAAGGGAACCTCTTGCTCCACACCTGAGAGTTGGAAAAGAGGAAAAGCCCTACATCTAATGGAAAAAAACCATTGCCATGAGAAAACCAGTTCCTTGGAAATGACAGCAGGAGTCTGCTTTCCGACAGCCTGAAAGCAAAACTCTGCCGCATCCACCCCAGAAATGGTCTGAATCACATTTGCTGAGAGCGAAGAAAGGAGTCACAGGCACAATAGGTGCTGCTTATCCCTGAGCTCTTTTGTGACTCATCTGTTGGTACAATTTTTGTCTGAATGATTCTCACAAAACTTTTGAAGCTCACTAAGCAAAAAAAATGAAAAGAGGCAATGGCATTTGCCATTTAAATAACATCTCTCTGTCTTTGAGCTATGCCATGCAAGAAGAGACAGAGCGAGCTGTCTGCTTTCCCTTACCAATAAACTAATATGAGTGAAGAAAGTAACAAACAGTTTTTATGAAAATGCATTCATTTGGGGTAATGGAATTTCTATACAGGATATAAGGGTGTTTGAATGCTACCACTGCTCATGGTGCGGGTAGAAGCGCTGCCTCTCTGGGCTGTGGTGCTCCAGAGTTTCTCTCTGGCTATTGCACTGTGCTCACCTGTGTTTGCTGCACTTGAATCAGAGCAAAGGGGAAGGTTGTGGAGGACTGATGAGTGACTGACTCAAATTTAGCTTGTGTTAGTGTCCAGCTGCTGGCCTGTATGAAATTAATTTATATCTCCATAACATTTCATTATCTCTTTAATAATTAAGCCCAGTCTCGTCTAGTTGGGTGTTTGAATAACATGTAAATCAGAGTACCGCCCTAGTTAGAAATAGGCCAAACTAGTGCCAAATTCTGTGTCACATTAAGTTTTCAGCAGGTTGAATTTCAAGGCACAAATCCAGACTAGTCTCATTGATAATTTGCAGCAGGTGAGTAATTCTCTTCTGCAGTGAGTCCTGGTAAGCCACGTCCAAATGTAGGAGCCCCATTTCCACTTGGACAGAAATATTGAATTCAGCCTCCTCTCCCATGGAGGGAGAGTGTAGGAAAAGGCCCCCGCTTTCACTGTGTGATTGCTGTTGTGACAAATAAGACGTCCATAAATCCTTCCTTCAGCAGCCTGAGCAGACACAGGTGAAGGTATAAAAGGCTAGCCGTGAGTCCAAGCGGATCTCCTGGCTTTGCCCACAGAAAGGAATGAATGTAGAATTTAGATCTGTGTCCTCAATGATAGGTAGGCACCTGCCCTGAACTGGAGTTAGCAGAAGCTACACAGATATTTACCTTTGAGACTCTAATCCCTCACACCGTACAGATGAGATCCTGTAAATGAGATAAAAACACAAACCCTATTTAAAACAAACAAACAAACGAACTCATACCTGTTCCATCCATCTCTAACTAAAATTTACTACCTTGACCTTAAAGTCAAGGCTTTAACAGAGATTTGAAGATTGAATGAAATTAACTTTTCTTCTTGAGATATAATCCAGTAAGAACAGTGTCATTTGGTCCTGTGCAGCATACATGTACTCTGAAAGGGTTTTCTACAGAGCTGAGAAATCAGGCTTAGCAACACAGTGTTTTCCCTCTTAAAATACTTCAAAAGCTTTGCCCTGGACCGAGGCTTGGCGAGCTGCTGCAGGACTTGCACCTCCTCCGTCCTCTGCTTGCCAGGACTGGCAGCACCAACCTCCTCAGGTCACTCCCCCAACTGCAGCCTGCCCCACGTAATCCTGAAAAACATTCCCAGGAAATGCTGAGCAGGGAAATTATATTGCGCAGCCATGTCTCATTTACACACAACAGCTCTCCAGAAAACATGAGGGAACTTCTGGAAGAGCGAACCCTTGTGTGGTTGAGTGTATGGCAAATCTCTCAAGCTTTCATTTCATCCTGCTCCCAGTGCTGTGGGGCTCTGAACTTCATCAGAAAAGATGCTTATTAATGATCCAGCTCTGGGAACTCCAACTGATTTAAAGGAGAAAATGTACCCTTTGAAAAAGATCTGACGGGAATCTTCTCTTTCAAATCTCTCCTCAAGACCTGCTTCTGCTGCAACATCCATCAGCCAAATACCGAACCTTACGTGTTAACAGCAGTCAGGAACAACTCACATTCCTTATTAAATGTGTTTTCTAATGATTTAGAAACACCATGCTGGGCCCACAGATAATTTATATAATCTTGTGATATCATCCTCACCTTCTTTCCTTCCTTACTACCTCCTTCCTCTTTAGACTTATTTGTTACATTTTTTACAAGACCCTGTCCTCCTCTGGTGTTGGGGCAGCACGAGATGCTAGTCAGATGGCACTAATCCTGCAACTGAAGTTCTGCACTGATATCTGTGTGGATGTCTATGTATAAATACGTATATGCATGTATAAATGCTCACAGGCAAGTGTGTATGTATATATGCATATACATACACCCCCACACACCTCCACACATACCCTCTCCGGTCTCAGAAAAATTACCTGGAGTTCCCTACAGTGGAGCTTCCAAACATGAAATGATTCATGCTTTATTTATGTTTAAAAAACTTAAAAATCAAAAGTAAACAAGCCAAAATTCTCTTAAGTAAATTTTTAGTATCTGATGGGAAGAATATTTGTTTTTTAAGGGATATGAATTAGTTCCCTTAAATATATGTAATTACATCACTTGAGAAATTAAATATATTTAGCAGAATCAAATAAGAGACTACTTCTGTCAGAAGAACTGTCTTTAAGGAAAATGTTCGAACACAAAACTTTTAATACTTTTTTCCCTTGGAAGTCATACAAGATAAAACCAAATGTGTCATCATTCTAAGTGAATTTTAAGAGGTACAGAATCACTGCTTGTTTTACTGCCTCTATATACATTGTAGAATTGCTTACAATATGAAAGATGTTTGCCAATAAAGTGGTAGGTAAAGCATGACAAGCTAAGCAGAAAATGCTTTTAGGCTATTAGTGCTAGGGACAGGAGTTCTTTATTGCTATGGATGACAGCCAGCCCTCTTTGAAATCAGTTAGAGCTTTGCCACCATAACTTCATCCAGGCCACTGTGCTGGGACACAGATCGGGTCTCAGTTTGATTACCTGGCTTGATTACTTCAACCAGTAACAATGGCGCATGGAAAAATTAAACATAAGCAATAATGAAATATCAGTTCATTATCACAGTTGGGACAGAAACGTTTCAGTATCCTGCCAAGTTCGCATGACCGGGTATGGATGGATTCTGGCCCCGTTTATACAGGTGGCCCCAATAAAGTCACTGGTGTATCTGAGAGCAGCTTTACTGATTACGCAGCAAGCTCCCAGTTCACTCCCGAGTACAATATGCTGTTCCATGGGCTGCTCCCTACATAGAGTCTATTGCAGTCAAGACTACAAACTTCTCCGTTTGGATGCCCAACTTCACATACTTCTTTAAGAGGCTGTCAATGACTTTTCTCCACTGCTGAGTAACATCGGCTGAGATTCACACTTTGGCCATGTACGGAAAGGACAGAGCAGCACAGCCCCAGTCCCATTAAGACTTCAGGTGGCTGCTTGATAGCCTTCTGGTCCCAGCTCTGAACACAGTACTGCTTTCCCTCCCCACCTGAAAGCTCTTTAAAGCTTTCACATCCAGAATGCTATGTCGGTGGCAGATTAGTTAATAAAAGCAGTGGAGTGGAGCTGAAAAGAGTACAGTCGGAGGGTTACAACAGAGATTTAGAAAGTTCTTTGGAACTGCCTGCTCACAACCCCGCACACGTTAGAGCAGCCTTACTGCCCACCACTTCCAAAGCCACCCTGGCACCCAGGGACTTTGCCCACCTATAGGACTTCCAGCCATATACCAGCAAACCAGGAGGGAGGTAAAAGCTGATGCAGTGGTTTCATACTATATGGAAGTTTCCTCAACAAAGCTGAATTCCCTAATGCCTGGAAAAAAAACCATAAGTGAGTTTCACACTTTCCAGACAGCATGAAGCTGTCTCCTAGAGGAGAGACCTCTGTTCTGTGCTGTCCTTCGGATTCCCAAATAGTGTTTCCCTTATCAGGTAAAAAGGAGCATTCTCAAAACTCACCGTTATCACAGTCCATGTGAGAGCATACCAAAGTCAGAGACAGCCAATTTGTAAAGTTGAGTTACGCTTAACAGAACACTATACTATAAATTAGAATATTATACTAAAACCTTTGCTGCTGGAAAGCCTCCAGACATCTTACTATGTCTCAGAACGGATCTGAAGGTGAGGATTATTCATCACCTTCTGTAAATCAGGCTAACAAATTAGGTGTACACAGTAAAACGGCTTTTTTATTAGAAGCCCTCGATTGTCACGTAGATTGAGCAGCTGCTCGGAGAACAGTAGTAGCTGCTGTGGCTGAGACACTGTCATTCTCAGCTCCCGTTTCAAGCCATTTGTGGTATTCTGGGAAACAGTATCAAAAGTACATGGCAGAAATCATTGCAATATACTCAAAGATAAATAAAAACTGGAACAGCTGTAACAAGTTGATGATTTAAAATATATAAAAGCTATAGAAATCAGCTGTTAGGGAGCTAAAGTCCAGGAAGAAGCTTGCAAAAGCTGCATAGAGAAAGGTCAAAGCT
This sequence comes from Gymnogyps californianus, assembly GCF_018139145.2. Lineage (NCBI taxonomy): Eukaryota > Metazoa > Chordata > Aves > Accipitriformes > Cathartidae > Gymnogyps > Gymnogyps californianus. The sequence continues at coordinate 91,559,697 of NC_059473.1, read as the reverse complement.
CACCTCTTTCCATCTGCCTTTATTCTAGTTGTCTGCTTGCTTCTTGGACCATGCACTGTGTTTGCAGCCGAATCTCCTGGCTAAGCTGTGGATTTTCTCTAAAGAGTGTCTCAACTCCCTGACTAAAATCTGAGCTGGCACCTTGGACTTCCTGAGCTGTAAGCCACCCAAATGCCTGTTTCCGTCTCTAGTGACACAGAAAAGAGATGCTGTGCAGTCAACTACTTACCACTGTTGCTGAACTGCAGATCAACTCCAAGTTTTCATGCATGTGCTAAATATTTTGCATAATAGAGTTCAAATACTCTGTTACAATATAGTAGAAAAGCTCCTGACCAGAATTTAAACAAGCTTATTAAACCAGACTTGACATGCCTCCAGAACAACATAAACCAAGTGATATTCCAAAATATGTCCTGAAAAATCACTATGACCAACAGAAATTACTTCAAAATTACATTATCTGTGCATTTAGGTTGTAACTCTATTCAGACTGAATTAGGTCCCATTGAATATAACGGCATAGACTCACCACCTTCATCCTTTATTTGCTATCTCCTAGAGTTTGGGGTGGTTTTTTTTTTAATAATCTACAGAAAGGGACAGATGTTAGTGTCCTTGTAACTAGCAGGCTTTCCATATATCCTTATACCCATAATTCAGCATCAGCACAGCTAAAGTATTGCTTTTACGGTCAAAAAAAACCTAATAAACTGCCCCTGTTCTAAGAACAAATTCACCTTAGGGTGTGCCAGCTTCCATCTCTTTACACCATCAGAAGGAGGAAGAATCATCTCCTTCCTGGTCACTCAAAAGGAGAACAAACCCCACAGATTCTCCTTCGCTAGAGGGGAATTTGAGGGGTGTTAGGCATTCATGAGTCATACAAACTCCCACAAAATTCTCTCTCTACTATCTTGCAGTAAAGTCTATGTCCCCAGAGTGTATCTGCCTGCCAAAGGAGTGAGCCATAGGAAAAGGATTTATTTTATCCCCATTTAAATATTCATGTACAATTAAATAAATATGCGCCACACTCTGCTGCAACCAAGTACATGGGAAAAGCAGCGCAGTGCTCCCCGGGCACATATTGCCACAGAGGTGGTGAATGGCAAGCCTGGGCTGGGTTCACCAAAGTCCCTTAAACTGGGTCAGGGATGAACCCGAAGTGTCCTGAGCAAGTCCCTGGGGTTCACCAGTCACCACTCTGGCTATCCTTTGTGTAGTTTATTTCACAAGGTATTCATCTAAGGAAAAAAATTTGTCAACTTGCAAAAAGTGATTAAAGAAATCTAAAGGAAACTAAAGTTTCCATGCGTCTCTCAACTCTTGTAGCCTGCCTAAGAAAAAAGCATGTAATAAATGCCTACCATTTGGTGCAATGCAGTGTATTCCAAGGGCGAGAACTTTTGTTCTTCAGAATTATTTTTATAATGTCATCTCTGCCAGGAATGATTTAAGAGCTTCCAGATAAAGGAATGAATTTCATCAGAGGCAGAGAGATCACCTCAAGCCTCCCTTTAGCTTCTTGATGAATAAAACACCCTCCCCAGCCCTCTCCAGCATCTCGCTGCTACATTCAGAAGTGGGACTTTAAAGCAAAGGGAATTATTTGTGTCTCAGTCTAAAGGACGTCTTTAAAAAACTAAGAGAGTAAACATAAGTGCATTGAGTAGAGATGAGTTTGTCGACTAAGCTTTAGACAGCTTTAAAAGTGAAACTGTCTTAAACCAAGTGTATTCAATCTACTCCTCTGAACAGCTATTACTGCAGAGCACCACCATGCCTGCCGCAAGTGAGAACAAATAGTACCTCACATTTTCAGAAAGTGAATGTTGTCATAGCATTTCAGGTGTCTTGCACATAGCAATTGCTACTTGCCATTGCCAATGGCTAATTGCCATTCCTACTTTCATGTAGGAATCCTCTTTCTAAAACTAACTTATACTTCTTCCAATGCTAGATACAGTAGAGTATTATCTAAAAACTTAAATAAAGCCAGGTCCAAAGGGATTTCAATACAAATTTCCCTCTCTGGATAGGGGAGATTCCTGCTGAGTCTCACCCACCAGGCACTTCCTTCTCCAGTATCTATCAGTTCTTCTTAGTAAATGCAAATAAATAGGCAAAGGAGAACTGGAGCTGGGAAATCGTTTGCAATTCACTCCTTCAGCCAACAGAAGCAGCTGCTAAAAGAGTATGCGAATGGGATCTTCCCTCGTTGTAATCCTTCTGCATAGCTCCAGTAAGGAAAAGGAATCCTAAATATTGCACACTCCCAGCCATCAGTCACCCAAAAAAGCACTATGCCAGGTGGCCAGGGGCTGGGCTTGCAGAAGTCCCTTGAACAGGAGCAAGGATGAACCTGAAGTGTCCTACACAAGTTCCTGGAGTTCATCAGGCACCACTCTAGCTATTCTTCATGTAGCTTATTTTGAATATTGAGGTATTCTTTTCTATTCTACCAGGATCTTTTCACTCGGAGATGCTTGATCTGGAAGGATATTTTGTACAAGTCTCCATAATCTCCATAGTCTCCATAGTCACCCTCCTTCTTATATACAGACAGCAGAGAAGCACCATTGTTGGGTTAAGCTCTGATAAAGAAGTCCTCAGCTCACAGAGCACTTACATTTCCTAATAGCTTATGTTAAAGAAAGAGGAACTCAGACTGGCACATGTTCAGAGAATACTGGTTAGAGGAGTGGAGAAATGGAGATTCATCATATAAGGGGACACTATTACAAAATGACTTATTCAGCTCAAAAAAAGCAAAGACACCACATCCTGAAACAGGGCACGATTGTGCTACAACTACTTCAGGGAGAAAACGCAAGAGAAGAACTTTCCGAGCTCACAGACAGTGTTGGCATATGATGAAAATGGTTAATAAGGAATGAGATTTCCAGCCATTTGGAGACCGAAGTTCTGGAACAGATTTCCAGAAAAAAATACTAGGAACAAAACAAAAACCCTCAGTTTCCAAGGTAGTGTTGGATGTGTTTGCAAAAGGGGATTATTTGGCATGGTTTCTCACAAGGAAATCTACCTCAGTACTGTACCCGCTGTTCCTAAACTAGCAATAACCTACAAACATTTCTAGGGAATCAGAGCACCCAAAGGCTCTTCAAGCAAACTGTTGGTCACGTCAGCCTCCTATGAGGTACAATAAAGCATTATATGCAAACAGTACAACATACTTAGGAAAAAACATATCTGAAATATTTAAGCATGAAGACAAAATGAGAGCTTTAAATGTTCATTTAGGGCAAAGAGCTATCTACAGTGCATAACATATTGAAGGGCAAGGAATGCAACTAGTGCTCACTGCTGTATTTCAGGAGTTCATGATCATTTCTTCTTAGTGTGTAATTTACACATTAAGACTGGAAATGCCATTTGTTTGTCCATTGTATTATCACTCTTTGATAAGCATGTGTCATGAATGCATACAAATAAGGAGCTTCCACCCTTCTGCTAGGAAACACAGCCAGAAGTTATTTACAAAGGAGTCATATTCAGTCTGTTTCATACCATAATGAATCACCTGCCTCATTAGTGGACGCCTTTCCTTCCTCCATGCCAAGCAGGCAGAGAAAGATCCTGACAACAGAGCTTGTACTGCTTACTGCATGCTGGGTAGTAACACAAGACTTCTTGCTACGAGACCACCATACAGATGTGCTGGAATTGTGCCCATGTGCCTTCTCAAGGCACCACCTTGTACTTATGTTCCTTACAAAGAACAGAAGTTAAAAGCCAGCTTTTAAGAAAATCAAGGTTTGGGAGGCAAAAAGAAAGTCCAAGACAGTGACAGAAGCAGAAGCACTGGTGAAGCCTGAAAGCAGGGCTGGCTGACAGTTCAACAGAGCCATAACCTCCCGCTAGCAGAAGATCTGAGTCCCGGCAGCCACCTGAGTCCTCTGGCACAGGCCAGCCTTTGGTCACTCAGTCAACAGTGAAGAACAGGGTTAACTCCATGTAATCAACAGAATGGATGTGAGCATAAATATTTTAAGACACTTTGGTCAGACTAAAGGTCCATTTGTTCCTGTAGCTGGTCTCTGGCAGTGGCTATCAGCAGATGCTACCACCAGGAAACGTGGCACACAGAAAGCCCTGTTGACCACAGCTGATCGTCCCAGCAAGCAGGTGTTTGAGGCTGCTCTGTGCCAGAGTTTGTTCTTGATGGCCTTTCTTCTCCAAATCCATCCAATTCACTCAACACATTTCTACTTTTACATCTGACACATCATACGGCAATGAGTTCCTGAGCTGTATTACAGGCTGTGTGGAAAAGTACTTCCTCTTCCTTGTTTTAAGCCAGGTGTCTAATAGCACCATTACACTGCCCATAGTGCACAAGCTGTGAGAGACAGGGAATGATCATGCCCAACTGAACTGCACCACATACATCTCAGTAGTCTCTTTCCCAGGCTAAAAGCCATAACTCATTTAATCTCTCCATGTGCAGAAGCCATTTCAGATTTCTGGTTAACCTTATTGTCCTTCTCTGTATCTTTTCTAGCTCTACTATATCTTTTTGAGACTAAAGGATCAGAAATGAGCTCCCTATTCAACACCCTGTATATGTAACAATGACAAAGTGATATTTTATCCTCCATTCCTTTTCTTACAACTTCTAACATTCTGTTTGTCTTTCAATTATCACTGATCATTATAATGATTTTTTTCAGAAAATTATGTATAATAACTTCAAATTGTTATAGCTAATAGGAAAATTATAATTTTGTACGTATATTTGGGATTGGTTTTCCCGGGTGCATTACTTAAAGTACATGGGCCCCAGACTTCATCTGCCATTTTTATTTTACAGTCAATTAACATCAAGAAATCCTTCTAACGCTCTTTGCAGTTGGTCTGAGTTTTGGCTATTCTGAAATATTTTGTCTGATCAAGCAGCAGTTGTCACCACATCACTCACCCCCTTTCTCAGATCATTTATGAATACACTAAACAGCACAGAGTCTGGGACTGTGGACACTCCTCTCTATTGTGAAATAGAGATCATTTACTCCTACCCTGTGGCTTCTTTCATTTAACCAATTATTAATCTGTGACATCTTAATCTCATCCAGAGCCTTTGGTAAAAAGCATTGTTGAAAGTTTTTTGGAAATTTGTTATTAACTGCATCACCCTTACTCACATATTCTTCAAAGAACTAGAATAGATTTGTGAGGAATGACTTCAGTCTACGAAATCTGCTTTGACTCTTCTCCCTTATGTTGTATTTCACCTCTCTACTCTTTTCTGTCATTTGTTACAGCTTCTACTGATTTGCCCAGCACAAAAGTCAGAGGTACTGTTCTGTGGTTCCTTGAATTCTCTCTGCAGCCCTTTGACAAAAACTGGTGTTACATTTGCCACTTCCCAACCATCCAAAAGAAAAAAAAAAAAACATTTTAAACAATAGGTTGGAAGCTACAATTAATTGTTCAGCAAATTCAGCCCTGAGTTCAACGGGTACATAGTGGGTTCATGCTGTCTGATGTCATCGGTTTGATTCTTCTCTTTCCACTGACTTTTCTAAACCCTCTTCTGGTGTCATTTCATATTGAGAGAGTTCCTCAGACTCGCCTCCTATAAAGGCAGGTTTTATGGTAGGACATCTTCCCCAATGAATGTCAGTGAAAAGAATTAATTTTAAGCTTAGTTCCCTACTTTCACTGGGCTCCCTGTAATTCCCTTCTGCTGAGTTTGAGGTGTCAGTATCTTCATTTAAAATCAGCTACTCTAGTTCATACCTCCTCATTTTTAGACTTCTATTACTGGTAGAAAAGTACTCATATTCATATGAGTTTTTCCAGTACATATGAACATGATCAAACTGCCTATTTCTGTGTCTCATGCTTAAACAGATTTTAATTTTTTTAATAATGAGCAGTGAAAACAGGGACCTTATTTGCCCATACACGATCAGTTACATAGCCTCATGTTTTATAGCATCCTATACCTAAGTGTAGGAAATAGTCCATCCCAGAAGATCTAACAACCTCAATGATGAAAGATAACAGCACAAAGAATAAATTCAAGACAGCTAGCACTTTTACTCTTCTGTAAATTAGTTGTTCCCCCTCCAAAATAAACTGTATTTAAATTAGAAGGCTAGACTATATTATTTAGGCACAGTCTTAAATGTGGAAGGAAGATTTATGTTTCTGCTCTGGGTTTATCATAGGTCTCTGAAGACACAGCAAATGTTCAACGTCATATTTATACTGCCACATGCTGTGATTTTTCCTGCCTGAGAGACTCCAGGGAATATGCCCTCTGCTCATCTGCAGTTGTGAAAGTATTTAAGCTGCCATTTGTACAGTGAATCAGTAGAAGGGAAGGAAAGCACTAAATGATCCTTCTAAAACCACACAAAATACCCTGGCTGAAATTAACACCACCATCTCAGTGCTCACTTACAAAAAGGAAACACAGCTTTATCTCTCTCCAATGATGCTTTTTCTTTCACAAGGTATCAACATTGGATATTGCTTTGATGATGAAGCTGACAAATTATTTCTATTCACAATTCAGCATCCCCAAATACTTGTCAGCAGCATTTGCTTCTTGTTACTTCTAAGTAAATATTTTCTAGCAGCATTATGTCTAGACCTATTAACTCTAACGGCAATCTTATCCAGGCCTGTCAAAAAATATGATGGTGAGCTTTTCAGACATATTTATGAGTATCTATTGAGAAACTTCTGGCTCCAAACAGGCCTACATTGATATTTTACTTGATACATTGTTGTATAATACAAAGCATTTTTAATTGGGGTCCCCTTCAAGAAGTCTATGTGGGGTTGTGTTGATTCTGAGCTGCCTGGCTGCTCCTTGCCTCCCCTGCCTCAGACACACAACCACCAAGCTGCTTAACAACCTGGGCCACCACCACCCAGGTATCAACAACTCGAAACTACTGTTCTCATCTCTTACCCTGCACACACTCAAGTATCTGACAATAGCAGTGAAAAACAAAGCGTGTATAGACACACATATATATACACGTATATGTATATCACTCTTACAACCCAACAACTAACATGCTGCTTGCAGGTTTGGCCTGAGCTGAAGCCCTGAAGAAGATTTTCTCAATTATTACAGAGAAAAGCTACTTTGAAAGCAAGCACAGGCTGGTCACCACTAATAACTAGTGTGGCTTGCATGCTTCTCATGCAGCTCACTGGAAAACCACAAAACAGCAGCCCAACGCCAATGTGAATGTCAGCCAGTTTATACAGAAAGAGTGCATGCACTTGGCGCGGGGACACAGATTCAAGTGCTCACTTCGCCTGATGTGGGTCAGAGACTTGCCATAGGCTGTATGCACACTGAGAGGGGACCTCTGCTAACCAGCTGCTGGTATTTGGGAAGGGGAATCTCATTTTCTTTATGAAGACCATTGGCATAACTGCATGACTGAGATAAACCTCCAGGAGAAAGGCCAAAGGTGGGGAGGAGAAGGGCACCCATTCTCAGGATCTCATCCCTCAGCAGCACGGGCAAACAACTGAGCTTGCAAAGTTTTGAGAGGCCATAGAGCTACCACATTGACCAGCACTGGGGAAGCAGCGGTACTGAGATGTCACACCTAAGTAAATGCTCCTGCAGATGCGGGCACCTTTTTGTGACTTACCTCAGTACAAAAGCCCCTAGCTGCCAAAATCTATGATCCTTTCTCACTACTAACCCCAGTGGGACTACTTACACAATTACGACTAATTGCATGAGAAGGGATTGCTTGATGAGGTTCTTTTAGACTTGCATATTTCTGGTCAAATCATCAACTGATGTAAATTAGCACAGCTTCAAAGAAATTAGTTAAGTGATGCTGAAGGTCTGGCTCCTACTATTTGTGTGTTTTAGAGGGAAGGTAATAGAAACAAAGAGATTTTGTATAAGAAAATTGTGTCTCTACTAACATATTAGAATTCTTGTCAGCAGAGTAATAGGTAAAGAAGGCTGGTAAGATATAATTTATTTGGATTTTCATTAAGTTCTGTTTAAGGATATTAAGGAAACTAATTAGTCATGGGTTAAATGTCAAACCTCTGTCCTGGGATTTGAAACTGATTAAAAGATACAAAGGTAGAGAATTGAGGCATGCAAATGGTGAGAATTTAAAAGTAGCTGTAGAGGGGTGGTATTATTTAGTATATTTAAGTTATTAGTAAACAATCAGGAGATGATTTGCTGGAAGTCACAAAAATGTTTTGGATGACACAAAAATGTTGAGGTGCATCAAGTCTGAAGGAGGTTTGAGGAATTAAAAAGGTTGTAAGTACATAAGCAGATAGTTATCATTTCTAAGACAAAGGGACACTGGAACACCCTGCTCTTAGTAAGAGCGAGCACTGTCACCACTTGTCCTGTCCTTAATATACCTGAAGAGTTTGAGCAATTTAAAACAAGCCTCAGCTGAAAAGTGGGAGAAGCCCATCTCCTTTCACAGAAAATATTCATTTGTGTGGTCATTGCTACCGTACAAGTCAACACTGGAATACCTCTCCTATGAGGAAAGGCTGAGAGAGTTGGGGTTGTTCAGCCTGGGGAAGAGAAGGCTCTGGGGAGACCTTATTGCAGCCTTTCAGTACTTAAAGGGGGCCTACAAGAAAGATGGGGACAGACTTTTTAGTAGGGCCTGTAGCGATAGGGCAAGGGGTAATGGTTTTAAACTGAAAGAGGGTAGATTTAGATTGGACGTAAGGAAGAAACTCTTTACGATGAGGGTGGTGAGACACTGGAACAGGCTGGCCAGAGAAGCTGTGGACGCCCCATCCCTGGAAGCATTCAAGGTCAGGTTGGATGGGGCTTTGAGCAACCTGATCTAGTGAAAGATGTCCCTGCCCATGGCAAGGGCATTGGACTAGATGATCTTTAAGGTCCCTTCCAACCCAAACTGTTCCGTGATGCTATGAACACTGTCATCTTGGCTTGGTTTACTTTTTAATACACAACTGCTACCCAGGTATTTATTCTGACAGCTTATGCCTCTGTGGTGGTACCCTGCCAGCAAGCAGCAAAGGGACGAGTTCTCAGGGAAGGATCTGAGCTGGGGAATGAGGAACAGGTCCAGTGACACACTGATTGCAGTGCATGGTGATGCCTCCTCACAAGCTGATTTCCACACAGGGGAAACCCAGGTGCATGGGTCAGAAAGAAGTCATGGTACTCTCTAGCCAGGTCCTCAGACTGAAGATACAGGAGGCCCAAAAGCATGTCCCAAAAGTAAGAGTGCAAGAGGCAGTACTAGACATTTAATGGATAAGCAATTGTGGAAAAAGCTACAGAACTTAAGTTATATGTGAGTTATAAGTACGAAACCTCAAGTTTCTCCCTTATTTATAACTGTGCTGTAGGTGGGGGTCAGGTTGTGCCTGTATGCCCACCCAGTCATGCCCAGCAGTATGCATTTAGTCATTAACTCCCTGCATGGTCCACGAACTCCCCAGCTAGTCATCCACATAGATGAGATACTGAACTGGCTTTAGACAAGGGACTGACTTGAAACTGGGTAACTGACTGAACTCCCACTGCCCTCACAGCTAAGTGTTCAACTGACTGCTGCAGGAACCTGCCAGCTGGGGCTCTTGGACACTTCTAGAAGCAGAACTGCAAGTCCCAGGCAGCTCCTGCTCTGCCTAGTCCAATTTGTGTACTTGAAAGCGTTGCTTAATCTCCTGGATGGGATGACCCTGCGACTACCAGGCAGTTCCTGCTGCAGAGGGGATTGTACTGTCCACATGGTAAGTAAGTAATGAAAACTGCTCCTGCAGATGCAGAAATGGTCACATAGGACAGTCTCCTGTACATTGTTAAGGTAAAAGTGATGGACCATGCATGTGCTGGAGTGGTCACGAAGGACCATGGGCCAGCTGGATTAGAAGAACTGAGCAGAACTGCAATCCGGAGAGTCTCACCCCATACAGCTGAAGGCACTGCTGCAAAGACCTTTGCAGTGGAGACTCCTGTCACCACTGGGCAACAACCAACTCCTGTTTGAGAGACATCATTCTCCATGACAGCATTACCCTAATGCAAGATCCCAATAAATCAGGGATTTTTTTAACAAACTCTGTGAGTGTCTGTGCCACACAACAATACTGTTTGTCATGATGACACCTGTTTTGCAGCTATTTATACACCAAATATAACCTTGCTGATTAATTCAGAGGTGACAACTCAACCAAATGGATTGGCCACTGAAAGTTTCACTTTATTATATTTATGCTGGGCTGCACTGTAACAGTATTTTCAACTCTCCTCATTTTGCTTTATCTTTTCCCTTCTTCCAGAAACTGGCATCCCCCTCTCTTACAAGAGACAGAATACTCCAGAAAAAGTTGGTTTAGTTTGGCTCCAAAAACACAAATATAATAAAATTGACTGCCACATCCCAAATACATCATTAGAGCTAATGCAAGCCCACCACCAGGACACTCACAACTCTTATCTGAGACTATTGTTAAGTCTTGCCAGTGTTCTCCAGCAGAGAACATTCAGCATTGCTGCCAAGCTCTTCATGCGGCCTGAGCTAGAGAAGAGAAGCAAAGCTATAAGCCAAGTGCTTGTTTCAAATCAGCCCTTGTGTGGGAGCTGCCAGAAGGGGAAATGGGTCACAGCACACGACAGTCCTGAAGTGCAGCGGAGAGAACAACGTTTCTTCTTGCATCCTTCTCAGCACATGAGGACACCTGAGGTTTTTTTCCTTCCTCCCTTCCTTCCTCCCTCCCTCCCTTCCTCCCTCCTTTTCTTCTTCTACTTCCCTCTGCTATAAAATCTCTGTGGGCTGGACCACAACCATTGTGCATCTGTTCAGAGAAACCCTTTGCAGCTGCAAGTGTTGATCTGGGAGAAGCAGCTGAGTGTAAAGGCAAACAATAGTTCTTTTAGCAAATTTTCTCATTGTTATTTCACACTTCTTCGGGCACAACAGCTTCAGAAGATGAAGGAGTCTTGCATACCAGCATTTATACAAAAAATTTTGTTCCCCACTGACCTTGGGTCTTGTATATCTGTGAGAGACGTACGGTATATAATAACAGCAGTGCTAGGGGAAATTCAATTCAGCCAGTCACAGCTTACACACAGGTAAATGCATTTTATTAACTGTAAGCTTTCATTTTCTCTCGTGGGTTCACAGGAGCCTCATATGACATTTTTCTAAGGAGAAAACGGAACTGAATGATCTTTCAAGAAAAGAATCCCATAAAGCTCACAATTAATTCAACTCTATAATATGCAGAACACAGGCCTGAAAGCCAATTTAAAATCTTCAACATAAGATCAAAAACTACTACAAAAGGATGTAAGTATTTTTAAACAGGAACGTTCTCTTCAGGAGTCAAACTACTTTGCAAGTTGACAACTTTCTATGTTCATACCCAGTAGCTTCCCTTTGAAGCAACTTTTCACATTGAGATCTGATGGAATAACTCAACATTACAAAACAGAAAAGAACTATTAATTATGCTTATTATTTTGAGGGTTACAAAAATACAGTCACAGATGAAGATCTCAAGATGTGCACAGCCTAAAAAAAAGTCTAGTCCCTGCCTTACAGAGATTATAGATGATACATAAGAAAGCAAGTGGACAAAAATACACAGGAAAGCAATGCAATAATAAGGGGGAAAAAATCCATTAATTGGCTTCCTGTTTCATGGGGTCGTATATAAAGAAATAGCAGGTCAACCAAGTATTTGTAAAAGTTCCCTCTTAAACCGAAGTGTGGCTACATTTGGGCAGAGACATTTGAAATAGGATGCATGCGCTGTCAGCACCTGCCAAATGCAGCCTCATCATCTGAGAACAGCACGAGATGGAGAAGGAAGTAAAATTCCAAATTTAATCAACGTTGTCTACAAACCAAAAAGCACTGGTAAGTAAATCAGTCAGATAACTGAACCATATGAGTATAAACATACAGTCAGACAGTAAGGGATATCAGCAGAAGAAAATTCTTGGCATTTTAACATTACTGTGATATTGGACGCAGTAGGTGTATTAACTTAGCTAAACTTAAAATTGCAAACACATAGCAAACCCAAAGCTCAAGTTCTCCTTAAAATCAGACAAGAAGTGGTGTTTAGACTTTTCATTAGGCTGCTACACAGAAGTGAATTTCATACAAAATTTATGTCATATCCATATATCCATTTCTCTTGCATGTTTGTACCCACTGCAGAGCACTTTGTGAATGATAGAGCTTCCCAAGCACATAGGTGCTTCGCAGCTAACTCACAAAATACATTCCTAAGTTTGTGCAAAATGTGTGGTGAAACCATGGTGTTATTTCTTCAGCATTAATTAACAGCTCTCTGGAGCAAAACACACACTTGCGGTTGCTCATGACATCTGTCATACCACTAAGCCCTGGTCTGTGGATAAGTCAAAGGCATGAAGTCATCAAGAGACCTGTAGCAGCTATTTAAACATTAAATAAGAAAATTTTCATACTCATCAGTTAAAAATATAAAGATAAAAGTGTAAAGGAAGAGTTACCTTTTTTGACAGATAAAACAATTTGGAAACAATTGTTGTGAACTTTACTTTTGTCTCTAGCACCTCTTCCTTTAGTTCAGCATTAGACTTGCAAAATTTTTTTTTTTTAAAGGGTGCTGGCGCTTCAGAAAAAAGAAATTATCTGGGGCTATTTCCATGACTCCTGTGGTGGTTGGAACTCACCTTATGGGATTAGCTGCCCAGACATGACATTGGAAATACGGGTCCTGCAAAAGGGAGTACACCTTTATTCAGGTCCAACGGCACAATATATTCGCTGCTTGGAAGGAAGGATTTGTTCAGTGACACTATTGCAGTCTGATTATGTGACACCGCATGGTACCAGGAACAAACAGAAATCAAAGACAGCACCATGAATGGAAGAACAGCTAAAAGCTTCAGCAGAGACACTCTGAAAAAAGGGGGAGAAAGGATATAGAAGAGACGTAAACAGCATCTATCTCCAAGTAGCGTGTACCAGAAAAATGGACAGATTGTCAAAGGAGAGGTTTAATTCTGGCAATCTCTGGCTGTGAAGTAGCGGACGTATCTCACAAATTTTCAGTTAATTTGGGCAGATGAAACTACAGTGTGAAGGAACTCTGCCTTCCGTGCAACAGTGACACTCCTGGCTGGCTGGCTGGCCCCAGGCTGGACACCGCAGGGGTGAGCAAGCTGTTTTGCTCTTTCCCAGGACCCCTGTCCTACAGAATTATCTTAATGATTAAGTCAGTCCCATTCAATTTTAGGCAACCTTTAAAAGAGATGTAAATAACAGCCTTTTTCCTTCTGCTCCTCTTCCTTCTCTTCCCTTTCATGTGTGCCAGAGCATCTATGCCTTGCTGGCTGGGACACTCACCTGGACGGTGGGAGGTGGTTCGAATCCTTTCAGATGGAGAAGGGAATGGAATTGCATCCCACGTGGAGTACTCTGCCCACTCAGAACTACACAACAAAGATTATATGTAAAGAAGACACTACTACTTTCTCTGGTTATGTCTTATAGGAGATGACTGCTGCTCCACTTCTGAAGAAAATTTCTGGGGCAAACAACTTACTCCAGCCTGCCTGGAGGGAAGCACCTTCCTGGAGGCACAGGTCAGATAACTATGAGTCCAGGCAAGGATGAGGATGTGAGACGGAAGCTTATTCCCAGTTGCTCCTCATAGTGATTCGAGACAACTTTCCCCTCCAAGTGCTGACCGTGAATCCCTTGTGAGGCGTCCACCCCTTGGGGGGCAGAGGACAGGCACTGTAAGGCCCTCCACTGTGGATTCGTGTATGGCAGTAGGAACCTTAAAGCTAGACTATGCACTGAGACACTCAGCTCTCCAGCACCCAAATCTGTTGGTGCACCTAGGCTCATGTCACTGCGTTGTGTCTCCTGGAGAACCCCTCAGGCTGGCATCAACACACGATGAGTAGAGCATACAGAAACCTACATTACTGCTGCTGGTGCTACACGGGGATTGAAAGGATTTCTGTCACCACTGGGGCCAAGCAGTTTAACAGTCTTTGCGAGCACTGTGTTTTCTTTCTTAAAAAATATGAGGATACTGACATTTAATACTCCCTGATTTGCATATAACTAAACTATATTGTGTGGTAATTTTTGCTTTGTTTCCTTACATATTATTGCTATTGTTGCCATAGTCTTTTGAGATTTGCTGTCTGTGCCCTGAGCATTAAAGAACTCACTGGGATGCCACTTATCTTAATCTTTTTTTGACATTTTTCATATATAAAGTTCCCTGCATAGTGACAGGTTCAGTATTGTTAAAAAACAGCAGGAGAAAAACCCAATTAAACTTGCAATTTTCCACGGAGCAAGGCATATACACAATATGCCTGCCAGATGACTTGCTCTGTCCTTGCCTGTACCAGACATGTCTATGAGAAGATTTTCCCCTGTGGGTACAGCATGTCCCATTTCCTAAAATTCTGCTACCTTTCTGCAGAAGAGAAATATAAATAAAACATATCCATAGTGGCTTTCTTCACCTCAAATATATATACTGAATTTACATGAAGGGCTAACATTTCAGAAGGCTCTCCAGATCTCCGAAAGCCACCTGGGCTTTCGGTTGCAGCTTCCTCGTACACACAAAAAGAGTTACTGCTTACCACGTTGCTCAGGCTATTTTGGTGTGTAACTCCTCAATACATACATAATCATTTAATTTTCACACATGCAAGAGGAAGACTGGACAGACATTTATGTTCACAGAACTGGACTCCTCCTTTGAGATCCCATCCGTGCTTCAAAATCAATCACATTAAAGAACTTCCGGTGTGATTCACAGTGAATTCAAACTCTGATTTATAGCAGACCAAGAGTGCAATTTGTCTCCCACCACTTCAGCTGTCCACAAGCTCAACACTTAGCGTAAGCACGTCTTCTCCATTCCCTCCGTACTCAAAGGAGTATTTTTTGATATAGGTAACTTTCTGTTCAGTGATTCATCAGCATCTCCTGTTTCAGGATGGGCTGAGTCATTTTCTGGCTGTCTCTCTCTCTGTCCACTGATTAAGAGCCTAGATCACTTTCTTACTAAACAGCTAACTTCAAAGCACTTAACATTAGGACAGATGACTCTTACCCCCAATTAAATCATCCAAGAGTCCTAGGTGTTAATCTCTATTCCAAGAATATTTATGCACTTATAACTAGAAAGCAATTAGATAAAATACAGGAGTAGTGATAGGAGTGACACCTTTCTCCCAAACTGTGGCTTTTTCCACTACCCAACAGTGTCAGGTCCCTTTTTCCCTGTGTCCCGGGAAGCTTCCACTCCTGGCTACCCAGCGGTCCAGCTGCAATGGGACAACTGCAGACAGCATTTGCTTAGAGTGGTTACTGGCCCAGCAGAAAGGCACTTTCCATTTTGCCTGGCTGAGAGCTGAATTATTACGAAAAGGAAAAGCATCTCTATCACTCCCCAATAAGAACATTAGTTTCCTATCCAAAGGCTCATCACCTGAGTTCATGAAAGAGTTTTAGGCTGCAAATCCCACTCTCACCTAAGCATCAAGAGGATGGGGAGGCAGTGAGACAGTTCTGTTTCCACAGGCTGTGTCAGTGTATCCCCGTGGGCTGTCTATTGCTAACGCCAATCCTAGATGCCTAAGGGTCCCTATCAAATTCAGAAGGAAATTAAGTACTTAGCATGAGCTTACAAATTATATTTTCAGAACAGGTGCTTAACATTGGGTCCAGTGTAAAACATGGTACAGAATTTGCATGCCTGGCCTGTTCCTGAATTGCTGAATATCACTTCCCTACGAGTCTGGAGACACCTTGTGTGGAGAACACAGACAGGTACTGATGATCCCTTTTACAGACAGTAAGTACAAAATCCGTTAAAGAAGCCATAGCAACCATATTTTCAATGCATTGACTTTCGTAATTAGATGGAACATTTCTTTAGATGCATTATCGTGTAGCCAACTACTGGTCTTTGGATTTTTAAATAGGAATTTCCTCCAGCCCTGCAAAAGAAAAGGCATAAGCATCCAAACTGAGATGGATTTTCTCACTGCCCTGCAATAGACTCATACCATGTAAGTGAATTTCTTTGCTTTTTAACTTAGCTTCACTATTAGGAAAGGAATTCGGAGGGTCTGTTGACTGGAGGTCTATTGGCAGAGGGAGGGAAAATAATTTTGATCACTCTTCCAGACAGCCTACAGGCAAAGATTCACGAGAGAGACCTACAAAACAGTGGTAATAAACCCCCCCAACAACCAGCTGTTAGCTCATTGCAGTACAATCTAAGGGAGATTAAGGCATAAAATAGCCTTTAACACGGGTAACACTTTTGGGATCCTGCTGCAGCAGACACAAGGTTTTCCTCCATCCTGCCTGGTGGGTATGTCTACAGCACAACTCAGCACAGTGGTACCCAAATTATCAAGCTAGCCTGTTCGCTGGAAACAGCAAGATCATATTGTCATTACCATAGCCTAGATATTCTGCTCCGCAGCAAGAATGGCTCCCACATCGTCCCAGCTATCCTGCTTGGGAAACTACAGCCCTTCATCTGGGCTATCATCTGGCACAACATTGCTTTGTGCCCTGCGCACAGACCCTAAGTGTTGCGGGAAGTACACACAGTCATAAGGGAAGGGGAAACGACACCATCCCAGAACAAGCTGTCAGCCCACCACAAACTCTCTTACCCAATAGCAGAGAACAAGAGGTCCTAAAAAAGCTGTAACCACAAGGGGAAATCTTCCTGGAGGTATCTCCTGGACAGGCAAGAGCAGAACCAGCCAGGATCGCTTGCTGTAAATGACACAGTCCCTTACCAAGTTCTTCTTACTTGAACTTTCTCTTGCTCCTGGAAATTTGATATAACATCACTTTTATTAACCCAGGGCACAGCTCAAGAGTGATCAATAAAATAGACCAAACACATAAATCTTTATTCAAACATCTGAATTTGACAATCTACAAATGAATAGCGTAAAGTAGCTGAAATCGGGCACCCACGTTGGCATCGAGAAATCCCCACAGAGCAGCATTCCTCAACCTACAGTCTATAAAAGGTAAAATATACATCACCAAAGAAAAAGGGACGCTTTTCGTATTATGCATTCAAAAGATGAGAATTGCATTTCAAAGGCCTCAGTGTGCTCCTAGCACAAGGGAACACAGCTCCTCTCACCTTCAGAAAGTGAAGCATTCATTTGTGCTGAAACCTTTCCTCTGTGAAGCCACTGCTGGAGTTACATCAAGCATTTGGCTAAGGACACAAAAGCACATGAACCCTCATTCAATATTTGGGTGACTATGTTTGCTCGTGCAAATTGTATCCAGCAAACCCACTCCCAGCTTTTGTAAACATCAAGAAAAATGGTGTGTTTGGGGGGAGTTTATAACTTTAATATTCAGGTACCTTGTTTTGCGACTTTTACTCCCAGTTATTAACCCTTACGAACCAGGGTTGTTTGTATCGCTCTGAGATCCAAAACTGAGCCAGCAGAGTTGGTCTTATATCCACCTCACCAGAACATTGCACCTGCATTAAAATAAAGGCTCAGCATAAGAGAAGGCCCAAAATTCTGAACTGATCAAAATTATATATGTAATAGATTTTTTTACTTATATATTCATGTTTAATAACTTAGTTCATCTACTGAGACTAATGAACAGCACGCTTTATTTAACGTTTGCTGAGTTACTGGAGTTTACAAAACCATCTGGGATCAGTTCTACTTTGTGTATTCACATTACTAATAAACTATTCAACTGCATTTTCCTTTGTGCAGGGGATATGTGCCAGGTCTACGTTTGAATCGCATGTTTGTATTTGTGGTCCAAATCCATGAAGAGACAGACACAAAGGTAAGCAACCACAGTCATTCTCCTGCAAACTCTTTAAATCCTTTCACTGGGCACGACGCGAACTACAGGCTGCAGCTATACCAAAGGTAAAGTTTGGCAAATCAATCTGGGAATGGATAGAACTGTTTTACATAAAAGTATTTCTAGCTTCCTGTTTAAACCTAAGGAGGAAAATGTGTATGTAGTTTGCAGAGTTAAATTTCTGAAATATGTTCTTCTTTCCTCTGTATTTCTCAGTCTCAGAAACCACACGGATTACGGGGAAGAGCCTGCTCACCGAGGAGAATTGTTAGCACTTTCTCAAGTGCTATCCTCAAAACTTACTTAAGAGAGAAGGGAAAAGATTACTCCTTCTTGAAAACACATGAAACAGGATCTTATTTTTTCTCTGGCATTCTTGCTTTTGGCTGATTCATTGTTGTACACAGATATGTTTATAAGCAACGAAGAACAATGTTAAGTTTATTCAGAACTGAGTTTATTAGTCCAGCTAATCCTAAAGCTTTGGAGGAATTAGTGCAGGGATTCAGAAAGGATAATGAAAGATTATTTTGATGAGTACCAGTCAAAATATTTCTGAAGACCAGAAATCTAGGCATTTTCTTAAGACAACGACACAGATAAAGAAAAATTTCCCTTCATAAATTTTAACACTAAAGCATTCCCGCAAGTGCTTAAAATTCTGGCTAACCCAACAGAGAACTGCACTGAAAAGAAACTAACTTATTTTTATATTTGGCAAATGTTTTTACTAATAAGCATTTTAATTAAATAATAATAATCTTCTAAAATATTTTGCAATACACAGTGGACTATTTTATTGTTTTATATATTTTGCTTTCACATTTTGCTGACAGCTCATATTAATTTCAGTAAGAAGCATGTCTGTACAATCATACCAAATGGCTTACTGTATTTGTTTGAAATACCCATAAGGGCAGAATCAAACATTAAACATGTAACTAAAACAAAAGTAATAGTTCGATTTGTCACAGAGCTGACCTTTTCTTAATAGATACTATAGGTAGGATTCAACTCCACTTGCTACAACGAAAGTGACTTTAATTTACGTATCTGATTCTAGAGAAGAATCTGGCTCCATATATATTTAAACAACTGTCAGCTTCAACCTACATTATGTCCCACCATAATGTTCACAGTATTTCATGAGCAGATCTATTTTATTTGCAGTTATTTCTTCTCTTTTCTTGGCTTGCTGTAACAAACACTTTGTTCTCTCTCAGTGCAAAAAAAAAAGGGGGGGGAAAAAAGCAGAGAAACCAAAGTCTGTATCTCAAGTGATGATCATTTCCAAAATAGATCATGTGTGTCTTATCAGAGATGCCTCCATTTGGACTACTAATTTCCTGAGAATTTTTGTTTGCAATGAACCAAAATGCAGCACTTGAATAGAGAGATACGGTCCACTAAAAATAATAGTACTTCTATTCTAATCAAATAACTTTATTTCAAAACTGAGTACAAAATCACGAATTAATTCAATATCTAAGTCTAAATTTTCAAAAGTGTCTAAAGATTAACTACCTTAGTAGCCCAAATATATTTTCTAACTAAATCTAGAAGCTTAAATGTCATTGACTATCAATGAGATTGAGGGTCCAGTATGAAGATTTTGGTCCTTAAACATGCAGTATTATGGAAAACCCCACTATGTAACCACACATATTTTTTGAAGCCAAATGCCTTTAACAATCCAGGTACTAGTAAAAAAATCTCCTTTGAAAATGTGAGAAAAATGAACTCAGACCAACTCAGTAACCAAGCTGTCTGAACAAATTAGGTGCCAGTTTTTCTCCTCTATGGCAGTAAGTAGAGGGTACCTTTTGTTTTGAAGTGCATTCCTTCTGAGTGAAGGACACAACTATACTCTGTTCTTTATAATAATATGAGGAAAGAAATGAAATTATTTCTGTAGGTATTCTCCTGAATAAATGTTGGGCCAGATTTCTAAAGATATGCACTAAATCCAAGTCAACTTTGTCAGTCTTTGATTTCAACAAGAATGTGTTACCTGGACGCCGCCTTTAATCCAGTCTTAAGAGCAACAGCTGGGATATAGGAAAACCATATTTGAATTCATGCTCACTTATTGTTAGAAGGGGTGGAAGAAATAACAGGAGAAATTTGAACTATTCAGGAGGAAAACAGAGGTGCAGTTGAACTTTGAGCTGTATTCTCACTGCAAATAATCTAAGAAGTTTATTCAACTGGAATTATTACTCTTGAATGAGAAAATCCTGATTTTTCAGAGAAAGGAGAACTTAATTCAGGTAAAATGATTAGATATCTGTTTCCTAGCTTAGATTTTCTAGAGGAAAGCATAGCCTAGACATACCAGAGCATCAGAAGGGTGCCTTTTCAAGCCAGTAGACCTACCTGCAATACTGTCTTAATGGCTAGGAGGAGGAAAAGGGAGAGACCAAGAGAAAGCAGTCACAACAGCTACTTCTACAGATTCCCTTGACAGGGATTTTCTAACTTTATCATCTAAAAGTCAGCTGCCTAAATGTCAGCTAGTCCCCTGAGCTCCTCTATAGTCGAAGGAGAGAAAGAGGTACCTCCAGAAGGCAATTCATCTCATCCTAAAGTAGGTATCTAAGACAGGTTCAGTGAATCACTATCTCATTTTTTCTTATCCTATGGCTATGAAGGGAATGTGACAAGTAACTTTTAGATGCCTGAGTCTGGTAAGATGAATGCTGCCCTAGTGTCATTTTTCACTCCACTCTGAAACTTCACTTTCAGATTTTCTTCACCTTTGTGATCTTTGGGTCTTGGTTCCCTTTCTTGCCACTGTTGCCAAGCTTCATGAGGCCTGACCTGACCTCACTCACTGACCCGAGCCAAAGCCCACTGGAAGATCCTCTTTGCTGTGAATGATCTTTGGATCAAACCTTAAATGAAAAGTAGTACAAGGGCAAAGGTGCCATCAAGATTATTACAGATCAGCAAGTTGGTTTACTCCAGTCTCTGCAGGAAAAATTCTCCCTTGAATCTTTAAGACAGGGCCAATGTATTGATTAGCCCACTTCAGTTCAGAAGGTTAGCAGCTTTTTGACCTCATATCTTGTGCTGTCATACACAACTTGATAAACTGCATCAAAATCGCTCCATATGGTTGTCGTTCACGTCTAGCCAGTAGAAAGGCCAACGAGAGGTGCAAGACTCTCTCAGAAACCTGTATTGCAAGAGTCTTTCTGCAATAGTCTGGTGAAAAATAGACTTTCCGCTTGAATTCTAGAATTCCCTCTATTCTGGAATTAATCAGAATTTTATTAGATTTGGGCAATATGTAAAAATGTTATTGTTTAAATGTGTCCATGCTTGTCATTGAGGCAAAATCACATGATTAACTATGTGATATTTTTTTCCCTCTCCTGACAAGAGGATCAGTTGAGCACATGAACAGTCAACTATCTCTAGTATCATACAGCAGTATCATAAGAAAGCAATTATAGCAGAGGTTGCATTCGGTAACAATGTATGAAAATTTTCCACCCTAAGATTAATGGCAAAGATTTCTTACTGAAATCAAAAATAGTTTGTGCTGTGCATCGAAATAGCTTGTATCATTTAGAATTGTGGGGAAGAGGAGCCAGAAGATAAAACAATCTGGAAAACATGTTATCACCAAACAGAAGCTGTCAATCATGGTACTGCATGGAACATTACAAAAATGGCAAAAAATTGGACTCTGACTTGAGAACATCCGTTCTCTCTGCATATATGAGAAAAACAAAGCTGTTATACAAATAAGTTACTGATTTCCTTATATTAACAGAATTCTCGTTGGAAGGCAGCTTTTATCAGAACAGGAATCTGAAATCTGGAAACTTGTTTGTAAGTTATGGTCAAAAGTGGCCCGCATCTGAAGTGAATGGGTAAAGATGGGTAAACAATGAAAGTCTCAAAAACTATGGAAGCCTACCTGAGAGATTCCAACTCTGCAGATTCAAAAGGCTAAGAACAGGAATAAAAAGCACCACTGCATTTGAATTTGCAAAAACTTACCATATAAATAATAATAATAATTTTGTAGAAAACCCATCCATGGTTTAAAATAATTTCTAAGCAGACTGCATGAAAACAATTCACACTTTTAGTTCAGGTATATCTACCAATGCATATGCTCCTATCCGTCTATCTATATGAATCTATGTGAGTTAAACACAGCAAGGTGAACTTCATTAAATCAAACTTTGATGTTCTTTACACAATTGAATCAAAACCCAGGGATCTTTATCACTTTCTTATCAGAATTAACAGTATACAGCCACAGTAAAATGTACCATTATCGTAATTTCATTATTATGCAGTGCCATGGGTTTACTGTTATAACATAAAATATGATAAATATTCAAATCTCTCAGTCCAGCGTGGAATTTACCACCAAAAAAAAAAATATTAGCAAAAGGAACAGAAAGCAGTAAGTTACTTCTAAAGCTACTCTGTCTTTCTCACAAATGCGGAGCAAATGGATGACTTAAATCTCAAATTGGACTCCATTTTTCCTACTAGTACTCTTGTAATGAACATTTAAGTTTTAAACCTAGTAAAATAACTGTGAAGTACTTCTTATGGTGCATTTATTACCTTTTCTTTTCTACATATATGTGTATAACTGTTATACCACTCAGCTGCATTTTTAATATGAAGGTTAATTATGTTAGTGCAATATTGTGTCACCCTATGCCATGTAGTTGAGTTTAAAAAGTCTTGTGCAGCTTTTGTCAATAGAATAGTCCATGGCCTTTACAGTAGATACTGTCATCCCAGGACAGTTCACCTAGCTTAAATACCTGTCTCCAACAGTGTCCCATAGCAACTGTTTAGAGAAAAGACAAAAATACAGGGCATGAATAGAGTGATTTCTCCATGCTACACCTCCCAAGCAACCAGCAGTGTTCTTGCGACTTCCTCTGCAGGAGGTCATATCCAGACCCTGTCCTCCATTAATTTATCATAAAAGGAGTTATTAACCCATTTATTAATCCATTTATCCTAGTGTAAATGTAGATAATGTGTGATGGATTCCGTATGTTTTGTTCGATATTTGCTGCTTAGTTCATGTTAATACAGCACACCTCTAGAGAATGACTGGGTCAAGTGAGCTCTTTTGGAGAGGGAGGCTGCTCCAGCACTGGTTTGCCACTGAGGGAGAGGAGACTGCAGGGTGGAAGAACGTGAAAGAAGAAAGAAGAAAGCACAAGGAAGAAGAAAGGAGAAAGGAGAAAGGAGAAAGGAGGAGGAGAAAGGAGAAGGAGAAGAAGAAGGAGACAAGACCAAGAAGGAAAAACAACAAGAGAATGAATGCTCAGGAAGGGAAGCCTACAGCACAGCAGAAAGACTCAGGGTGAGTCTATGTTAGGGTGTCAGTTTAGGTAGGAGTGTGCTTTTGAAGAAAATCTTTCAACTGTCACCACTTGGTGTGCTTCGGTTTGCATCATGGAGTGGTCTCTGAGCACATTAACCGGATTCCTTCTGGATAAAAATTAATTGGAAGATGCCCTCCAGGACTTCAAATCCCAGCCTCAAAGGAGTATTCAATCTACAGGACTACACCAGACTTAATTTGAAGTACCTATGCATAGTCCTCAGCAGCAACTGCTCTGCTCCACAAATACAGCTGCTGGCTCCCACTACTTGCCTATGCAGATGTAGCCTGAACAACTCCGCAGTGGAGCAGAGGCTGGCACAGACAACCCTCAAAGGTGACAGGGTGACCAGAAAGGACTGTACAGACTGTGCTGCAACCTGCTATGCCTCTGAGTTAACTGAAACTATGCTTGGAAGCCAGGACCTGCCTTCAACACTGCATTGGGCAGGGGAAGATTTATTCTTAAGATATTTTTTCTACTCTGTTTCATCTAGTCACTTTATTTTATTTAAAAAAAAAAGATCAATTCGTCTACTTTTATTCTCAAAAAACTGTCTTTTTTAGTTTAAAAGCCCTTTTGGCCTTCAGGGAAGCT
This sequence comes from Gymnogyps californianus, assembly GCF_018139145.2. NCBI lineage: Eukaryota > Metazoa > Chordata > Aves > Accipitriformes > Cathartidae > Gymnogyps > Gymnogyps californianus. The sequence continues at coordinate 91,535,837 of NC_059473.1, read as the reverse complement.
CACTATACAGAAAAATCCTCAGCAGATCCATTCCAGAGCTCTGGCCAGTTTCAGATCCCATTACAAAAAATTGTAAAGGGACTTTTAAATAATGGATCATACAGTCCAATAGTGATAATATTTATGACTGCAATCATAAGCATCTAGGAGCTGAAGCCCTGCTTTTTATCATTGAAATGAGAGTATAATCCATGCTTACACTTCGTCTGTGGATTGTTGCTAGTCTTCCCTCAGGACACCGGGATGATGCTTACTACAGCCATATGCATGATTGGCATTACTGATAGAGAGCCCACAAATGCTGCGTCATGGTCTACAATGCAGAGAAGCTGTCTATGCCACATGTGATCAAACACTGTACTGAAAAGACACACGATAAAATGCCCGCTTGACCTTCCCAGAAACATCACTATTAAAAAAATGCTGAAGTAATATCAATTGACTTTTGCTTTTTATTTCCTGAAATGTTAAAATCTTGATTGGAAGGAATCAGGTACGTATGAACTACAGTGAAACAAGATCTTATACTTCAAAGATGAAAATATTCATATCTGATTGTAATCCATCTCCCGGCCTATGGACCAAGGCCTTCAGGGAGCTGGACAAATCCACATCATATTTCTAAATGCCCATTTTGTGTTTCGACCTCTGCCTTAGATATCAGATAAAAATCACACATAACCACATAACTCCCTAGTGATTACATTAATGCAGATGCTGAAAAGAATCATTTTGTTGAGTGAAAGTCATCAAGAACTTAGGCAAACATAAAAATTTCTTCCACATCTACCCTTCCCTGCTAAAACAGAGCTTAGGCAATACATTGCCAGTCACTTTAGAAGATGTTTATCGCTCATTGTTGCTTTATGTTAATTTTACTTTGTTTAATCACATAAAACCCTTTTTGGTAAGTGATATGTGCATTTATAAGGCACTTTCAGATCTAAGGATGAAAAGCACTAGCTAAAAATGCTATCATCATTTCCACTGCAATGGATTCAGAAAACATGAACCTTTTTGAGAGGAACATAAAGTATACACCAGAGCTATAGAACATAGCTTTAAATACTAATGTGAAGTCGTTACTGAAAACTTCAACACAGATCTAATGAAATAATTGACACTGAGAAATTACACACCTATATTTTGCAAATAACCCATACACTCTCTTTTTTAGCAATGCTTAAATTGGAGAAATCCTACTGGAATCCGCCTCCAGAAATACAGCCCTCTCTTTTTCTCCAGCTTCTTTTCATATGGTTATCACAAACAGTAATTATATTCATATTCAAAACTCAATTCTCTGGCCAAGAAAAGGCAGTCATGTGTCTCCAGGTCATAACCCTGGACTGAAAGGTTACGAGAAGACCCTAGAGCCTAGGTGCCACTAGAGCACCTAAGAAAACTTTCCCCAGGGCCCACCAGCTCTACCCTCCTCGGGCCAACCACAGCCCCTGGGCTTTGGCTAGATCTGCTAAATCCACACTGGCCCACAATAACCTGTCCTCCACATTGGAGTTTAGCAGTGGATGATCTTAATAGCCTCTTGTTCGTGTTGCCTATGCTTCACTAGGAAGGCTGTAAAGCTGCGTGTGCATTACTGACGTGGTTGTTTCAGCCTACTTTGTTCCTATCAGCACATGATGCCATATTTAATACGACTCTAAATTTGGAGTCATTTTCATACAGCACAGATAAAAAAGTATGAGCAGTGAATTTCAAGCGCTTTCACACAGATGGCAATCCGGTGCGAAATACTATTGCATTTTCCCACACTCCAATAAGAAAGTATAAATGTCAAATAAACTGGAGATTTTCCTCTGAGGAAAAGAAAAATGCAAAAAAGTTAGAAACCAGTGCCTAGATGGAGCTCAGCAACCCCCATTTTGTCACTTGTTATACAATCATATTTATTGCAAGCCAGTGTGTTGATTCACTGGAATGAGTCACCCCAAACCACTATATTTTGCAATCTCTTACTGCCATCTTATGCCGTTTTTTGTCACTGCACAACCCATGACATACTAAAAATTGTCAAAGAAATGCTTTCTCACATACAGTATTTCCTTTCATAAGTGTTTGTCATCCTATCAGCTCATTATCATCTGGCCCTCATTCTGCACCCCCCCAATTCTGCAAGAAAATATTGAACACTGAATTCTCTTTGAAGTTGATGAGAACCGAAAACCCCCAGCACCTTTGAGGATCGTGTTAGAAAGGCTAATAACAAGCTCTCCCCTTCAAAACTATTTCTTCAGTTGCTCATTGCTTTTCAAACACGTGGCTTGATTCTCATTTGCACTGATTGACTCCACGTTTCCCATTCCAGTACTGCGCAGGGACTACAAACTAAATGAAGATAGGCCTGCAGTTTCCCTTCTATAAAAAAGATGCCTATAAATGGTGAAAACAGATTCACAGCATACATTATTCACGCAAAAAGAATTTACAAAAATCGCTGATTTAAACAGCATTAAATGATGGAACACCAAAATGAGTGAGGCACAAGAAAAAAATAGTGGTCTATGATGAGCTTTACTTTTAAAGCAGGGGTTTTTTTCCTCTCAAAAACTACTCTAAATGACATTTGGGACTTCTCTGGGTGTCGTCTTTCTTGAATTCCACATCAAATTTCCAGTTTATAGGTAAAGAAACACTGCTGGGTGCCTTACCAGCAAAACATGAAAATTCAACCTAAACTCTAAGAGTTAAAGTGGGTTTTCTCCTTTTCTGGTCCCATCAACTCTAACAAATTTTCCACTAGCCAGGATATTTCCCCAGCACTATCTGTAAAAACCACTCCATTTTAGTTCTGCTGTAGACATTGATGATTAGAGTTCAGTAAAGTATCATCTTGTGGCTAATATATTAGAGCAAATAGATTCATTTCTCTCCCGTTCCCTTCTCCAACTCAGTTGTGCTTTTGTTCTTGTTGCTGCACTGATGAAAATTAAAATAGAGTTCAGCTTCTCAATACAGCCAATGTAAACAAACCTTCCAATTCACAGCAAATTCTGCAATCACATTTTATGCCACATAAACTCCGTTTTCATAAAATGCATTGACTTCAACTGTTCCCAGCTATTGTAATTCCAAAGCACAATGTTGCAAGACAACTAACATTTGTATTGATTTTTCGATATGTGCTACAATAACTCCTTTTAAACACAATTCAGTGATCACTCTCAATGACAATGTAATCAAATGAGAGCTGCACAATATTTCATTGTTTGGCTTTCCCTAACGCTGGAGCAATTCCCATATCTCACTTAATAATACATTCACAGGAGAATCAACTAATGCAGTAGGACCCCACCATCTAAAAGCAAAATTATCTTCTTCTGTGCTTAGTTTCCTGAGAGACTAATATTACCCAAAAAAAGACAAATTGATGTGATGTTCTCCACTCTTAGACATCATTTGGACCTTGTCACAACCCTCTGCTCTGTGGCATACTCCAGTGTGGGGAAATCTAAACAGTTATAAGTTGCCGCTTTCTGCTTACTTGCAAGGAGAAACAGTGCAGAATCTAACCTTGAAAACACCCAAAACATGCCAAGTATTGGTATAAACAGAACCATATCGTTAATCTTGCAATTATCTATTTTCCTTAGTATTTATATAACTCTCTGTGGTCTGTATTTTTAAACATAGGAGACCTAATTCACCTTTTCAGGTGCAAAACAGGGCCCCTACTGTAAAAAAGGGATATTAGAGTCATACTCAAGGTCATTAAAATATTGGCACTTTTTTTTCCCCCAAAATCTAAACCTAGTTAATGAAAGATCTTATTACTACAAAAAGAGGAGAGTAAATATAGAGAAAAGTCACGTGGATTAACAAAGCCAACCTATTTCTCACTGATAACACTGTTCTCTGAAAACTGCAGGGAAGTACAGTTAGCAGATATGAAGTTCAGCTACTATTAAAATAGCAAAAAATACTTAATTTTTTAAACAAAATGTAATATCATAGAATCATAGAATGGTTTGGGTTGGAAGGGACCTTTAAAGGTCATCTAGTCCAACTCCCCTGCAATGAGCAGGGACATCTTCAACTAGATCAGGTTGCTCAGAGCCCCATCCAGCCTAACCTTGAATGTTTCCAGGGATGGGGCATCTACCCCCTCTCTGGGCAACCTGTTCCAGTGTCTCACCACCCTCATTGTAGAAAATTTCTTCCTTATATCTAGTCTGAATCTACCCTGTTTCAGTCTAAAACCATTGCCCCTTGTCCTATCGCTACAGGCCCTACTAAAAAGTCTGTCCCCATCTTTCTTACAAGCCCCCTTTAAGTACTGAAAGGCTGCAATAAGGTCTCCCCAGAGCCTTCTCTTCTCCAGACTAAACAACCCAGACTCTCTCAGCCTGATATGATATATATGATATATTTTTATGATGTGCTGAGGGGACAGAGATTATTCAGAGGGGAATTCAACTTCAAGCTGGGTCCATAGACATTATAGTACAGAGACTTACAATAAAATAACTTGCCAGCTTAACTTCAATAGCAAGCAAACACATACGCTAAACCAAAGATGATGCATTTGTAAGGCTGAAGAGTATTCTACACATCCCTAGGTATGCGTAAAGTGCCCATGGAAATTTTAGGTAAAAAAAAAAGTTTCATAGTACAGAGAAAAATAAAGAAGTCTCTCTAGTGCACTTTAAAAAACAGAATTTATTGTTTGAAAAATAGAAAAAAATACCCAAGTCTTTTTCTATGTATCTTGCAAGGCTTTTGAATGATCCTGATTATTTGTTATTTTACATAAGTGTTTAAAAATGTAGTCCCCCAGGGTTACTAACTACAATGCCAGTCTGCTCCACTTCACAGCTGCTTCACAACTGCTTAAAAGTTTCTTTACAAATCAGTCGCCTCTACTTCCGAATTAATTTTACACTTAATAGCAATATTGCAAATCTCCAGATTCATAGTCCAAGCATGCTCACAAACATTCTCTTGAGATACAGCTTTCAGATAATAGACCTCTCTGCCTTGCTAGAACTATTGCCCTGATACCATCTGCTTTGACAGCTCTTCTTCTGTCATCCCTTTTTCTGGCATTTGCTATGCATTGTCCTGCTGTCTCTGCAGGTCTTACCTGTTCCATTTTCCCTCTCTGGCTCTTAGCCATTTTTGATTAGGGAGCTTCCAGAGCTCTTCAAAAGCATTTTTACAGGCAATTTTTCCTGTGAACATTTTCTCTTGGCTGATCTTTGAACTGTGATTTGGCTTTTCTCCCACTGTATGACTTATATTTCCACTAACCCAGTTGCTGTTGCAATTGCAGTGGCTATTCTAAAACTATCATCTCAGACATTCCTGCAAAATTATTGAGATATCATTTCTTTAAATCTCAGTTACTAAGTGATCTACTTTGTGTGTTTAGTTACTCATTCCCAAGTCACATTACATTACTTCTTCTATTTCGAACCCTAGAAAAATCTTCTCCACTAAGCAAAAATAAGATCAGGAGACATAGTTCCCGACTCTTCCACCCGTTGGCAGTTGCACGGTCTGAGGACCGGTCAGTAGGCTGCCTGATCAAGGTGCCCCAGTGACAGGTAACTGCTGTAACAAGCATTTGTACTTGGGAGCAACCACACTGCTGTGCCAAGAGTCTGCTCTGGACTCAGGAATGTAAAGACACCTTAGACACCCTTTGACAACAGGAACATCACCTCTTCATTTGTGTTGTGTAGGGTGGTACTTGGGGCAAGTGCTCTGGATGGGAGCTGTGGTCCCTTGCAGAGAGCCTACAGGTTCACGGAGAAAAGCTTTTGGTGGCAGGCACCTAACTTCCCCTTGCATTTAGAAACCATGCTGAACTGTTTTTTCCGCCGGAGAAATAGCCTCTAAAAACATATACCAAAAACATTCAGGAAAATGAGTATTAGGCAGTGAACACTCGTATTATCACTCTACAGGGTTTCACTCCAGACCACACCATTGGGTATAGTCTGAGCGTTATTCTAAGTCTTTAATACTAGGCTTAACTTCTCATAGGGAACAGGGTTAGGGTTTCTAGGGAAACTTTTTCTGAGGAAGGACATGAAGAGAGTGGTAACACAGTAAATTTAGTCCTCCAAGGAATTCCAGAAATGTGGGGGAAATCTGCAAAAGGTAGAGAAGAAGGTGAAAAACATATCAGTTGGATTGAGTAGAGTGAGCTGGGAAAAGGAGTGAGGCAAAACCCACAAGATATAGCCAAAAGCCAGGGTCTTCAAAGGCAAGAACTTGAACTCTCATCATGGAAAATCTGAGGGGTAACAACTGAAAGCTTGTCAAAAATAGAGAGAAAACATCCATTTCTGTTGCCTTTTCCAGTAACTTCTTATGTATGAAAAAAAAGTCTTGGCATAAAAGTTAGGGAGACATTTCCAACACTGTTTCACTTACCCTTTTAAGGTTGTCGCTGTGTCACTATCTGCTTTTTTCTAACTTTCATTCCCCTGAGTACATGAAAGCACACCCAGTCTCTTGCTGTCAGCTGCCCTGGTCTGAGTCTCCCACTTCTGCTTCCTCTTCTCATCCAAATTCTTGCATGCCATATTTCAGCTAATTTCTGAATTGTCACACCTTTCCATAGCTATTCTTATATCTCCCGTTTACAGCATCTGCTGCTTAATCTTTTAACGTGTGTATATTCAAAACAAGTATCTGTTGTAAGCCTTAATATGCACCTTCAGAGTTCTTTAGTATATTCATCATTTCAGATCAATGGGCATCATCGACAATAATTTTAGTCATTAAGAAGATCCATAACAAAACCAAAGTTACACCTTGCTGCAAATATTAAGAAGATGTGATGCCATGTACTGGAAAAAAAAAATTTAAAAAATTTAAAAATTATGGTCATCCAATGACTGGCCTAGTTTTGAAGTGATCAGTTTTTTACCTTTTCCTCCACCAACGGTGTAATAGCAAGATTTCATTTGAATTGACTTGGGAGCATGGGAATGAAAAAATAAGGAAAGGAAATCTTCAGTCTGAGCATAGTCAAACTATGGATTTCCTTGATGCAGGAGATTCAAATTACAGGGTCAATTCTAAGAATGACTGCCTGGGTAATTTTATAAAACCTAACGTGTTGTACTGCATACCCAATTAATATTATGCTTCAAGACATAAAACTGTAACTTGTCCTGCTGAAAAAGAAGCTGTTTTTTCTCCATGTCATGGTGTTGTGACACTGGGATAGGTTCAGTATAGTTAAATAAATAAATAACATGTAAGGGAAAGAGTATTTTTTAATTTTAAAATAGTATTTTCTAATTCAAGCTTAGACAGACAATTTTTAAGTATTGATTTTTAAGTCATCTATTTTCCATTGTGTAATTTCCATTACATTAGCAGAACTGTGAGCAAGCAGACAAATTCCGGGAAGAGGACGGATAAAAGCTGCCCCGGGGAAAAAACAGCCCTGGGCCCACATACTTAAGAGTTCAAGGCTTGTTGACAAATCAGACCATACCCATGAGCAAAGTATAGAGTCTAAGAACAGAGCCCCAGAAAGAAATCCACTTGGAATAAAAACTCCTTTCCTTTGCATTTTGAAGCTGGGACAAAGGTCTCTGCAATCAGTTGTGAGAGAGGGAAGTCAAAGAGATGGTGCATGCGGAACCTCATCTGAAATTAAGGAATTGTGCTTGTGGAAAGAGGGAGACTACAGTCTCTTAAAGCAGTGTTTCTTCGTTGTTGCTGATTATACTTAAGTGCTGAGTCAGTGCATTCCCTGAATCTCCTGACAAAAAGGCTATAGGCAAACAAGAGACAGTGAGGACAGCTAAGGCCCCGGGAAGTGAAAAAAATCTCTAATATCAGAGGGTCTTTTTAGAAATGGGTAGCCTAAAATCTGCCAAGGACTGCTTGGAAAAGAATAGACTTGTTAATTTCTAGCCTCTTCTAATCTGCATTTTCTGTTAATCTAGGTGGTATATAATTTCATCTTTTCTTTAGCAATCAGAATAATTGATCAATAAATATCTGCCCAAGAACAGCAAGAGGCTCTCCATAATATGAAATCTTTCCATCAAGACGACACAGTCTTCCAAAAGTTCGGTCAGCTCACTTCTAAACTTCTGAAAGTTGCATGGCCTCTTATGGAGGTCAGGACACAGGGATTCCTTTTGGTCTTAAAATCCAGCATTCCGTAATTCTGCCCAGTTGTATGGTTGCCTCCACAAACCTCCTTTAAAGTGTCCTGCTGAACATGTAATTGCTATAACTGCCAGGTTCCTGGCGGTGAAATTACAGAGGTATTCTGTCTTGCTAAAAAGGAGTATTTGTGGGCAGTTAACATTAAGAAGTTTAGTAGTGCTTATATATGAGAAGTATACATGTATGTTCATTCACAGTTATTGTGAACTTCTAAGAAAATATAAAATTATAGACTGGAGAAAATATGTATTATTTCCTTCATAACTCAGGAAAGCTCAGATGACATTTTAAATAACAACAAAACAAGATTTAGTATTAAAATTGTTAAGCATGTAAATTTTAATTGAGTTGCTTATAGTATCTTAAATTACACTTTAATTATCAGATTCTGCAGGATTACTATCTTTAAGTCATGAATTTATTTATAATTTATTTTTTAAACATTGCTTCTTTTGACACATAAATTTTTGGCAAAGATTTATTGCTTACAGAGAATAATTCCAGGCCATTTCCTCACAAATGCAATACTGAAGACCACTTCAAGGAGTCATTTAGCCTTTCTGTAATGTTCACACCCTTCAACAGAGACTGTGACTTTTTTCACTTTGAGGTGCTGCTGAGCACAGAACACAAGACATTTCAGTGACATCTACCACAGAGATCAGATTTAAATCTTATTTCTACTAGTCTTAACCTAACTTTCTCTCTGACAGCATTATTAATACCAGTATGTTCCATGATTTAGGGCTTCATTCAGTTGTGACCGAAGACAACCACAGTCTCTTAACTGATTTCAGTAGCAACTGTATTAAGTTCTTCACAGTTTTACAGAAATGGTCAATAATGATGTTCCGATGTTTTTTGTACTGTGGGATTTTGACCAGTAGACTAAATCAACATCAACAGCTAGCTACAGTCAGAGAACAATTTAATTGCTCACATTATGTGTTAAAGTTGACTTAGAAAAACAGAGTAAAGAAATCTCCACTTTTATTAACAGGACCAATTTAAAACTAGAAAAAGTCAGATCACATCTGAGCCCAGCCTGAGTCAGTGGTTTTGTATGGTGTTACCTCTAAAATCACTTTATCTTGTCAAATCACTATTTAGGAGGAAGCCTGGGAGGAAAAGAAATGACAGATGTCTTTTCTGAATCTGAGAGACGCTGAGCTGTTTAAAGGAAAGTAAAAATGTGATGAATCCATTCATATTTTCCAGCAATACTGCCACTTCCCATACTTGGGCTGCAAATTCTACTCATAGGAGTGTGTCCTCCAGCAACCGACATCTAGAGCAGAGACCCACTGACCAACTTCCTGAGCTACAGAAATTGTTAACAGCCCTTGGAAATTCTGTAGGCAAGGTCAGAGTGAGAAAACTGGAGGCATTTCTCTTTCTCTACAGACCTCTGTATGTTGTTAAAGGGAAAACCTTTGTTTTGCTTTAAAATTTGCACTAGCCTCACCTCCTGTGAGCCCTAGTATGTTCCCCTCAAGCCTCAGCAAGTCTCAGTTATTCTCATTAGTCCATGAGGGGAAAAAAGCCTCCTGAGGACACACATTTCCTTAAAATAGGAGATTTCACAGAAATCTTCGAAGTTCTACATTGGCTCCAGCTTATCCTGTAAATTTTGATCTTGGAAACAAAACACCATCAGGGGCAGGCTACTAATTTAGTTCTCTCTTTCTTCCATGTATGTTTCTTCTTAAAAGATAAAAATTGCTCAAGCAGAAGTTTGGAACTCTTTGGTGATTGTTATTAAGTTAAGAATTCAGTAATTCAGAACTCTGACAAATTTACTTTAAATTTTGAAGAAGAACTTTCTATTTTCTTGGATCTAACCTTCTCAGTTTTGTGCCTCGTGTGGTTTTGAAAAGGTAACAAATCTGGCTTACAGTGGATATTTATTTGCCCTACAGAGTGATTGTCAATGCCATGTAAGAAGCGGGTGACCGACCAACTTTCCATAAAAACATTATAAGGAATAACCAAGTAATAGATAGATATGACATAGGGCCTCCGTTCATTAAATGTTTTACAGTACAGTAAGTCAGCATCTGAGACACATGACAGAAAGACATCAGTCAACATGGCTACTGCAAATTGTCCTTTCACAAAAAAGCATTTGGCAGCAGCTTTAACAGAGATTTCCTTCTCACACACATTCCAAACCTCAAAAATCTTACCTCACTAAATAAATCCAGCTCCATTGCTAAAAGTCATAAGCAATGTAGCACTTCTACCATACTGAAATAGATCCAAACATAAAACCATCTGTTTCCTAAGGAAAAAAACAAATCCCACACACAATTTAGCACCTTCTCCATCTTTTCATAGTCTGTAGTTAAGTTTTCAATTTTTTAGTTCAACTATAAGTTAGCAGAATGATATTTACAATTAAATTAGCTTTTCCAACTCTGAAACAACAGTTTAATCTATCATTTTCAAAAACACCTCCTACTCAAACTCTAAGTCAGAAAAAGCTTATTATCCATAGATGTGGCCTTATATTCAAATTCTGAGTGACAGACTCTCAATATACTCAAACTGGAGCTTTGCAAAGTACCCTTAAAGAATGCAAAGTAAAAATGTGGCTACAGTTATTAAATTATCCTTAGTGTATGATGTTCTTATAGTGCATGCTAACTACTCAATAACACTTGACCTTGTTTCACAGAAAAGTATTTTTTCCATAGATTAATTTCCATCTAAGGTGATTTTATAACTGGCCTTAGAAAAGATCTTCTAGGATTCATCCAATTAAGCTCTTAATTATGATACCTTTTTGAAATATTTCTACAAGACACACTGTGTTCCCAGAAAGTTAAAGATCATACAGCATTGAATTATGAAGTGCATAACATGTATGAGATTTCATTGTACATCTACATATATGTGTGTAACTACTCTGACAGGTTTTGTCTGATAGAGGCTGTCTTTCATAAAAAGGCAAATCACTTTTAATCAACAGTTAAATCAGAATAGTCTTGAACACACAAAAACAACCTGGAGAGTACACAATTTGGCTTCATTACATCATCCAACACTTCTTTAAAAGCTTTATTGATGATTTCTTGATAAGCAGCATTCAATACTTAGAGTGTGTCCATTGATACTGTTACATATTTAAGTAAATCCTCTACAAACATCTTGGCTAAACAAAAAAAAAAGAAAGTACTGCTGTGACAGACTACTTTCAAAAGCATTTTTAACTCCCTGTTTAATGAAAGAATTTATTTCTGAGGAATACACATTTATAATTTCCTCAGTACTCATTTTCCTTTTATATTTTATTTCTTAAAGTCAGCAGTGCCCAGAATTTATTCATGTAAGCTCTCGAATTGATTCATGTTAAGTGACTAGGCACCAATATTTCTGGATTCTGTTACAAGCTTCCTCCTTGTCTTGTCATACAACTTTGATCAAAGTCAGTTACACTCAAAACTTTAGGTGTCTCTACTTTTGGTTATTCACGCTGAGAAACATGGAGTGTCATCTCCAGAGGTAACGAATACCTAACAGGTTCAACCCGTTTCATTTGAAGCTTTAAGTGTTCAGCAAATCTGGAGAGAAAACCAGATTCAAAGGCAGAAGACTCAAAAAGTCATGAGGCATGCAAAAGTCATTGATACCTCTTAAGGCAGATGTGATATTAATGATGGGAAAGGAAGTTTGTACAGAATCTCCCTAATGATGGGACATGAAGCACACACCACAGCAAGCAGATCAATGAGGGGAAAAAAGACAAGGCTTCAATTCCCTTAATATTTCTCTTTCCTGCCACCTCCAAGGAATCTGCATCTCACTTGTAAAATCAGATCTTGATGTCTTTACATGTCATGTTTTTATCTAGAAGGAGAGTATAGCAATATTTATCTGTATTGTGTCACGCAGACCTTCCAGCATTTGCAATGTGAATTCTGAAGGCTGCAAGACCTTGTATAAAGATGGAGTATTGTCAGCTTCCAGCCTTTGTGCCAGATTCCAGATTTCAGGTAATCAAAACACAATGTACCACAAATGTAAACAGTAATGACATATCCAGAGTCCTCCCCAAAAATCCTCATACAAACAAGACCAGACATACAGAGCTAGTCACTGAGCTAGTCACTTCATAGTCACTCGGACAGGCTGGAGAACTGAGGTGAGAGGCATCTCATGAAGTTCAGCGAGCAGAAACGCCAAATCCTGCGTCTGGGGAGGAACCCCGTGCACCAGTGCACACAGGGGTCTGACTGGCTGGAAAGCAGAAAAGGACTTGGGGGTCCTGGTGGACAAGAAGCGGATCATGCACTCACATGGCAAAGCAGGCCAACAGCATCCCGGGCTGGATTAGGAGAAGCGTTGCCAGCAGGTCAAGGGAGGTGATCTTTCCCCTTTGCTCAGCACTGGTGAGACACATCTGGAGTGCTGTGTCCTGTTCTGGGCTACCCAGTACAAGGGAGATATGGACATAGCGGAGAGAGTCCAACAAAAGGCCATGAAGATGACAAGGGACTGGAGCATCTCTCCTATGAGGAAGGGCTGAAAGAGCTGGGACTGTATAGCCTGGACAAGAGAAGGCTCAGGGGGATCTTATGTATGTACATGTATCTTAATTACATACATATATCAATGTATATAAATGCCTGATGAGAAGGAAGGAAGACAAGGGAGCCAGGCTCTTCTCAGTGGTGCCCAGCGACGTGACAGGAGAGGACAGGACAGGACACAACGGACGCAGATTGAAACACATGAAACTCCATGTGAACATAACAAAACACTTTATTTTTACTGTGAGCGTGGTCAAACACTGGCATGGGTTGCCCAGAGAGGTTCTGGAGTCTCCATCATTTCAAATATTCAAAACCCAACTGGACATGGTCGTGGGCAACCTGTTCTGGGTGGCCCTGCTTGGACCAGGGGCGGAACCCACTCTCAAGAGGTCTCCCCCCACCTGAAGCATTCTGTGATTCTCTGAGAAGCCAAACTGCACCCCTCTGCCTTTCCTAAGGAGAGGGCAGCATTAGCAGGACTCAGCCCGCAGACATTAGGAAAGCCAACGTGTGTGCTGCAAGATCCCTCCACAGAGAACCAGCAGCTCTGACGCTAGAATGGTTTTTCATCACCCCTGCCTAGGCCCAGCCGCCAGCAGAAGAGGTGCCACGGCACAACAAAACCTAGTCTTCCCTCCACAGAGAGCAACTACGGCCCTTTCTCCAGCGCTCCTCCTCACGCTCTCAGGTTGCTCCAGACCTTAATATGCTGGAAAAATACGATAATAGGCCAAAAAAGGCAGAAACGGGACAGCTTTTCCTCAGAGAATGTGCACCTACGCCTACCCCCGCCACAGCCTTCCTAACGGCTCCACCCTAGCCGCCCGCCCACAACCCCCTTCCGCAACCGCCGGAGGCGCCCTGCCTCGGTAACCATCATGGCGGACCCCCGGCGGCAGCGGCGGGAGGGAGGGACGGACAGACGGACGGACAGACAGAGGAGCTTCCGCCTCGGTACCTATCATGGCGGGAAGCAGCCTCGGTCTGGCGTCCGCGTGACAATTGCGCCGCGGCCGGGTGATGGCGATAGGGAGCAGACGGGAGAGTGTCACGTGGGCGCCTCCCAGGGTGCAGCGGGCGCGCGGGCGTTGGTTGCCATGGTGCCGTGAGGGCCCCGCCGCGATGGCGCTGCCCGCGCCGCCCCCCGCCCGCGTCTTCGCCGAGCTCGTCCCGGCCCAGGCCTCGACCCCAACCCCGGCACCAGCCCCGGCGGGACGCGGCGGCCCCCCGGCGCCGTCCGGGCGGGAGGTGCACGTGAGCGGCAGCGCGGAGCTGAGCGCCGGCCCGGACCGGGCGCGGGTGTCGTTGCGGCTGGGCAGCCGGAAGGGGGCGGCCGGGGCGGCGCGGAGCAGCGTGTCCCGCCGGCTGGAGTACATCGCCCAGAGCGCCCGACAGCGCGGCGTCCCGGTGAGAGCCGCCGCCCGGCGTCCGCCTCCTGCAGCGCCGGGGGCGGAGCGGGGGGTCCGCGGTGGCGCCGGGCTCTGAGGGGCGGGCGGCTCCCCCGGGGGGAGGCGAGGGGAGGAGCGGGCGGGGCAGTTCCCCTCAGCTGCGGGGTCTGACCGGTACCTCCCGGCCCCCGGGGCCTCCCCTACCCGGCTCGGCAGCCTGCGGGCTAAGGTGCCTTCCTGCCGGCGACGGGAGCAGGGGTGGCCGGGCTGGGGTAGCCCCGAGGGGAAAGGCGTCCGCTGAGGGGCCCCCGGACCGGTGCCTGGGGCGCTGCGTGCATCGGCCTTGCCGCGGGAAGCAGAGGAGTAACGGGGTGTGGAGTTCTCGGCCCGCTGCCTCGGGAATGCACCGGCCGCTGGGTCACTGCTGTGAAAGCCTGCCTGCCTTTGGGAGGTTGCAGGTTTGCCAGCCTCAGCAGAAAAGGTGGAATGTCGCTACTCGGGCTCTCCAACAGGTTGCTTGTTTTGCATGTCAAAACCATCCTGCTTCGACTATGTCATCTGTTCATGTCATACAGCATCCTCACGTGCATACAGATGAAACTGATAAAGGGGTATACAGCAGTGTTAAACTATACATGTGTGTAAGGTTCTGTATGACTGTGATCACTATGGCTTAGTGATGAATGCCTACAGATCTTTTTTCCTCTGTCTTTTTCTTGTTCCAGATAAGTAGAGAGGTATGAAAAAATGTGAGATGGGATCAAGATAGCTGAAGTGACAGAAGCCCCTTGTGGAATCAAAAAGTTCCTTTACCATAATAAGTTTTTTGGCCTCAGGAAGTAATTTTATGACAATAAGAAAAGCATAGTCTTGCTTTTAAAGCATCGTCCACACTGTAAATGCTCTGTAAGGGTGATGTTTGTCCTAGCAATCGTGCTGCTGATGTTTTTGGATTTTATAAAACAGTTTTGGATGGTGTTCCACACCTAGGACTCTGAAAAACAGAACATAGCTGATCTTTGATGGAATAAGTGGTTGCTTTTGAAAGTTACTTACTATTGAAGTTCCCCACGAAATTTGTGCCTTTTTAGTGTGTTCGCGAATGAGCTGGGGAAAAGGGAGATGACAGAGTTTGCTATCAACACCAAATTATTCAATGTAGTGAAAATGAAAGAATTGCAGAAGGGTTTCATGATACTGCATGATGTTACAGGGGAATTCAGTATTAGTAAATGCAAAGTAAAAGAGTAAGTTACTTGGCCTAAACAGTGATGTGCTTACAGTGAAATGGCATGCCCACATCTCAAATGCTGCATGCATTTAAAGATAAGTGCTGACTCCAACTTCCCCCCACCCCCCAAAAAAATAGGATTTACTGTTTTCTTTTAAAACTGATAGTGATGCTCTCTCTTTTCCTGTAGTGGCTAGACAAAGCATTTGTCCAGGAATAAAGAAGACAATAAAAAGACCCCTTAACCCCTGATTTAGGAAAAGGTCATATTGCAGCTATGGGACTAGATGGCAAGGAGACATGGAGGCTGCTGTGGGCTAGATACGTGATCCTGCTCCCTGCATTTTTCTGCTACACATGGCTGGGTGCACGTCTGTCACAGGGAGCATGACTCTGTTGCCATCGGAATGACTTGTACAGTCAGAAACAATGCATTTTTGTATGGGATTACAGGTGAGTTAATAGGAGTTTAAAGTCTGGTGGATTTTCAGAGGAACGGGAGAAGACAAGGCAACTCATTATGCATTCATTTTTATTAGTAGAGAAAATTATATGCTTTGTACCCACCACCGTGGTGAGCTATCAGATCATGGGGTATTTTTGATCCTGGCTGCAATTAAATAGCTCCTCGGAGTGTGAATAGATTAGAAAAGATAGTTGCAGATATCTACCCTACAGTGAATCTGAATAACTGACTTCCACTTTTGACATGAGCCTGATTGAATTAGGATAGCATGGAGCATTCGACACGTGGCGGATGGCACACAAAAGGAGTAGGCAGGATGTTAAATAAGTCAGTGTGCTTTAGAGGGGTTGTACGCACTACTACAGGCTAGAAAAAATAACTGCAAAATGAAGTATGACCTGGACAAACAAATGGTTATATTTGGGTGTATGCAGTCAGATTCAGAAATGTAATGGGAGCAGGTAAGCAGTGGTGGTGTAACCTAGGTGGAGAGTGGACTGTTTTTACAATGTGAGAGCTGAGCATTCAGTGTCGTTATTATAATAATTTCACAGTAATCTTTTGCTGTTTCAGAGATACCGTGCGTTGGAGAATGGCAATGTTAGTTCTTTCTACTTACTTGAGGGACCGTGAAATGCTGCTTAAGTTGTGGGTTTCTCAGCGTTAGCAAAGTGTTAGCTCTAGGGAACTCTGAGAAAAACAACATGAAGGTGGGTTTGGGTTTTTTTTTTCCCAGAGTAGTTCCCTGCGGTATAATTTTTAGTGCTGTGTTCCATTCAATTTTAAATCACACCACTGCTGGAGCTTTTATTTGCCTTGTAGCTTTTCTGCTAACAACTCTCACTGCTGGCAATTTGTTCTTAACTGCATTTGCTAACATCACTTGTAGCTAATACCATTCTAGACCACTGTAAAATTAATATCTCTTCACAGTCTCCATATGGTTCTAGTTGTTGCAAGCTTATCTAAGGCCTCGTTAGAAATCAGCTGGCTATTCTATATATTTATTTTTAATTAATCCATAGAACAATTTCCTTAACCCTTGTTGTTGCTATCATAGGAAGTCTGTGAGATCAGAAGTGCATAACCTTTGCAGTAGCAGGAGCTTGCATTAGCAGCTTGGCAGGATGCCTGGGGGCAGCACCTAATTTCCATATATATTTACACAGGATTTTAATCAGAAATAGATGCACATAGTAGCATTTATTTATAGAGTGCTGTAAGTATATGCAGCACTTCAGAGCACAGAATCTGCTTTGAAGGCTGCAGGGAAAGTAAAATCAATGAGGAAACCAATCTCTCTTACTCAGCCCAGCTGCTCAAAAGTAGCGTTGTTTTCTCTTTCTCTAGAAGCAAACTGATTTTATGTTTACCACCTATGATTTATTTGGAGAGTGGTGTGGAGATGATACTTGTTTTCTTTAATTACTGTATCTAACAATTGGCATTAGCCGTCTTGTTTAAAAATAACAGTGATAATACTTCTTGTACTGGTCAGAGTGTTATTTAACAAAATAAACAGACCAACTCACAGACTATATCTAGTGGGCTCTGGCTTAGAGTTTGTCTGTACTAGGATATATCCTTGGATATATGTGCAATATTCTCCGTATTTCGAACCTGTTATTTAGGAGTCACATTTATGGATACACATCCATACAGTCAGTGGAAAAAAAGATTTTGAAGTTTTGCTCAGTTACAAAATCTTCCAATTTCAATACATCCTTGAATAAGAAATGTAGAAACCTGCATAAGGCATCACCTTTTTTAGACTACCGCGTATTTTAAGAAATATCCCCCAAAGTGTCCTTACATTTGCTGAGTACAAATCTGATTTTTACCTTTCTTAAAATAACTGTTACATATACTTCTGTTATTTCTTGAATGGACATTAAGCAGCAGAAACTTCTTCACCATAGATTTTTAGGTGGTTGTTCTGTCCGTCTCATGTCTAACAGAACAGACAGAGTGAGAGGATGAGAGGCTGGAGCACAAGTACCTGATGCCCAGCTGAGGTACACACTGACTGTAGGTGCTTACCACCCTTAACTGTCCGGGGATGCTGTGATGGGTGGACTGTTAGGAGATAGGAGCATACGTGAAGACTCCCATTACCCATTTCTTTAGTACTAAGAACAAAAATGCGATATTCAGGTGGAAGAAGCGAACTCTTTTGGTTGTTTAAATATCTTTATTTTTCATAATGTAACGTTATATTGGATATATCAGTGCAAATGTACAAGTAAATTTTAAGAGACATTTCCAGGTGTCTCCAGATTTTTTTATTTATAGCTACACGTCAGCGCAGCTTACCACAATGGTGCATTAGCGTACATTTCCAAACTATAAACACTTTCCCTTACTAAGGCTGGTCTTGTGTTTCATAAAAAGGTCTCACAGTTTTGTTAACTCAGTAACCAGGAGCAGAACACATAACTTCATCTGCAGATAGGCTTTTCTCATACTGTATTGTTATATAGCTATCTCCTTGAAGTGTGTTTTTGCTAACTTATCTATTTAGGTTTTTTTTCCCTGTTCTCTTCTGGGGGAAGGAGCAGTCATTTCTATAAACAGCGACGGTGTTGTGAGGGTGGACACAATGGTCCTGTTAAGAAGATACTGTTCAGAAGTAGCAGATAGGTAGGAGGAAGGGCTATATAAGATTTTGTTCGGTAGAAAAGAAGGAAAATATAAGGCAAAGCACAGTTCTAGACTTGATATTATAAGCTCAATGGAATATTGACTGTCTTTCATTTTTGTTTCTAGACTACCTGCAGCAGTGATGTTTATGTCACTGCTGGCTCAGAAAATAGGCTATATAAGCAGAATGCAAGTGCGATTCTGTTAAGAATTGTTCAATGGCTTCTGAGGTAATTGAATTATCACATAACAATGATGTTATATTCATTTAATTTTCCTACTGTGATTCTTGGCCCACAGATTTAGAAAATGGAGAAAGTTATTCCAGAAGTCCAGAATACCTGACACATCAGAAGTGTAGCTTTCCTTAAGTCACAGCGAAAACTTTTTTTCCTGTGGCTATTGCAATCAAATGGATAGTTCCTCAGCCAAAATATGAACAGTAGACATAACCAGTAGGAAAAAAAGCCTTTTGCTTTTGATGTAATCGAAGTCCTGATTCCAATTTAAAATTCTGTCATCACCTACCTGTCTTTTCCGTATCTTTGTCTGAACACACTCCCGAACGGGACCAAAGTATCTGACAGAAGATGTATCACAGGAGGCCACCGTGTTATGACTTCAGCAATTATTTCATCCATTTATCTTCAGTAACACATACGGCTGCTGTCAAATCTGGTGGGATAAAAATTAGCTGTGAGGGAAATTTTATAATAGGTGGCCCAAACGGTCTTTCACTCCGATTGCACTGATCTTGCAATAGTGCCTGGAGCCACAGGATGGCACTGTCCTTAAATACACAGGAACCTTGCGGAGGGCAAAACCAAATTAGAAGACTTCAATCCGTTCAGCAGGAAAGAGAACTTTTTTTTTTTTTTAAAGGATTAAGGACTGGGGACAAGGAAGAACAAATGTACTTTTTCTGTGTTTACTCTAAAGTTTTATTACAGTATAGTTATTTCTGTAAAATAGGAGTTGTAGAAGAAAGATTTTCTGTGTGGTTATTTCTGTAAGATATGTAAGAGCTCTAAAAAAAACCTTTCATGTCAATTGTAATTGGATTCTATCGTAAATAGTACGAGTTGGTCCATTTTGTAAATTAAATGAGTTGTTGGTGCTGGACTGACTGGAGCACTCTTTAGCAAACGACAGCCAGCCATGCTGCCAAAGTACCTCAAACCTATGACTGCAAAAGGGGAAATATGGTTTTTTTAGGGACTAACTGGCCCTGGTCCTTGCCCTTACTAGAAAAGATTGTCCAAAAATAGGACTGTTGTGCTTGAATTTGAGCACTGCCAATCAATCATAAAATTGAAATCTCAAAATTTGTTTCTTGTAGGCTGCTGTGCAATGGTAATTATGGATCTAATTTCCATATGATATTTTAAAAGGAAAATGTTTCTCATTATTAATGTCATTTATAGAAACTTATGCCTGCATGCCACATGATAAACTTGAAGATTTGAGCGTCTGACATTTGAAATACTCTGTCACAAAGCATCTTTTGAAATGTGTCAACACTGAAAGCAAATATTGTTTTCCTATGCAAATAAATTTAGTAAGTAAAACTTTTTCAGTAATTGGAAGGCTTAATATCTGCTTCCTTACAGTTCCTGGGTATTAAATGCAAAGTTATATTTACAATTAAATTGTAAACTGTGCTTTTTGTTGTATTATAGTAATTTTACAATAAATTGTTCATCCAAACTGTTTACCGAAGAGGGAAGTGGGTGAAAGAAATGTGATTGTTAGACCGCTAGCAAGCTGGTCAAATATCCAGATGTAACTGGACTTATTCTGTATCTTAGTTCAGTATCTTATAAATAAGTCTTACAGGATTTGCTAGTGCTCTGTGCAGCCATTATGTTGAATAATGTAGCTGCTGTTAATGCAGAAGTGTCACTGGTGGAATAGCCTCTTTTAAGGGTTACCATTCTGCCAGAAAAAGCAGTGCTCAGTCATTGTTCACATCACCTTGCTACAAGCCGCTACTGTTAACGCATCTTAAAATAGGGGCCTGAAAAGCACTCTTCACATACTAACTTTCTGAAAACAATTGAAGCTTCTAGTTTTTTGAACCAGATGAATTTACAGTTACACGCTGATACACACAGCCTCTAGCTAGCAGTCACTTTTAAGACCTAATTGTTCTCTTCAAGTGAATAGCAGCGAAATTACATTATAGAGCTACTGTATAATTTACTTTAAATAATGTCAAGAAGTCTTTAACATCCAGCTAGTTTTTAACTGAAGAGATTTGCATGAAAAATTCCAAATTTCTGTTGCTAAGGCATAAGTAATAAGCCAAAACAGTTCAACTTTTACAGGACACAATGTACATACATTTCCAACAGATGCTCACTTTCTGTCTTTTAAGATTATATTCTTGTACTTTGTTTTAGGAAGAAAATATGACTGTAACAGAGGATTTTAGTAGAGTAGAAAATACTTACCAAATGGAAGCAGAGGTACGTATTCAGCCTAACCAAAAATAATAATAAAAAAAGAATAAGAAATGTAGCAAGGACCAATGAAAATTTGCAGACTGTCTTTCCTCATACCGAGGAGTAGATGTTCTCTACAGTAAAGGCAGCATAGTCCAAAGAAACTATTGAAGGACTGCAGTTTAAAGCAGAGCTCAGCCGCAGTCTTCTGTTGGGTGCAGAACCTGTTTTCTGCTACTGTAATATAAAAAGAATTATTTTCTTCTCAGATGAATGTGTGCTTTTTAAATATTACACGATGCTACAGAAGGGAATATTTGTCTCTGGGGCTCTAAGGTTGTTGTTCTGTGGCAGCATAAGCAAACCCACGATTCTGCACTCTCCTTCACCCATAGCCTTTCCTGCCCTCTACTTTTTGCAAGGAGTTGTACTTAGGTGATCAGGTGATAGGTCAGTTCAGAAAGCTGCTCCAGTTAATAACTTCTTTTTTTCCAGATTAGCTTTTATTTTTTCCATTATTTTAGCTCCCTGAACTGGAGGCAATGTAAGGCAGAGGACAAAGAGTGGATGGGGGATAACAGTGGTGTGGCAGCCCTAATGTAGATCTGTTTAAGCCACAGTTGAACAGCACCCAGACTTTGGTCTATTCTACATGATTCTGCCATCAGCTTGCTGCAAGTAAAGCAAAGCTAATTGTTTCCTAGGTAATTGACTTGGAATTCTGTACATAAAAAGTGCTGTGTAAAAGCTAAATGTTATGGGAATAATCCCAGGTACTTCAGAAGCAGCTCAAGGGAGTATATTTTTGCACATTCATGCTATAGTAAGAAATAAATGCTGTGCTGGAAACATTCACTGAGGGAAATGATGTGTTTTCAGTCAATAGATCTTTTTAGAGCATCAAACTTTAATCACTACCCAGCAAATTTACAGATTCTTATGAAGTAAACCTGGCAGCCTGCAATAAAATGATAGCTGTTTTATAGAGCTGTTGTTTACAATCCGCTAAAAGAGGGTTCAGCCTCTTTCGTTTGCTTGCTTGCTTGAAGGCATATTCTCATCTAAGTAACAGTAATAAATACAGAAATAATCAAGAATTTGGAGAAGAAATTTGGATTTCAAAATGAGTCGTAAGATACTTAAATGGTACGTATCAGTGTCATGTTCTGAACAACTTGAACTTCATAAGGTGGACACCTACTATCATCAGAGCTTAAATCACCATGTTTTTTAGATGAGCTGTACTTAAAAATTGATAAAACTATATTGAATTATTATTTAGGCTGCAGACAAGCTTAGGCTTACAACTTCAGTCTTAAGTGGTAACTTAACCAATCGTCTTCCTTCTGCTATTAATTTTTACACAACAAAGATTGTACATGGAAAGCCAATTACATGGATTTAGTGTTCATTTGTAGGCAGCTTGGACCAGCTGTAATTGCTGTTCAAAAGCTGCATGGTTGCCTAGGACCTCGGTGTCAGAACTTGAAAAATCTAGCCATAGTACTGCTGTTTTGGCTGCTCTGTACGCTTAAGTAGCAGTATGGTCGCTCTTTATGCAGAGATTAGTTTCTCCTTGCTTCCCCCTTTATGTATGTACTTGTTTCATTAGTGCAGCTTCATAAACCAATGAAGTTCCATTGACCAGCGTGTTTGCATACTTCAGCAATATAAATGAATTTAAAATTAACTTCCACTCGCTTCTTTACTAAAGAGTTTGCCATTTTATTTGTGTTATACGTAAAATCATGGAAGTCATGCATTACTTCATTCTATAAACTCTTTTTACCATTTGCCTACTGTAAGAGTTTTTAAAAGACTGAAGAAATTTGCAGACAAATAGCTATTTTAAGGTACACTTAAGAATCAAGATATTTTCAACTGTAAGGAGATAAATTTTCATTCATGCTGTAGCAAAGGACAATATGCAGAAGAATGAAATTGTGTATGAGATCACGAAGCTCTATAATATCTTAATCTAATAGTTAATTTATTGCATGATGATCTCATGGGATGAAGATTATGTTGGTTTTTTGCATTCCTAAGATACTTGCCTCCGTAGAAACCATTACTTCTTGTCCTTTACAGCCTTACCCAAACCTTATAATGTCCATAATGGTTTTGCTTACCCTCATATTACTTTTTCACACTTTTTAACCTTAGTCATAATTTTATTGAAGAAATTGAAACACTGCTTTGCATTTTAATGCTCGGGTATCTTCTGTAAATGTAAGTGGAATTTATTGCATCTAGCTCTAAACGAAACCTGTGATTTTTTAGGGGGAAAAAACAAAATTCTCAGCTATTGCTCCATTGTTTTCTGCCCCTGAGGGTACCTGATTACATGCCTCTCTCTTAACAAGAAGTCCCTGAGTGCCCAGAACTGCCCCAGTCTGAGCAGCTTATCTCTTGCTTAAGACCCGCAGTTCTTTTGTTTGATCATTCTTTTGTTTCATCCCCTTGAGGGAACTAATCTTGTAAACACTGATAGCAATCTGGAAAACACTATGACAGTCCTCATAGTGAGACTTTCAACTTTCCACAAAATATGACTATGACAGTTTTTTGGCAAAACAGCACAAGAGGATGTATGCTTTTTATATATGGCAAGAACTCCCACTAAAGAAAGAAATCTAGGTTTAGTCTCATCTTTGGTCTTTGTTCAAATTGGTACTGCACCTTCCAGAAAGTGATCCAACTCCCAAGTTACAGATAAAGGGTGTGCAGCTGAGATTAAGATGCAGACCTGGTGCAGTTTTGCACAACAGGTGTGACCCTTTGTCCTTGTAGGAGATGGAATTGCCCTGCCACTCCATCTTGGTCAGTTTTTAAGGCCCTAAGCCCAGCTTTGGCTCAGTTGTGTGAAGAGCTACTGGGCCAGTGCACGGATTCAAGCCAGGATGAGGTACATGTACTGCACTGAGAGGCTACCAAGGGTAACAAGACGTGTGCATTAATTACTTTGCGATAATTGTCAATATCCATTTTTACCTTACCCTGTGCATGAAGTAGCCCCCTCCTTTCTCACTGAGAGATTCAGCTTCCTTGACTGATCTCATTTTCACAAGGTAAATCTATGGTATGCACACAGGAAGCTACTGCAGTGCAGCTGACATGCCGTAACTTGGATTTCTGTACCATACACCTTTACTGGGATAGATGGCTGCGTGGACTGCAGCAATCACAGGGGTGACTGTACGTCACAGGGGTTGGCAGTGGAGTTTTCTTTACCACAGCTTTTTTCTTCCCCTCCTGTTGAAGATGTATTACTGTGCAAAAAGAAAGGAAAGAGTCAGGGATAAGAGAGAAGGTGAGCCTGACTTGGTGGTGAGAGCACTGTACTGGGAAGTGACGATGAGGGTTTAGTTCTTCTAAAAAAGAGTTTGGGACCCAGGATTTCTGATTCCTGAATGCTGTAGCAGCTCAGCATCATTGCTTCACCCCTGGCGACTGTGCTCTGCCACAGAAAAAGGCTGGCTCCTGCCTGGAAAGTCACTGCGTGGCTGGCACTTCCCCGCAAGGAAGGCTGTAGGGCTCTGGATCCAGGGCTGACAGTGATGCCTGCTTTGTAGCACTTGGGAAAGCACCTGAATTCCTGACGCATCTGTATTTAATGCTGCTTATTGCCAAAGCCACAGAGAGCTAGGCATTTAAATTGTTTTTAATCCAAGTCTGAAGTGCCCAATTCTCTGTAGGCACTGGAGTGAGTCTGTTCAGCCAACACAGGGTTTCGAGCCCACCGCAAGCTGGACTGGGCTAGGCTTAGTTTAGTCTCATAGTTTAGGTTTCTTGAACCTAATGTTTGGAATTAAAATGTAATTGTCCTTCCTGGACAATGTTTTCCACATCATTTTGCTTGGGCTTCTGCATAATTAACATCTAGTAATCTAAAAAGGGAAGAGCCAGGATGCATCTAGTCATGTGTCCCAAAGAGCACATTCATTCTTCAAATTGTCTACATACCAAGAATGCCATAATTCCTCACAAAAGAGCATTTCTTAATCCTCAGTTTTAAACCATTTTATGAACTTTGTTCTGTTACAAACCTAATGATAGTCTCTAGGGCTACATAAAAGTGTTCTAAGTAAATAAATGTTGGAGTTATATACAGGACTAGTATGTTTAGTTAGTTTGTACATATCTGGCTTTATACTGATTTAAATACAAGTGTTGAATCATAGGGGAAAGATGAAAACAAAATTACTTGTGTCATGTCTGTGTTCACTCCCAGGTCTGTATTATATTCAGCGATTTTGGAAAAATGCAGAATGTTTGCAATCTACTCATTGAAAAGTTAGGAACCTCCGTTACCATCAGTCCACCTCATTTCTACCATACACCAGAAGCTGTAGACGCCCTTCGGTAAGTTCTCTCTCATGCCACAAATTTTACAGCCTCAGATAACAGTTAATATGAATACATAATTTGTACTGTTTGTAATGGCAGCAAATAGTTTCCTTCATACCTGTTAAAATTTATGTTCAAAGATTTCAGTATTTGTTTTAAGTATCTTATAAATTAATGCCGTTCAGCCTAGAACATACAGCTTGTTCTTTTTACAGTGTCCCTGTGCAAAAGCAGAATGTAATAAAAAACATTTTCGCACTGATTTCCATTGGAAGTATAATCTACTGTGAATATCAGGTCAACAGAATTTGATTTTGGTTACATCCGCAAGTGTAGATTTAATTTGTATTTATTCATGAAGGTACAAGTGTGTTACCAGATGTTGATAATTCTAAGTACCCTTGCCAATTCCCATTACTCTTAGCTCCTGACACGATCTGAAAAGAACGACGTACGGTGCTTGCTCAGCATCGAAACATGAAGCTCATGGTCTTGATATTTTAGGCATTAACTATTCAAAGTCCTGCCTCTCCCAGTGACACTGGTGGGGCAGAGGGAAGTTTAATCTTGGTTTGGGTTTTGCCTCTTTAAGGAAAAGAATCGTGCCTCATCCAAGAAGCAAGCTCAACTAGCTGCTGCTAACGGTTCTGGAGATGTCAGAAGTGTATCTATCTATCTCAAAGGTATCTACGCAGGAGTCTGGAACAATCAGGCCAGTGAGGTTAAATAGGTGCTAGTATGCCTTACAGCTGGGCCACCCAAATGCTTGGAGCAAGGGTTGAACTCTTCCTCTGCACCACACACCACGGATGCCTGCAGCATATAGGTGTTAGAAATGCTGGTGAGGATGCTGACATTTTCTCCGTGCACTCCCCCCTCAAACTCCTAAACTATCACGCAGAAGCTGGGGGAAGGTGATGTGCCTTACATCTGTGCAGTTACAAAAGCTGAGGCATTAAAAAAAAAAAAAAATGCTTGGCAGGAATACTTGTACATCAGTTGGCCCTGCTTGTTATTGTGCTGCTTTTTCTACCTCTCAGCCGTCAAGTATGCGTTGCTGCTGTTGGAAACACACGCCGGAAAGCTCAAGAAGTCTGTCGACTGTTTGGCCAGTCATTAGGAAAACCCCTCTTAATAAGAGAAGAAGAAACAAAAGAATGGGGAGGCCACATAGACAGTCATCTGTCAAACTCCTCAGATTCACTGACTCTACAGGAAAGAATCCAGAATGCTACTGCTCATGCTTCTTGTAGAGTGTTTGCTGTGTTTGAGATAAAGGGAAAAGAAAACAGAAGAAGCAAGTTGCTCTAGAAACTTTCAAATCCTACACATTTTCATAATAAATTTTTTATGCTTTCTTGAGGTTGTTGTTGTTTTTTACTTTAGTCTTATGGTAGCAAGTAGAGTTAAGAGAGGATATTAAGAATGAGGTTTGTGTAGTGAGCCGAAGTAGGTTTCTTAACATATCTGTCCAGGTGCAAAGAAGTAGATGAACTCTTCTTTTGCATGTATCATTTGAAAGTGGCACAGTGCATGCTTTTGTAAAGCGAGTAGTCAAAGTATTGCAGGATATACTTACTACAGCCCTCCCCAGAAATATTTCAGTTCCTGTTGGCCTTTATTTAGCTCTGTCCCCTAAAATTAAGGTTATGATTAATTCTGAAAGTACAGTTCTTAACTGTTTAGTTTCTTCCTCTGCCCCCTGTAAAAGGGCAAGATACTTGATGTGCAAAACCTTTGGTACTCCTAGCTGAAACTGGGCTGTATTTAAACCTTTCCTCCCCAATCTAGAAGGAAATTAATCCCCGTCCCAAGTCACGGTAAACTGAACATGCAGTCTGTTCGCTTCTAACAAAAGGGATTGTTCAACATAAAACATGCTTAGGAATGTTTTATTTCATCATAGGAAAAAATATACATGAGTTTTATCCTGGTGTCTATTTGCTCAAGTTTAAAAAGGAAATATGTTGTCTAGATGTACATTACACGTACAAACATGTCAGTACTTCAGTCATGAGGATAGATTTTTTTCAACCATGGCTGCATAATGTATTTTGATCCATCATATCCACTGAAATAGGCTTTCATATCAGGGTGATGCACCTGAGAAAATAACATTTCAAGTTGAATAAGCACCAGAATTAGCAATAAATACAAACTGATACTTAAAAGAATCATTAAAGTTACTACAGTTAACTTTTTGAAAACTCCTGATTAGTTTTTAAATACATAGTGTACATAGAGATACTTTCAGTGGGATTTCCATGTACCTTAACCTAATTTATGTCATCAGAACAGTGGCTTTCTCAAAGTACTCTACAAACGTTGAACATATCTCATGAGATATTACGTGCTAGATCTACACCGGCATTGATGTTTTAAAATCAGCACTGTTTCTTATTGAAGTAGTTGCCATTCATTTGTTGCTGGTAGAGCTATGTGTTATTTTTTTCAGCTGGATCAGTTATCTAATCCAATTAGGCAGCAGGAACAGTAAAGAAGCAGTCAGGGAAATGCTGAGGACACAGCAAGTTGATGGCCTTAGGTACCACAATGTCCAACTGGAAGGTGCAAATCCACAAAGGGCAATCCAAGTTACATGCTTTGTCACGATGCAGAAAGCCTACAGTGAGCGGGTTAGAACTGTCAACTGGGAAAGGGTTAGGACAAGTCTAAGCATTTTCTCATCAGCCTCAACTCTTCAGGAAATTCCTCAGCCTCTTATGCTGTAGGAAAGGCTGAGCGAGGGCAATCCACAGACCTTCTTTTGAACTTGAGGTACAGGCATGACTCACCATTTGTAATTCATCTCAACTAGACTACTTTCAAGTATCTGATTTCGTGAGCTTGTTACCGTCAGTTCCCCTAATAATCTGCGGGGAGAATTAGCCTGTCACGCAGGTGAATAAAGCAATCTGATATTTTAAAGGCTAGTTTACACAAGGTAAATGTTTAAGGTGAGGTATCTGTTTCTCCCCATGGACTATAAAGGTAACCGAAGGTAGCCAGCTGACTGATATAACAAAAGGTGCATTTTTTAGACACATAAGTTAGAGCGGTCAGAACCCAGTTTTAAATACTTATGACACATATGTGGGACAGCATAGTTCCTGCTCCTAAGTTCAGGCATGGCAGCACATTTTGTATTACAATCAGCGGCTAAAACAGAAACAAGGACTGGAACTAAGGTTTCCCCCAAATACAAGAGGTAATGGTGTCACACTGTTCGGCCCCACTGATTGAGGGGGGTCCTTTCTGTGCCGTGGCACAGTTTCAAGAGAGAGCATGGAGAGTCTTCAGGCCAGCCTAATTTACACAGTTCCTTTGGGGGGTTCTCCTGAAAGGCAAAAGATGCCAATTTGAATCTCCTCTGTTTGACTAGACCAAGCATCTCCTGTTAGATGAATGGTTCAGCTACTTGCTGTTGTTTTAAATACAGATACTGCCACTACCCACTATTTAAAAGAAGGCAACCACAATAGCACCGGATCCCTTGCAAAAAGCCGTTTGTATGCGGCTTGCATGCCTGAAGGCCGTTTTCTGGATCAGAGTCTCTGACTAGTTTAAGAAACAGGTGCACCTTGCATAAGCTAGAAATCAAAAGCTACCAAGATCGTGATACACAAAACAGAATTTTTGGCTCCCAGAGAGTTTTGCAGTTAAGAAGGGAGACGTTATTCAGTCTGGGCAGCAGCTGAGCAGGAGCTGTTTGAAATGCAGATTTTTCAGAGTGGAATTGAGAAACCAATACACTTTGCTAGATGCAGTAGAAAGAGATTAAATAACTCATCCAACTTTGATAGGTCAGTGAAATCGTAAAACAAAAGTCCATGTCTGCAACAGCCTGTACATAACAGAAGTCATGTTGCTAAGACACTTACAAAACTAGGCAGTTGGACACTCTGAAGTAGGCAGTACCTGGGTTTGGTCATTTATCACCTTCCAAAAACACATACTTCAAAGTACAGCAGTAATTTGTTTATCTGTTTTCTCTATTAGTTTTCACTAACTTTGAAAAATAGATAGATAGTATCTATTAAGCCAAAGGTCAGCCAACTTTTAAATGTACAGGATAACAAACAAGTTGCAACCGAATAAAAAATAAATACTACCTCTAATCCCATAATAATTGTTATCTCTTCCTCAGGAACGTAAGCTGTAGATTTGCCAAATCCATTTGCTTTGTTAATTAGAATTCGATAGTGAGGAGTATCTTTTCGATCCTGTAAAAATAGAAGGAAAATAAATAGCCTCAAGGGGAGATGATGACTAAAGATTACATTATATAATCAGTTAACTCTCACTAGGCTCACAGAACCTAAACCCACTCAATATATACATACAGCAAGTTCGTTTTTATGATCTTACCAACGTCAGTTTGGAAAATTAAATATAAAGCAATCAAAACTGTAATACATGAAGTTCTTGGCATATCTGAAACATTTTTTAAGAGTCAGGATTTTAATTAACCTTTTCTCCCATAGATCTTGCAAGAAACATGACTTAGAATATCCCTGCTTTTTGTTTATAGGTCCCATAACAATTTGTTAGTCACCCTTCCTCCTTCACAAGTGGCAACAGAGAACACCAGAGAGAGAGGCAAATTCAGAACATAATACCACCTCTGACAATCTTGGTCCCAATCCTGGACAGAGCTAAGGCAACTTCTACATGTATATAAAAATCTTCCAGCCGAGAAAGGAAAAGCGTGGCTTACTATTATTTTTACAGTGCCTATGAAAACAAATCATGGACCAGGTCCCGCCACGCTCACTACTATCCATAAACATTCCTGCCCAAAGTAACCCACAATCTAAACACAAAGAAGTGATGGATGGATACAGACAGATAACTGGAGTTTATGAAGCAGTTAGTATCGATCAACGTGACAGGCAGTGGCCTCTGCTCAACAATTTAGTAAAGAACTGAACGTCAGAGAAAGGCAAGGGAAAGCTGGGCTGAAAGCCTGGCTAATGTTTAGAGGGGATTTGCAAGGACCAAGCTTAGTAGTTGCCTTGTAAAGGTCAGAAGGCATTTTGCATAGCTGATGCATGTAACATGATAGGCAAAGGCAAGTTAAAAAAACCCAAAAGACATGCACTTAAACCACATGTCATCACTACTGAAATTAAAACAATGAAGATGAACACAAGGTCACTGAGAGAACAGAAGGTACATAAAAAGAATCAGAATGCCTGATGGGAAATTCATGGGTGTGCAGTCGGTGACAACAATACTGAGAGGAGAAAAGGAGAGGAGAAAAGAAAGCAAGGATGCAGATGTTTTAGAAGCCAAAGATGAGTGGCAGGTGGATAAAATTACAGCAGGGAAGGAAAAAAACCACGCACAAAACAGGACTGAATGTCTGCTCCCAGCTGAACATGAATTCTCTGCTACAGGCAGAGTTTCTCATTTTTTCTCATTTTCAGTCCTCTTTGACTTAATGATTAGTGCCTTCCTACCACTTAAGCAGCATGTCAGTGGCCAACCCACAGAGTATGCAGCACTCTATTATCAGACCAGCACTGTCAACAAAGATTTAGCATCTGATTTTCAAATACAACAAGGACTTAGGCTAGAGAATTTCAAAAGCTTCAAGAATTCTTACAAAAATACATTGTTAAATAGATTTACATTCCAAGTATCCAGAGCCCCAAAAATATTGCTTCCTAACTGAAATTGATTAAACACAAAGGATTACTTGTATTTCTTAGGTACAATGAAGATGTTACCAATTATGGATGATCAGATAAAAGATTTAACCGCCTCTCAACTTTAGTAACACACTACAAGAAATCCGTTCAAACATTATAGGTTGACACTGCTACTTTAAATACAACACTCTGTGTTAAAAGTGAGTAATATTAATTCAAGACATGTCCAGTACACCCTGACCAGCGAAGCTTAACCAATCAGCGGTGCAAAAGCAAAGCTCTACTGGGACAACAGCGCAGAAGCAGCGGAGGTACCGCTCAGCTGCACAGGTGATACGGGACTCTTAAGCATGTTCCATTAGCTTAGCAGGAAGCCTGTCTGTAACAGTGTTTCTGAGGAGTTTTTTAACTTAAGTTATTCTGTGTATGTATTAATAAAGCAAGAGTTTAATACATTCAAACCTGTTTTGCTGGAGGATATTTGCGTTGTAGCCATTCTTCTGGAGTGTTAGCTTTTACATCCCATCCAACAATGACTCCTGAATAGCCAAATTTTTTGTGAACTATTACCTGTCCCACACTGAACTGAATGTATTCAGGCTTTGGACTGCGAACCTGAGTTGATTCTAATTTAACAAAGAAAGAGACTTAGCAAGGATAAATGTTTGATCAAGTACACTAAACATTTAAACAGAAATTCTTCTGACTTCTACCAGAAGAGAACTGACAATTAGATTAATAGGTGAAGTAAACAAGAGAACAGGTACTTTGTTTTTTTCCCCCAGAATATTACTATGATATTTGACAAAGCAGCATCCACCAAGGAAAGTATTTTTCTATTTGTATGCCTTTGATATTACATAGAGGTCTTAACAGAGTTTTGGAAAGCATAAACACGTGTATGTATTCACAATTACTTAAGCCTTAATGACAATATTTTACAGTGCTTACACATGCAAACTGATTTTGCCATTATTTTTTTTCCAGTTTAGGTCACAGAATTCTTCTGTTCAGTCTGATTGCAGGGAATTTTTTTCCAGAAGCAGACTGATCAACTGTTTCTTTTTCCTTTTATGAAGTTGATCTAAATCAGTTCATTCAAATCAAGTGAAAGCTATACCACTGTTTCACACATCAATACAAAATAGGCACACTCAGATCTATTCAATAAAATAGATACATACACATAGTATATCATATTGATACTGTTACACAACACAGGGTGAAAAGACATTGGATTTTACATTTTCTGTTTTGCTTACTGAATATTATCAATAATGTTTAGAGAGAAGAAAAAAAAAAAAAGACAATTTACAAAGTACGCATAGAAATCCACTATAGAAGACCTTATAGACGACAATATCACAAGCAAAATCCAAAAGGATTGCAAAGACTCCAATACCTGCAAAATAAGAATGGGTTTCTGCTTCATTGTCACCACCTTTGGTTTTCTTTTCTCCATAGCACCAATTCCTAAAATGTAAAATTGGTGAGCAAATATTATTCTGAACTCTGTGATTCTTCAGTATCTTTTGTAAAATCTTTAAAGATTGGTTAACACTGGTATGGACAAGGTGTCTGGTAATGAGTCCCAGCTTAAGGCTACAGTAATTATAGCTTTGCCTTCTGCACTAGGCTGAATTTCATCTGAATTTAAAGGGTGGGGGCTAGGGGAGGGACATCTTTAGAAAGGGGAAATGGCTTAGGTTTTTCATTGCTATTGTGAAAAAGAGAAAGTGTAAAGAAACAATGAGCAAACTGAACATTTACTGGGGAGGGAGCTTCCAAATATTCCTTCTACTAGCAATGTAACAGGAACAGTCTATGAACAGATGTATTTGGGTTAACATTCTCCATCCATACCAGTCAGCAACCTGTTGGTGCCAAAGAACTATAGGTTGTCCTAGTCTCCTTCCTCTTTTATGGTGTTCATCACCTTTCCCTCTTTTCAGTCCTACTCCCTTTACCTTGCCTGGAAGAAAGTAAGAGCAGGTTCCACAACCGTGCAAACAATGCTTTTTTAAAAAGTCTTGGTTTAGCTCCAATCTGTAGGAAGACTTAAGGTTGACAAATACCTTTTAACATAAACAGGAATGGGCAAATATCCTGACTTGTCAGACTGCATTGATGAAAACAGCAGCTAATATAGTACGTTTGGAAGGTCTCAAATGTCACCATATTTTTAGGATAACTGATTCTTTATATTATAAGATATTCAGAAGACACAAGCAGCTCCAACTATATACAAATAATCGAAGGATCATTTGGTCTTTGAAGGCTTTATCTTTAGATATGCCTGGAGCTTTCCACAAAGTTGCAAAGCAATTTATGGTGAACCTAAGGAAAGCACAGTTTCTCTTTCCATTCATACACCATTCCCCTAGGTTTTCCTGGGGGCAAAACTAAGTCTGAATCTTCCACAGTTCAGAGGACTTGACACCCTTGATTATTGTACATGGATCAATACTAAAGGATCTTCGAAGGTCCAGACAAGGTAAAACCTTTGGAATATTTCTACTGACCAAGAATTAAATCTCACAAACAAGCCCTTTAACCTCCCCAACAAGTCCAAGCAACAGTCTTCTTAAATTAAAATGGCATGTATATAAATGGATATAATTTTACTTTTTCTAGACCAACTTATTGTCACATGTCCGATAATCAAGTCTCCCCTTCTTCCTAAACCCACAGATTTCCCATCTGCATTTTCTAATTAAATTTCAAGTTTTCTTGAACTACCGTATGCAGAATAAGATGTCCATCCCATGTTGTAGGATCTGATCCTACAAACATGTAGCTGCTTACAATCATTAATATGGTTAATCGTCCTGACTTCACGATAAGATAAATTTAAAGTAGAGGATAACATGTACAGAATTAGTGCCATGATTTATGTTTAGTTTCTCATGGAGTTCAAATTGCATGTTTGTGTAGAATATAGGCACAAGGTTTTCTTAAAACTTCTAGAAAGTTCCAAATCAGTCCTAACAAGCAAATGAGAGACACTTCCTCTTTGTTACTTATTTCACCCCTATAGTATACCTTCCTGTTAAGAAGAGGCCATGTTTGAAATTTATTCTTAAGTGTAGACAGTATATAACATCCTACCTTGTCTTTGATAGCCACAGCTTTAAACGATCTGCCCATGCATCCAGACTCAGGTAAGATTTTGTAAAGCTGCTCCAAGATGCAATTATCCTTTAGTAGTAAAAATGATCATCACGTTGTTTTAAAAACCTTCTCTAGTATTTTTACATTTTTTTTTAATATTTAAGCTTTAAGGCTTTGCTTCTGTAGCAAACAGGAAAAAAAAGTCAGTGACCAGGAACAAATTCTCCTCAACATTAATATCAAGACTGCAAATGAATCTTCTTTCAATCACCAGTTGTACCAGTAAACTGTATGTAATTTTTTGAAAATGCCATTTTTCATGACAAGGTTGCTTGCTTTCTGTACTCAGACCATAGGAATTGCTAAATTGCATCAGATTCTGCAGTTTTAACTGTTACTTGAGAATAGTGAGCATGAGACATTTCAAAAATGGTGCACGTAATCAAAAGACTATTGAAAAATAGCCTAAGTTTTTGCATAAATCTAAATGGTTGGTAGTTGACTCATGCCATGAAACCTGAAAATTATTTAAATCTGGGTCTTTACACACAAAGCCAGACTTAGTTCTTTTTTCATCAGGCCAATCTTTTGCTCTCATTACTTCATGTATTTGAGTTCTACAGATGAACCACACAACCAATGCACTACACAGGCTGCACTGTCAAAACTAAGTCAGAGAAGTCTCTCTTCACATGGTTCATCTTCAAGATACCGACATTTGCCAATGGTTACCACTAACAAATATTTGGACCTGATATAGTATTCTCTACTTTACATTTCGAGATAGATGCGTGTGACCCTGTCAATATATAATGTCTTAATTCACATACAGAATAGCACTACTTACTTAACTCTATCATTATGACTGCCTTAAGTAATTTACTATGAATGAATTTTTGTTAAGACTGTGTACTGAGTCATACCATGCAAGAAAATCTATTTTAACAGTAAGTGTCAAAAGGCAATGGAAAGTTAGACATAGTCTTACTACTCAAACACTTCATTTCCCCCTTTTTAAAGGGACATAACCCATAGCAACATACATTGGAATGTCCAAAAGCAGAATGAGATTAAGGCACAGTTGTGCACTCACACAGATTATACACAGATTTTTATGTGAAGAAAATAATGGTTGTTATTCAAATTTTGCAGGACATCTTTAAACAACTAAATACAGTCACATTAAGCCACAAAAATGTCTGAGGTATGATTTGAATGTTATTTTTGTGTAGGAATGGACAATGTGTGCCACCCACACTCCAACTTTCAGGACAAAGTGTCATCGGGGATGAGAAAGAAAAGTCTTTTATAAATAAATACAGTAGGGAAGGAGAGACTTACAACTTTTCTGTTATTTGGAGGCGCTGAGCAGAGTCCGTTCCATACCACTGGGATATGAAATATTGTGCAGGAAGTGCAGACAGCAGCACGCAGAGCTGCAGAGCTGCAGCTGCATTGATGTGAGGCATTCCAACAGGAAGTTTTTTCAAAGACAGTTCCCTGCTCTCTACTCTGAAAAGAGGAAGAAAAAAAAAAAAAAGAGAAAAAAATATAGCCGCCAGCTTTGCTAGCTGTGTAGTACTTAACAGTTTCCTTCAGATTGTTTTGTTGGTTCACAAGATAATATACAATCTGTACACACGCATTTCAGTTACAGCTAGAGCACACCTAAATTAGGCCAAACTGCATTAAATTTGAGGCTACTTATAAAAACTAATAGAAGACTAAAGTAGACAGCTTCACAAGACAGAGAAAATGAAAACCTGGTTAAGAGTTATACAGACATCTCTTTCATCTGGAAATAGGGAAAAAAAAAAGGAACCGGGAAGTTGTAAGGTTGTCCAATTTGCAATAAAAAGCTGCTCTCCATGAACAAAATTCATTATGCTGTTTTATCATCTGATTAAGTGTATTAAACACGTCTGACATATCAGATTGATGGCGTCAAGAAAAATCTATTTAGATTCAGTGATTATTGCGCATATGACAGAACTGAGGGATTTTTCTTACAGATCGAAGGCATGCATAACATCATACCAAGATGATAACAACATGTGCCACAGTCCCATCACTAGACTAGAAAAGGATTTGACATCACCGTTCATTCCACAGGCATCTGCCACACCTTACCAATGCATTAAGATATTCATGACTCTTCCTTCCTTCCCGGCCAAACTAAGACATTCACCTTCAGCTGAGGAGCACATTTACTGTCTTTTTACACCAAGAAGGTTTTTCAAATCAGAACTAAGACTTGCTGAAATTTGAGACTTCTGTCTTTCACACAAGTGTTCTCAGAGTGCACAGGTTTACTGCAACATTCAGTCATCTACATCCACTCTCCGTTCTGTCTCGTTAGTCTCCAGTAGCGGCTGTTACAGCTACTACTCTCTAGTAGAGTACTCAGCTTGCAAGCACAAGCAAATTGTTTCAGTTGTTTCTGCGTTGCTTCTAGTTCCTGCTATCCTAATTTATGTCATTTACAAAATAATTTGGGTTACTGTAATATATACCATGCACGTGTATGTGGGAAGTTAGATTTATGAAAACTGCCTAGCAAAGGTAGTCAAGATCACAAAATAATGCTGAAGGAGGCCCAAAGAATACTGCAAGGAATATGAAAACATCTGTGCATGTGATGAAGAGTGACCACAAACTATATTTTTCATTTCTGCATTACTTGCTTTAGAGTCAACAGGAAAGAAAAAAACACGTCCTAATTTTAGACATTATCAGTAGTTGTACATCTAGAGTACTTGTTTACCCATGGGGGGGGGGGGGGGGGGAGGAAGAGTCACGGATGAGTTCAACAAAATAACCATCAGCACCCTGCTAGGCTAGAGAGCTGGACAGGACTCCCCGGGGAACGCTACCACTTTGCCCACAGCGTTTACACAACACGACCGTACAACTTCTGTCGCTGCAGGTCATTCTCCTGCTTCTAAAAGCAGCTTCTTGAGCAGCTGGATCCACCAGCCAGAAAGGATGCGGCAGCAGACGGAGAGAGAGCCTGGACCAAAGCTGGAAGCCCACAGAATCAAAACACTTCCGCGCATATTCTCAAGTGCCTGAAAACCTGTCAGAAACCAGCTACGCCTTTACCCCAGCTGACCGCCTGTGCGCACCCAGCTGGGAGCCGAGCGCACGGCCGAGCCGCTGCACCCCCGCGCCGGCAGCGCCCACCGCAGCCGGGGGAAGCCGCCGAGTCCCCGGCCGCTAACTCTGCCACAAGCCCGGGGGCCAACGGCACGAAGCCGACCAGCGGGCAGGTGAGGCGGCGGGGCGGGCTGTCCGCTCCGAGGGGCAGCCCCGCAGCCCTCCTGCCCCGGACTACCGGCCCTCAGCTCTCGCCCCGGCGGCTGAGGGGAGCCGGCCCGGCGCTGCACGGCGGCGGCAGGTGTCGGCGCCGCCCCGCGACCTTCCCTTCCCTCCCGGCCCCCCGCACAGCCCTCGGCGCAGGGCTCTCCTCCACGCCGCGCAGGCGGCCCCTCACCCGGCGGTGGCCGCCGCGCAGCGCGCTCCGCTCCCCCGCAGCTCCGGGCGGCAGATGCCGGGCCCGCCCGGCTCCGCTGGCCGGCGAGGGGCTGAGCTCCCAGGTGGGGGCGGGGCGGCGCGGGGCGGGGCGCGAGCTGCCGGCGGCGCCTGGCGGCAGGTAGCGGCCGTTAGCGGCTGGCCGACATCTTGTGCGGCTGAGGGGAGCGGCGGGCCGGGACCGCTCTCAGCTTCGCGCCCTCCCCGGCATAAACGTTTTAACGCCTAAAATGAACCCAGAGCGGTGACCGCTGTGCCTGACGCCGGGCGCAGGTTTTCAGGCCGAGCGGTTGTCCCCCTTCTCCCAGACTGGCGGTCGTCTTCCGCTTGCATGGAAAGGCTCCCGGGGTGGATCGGATCAGGATTTCTCATTCTCAAAACGCAACAAAACAAACACCTGGGTGGACTTTACACCCTTACCATTTTTAAGGAGATTATAAAGAAAGAAAGAAAAAGTTCTTATTTATTTTTGCAGGTTAATTTTAAGTAAATGATATTTGCAACTCATTTAAGTCATTTTTTTCTGTGAAGGTGGACAAGCGCCTTTAACCTGCTAGGAATAGAAGTCGGGAGGAAGTTCTCCAGTGTGAAGTTTATGCAAAAGGTGTCGTGCTTTAACATAAACTTTTAAACCAGCCTCACAGCGTGTCTCAACCACCCTGTTGGTATTGCAGACAGCACTTGGTGGTGGTCCCTGGGCCTGGTTTTGTCACAGATGGATGAAGGCGTAGCTGAAACAAAAGTGTCCTGTGTGGTTTCAATAGTGCATGTGTCAGCCATTAAGCAGAGCCTCCCTCTGGGCCTGTGACTGCTGAGCTGCTGCATAGGGGCCGAAACCTGTTAATGAGTCTCCTCTTTGTCAGGGATTTCTTTGGTGTAAATTCAGCAGCGATCAAATTTGTTGATGACACCCAAGTAAGAGTGGGAGCAAACAGAAGAGGATAGACTCAAACTGCAAATGACCCAGAGAGATTAGAGCAACGGGAATATTAGAGAGAACAGGGGAAAATTAATCAGTAGCAAATGTCAAGTCTTACTGAGGGAGAGGAAATGTTCTAGCTGTCTCTTCTCGCTTACTGAGCACAGGCAGTACCGTGAAAAAAGTACTGAGTAAAGGGCAGTACTGTAAAAAAAGGAAAATGTTATCGAGCCATACCTAGGTCAGTAACGTAACTTACTTTTCATTGTTTCTTCAGTAACATTTCGATTCATTATGTCTCTTCTTCATTAATAGGGCCTGTAGTGATAGGACAAGAGGTAATGGTTTTAGACTAAAGGAGGGTAGATTCAGACTAGATAAAAGGAAGAAATTTTTTACGATGAGGGTGGTGAAACACTGGAACAGGTTGCCCAGAGAGGTGGTAGATGCCCCATCCCTGGAAACATTCAAGGTCAGGTTGGACAGGGCTCTGAGCAACCTGATCTAGTTGAAGATGTCCCTGCCCATGGCAGGGGGGTTGGACTAGCTGACCTTTAAAGGTCCCTTCCAACCCAAACCATTCTGTGATTCTATAGATGGGGAAAATCGTGTAGCAGCTCCTACACTATGTCGGACAGAGCAGAGGAGCAGTGTTAGCTTTTAAGTAGAGCACACTGTTGGCTGGAACAGTTTGACTTGTTGCTTGGGCTGAACTGAGTTGTCTTGGGCAGTGGTTTTGAGCTCGGGGCCCATGAAAGATAATTAAGAAAAGCAAGCATAGTATCAGGAGGCTTACATGTAGCATCCTGGGGCATGCAGTCGAACAAGGATAATCCATTTTTCTGGTGCATAAAGAGCTTTGAATTTCTGTGCCTTGGCTAGGCAGGAAGCTAAGGAAAAAAAGCATCAGGATTTGGCACTGCTGCTTTCCCTTCTCCATTGCTTGTATTGCTACTTGATGTTCTTCCTCTCTCCCACCGCCTCCCTAAGTCTCCCTTGCTTAGGGGACTGCCCACGTTTGTCAGTTTTAAGGTTGTACA
Organism: Gymnogyps californianus; assembly: GCF_018139145.2. Classification (NCBI taxonomy): domain Eukaryota; kingdom Metazoa; phylum Chordata; class Aves; order Accipitriformes; family Cathartidae; genus Gymnogyps; species Gymnogyps californianus. The sequence goes on along the minus strand of NC_059473.1, from coordinate 91,496,368 downwards.
AAGATGGTGAGGGGCTGGCAAAAATTACAATAGTGATTTCAAGACAGCATTGGTGGAAAATATGTCATGTGGGAACTAAGTAGCCAGTCTTAGGGTTTTGTTTGTTGATGGATTTAAACCTGTGCAACATGGCAGGTATGCCCAGTTAAAAACTTACATAAATACTGACCTGGACTAGAAATACAAATTTAACCTAAGAAAAATATGGTTTTAAAACATAACCAATCAAGTTGTTTCTCTATAGATAAAATATAGTGGAAATAGCTTCAGTTGGATAATTTAACCATTATTCTTCAACCCCATTAAAATTTCATTATAGGGGGAACGTAACAGGTTAAGTTTTCTGAAGGTATTTAGGAATAGCTTATCACAAAGGTGTCACAGATCATGGCCACATGAACACAAGAGAAGATGTCTGGTTATTTCCTACATTGCCATTGCAGTAACAGAAGAATGAGTTTAGGACCTAAATAGGAAAAATTGAAAGAATTTATTTCTTCTAGGAGCCCCACTTTCCTTCCAGCCCAGTCAGCATCAAAAAGCACAACAACTTTGAATAATAGGAAGGAAGAGAAATAGGGACAGAAAAGCACACTTGGTGTCTGGAAAGCCTTTCTCCAAGTGGATGCTTGGTGCTCAGACTGCTGTGAATAATGTTTCTAGCATTTAAATGGGCCAGCTAGATTTGAAGGTAACAACTCTTTGAGGAAGACATGGTAGAGAGGTTGAGGTGATACTTTTGCTATTGCTTGAATACAGGAATATGCTGTCTTGCAGGAAATTGTCTACCTGGTGGCAGATAGGTTATCTGTGCAGTGGGAAAGTCTCTCCATACATTCATGACATGAAAAAAAATTAAAGTTAGCAGTGAGCTGGTGAGGAAGTTTCTCAAAAAGGAGCATTTACAATCCTTTTGCATGTGTCTCTGGCTCACATTAGAGTTCTCTGCAGTCATCTTCTGGGCAATGAGGGTCTGTCCAGCAGGGAAGGAGCAAGGCTTCCACTATAACTATATTACACTATATACATGCTTATATACTTTTTCCTTTAAGGAACAGGCACATCACCTCATATAATGGGCTGAATTATCTTTTATTGGCTTCTGGTGAAAAAACAGCTGTGACTTGACAGCATCAGTGGGGTGTCAGGTGGTTGGAAAGCAATCTCAGTCCACACACTTTTTTGTGAATGATACATAAAGTGATGAAGAGGTGCTGAACTAGTTTTTTTCTCTCTCAGCATCAAGTCTTTATCTGTTCTTGGCCATGGTATGATTTCAAGTTAAGATTGCTAAAAGTCAACCTTTTTATGGTCCTGGACTAAATATGTACCTTTTCAGAAATTAGAAAACATTTTCTTCCTTTTTTTTCCCCCCAGCATGGGCACAAAACATGTCCTGTACTGTTGTAAAGATCACATGTTGTTTTGCAGTGTTCTTGTACACAGAAAGTAGAAAGATTGAGGAAAACAAAATGAGAATAATTTGCTATAATAGAAGTCAATCAAGTAAAAAAAAAAAAAACCCAAACCAAAAAATACCAAACCCAAACTTGTGACTCGGTGACAGCAATTCCAGCCTTATTTTAGCGGCACCAGAAGCCAAGCCAGTATTGCATTTATCATCCCTCCAGTCTCGCTCCTCTGCTGACTGCAGTTCACAGTTGTAACTGCTGGCCAAGTTTTACAGATTTAAGCACAATAGCGATTGAGCAGCAAAACAATTTTCATTAATACAGAGCTAAAGCTTTTCTGATGGAAGATCAAGTTCCAAAACCAGGAAGAGATATTTAAAGTACATATTCCACACAGGCTTAGCCCCAGTAGAACAGTTGTCTGAAAATGCTCCAGCTGCAGCAGATAGAGAAGCTAAGTTGGAGCAGATGGACAGAGTTGTGGTTGCAATAGGAGATGAGCCATTAGGCTTGGCTGCTGTCTCACCTCAAGTGCCTCCTTTCAGCATTACTTCATATAATTTGCACCCATAACAAGATACAAGCCAGGTGATAAAGGAGCAGAGGCTTAAGGGTGCTCTTTGCATTAGTAGAATGGAAATTACATGTGGCAGAACGGCTGGGTAATATAATTGCTAGTGGGCCTGGCAAAAAAAAACCCAGACCTCAGCTGCGTCCCAAGATGTCGGCAGTTTATTAGATTGTCATTACAGTAACATGAGGCGCAAGCCTGATGTGCTTGCTCTTCATCTTTTCTTCAGCCAGCCCCATCCCTACATCTGTCACTTTCCCTTTTTTGTCCCAGTAGCAGATAGGGGCTGTCTGAAGTGCTTGTCTACTGAAGTGACTTCTGACCGTTCGGAGATGCAGTCAATGCTGTAATTTGGTCACCACGTGGTCATCTACCAGCCTTAAGATAAAAATATTCCTGCATCCTGTGTCTTCCGTTTCTTCCTCACTTCTAGGGTTTGCATCTCAAAAATTGTTAGCTCAGATTTAAAACTCAGATATAACTTTAAGGCACGACTAGACACCTGGATTTCTGTGGCACCTGAGTGGGTGTAAGGAATTGTGACCACTTAGAAAAATGAGCCTCAGCACTAGAAAGCTTTCAGGCTGCAGCTGGATCTCTGTTAGCCTGAGGTATGCAAAGTAAGGAACCTTTCTAGATGCCTTGTGGTCCACAGCAATTTCCTGTTTGCCCCACACAGCCCACGCCAAGGAGAACAGATTCTTTAGGGCCATCGTGGCTGCGTTCGCATCTCGCCAGCCCAGGCTGCAGTAAATAGAGGGACCTAACTGCTCCCTTGGGCAAAACCTCAGGAGCCACATAAATACGTGATCCCACCTCAGGGAGGCTGAAGGTCTCAAAAGTGTGACTCAAGCAACTTACTCCCAAATGTTAAGACGCCTTCCAGAAATACAAAGTAAATCAAATTGCAAGATGCTTGTGTTACGAAGCAAGTTGCTCCCCACGTGCTTGAGCAGAGGTCTGTGGTGCAAGAGCCAGACAGAAACCAACCTTGTGTGCTCTGTTGTGAGTCAGAGGTGGGCAGAGAAGAGGCCAAGCTCCTCCTCATTCTGTGGAGAAGTGCAAGGCCTTGGTACTGGCCTGACTAAAAGGATCTTCATGGTCTGAGTGCACTGGGATTCTGCACCGGATCACAGTGGTTTCCCTTCTTACCACGCAGCGGTTACTGCAGCAGGACTGCTCCCCAACTTTTGTACCGCAGCTGGGTCACCGTGCAGCCAGGTGTGCAAGAGCCCAAGGGAGAGCAAGCACAGGCAAAGAGGCAGCCCAACTGCAACCCTGTGATTAGTGCAGCCGTTTGGGAGGGGAGAGACCACTTCTGTTTCATCCCGGAGAAGCCAACACAAAATCCTCGAAGGAAGTTTTGAGAACCAGCTCTACCTGTCACTAACTGGTAACTCAGACAAACACCTCAGAGGGCTGCAGTGGTTAAATATGAAATGTCTCTCATTTTCCCTGGGAATGTTCTTTCTTACAAATTGAAGGTGGAGAAGCCTGCGCAGTACAGTCTGTATTAGATCTTCCCAAAGATAAATGCTGGATGTTTTTCAAGCCCAGGGTTTTCACCATCACTATGTTCGTGAAGAACTTTAAAGTTCTGTGCAGCTGAATTTCACGCAAGTTTAACCAGATACTTTTGCATACGACCGCACATACAACAGCCAGACATTTTGTAGTTACTTAAACAGACTCTTCTCTCCCCCAAAATGGAGGCACGCACAACACACACTCCCTGCAAGGAGAGGAAGGCATCAGTGGTCAGAGCTGCTTCTGGCTTGAGCAGACTCAAACTGAGCTCTCAGTCTTCCACGGAAGACCAGGAAAGCGGGGCTGTACAAGCCCTAGAAGTGAGGGCAGCTTCAGACTGCCAAAGCAGGCTGTGTCAGGGATGTAAGAAAACAATTGGGCCCCATCGCCTACTGACATTTGGCCTCCCAAACAGAGTCCTGGACTTGGACGGGACCAGCTGCAACACTGCTGTACTGTGATCTCTTTAAGGAAGTAAAATTCCTTAAAGGACTTTCAGTTCCTAAAGGTTTTGATTTATTAGAATACCAGAGAAAAAAAACAAAATCAGAAAAGTTTTCCTGATGTGTAAAGGGAACCTCACACCAAATGCTCAGAAAGCAGATGTTTTTTGGATGTTTCGAACAGCTGGGGGGAGAATGACACATGTCAAGAGCTACCATCCATTTGGGGTGCTCTGACTTGGGGGAAGATCCCAAGTTTAGGAAACTATTTCTTAAATAGTTGCATAAATTTTCTCGCACGAATAAAACTCTCGTGCTTTCCACCATTCTTTTTCTCCATGCAGAAGCAAGAACTTCCAGATGTACAAAAGAACCAAATTTCTCTTACTTGATAAGACAGGCATATTTTCACAGACCTGTGAAACAACAGCAATTACCAAGCTGTATAAAACTAGGAAAACCATTTTCTGTCCTGTAAAAATTCAAAGCAGCCTCTTTCGTGAAGACAGAGTTCTCCATAAATCCGACAGAATCAAATCACATGCACAGAGGGAAACTGGAATTCTCAACAGGTCTGTGAAACCTGGATAAGGGAACTGTTACTCGGCGAGCTGCATTTCTGCCATGAGTCTTCCCTGACAATTAACACTCCCCTAAGGAGGAGAGAGGAGGCTTAACAGGGAGTTCAAGGGCACCAAGACAAGGGCAAAAATAAGGTCCAAAGCTCACAAGAAGTTTAATAAGCATGCAAGTTTTGTAAAAAGGCTAAAGACAATGCTACACAGACTGAAGCATTTTCTTGGAACATTTCCAAAGCCAGAAAAAAATTACAACTTGATAAATGAGCATGTAAGAAAAAAACCCAGTCCATAAGACAATTTCAGATGATCTACCTTTCTTAAGACAAAGCTTATATGAATTTTCTAATCATTTTCCTAAATAATTTAACCTCTCATTTCCCTTATAACTTTATCTATCAGAAGAGTTTAGTATTAACATTTTACAAACTCAAACCCTGTACAACCATTAAACAGAATAAAAGTTTCAAGTACTAGATTTTTAATCCTTCCCAATGTACTTGTGCATTCAGATTAACTGATGTCAGTGAAAGACAGCAATAGTACAGACTGCACATACACCCAGCTCTTCATGTTGAGATTCTAGTTGGGTAAAAATATGCAGTGTATTGAAAGATGCTGGCATGATCACTAATTAAAGAGCCTGACTGTTTTAAGTAATTTTGTTCTGTAAATGTCCTCAACATAAAACCTTAGTGAATGGGCAGTTTTTGACAGCTGTATTCCCTTTCTTAGCATTCATGGAAGCTTACACCACCCTCCTTACTAATAAAGAGAATTCAAATTTTGAATTAGGGTGCTTGAGTATGAAAAAAATAGCCCCACTACATTTCTCTACTGTAGAATATAAATAAAGTAATTCTTTCTAGTGTTTTAGTAATATTCTAACTCGCTTTGCATTTTAAGTTACAGTCTTTATTATATTTTGACTATCCTTGTTCAAAGTCAAATTCAGAGACCTGAGACAAAGCACAAATTAACAGATAAGGCTGTCTGGCCCTTGAATACTAACATTTAGAACTCGGTATCTTCCTTCAGGAATATGCCTCTGCAGAAATTTGATGCTGAATGAATTGATTACCTGCCTCTGCTCTTGTTGCCTCTCTGTTTTTTCACTGACGTGCCTACAAGCTAAAGTAAAATGAGAGGCAGATAGGACCAAGTTTAGGTAAAACCTCCCCATTTCTGAGACAAGAAAAGGAAGCACGAAGGAAATTTGTATAGCTGTTAGAAGATTAGAAACAGCATTCCCAAATTCTCTATCCTGTCCTCCCTTCAGCGCACACACAGATTTCGAAGTACAAGAGAGGATTCATAAATCCTCACTACACTCCTGTAAAAGAGTCAGTTAAGCCTGTTGTGAAGATACCTAACACAAGATTTCTCTGACCTAGAAAAACAACCTGACATTTTGGGCTTTGAGTTTCCTGTCCACGTTAGTACAACCCACAAAAATATTTTGCATGCTAATTTTGTGTACAATAACTCCATTTTATGCTATTTCAATTCCAGTCATCATCTACATTGCTTGCTGGCTTTAGTTCTCTGGCACTTGCTTTATTTTCACGTGTGCTTCAAATAGAAACATTGATTAATTTTTAAAGCCATTACACTTTGCTCATTTGTTTTTGGGAAAAATGACAAACACACTCTTTTGCGAAGCTCATATTGATTGCTAGAGCAGGAAAGAACACAGTTTTTGGTAAAAGAACTTTTCACTTTTAAAACAAAACGGTCAACTTCAATGATCATACGTAATTTCCTTCATTTAATAAGCACTATGATCTAACAGGAGTAAATGGTATTAACAAGGCAATGAAGCATTAGCACTGTCACAGTCAGCATCTAGCTGTCAGATACCAACGTTTCACAGCATGTTAATCCTAAGCGAAGTCTTCATTCCTACTCAAAGTAAAATAACCACGGTAGGTTTCAAAAAGACACCTGTCACATGAGTGAGGAGAGAACTGGGATACAATGGTATTTTAAGGATTCTGTAAAAAGTTACACAGAAAAAGATCTTTTCCAAACAAAAAAAATCATGAACTGCTTAAGACTATTCACAGTAACAAAACTAAAACCCTGGACCTGGGGTGGCTTGTTTTTGGAAGAGCACACTGTTATTATAATACTGTAATACTGAAGATGCATGTACAATAGAACTACCACCTCCAGTACTTAACAGAAACACAGAAGGATGTGCGTTGCATTTTCAGTATTCTAAAATTATTTCTCTCCAAGCAGAACATGCCAATTACTCTCAAATACTTGAGACAACAGGTTTTTTTTTTTCTCATATGCTAAAACAAGTCTTACTTTTGCCAGACTCCACGGTGGACACGTCTGGAAAGCTACAGGGAACTCAATTCGTTCGGCTATGACCATTCCCCAATCCCATTGCTCAGCACCACACATACCTGCATCTGTGAGGTGAGTAAGGGTTTCTTCTGTCACTTCCTTGTGATTTCAGGTAAGGTCCGTAAGAGGAAAAGATCATCTGATAAAGCAAAATAACACGTGAAATTAAACAGAATCCACATGGTGCCATACTGAAATACCAAACATTATTTTTGTCTTGCATCTATTGAGCAGAAACATGTACGTGGAAAACAAACAAAACCCACAGCATTGGGAAAACACATCCTGTATTGATTTTTCTGTGCATCACCCATTCAGGGCAACTAGACTGGAGACCAGTACTCTACATGCAGGGAGGCAGGGGACTTGTCTCTGCCTAGTTGTTTTTAGCTTCTTCTAGAGTTGTTGGGAAGCAGAGATTTCCACATAGATTGGACGTAGCTCTGGTACAAACAGCTGTCACCTGAACAGGGATGGCTTCTTGGAGGATGAAGGGTACCCTGCTGCACGTGCACAAGTGAGCTAAGAGGACTGGCAACATGGCGTCTTCAGTGCCAGATGCTAGTGCCTTTATATTGCCTCCAGAACTGCGGGGTTTAGTGAAAAACCCTACAAAATAGCAAATTTTCATCTCTGTCAGAGAGTGCTTTGGTTGTAATTTTGTCTGTTCCCACATAATACACTATACCATACTACCATATACCGCTGTACCATATTCCACAAGGAATCAAAATGAGCTGATTTCAGGCTGTTTTGAAGAACACATAAGCAATTGTCCCATAACACAGTAAATCACTAGATAGAAACAAACACTGTTGGACAGCTTAGAAAAACATGTTTTCTATTTATTTAAAAATAAGTTTGTAGTTACTACATTGCAGTGACAGTAATTCTTACACATACATTCTAGTTTGTATAAAAGGATTCAAAGTATTATGCATCAAAACTAACATAGAAAGTGTCCACATAACAGTAAAGAAATTTCCAATCCATATGTACAAAAAGAAAGGGCACTGTTATCCTGGTGAGATACTTCAGGTTATAACATGATAATCCAGATTTCTGGAAGGAAAAAAAACCTTGATAAAGCTAAAGAATTATAGTTTTCAAAACTGTTACTCATTACATACAACAGATTTGTGTTTTACATAATTCTGTACAAAATAAGCGTAATTTTTAATCTGAAAATGTGTCAGTTTCAAAATTAACCTTTCTAGGTCATTTCCTTGAAGTTGAGCTCCATTCTATACATATTTAAACATCATGACAGAATTTAATTCACGTAAGATCATTATCCAGTTGTCCGCCACACTCTGCAGTTTTAGTATGGTCCAAAAATGTAACTTCTGTACGGTCTCAATATATTAGCAAACCAACACATGCAGTTCTAACCACAAAATAGTACCTGTACATCATACAGGCATGTGTACATGATAGGTACTTATATTTCTTTCTGCTCCTAATTTGTATGACCTCATTCTTTGTTCTTTCAGGGTAGAAATTCATAGTATAGTACTACCTTCCCTTCCTGAAATGTATTGTTTGCATTATTTGAAGTGAATTTCCTGATGTATTTATCTGCATTAAAAAGGATCCAAATGACTACTTGTCTCACTACCTACCTCCTAAAAGCTAATTTTATTCACCTTTATTTTATTGCAGCATATAAGGTTTCTCTCTAGAGTGCCTTGAGGCTGTTATAACCTTGGGAAAAGGAAGGGGGGAAAAAAAAAAGCTAATCACCTTTTTCTGCAATTTAAGATGCCTTTTAATCTAGCTTTCCTGCCGTGTTTCCTCTTCTAACACACTGTAAAAATGACATGGCGAATTCCCACATTAAAATTAGCACAAATGCAAGAGCACCTAGAGGTTAGCTCCAGTTTAAAAGCTACCTGTTATTTCCCCCCAGACACAGTAGAAAGTGTACAAGCTGTATTCCCAATTCAAAAACAGGAAATTATGTAAGCTGTCGATAGAGATTTGTTATTGGAACACATGATCAAGCCTTGGCCAATTTTATGAAATTTAATACACTTTCCTCTGCATATGAACAAGCATGTATATACAATAATTTACAGCAGAAAACTAACAGCCCTTTTATCAGTTCAATATCTAGGTCCCCTTGGAAACCAATCTGTTACAAGAACTTCAGGGATAAAAGAAAATATATTATATAGTAATTTTACAGTTAATTTGTCTTCATTAGGTAGTAAACAGAAAATGAGCTTTTGCTGTTTCTAGGTGAGGTTTTAAAGCCCTCTACTTCTGTATCACAGCACTGTTGCAGAGTTGTATTTAAATTCTTGTTAAACACTCAAAAAAAAAAAAAGGGCAAAAAGAAAAACCACTGTGGACAAAACATACTACTTTAGAGTAGGGTAAGAACTGAGGACACAATGTAATCATTGTGGTATGGCTGTATCTTGACTGACCAGCAATATGTTAAAATTCCCTCAGCAAGATTCGCATGCTTCAAATTAAATGCGAATGTTCATGAAAGTGAGCTTAAAAACCTCTAACCTCCAATCTACTATGTAAGTACAGGGTGAAAGGGTCCCATCCAGTTAAGCTTATTGCTTTTATAGAACCAGTCAACCATTTAACATGTGCCTAAATTCAAATTACATGCTAAAGCATTTACTTGTAGTCCTTGATCCAACAAATGTGAGCAAAAGATTTAACAATGTGGTGTAAAAATTGTAACAAGCCTGAAGTTACTGAATGGACAGACTATTTTTTGTGTTGTATGTAGTCTTTTTTTGGTAAGACAAAAGCCTCTGGCACAGAATCAGAATTGGTACTTGAAAAATATTTGTACAGCAATACAGTGAATAAGTTGTCTCTACACTACAATTTTTTTTTAATAGATATTAATATATCCTACGTGCTGCATCAGGGTCCTTTATTAATTGTTTTACAAATATTAAGCCATAGTAATATTTAACTCAACCAACTCAATCTTACAAGTCTATCAACAAACTGATCACATGTACAAACTGGACACTGTACAAATAAACATATGTAAATCTATATCACAGCAGTCTAATCACTGGAGGAAGACATTTTTCTGTAAAGTTGTATCACTGGTCATTGCCGAGTGACAAAGAGCTCTAGTTCAATATCGACAATAATGAACACTACAGTGGTAAAATTTAAGTTCAGTTCCCAGAGAACACACTAACAACAGAAACAAAATGGCTAAAGAGTTAAGTATGTAGGCACAGGTACAATGATTTCTGTTAAACATTTAGAGCACACTGGTATCACAGAAACAGAAGTTATTTCCTCATCGGTAGTTAGAGAACACACTGTTATTAAGATACCACTCAGTGGTAAACACCAATTTTAACTTTTCCCAGTACAGAGTAGAAATACCAGAACAGTATCCTCATACCCATGTGAAATATAAATGAATTTAATGAATAAAACTGCGTTAATTGCTGCCAGGTCTGTAAGATCGTTTGCATGTATGACTATGAACCTATGTTATTTACAATGCAAACGTGAAACAAGCACATGAGATTTTGATACTCTATTTTCTGAACCAGTTGTTAGGTACTTGAGATGGCATTATAAAACATGCATATAACTATAGTTCTTAAATTATTTCAGAACACTGACCAAGAGTTTATTGCTCACATTTAAAAACTTAAGACTTTGTAATCAAAAGCTCTTTTTCTGTGTTGATACAGTATGTCACAACCTCAAATAATACATTTTTCCCTGACCAAAATGCACAGTCTGATGGTGACTAAAGTCTCATAAATAAAGTTTGCAACCTAGTGAAATTAAATTATAAAAATATAACTTTTAAATAAACCTGGTATTAATTTCTAATAAATTTTTAGTGTTGCTTCTGTAAAAAAAAATTGACCCAAATTATCCACAACTTATTTTAAAAGGAACAACATTAATGTGTCTAATATGAATTAAAAAAATTACTGGCTAAAGTCACCGATATTACTGGGTGGGAAGCAGTACCATGTTCTGCAGGTAAGGCCTTCTATTCTCGTAAAATTAAGATGTACAATTTTCTACCTACTGTTAAGGGAACACATATTATTTCAGTCTCCGAAACTTACATACAAGGTATTTTTGATATATAAATATATACATGAACATGCCATATAAAACATTATTACAAATGGAGTAAATACAGAAGCTGAACTTTAGATATAATCTATTTCATATATTACAATGCAGATAACATCAGGAAATTACACATTTTCAAATGATTGCCTTCATCAGTGAGATCTGACAAAATTAACAAGTAGAATCAATTAGCTTTGAATTGTGAAGCTGTATTGCAACTGTACAACCATAGCTTGTTATCTTACCACATGTTTAGTGACTCCATTTTAATTGAATGATAAAGAAATACTTGTTAGAAAAAATAAATATATCAACAGATGAAATGCAAACACCCCCCCCAAATTCCTATCAATAACAATTCAAAGAGGATCTGGAAAATATTTTAGTCATTTTTTTTGTAGCAAAATGCATAATGAAGTACATAAAACTAGGTATGGTGGATACTAATTTGCTATCCACAATAGCATATTTCTGTTCCTCTTGGTGCCAGATACCAATGTTCTTTGTTCAAACATTTAAGCTTTTTTTTGTAACAGAAAATAAAGAGTGAAGAATCAGGCCTCAAATACGTATAGAGAATCTGTGCAAATTTAAGGTCTTAATTCTGTATGCCCTCCCTTCCAGATATTGCAGATGATGGTTGTAAAAAAAAAAAAAAAAAAAAAATTATTATTAAGTAAGGGTGTACAGAATTGAGGTTTCATTTCAGATTTATTTTTTCAACTAAGTTAGGGTCACACAAAAAAAAAATCTTTCACACTACCCAAACTTCCAAAATAATGTATAACCAGAAAATTTTGGTTACATTTTTGTACCATACCAGATCTCAGAAAATATGACTACTTCTGTATTTTTTTCCTTAAAACTGGACAATACTTTTTTAAGTGATAGAAAATGGTATTAAAGTTTGTTTGTAAAGGTATAAAATAACTAAATGTACCATAAACAAATAAATAACTGCTTTTCTTTTCCAGAGCAGTACATATAACAATACATTCCCCTAAGTCATATAGTTATCATTTACAATAGACAACTTAATTTTACTAAGGATGCAAGAAATAATAGAATACAAGGCACAATCATTAAATGGAATTTTTCTTTAGGGTGTATATTGACTTATGTCAGCGTGATATACCATAAAAAGTGCAGAAAAAACACAATGTGCAATGAGACCACTGTATAAAACATGATTGCATAAAAAGTGATTTGGCCTTTTAACCTTAATAATTGAAAATAACCAATCTTCCCCTTAAAATTAAACTATAAAGTATGACATTTTAAAATTTATTTTCAATTCTAGTGCTATCTAAAAAATCCTGAAAAAAATTTATACCTGGGTAATATTTTATATGTATGTGTTTATGTATATATTAATATATACACATACACTCTTCTCTGTAGGTCATTTTAGCCTCTTAAGCATGTCGGAAGTTGTAGAAACAACAATCAATCTGGATCAGAAAGTAAACATCATAATTCCATACCTGTCCTGTAATTTCCTTGAATCCTTTAACCAATTATACATTTTGTCTAAAACATCTCTGTCAAAGGACCCCACCAGTGCATTATTTTCTACCAAAAGTACCAAAAAGGATACATTTCAGAACAATGTTAACAACTTACTATTTAAAACAATACACAGCTTTTATCACTGCAAATGGTATGCTGTACTGACACTCAAAAAGAAAAAAAGGCTTTCCACTGCACTGATTCTCAGTCTTTGGCACAATAAACAGAGATTTAGTGATTGATACAAGAATCAAGGTCTGAAAAATTAGACATTAGTCAAACTTTTTCCAATGTGGATATATATATATATATTTGCGATTACATTTTTGCTATGTTTGGCAGAACTTGGATAAACCAACAGCCTGTGCTAGGCTTCTTTTGCAGTTGAACGTTCCATCACAACTGAAATTAAGCATTTTCAGATCAGCAAAGTTTGGTATTTTTGTATTTAATAGAAATGTAAGTGAATTTACTGCCACTTTTTGCCAAAATCTGCCTTCCTAGGCAACTTGACTTTACAATCAAAGTGTACCTTGCTTGGTCAAAAATAGACTTCTGTTTTCAGTTTGTGGCATTGAAAGTTTTATCACCTTTTTTTAATTGTGTAGAGATACTACACACTACTCGAGCAGAGTAGTTCTCAACTCTGTACGTCAGTCAGAAATTGCTTCAATTATTCTCAACTGTGAACAAAATGACTGTTGAAATGCATAACCTATTTGGAGGGCAATAAATAGCAAAAGTTTAAAATATATATTTCTTTCAAAGAATGTTTTTTCAGTTTATTTTTTGCTAAATTTTTCTCCCCAAATCAGAACATATTCTTCTAACCCATAATAGCAGCAGGGAAGCAGAAGTCTGTTCTGCTGTTCCTTAACTGTACCTGCTTCATAGCATTCTGAAGTAAAACCCTTGGTAAAAATTACCAACCAATTAAATTAGCTTTTGCTTTTTCAGTCAACTTTCGGACTCTGCCTCTGCTAGATGTTCCAAAAGTTAAGGAGGTGTCTTCAAACAATAGCTGCCTTTGCTCTTCCTCAGAGTCATCTTCATTGTAAAAGGCTGTCCTCCTACCCTGGTTTCTAGTTCTCATGTGAGGTTCAGAATCTTTAAGCTCTTCAGACCCCTCCTCCATAGGCTCATCTATCTTTTTCCTCCTGCTTCTTGTTTGCATTTTAACATTCACAGGAACTAAGAGGTCCGAGCCTGGCTGATGGGTCTTTATCTTCCTTTTTGGCTTTCTACCCCCACGGCCTTTTTTTTGTAACAAGTCTTCCTTCATATTATTTTCAGAAAGAGAATTGCATGCAGTAGAAGCAGAGGCCTCTTCTGGTATATCCCTTGCGGTCTGGATTGTATTCTGCTCTGCAACCTTTTGCTGTTCAACAATTTGTAGCTTTTTTGGTTTTCTGCCTCTTTTCTTGTGCACCACCTCACAGCTACTGTTATTAGTCTCCACCTTCGGTTTCCGTCCAGGACCTCTTTTAACTGGAGGTTTCGAAGGCTGTCCTCCATGTCCATTTACCTGAATGCTTCCTGATGCCAAAGCATTATTCTTGCAATCTGCTGTAAAGAAAAGAGAGTACTTATCACATAACAGACTTGCATTTACATTCATTTTCACCCTGCCTTAATAAAACTCGTACCAAAATATCTGAATGGATTCACAGTGATTGCCAATCTGTCAAAATCTAAGAAACCCAAAGTAGAGCTCAAAGAGCTTTGTTCCAGTATGCAATGAGGACTAACTTCTAGTTGGGTTTAGCTCAAGGTAGCTTGAGGGAAAAAAAAGAAGAAGAGAGGAGAAAGAGAGGAGAAAGAGAGGAGAAAGAGAGGAGAAAGAGAGGAGAAAGAGAGGAGAAAGAGAGGAGAAAGAGAGGAGAAAGAGAGGAGAAAGAGAGGAGAAAGAGAGGAGAAAGAGAGGAGAAAGAGAGGAGAAAGAGAGGAAAAAGAGAGGAAAAAGAGAGGAAAAAGAGAGGAAAAAGAGAGGAAAAAGAGAGGAAAAAGAGAGGAAAAAGAGAGGAAAAAGAGAGGAAAAAGAGAGGAAAAAGAGAGGAAAAAGAGAGGAAAAAGAGAGGAAAAAGAGAGGAAAAAGAGAGGAAAAAGAGAGGAAAAAGAGAGGAAAAAGAGAGGAAAAAGAGAGGAAAAAGAGAGGAAAAGAAAAAAGGGAACAGCTCAAGTGTTTTTCTTGGCTGATACAGTGGACAAAACCTCCTATTTGGTATCTGCAACAGCAAAAAGTTGCTCAAAAAGCATTGGTGCAAGGATCGGGAATGCTTCACAGCAGGTCATTTCTGGAGAAATGAAAAAAGTTGCCTTCAGCCTGAGGTAGCATCCTTATAGCCAGTTCATTAGACCAAGGTTATTTCAACAATAAGTGAGGAAAAGGGTAGAAACGTGGGAAACTAACAAACAAAAAAACCCCAAAGTATGCAATTTGCACAGATTTCTCACATTAACAGACACACAGCAGAAGGTATTTGCTTGGAGACTTTTATGGACTATGAGTTTTTCTTAGGTGAGTGGTACTGAACTTCCTCAGTGGGGCATGTCACAGGACCTCTTATGGAGACGTTCTGATAACACAGCCCTTGCCTAAAACGTGACCAGGAACAGACTCATGGCCAGAATGATAGTTCATCCAGTCCCTTGATGGAACGTCCATGGACAGCTCTTGCTGTGTTCAGGTGTGCCCCATCATGCACTAAAAGCACAGGCCTCCACTGCCCGTACGAGTGGATGTGCAGGAGAGACAAGATGACATTACCAACATTCAGATACCTCTGACATGACCAAACACCCAGTTGTACAATGGGTGCATATTTAGCCATGCAATGTGGTAACAACTGAGACCTTTGTGAGAAAGTTTGCAAGGAATGGACAGATGATTTAACTTATCACACCACAAGATGCTTTTTCAGAAGCATGGAAGAGTAAGAAAGAACAGATAATCCTCAGGGAAAGGAGGACTACAAGGAGTAACCTGACTAATTAGGTGGGGTCCAATTTGCAGACTACTGTTTCTCCACCTTCAGAGGAAAGATGCTTAGTGGATCTAGCTGCTTCACAGCAGCTTCGTAACAGTTCAAAGCTCCTTCATAAACAGGAAAGCTTTTATGACTAGGAGATCTTATTTCAGTCTCCACAGAAGCTTTGAGCTTTAAGGTATCCAGACATCAAAAGACCAAGCAAGTTCAGTCAGAAGATTACATGAAGCTAGGTCCGATCAATCCATACAAATATACTAAACAGAAGCAGTAAACACTGCATAGTTCTATTTTGCTGTGGCAAAAAATGAAAGAACGAAGTTGCAGCTGGGACACTCTGATCTTTATGCTCGTGGTTGTGGAGTGTGTCATCACACTCAGCGTTACTGACCCAAATATAACCCACTTAAGTTTTATTAGGTAAAACCCACAGTATTTAAAGTGTGACCCTGCAGAGGTCTGCTTTGGAATCTGAGAACTCATAACGTGACCCTTGTAATAATTTAAACGAAGGTACAGATATGTTAATGTATCAAAATTGGCTAAACAACACAGTTATCGCACCATGGAAATTATGTTAAGAGTAGTCAAAACCATGCTAATTTATCAAAAAGGAAACTGTGACTGAGTTGTTCCATTAGACTTCCCTATTCTGCTAAATCATAATGCATACTCATTTCCCCACCCCCAAATTATCACAACTAAACTGCACTACTACAGCCACTACATCCATAACTGGGGGGGGGGGGCAAAGTTCCAAACTCCATACCTTGTTGATTAACAGTGGAAGATTTTACTTTGCGCTTGATTTGCTTCTCTTTCTCGGGATTTTCTCTTGTGGAGTTATTCCTAGTGTTATGACTGTAATCAGATTGACTAGGGATTGATACAATATTCTGGTTCTTGGAATGTTTGGTTGAATTCTCCAGTACTAGAAGGACAAAAAGAAAAAAAAGTATTATTCAAGTTAAATAGTTTATACCACATTCAATCTTATCTGGCTAAAAAGGAAGTCATGTTCTACTACAAACAATGTGATCAGTGATCTAGAAGTGAGAAAGCTTCCTGGATAAAACAACATAGCCTAACTTGTTCAGTTTTCCTCTGAAGAACCTCAAAGGCTCAGCAGCTTGAGAACAGAACAAGTCTTAACTGAGACAAATACATTAGATTTCCAAAAAGCAAGTTTTATGTTTAAAAACATTCACAGCTTAAAAAAAAAAAACAACAAACAAAACAACTTGCCTGACTTTCCTGACCCTGCAGTAGTATTAGGTTTTGTAATTAAAGGCTTTATTGTTAAAGGCTTTGCTCCTGAAGAAGTAGATGGTTGCTCTGTAACAGCCACATCTGTTATCCCCCTATTGCTTCTAGTCCGCACAAGGGAAGAGGTTTCAGCCGCTTTTCCATTCATCTGAGGTGGAGCATGTCTCAGTGCTGTTGACCGTGCAGGTGCAGAAGATGAAGAAGTGGCAGAAGTTTCTGCCTTCAGCTGAGGTTTTATTAATCTCCTCTTCCTTTCAGGGCTGCAAAAGGAGTAACAATTTGTATCCTGGATGACCACTTTATTTTACAGGAACAAATAAAATTAAGTGCTAGTGTCTGAGACTGTGGGAGTAAAACAATCATCTCTGTATGAAGTATGTTAAAAATATGACATTTACTGTGGAAATTCATGTAGTTGTGAGCCTCTGAAAAGTGAATCTTTACAATAAATGCTATAGTTATGTGACAAAGCATGATGCCATCACTATCCTAACGATGCTGTTTTACTGTATATGTTTAGCATTTATTTGAATTTTAAGCACTTACACTAGGATAGCTCTAAGTAAAGTTTAAAACTCTTCCACATCATAGGGACTTGCATGTCAAAGCTATCATTCTGCAATATAGGGAATAGTAAAGGAAGTATTAAGAAAAAAACCACACTATGTTCGACTGTTTAGGTATGTCAAACTTGCGCAGCATTTCATGAATACTGTAAAGGAATTAATGTACCTGGACGCAACACTACTGGAAACTGAGCTGCTTCTACTTCTTTTTTTCCTTCGTTTCTTTATTGTATTTCTTTTATGAAAGCGTAGGGCAGATTTATAATCCGATAAAATAGAACTTATGTGTTCTTCAAAGAAAGCAGAAAGGCGCAAACTCATGCTGTAGATCTAAAAAAGAAAAGCCAGTAAACAAGCAAGTTTTATACTTTTCCAAAGCACCATTTTACTTATCATTGAACAATAGCTAGAAAAGTAAACTGATTAATATGCAAATGTTTTAAGGAAATATACAGTCTGTCTCAACAAATTTAGGCTAATCCATGTGTAGATTTGCTTTAACTATTTTCACGGTTTTGAAAAGTGTATTACAACTGAAGATCACACACAAAAGGAAAAATTTTCAACTCTCCCTTTTCAACTGCCTTTCCAGAACGCATCCCTTTACTAGCTTCAGCAGAAACCACAGAGAGATCCTTAACAGAATTTTATATATTTGAACGTTAGTCCATTCCTCTTATGGATGAATTGATACTACCAGTGAGTTTGTCACAACAGGTACAATAAATGTATTGGAATTATGTAGGTGCATGTTCTTCTCCTCCCCCCCCCCCCCCCCCCCCCCCGATGATTTACAGAGAGACCCAATCAAACTCAGTTTAGATCACAACTAATTATTTGAGCAGAGTTGCTATTAATTCTGGGAACAAAAAACACGGAAGTGAACTGTCTAGATACTTTAAGAGGGGACACGGCACCTTGTTAGAATATGAAACACAAAGACAATATTAAACAGCTGCCTACCTAATGACACACCAGACAAACTATCTGAGTGCCAGACTAAACAGTAAGAGTGACAGATTCTGCATGCATTACTGGAGAAGACATCCACAGAAATTTCGTAAGAAAATATGTAAAAAACTATGTAAAAATGTATGTCTAATGTGTCAAGGAAAAAAACCAGCTGACGGGTTTAGGTTTACTCTTTGAGTAAGCATCAGTGATGTAAAGTAAGATGCTAAAAATATCACTGAATGACAAGTCAGAGTAAAAACATCACCATTCAACAACTATGTGTTGCATGCACTGAAAGTACATAGGTTCTGGAATATTAAAATTCTTGACATCAGAACCTTCAACTCCTAAGTAAAATTAAAAAAGAGCTACAAGTTTACTACCATACCAGTCTGTTTGGAAGAAACGTGAAAAAATACGAAAATGTCAGAAGAATCTGTGAAGCCACACGGACCTAAGATACTGTCAAGCATTCTCCTATCTTGGTTTGAGGAGATCAAGAAGAGAAAAAAAACCCACAAAAGAATCCAGACCTGCCCAAAAAGCCCTGCCCTTTCATGCAACCAAAAGACAAGAGACTGATTCTTAGGCAGCCCGAACAGTGGGTGGGATTGTCTACTACTGGCTGAAGAGAGATCAATCACTGATCAGTCCTTCTTGCTAGTCACTTACTAAGGAATTTGTCCCTGTGTTTTAAGACAACGAAGTCCTGACGATTAATTTGCTATTTAGAACAGCCAAACATAAAAACTATTAATAATTCTACTCTAAAACTTAATGCATATTAGTAGAAGAAAAGCCTTGAACATGTGTAAGTATACATTTATAACTTTCACTGCTAACAGATACTGCACCTACAAGTCAATTTGAGGGAAAATATTATTAACTCTACCACTGGCAGGGCATTTCAGTATCAGCTCAGTAAGAATGGCTTTATAGGCTCATGCTTTATGTAAACAGTTCTGTTTCTCAGAAATCCAAAGTGCTTCATTGCAATCTCACTGCATACTGGTGAACAGCACAGAATTTCATTATCCTCTACTGTCTATACCTGGATATTTCAGTTTGGGGCAACCTCCAAAGTGAAGGAGTTTGGGGCTCTGTGTTTGCGTGTTTTGAAAATCTAGTTTCTTCCCCAAAGTATCAGTTAAATTCCACTATTGTACCCACCATCATGTTTCTACAGATCTTTCCTTCAATGTGGCTCTCCCTTTAGATCCACTTTCAAATACTTCTGAAACACACTTGCAGACCATCAGAACTTTAGGCATTTAAACAGCATACATTCCTTTCCTTTAAAATACAAAGCTATACTACTTTCTCAGAAATATTCATGTTTGAAGATCAGAAATAATTAAACTTGTTTTTAAAGTAATCAACTACACTGTCTCTCTATTTTTCTGTCCTGTATTTTTCAGATATAAGTATTCTTTCAAACAACAAAAAAAGAAAATAAAGTCTTACCCTTGATCTTTTACTTGGTGTATAGGCCTTGGAATTGCTGAAAATAAGTCTCACATCTTTACATAACTCCATCGGTGACTCATAGTTGCCAGCTTCCAGTGTTTCTCTAACAGTAGCAAAATCCATAGGAGTGTCAATAATATCTCTATAATCCTATTAAGAAATAGCAAAGCAATGTATTACAAATTTTTTTTTTCCAAGTCTTAATGGATCATTTTCATTAGGATGCATTTGATAAATCTGTTTAAACCAAATGACCTCTTTAAATAGGTATGGAAGACTGCTAAAGACATTTTGCTCCTTTCTAACTCACATACAAGCGTAACTCCTCACAGAGATACTCGACAGGATCAAGGTTAGAAGTTAACTGATACAAGATTTAATTCCTTTTGTAAACAGACTTACTGAAATACAGAGCTCAAAATTTTGTGTCCTAAGGGTTATATTACTGACACACTGTCATGAAGATAACCGTAATATTAAAGTGTGACTACAAGCTTTCTGGGTGGCTTAACAGCTCAAACTTGGTGCTAAGCCTAATACTGTTTTTACGTATTAGCTTTAAAATATGAAGTTTGAATATTTGAACCTGATCAGAGGCTTAGCACAACCCTGCTGAAACCTGAGCAGTTTCCCAAATGGAGACCTGACAATTTAGGAAAGTAATATTAAAATAATGAAAACTCCACAGGCTTAAATAGGACCCTGTTCAAGCCAATGACAGAACTTTTTTTCTAGGCTATGGAAGAAACAGAGGAATATCCGTATGACAAAAAGCTTAAATACCAAAATTAACCAAAAAATTAACTTAATCCATCAGAGCAAACAGAACCTGTGTGAGTGCCTCTGAACGTTAAACAGGTTTGCAACACCAGGGAGCAGAGTGTTTCATGCCCAAGCTTAGTAAGGTGCTCTCTATCAGCTCATTTGAGGATCTCAAACACAAAGGGCAACTTGTAGTTGGCCACGGCACAAAGTTTAGGTTACTTCAAAAACTATGGTGCCTGATGGTTGCAGAAGTGTCAAGACAGACCTACTAGTGACTTCCGAAGGAGAAGCATTTCTTTTCTCTAATTGGGACGATTAATTTCCCCCAAGTTAATCACCTTAGAGTGATATTTTAAAGAAAAAATTAAGATATGCTAGAAGGAGAGCATGCAAAACCTTTGCTTTGTTACTTAAAGTAAAACTAGCCTAAAAGGCTAAAAAAGAGATCCAAGGCAACAAGACTTCTGTGTTAAAATATTCTGTAGTTACAAATGGCTGCTCATGGCTATCTGAACTCCAGTGTAATCACCCAGGCAGGAAGCAAAATTTGGGACAGTCATTGTTACTACAGTTAATGGTTCACTACAGTTCTTCAGTGGGTACTTCTTCTGCATCAAGCCCAGATGACTGATATACAAAAATTACTTTTAGTTTTTGTACTTCTGAAAACAAAAAATGATCCATGACAACATTTGTCACATGCAACAACCAACCATATGCACTTCATATTTGACCATTTTTTATTCAGAAAAGAAACAACACATCTTAATTGCAAAAGCTGTAATTTACTTAACAACACAGGCATCCCTGAATATAAAACATCTTGCAACTAAAATATTTAAGAGAGCAGAGAAGTACAATTTCTTTTGAAATTACTTTAAAAAGACAATAAACATTACAGGTGACAACCAAGCACTGAAAAAACTTGTGTCAATAGAGCTGCCTGAAGTTTCAATTAAAAGAGTTGGAAAAATGGTCACAGTTGAAAAAAACCAAAACCACCTAACAACTGGATTATAACCAGCCTTCCTGTTCCAAAATACTCACTGGATATTCAAGGAGATCCACTGGTTGTCGAAACGGTTCAGAGTCTTCGCACTGAAAAATGAGATTCAGCAGCTCCTGGCATTGCTTCTTCCATGATTGAATGTCATATGACTGAGCTCTATTACGTAGCCGCCGCTTTGGCTGATGATCCTGAAATGACAATATTGTCTGGTATATATTAAATAAACTAGCTGTTTTTACAAAATCTAATGGAAAAGGTACCCTGCAGGGTATAAATTCTAATTAATGAATTTGTAACACGCAGCAGCACAGACAGAAATGCTTTTACAGTGAACAGCTCAGTAGAACAACACATCACTTTAAGTTCAAAACTTTCCAAAAGCTGATATTACATGATAATAAAAACATTTTCAGTTTTACATTCCTTTGTTTACAAATGCATTTCTAATTATTTATAGCACTATAAATCATTTAAAAAAAAAAACTACCTTTCTTTTTCTAGTGGAAGTTCCTGGCACATTTGTATCTTTCTCTTCTTCCTTTGAGCAAGATAATGAGTCGCATAAAAAGGTTAAAAAAATATAAGCATATATGAGTAGGTGAGTTCTTTTATACTTCACTTATAATTTGAGTCGTTACAGTTCTATCTCTGTCCCTCTGGGAAGCATTTCACGTAACCGTCAGTTTTGAGACCCTCTCAGAAGTCTAAGAAGCATCTAAATTCTCCAGTAAACTGTTAAAGCTCTCTGCACTAGAGGAGGAGAGGAGGCTGGATTTTTACCCAGTTTCCCAGCTGACAAAAAGAAACATTTACTTGACAGAAAAGTACACCCGACTCCCTTACAGTAACTGAAAACAGTACTTTCGTATCCAGTAGGACACACACAGTGGTCCCGTTTCTCCAGTCTATCAATGCCAATGTCTAAGACACAACCACTTACCTCATCAGAGTCAGACAAGACTTTCTTCTTCATTGCATTGTATAATGGAATTATGTCATAGCAACTCTGGTCTCTGTGTAAAAAGAAATACACACTAACATTTATTTTCCATCTTCACCTATGGAATCAACTGTATTTTGCCTAGGATAAGGAAAATGTTTATGAAGCCATTCCCAAATAAAATGATAAAGCGCTTAGTGCTATATGAATACTAAGATGACTGCAGTAATAAGAAAAGTTAATCTTCTGCTCAAAACGCTGTAAAATATTATCTGCACTCTGTAAAATACAGACCACTTAACAGTGTCAATGTTTTAAAATTAAAAATCATAATCCTTTACCATGAATTTATTAGCATTAGAAAAATCTAATACTATACCACATAAAGGGCTTTGGGGCCCATATAGCTTTTTAAGAAACACTACAGTGGATTTAGTGTACAAAAGTGCAATTTAATACATTAGCACCCACAATGTAAGACGTTTGAAATGTAATGTTTATTTGTGTAAGGACTAACACTGTTATTGCATAAACCTGCATAATTAAATCAGCAAAACAAACACCAATTTTCAATTCTTGTATAACATATCAAACTCCTACACAAAGGAAAGCCCAAAGATGTTCTACTATGTAGCAATACAAACCATCAGAGAAAAGGAGTAAACACTCAGCAACTCTACACTGGAATTGTAATCCATAACACAGGCTACTGTGATTATCACTAGAACAGCTGGGGGAGAAGGGGGGGGGGGGGGGGGGGGGGGGGGGCGCGGAATCAAGCAACACCCCCCACCCCCCCACTTTAAAAGACTTATGTAACTTGGAGACTAAGCCTTAGATTCTCAGAGGCATCTAGATATTTCACTCTTGTTAGAACCATGGGGTTTGCCTTCCATGGTCTAGGCCTTCTACCCTACAGTTAGAACCCTAAAAAAGTCTGGGCTTTATATGCATTGCTAGTTCACTTAAATGAGTATATTAAAAGACACAAGCTATAGGCCATTATTAAATAAGAATATCCATGTGTTGCACTAATTTAGCTAAGCCAATTAAAAACACACACTTTGAAAAACCCTGAGCTGCTTAATTAATCAGGAAAAAACCTAGGACAAAGATGTTAAAGAACCAAATTAGTAACAGAGAAGCCCTTTAGATACCTATCTGTTCCTAAACGGTGTATTTCACTAAAACTTTTAACATCTGAAGCAGTTAAGTATTTTTCACTCTCCAGCCAATATCAGAAATCACAGGCACTGAAGATATCAAAGGTTTATGTATGGAGTCGAAGTCCTAGATTTCCAAACACACAATGCAACTCTTCTAATGTTTTTAAGAACACATGAAATAAAAAAGAACAAGATTCAATTTAACACTGACAAACTAAGTCACTAAAAATGTCATGATTTTTGTTAAACTACTGAAGTATCTTGCCATTTCTACAAGGTGGGAACAGCAGCATTCACTGTGTACAACCAAATCAAGGCACTGGACACAGTAAGCTCTTCTTATAAACTTTAGGTCTGCAGATGTGTCAACTGACTGAGAAATGTGAAACATTTCTCATTGAGTTTTTCTATAGACAATAATGAAAAAGAACATTTGAAAGACAACTACTATTTCTGTTGACTACAAAGCCTCCAATTTTTATTTTGCATATCAAACACCATTTTCAATCACATTATAAACTGTAAAGACTTCAGAATTAAATGCCCACAATTATGTTAACATTGGCAGTATTCAAACTCAAAATTAGAACTCCTAACTTACCTATAAATATATCTATCACTCCATGAAGACACTCAGACCCATTTTTATCATTTAGCAAAAAGTCTCTTGAAATAAAATGCCACGCCAATCTATGCCAATCAACGTATTATAAAACTTCATCTTGTTTGGCAAACTTGTGTATTCTTTGTCAAGATAAGCTTTATTCTTTTCTGCCCCAAAAGCAGACAACAGGCTTATTCAAGTTGCAGAACTATCTCACTTTAAAATTCAGATCTGAAAAGGCTAAATACCTTGGTAAGAGAGAGGAATAACAACAGACCTACTAAGCAACTCACTTTATGAAGTGTAGCAGAAGATCTGTGACAAATTTGGCAGATTTGACAATAGGACTTCCGGGTTCATTAAATGTGCGAGTATTATGTTCTATGTACCGGACTTCCCACATTAACGAAGAAAGGCGCCTGTATATGAAAGGAGGGAAGAGGGGAGCGGGGGGGAAAGACAGACTTCATTTCTAGCGATGTATATGAAACAGGAGAAAAAGCCTTACATCCTTCTTCCAATGTATTATCCTATTCATCATTTTTTTACATTAAATCAGAAAACACACACACTCCAATATGTTGCCCTATGTCACAGCAGAAGGCAGCTTCCTCAGGCTTCCCGCTCTCATGTTATGTCCTGTAGTAATTTATAGAAATGGCTTTAAGAATATACAGCTGACACTCCTCAGGAAAATGCAGCTGTGACACTTCAGCTTTTATTATTCCTTTATAATATACATAACCCACCCTATATGACCTCTTAAGTCACAGCTGAGGATTAACAAAATAGTAATAAAAAATTATTAAAAGTATACATTTTTCTGACAGATAGACAATGATCAGATTTCCTCACATAGCTCTGATTTAATGACCTAACTATAGAATAGCCACATTATGAAAAATGATGCACAAAAGCAAAAACAACTGAAAAAATTAGATCAAAATCTAAAAAAAATACAATAAAAAATACATACTATTTCAAATAAAAACTCTGACAGCATAGAAGTTACAAATATACACAAACTTCTATTTTCATACTAGCAAAACATGACGAAAAGATATGCTGCACAACTGTTTTGTAGAGTGAAGCAGGGGACCATTTAACATGTTTAGCGTAGCATAAGCATTTAGATGCAATTTAATCATGTTTATGGGTCCAGCATTTAGTTCTATACAATGCCAGCAGCAACTTGGAAAGACCGTATTTTTTCTGTTTTGTTTTGCATTTTTAAAAAACATACAGGCATGCTAAGACTCCTGGTTCAGAAGAGAAAAAATGTGTTTTAAGCTAAGCCTCATGAAAAGCTACCAAAATCACAGGTGATCTGAACAATCCCTCCTGCAGAAGGCAAAGAAAAAAATTTCACTGGAAAGCACAACACAAGGTAGTTGCTTATTACCTAACCAGGCCTTGACAATACTACAAATAAAACCAGGTTTACTGAAGAAGGTATGCCGATTACCAAAAATAACTGCTTACTCTTTTGATAAGAGAAACAAAATCCAGCAAAAAGTCCTTGCCACCTTTGACTGCAAAGCAGTACATTATAGAAGTGAAAGCTGGATTACCCTCTATCACACAATAAACATGGAACAATAAATGTGCATTATTGCATTATAATGTATAAAAAACAGGGGGTTTTTTGAAAATGAAAAAGTGATTTTAATTTAGAATTAAATCTTCAGTTAGTACGCATAAAGTACTACAAATTAACTTTGAAATTTGGCCCAAACCAAAATGCTATCCATGTTTATTCAAAACAAGTATTAGAGGGACACTGATTTTCAAACCAGAAATATCCCAAGAACCAAAAGGAAACAGAAGTAATTTAAGGGTGCATACTCCTACATAGATAATATTTACTGCAAAAAAATACAGCAATTGCAA
Source organism: Gymnogyps californianus (assembly GCF_018139145.2). Taxonomy (NCBI): domain Eukaryota; kingdom Metazoa; phylum Chordata; class Aves; order Accipitriformes; family Cathartidae; genus Gymnogyps; species Gymnogyps californianus. Next base: position 91,470,264 of record NC_059473.1, on the reverse strand, counting down.
TCAGTTTAGGAAAACGTCAAAACAGTGTCAAAAAGTTAAAACTTATTTTTGTTGCTGTCCAAGAACTTAGAGTTTCAAGGCCAATAATTTAAGAAGCTATTTTCTGTGTAGCTTAAGTGATAATGCAAGATTTTTTTTTTTTAAAGCGCATTAGGACAAAAACACTGGACATATTTCTAAGGTTTCTCTTATTAAAAAACAGATTTAAAAAAGATTATAAAGTGGAAACTTAATCCTTTTGACTAAAAGTCATTTTACTGACCTAGTCTCTGGTCCTGCAATTTGAATCTCACACAGAACAAGTCATTTGCATAAGCAGGAATCTGAATGCCACGTAATTCTAAAATACATTTTGGAGAAGAGATGTTCAATCCTTTTTAAAGTTTTATAAAATGGAAACCTAGATCAAGGATAGAAGATGGGAGAAATGGAAAGCGCACATCTGTACCTATCTCCTAGTTGGGTATTACAAAGACAAAGAGCTACCAAAAATATGGTTGGCGGTATTTCACAGCAGGAACTGAGACTTGGCTCTAACCTGTAAAATCTGCTTTCCAGTCTTTGTTTAATGGTACTGAGGTCTGTGGGATATGCCACAACAGTGCAATACATTGGGTAAGCTTGAAGATCCACAGGTGCCACAAATGCAGAAGCAATATCTAGACAGAATGAAAAAACAGGTAAAGTTATATAACAAAAAAGTCCCTTAGCGGTGTCAAGATTCACCCCCCCTGCAACATATGCTTTTTCTTCATTTTTGAAACGCATAGCACTTTCCCAAAAATAACAACAATAACTATGCTAGATATTCCAAACAATTTGCGACATTCTACATATAAAAGTGCTTGCTGAGGTGTATGCTGTAAGTACAATCACTGCAGTGACTACCCAATCTATTGTACAGGAAGCACCACACTCCTCAGAGACACGGCAAGCACATGCAAAATATACACATTTGAAAAGTGGATTTAAATGTATGAATTATATATATATGAAGACATGCAATTCAGTATCGTTATTTACAACACAGGCTCATTTCATTTGGTTTTATATTGCCACTGTCCCATCTTCAAAGCAAGCAATTCATTAAATTCTTACCATAAAAGTTACAGTACTGTTTCAATCTCATTAAGATACGGGGAAAATCCACAGTCAAAATAAAATAGAAACACAATCTCCTGTCCCTATCTAACAGCAAAGAAGCCTTCTAAAACCAATCCACCATAATGCTAGAAGACTGCTGAGCAATTTAAGTCTGTGCACCTACACAAATTTGTTTTTCTCCTCCCGTGCTTAGAAGCATCATGAGTGCTTAGACACATCATTCTAACATTTTACACCTCAAGGGAAAATACCGTAATACAAAAACATAAAAAAAACCTGTAAAGTCTCTCTCAAAAGTCTTTAAAAACAGAAAATACATTGTTGCTAAACAGACTGCTCTTCTTCTAAAAGTTGTTTACTTTTATGAATGTTCTAGCAACTGCTACTTTGTACCGATATGCACCACATATGCTATAGTTAAATTCCAATGTTACCCCAAAACCTAAGACTGCTGAATTAACACAGTTTGCTCATCACAAAACATGCAAAAGACTTGTGATTCAGCCTGTATTTCACTCATGGATCTCTCAGACACCCATTTGATCATGTAAATGCTGCAGAAATGTAACAGTTACCTTTTCAGAAACTGCCTGCGAAGAGTAACTGCTCTACAACCTAATAGCAAGCGGCTTTTCGTAAGTTAATCAATTACTTTTTCCTCAACATTTTGCACAACTAAGGCAATGTGGGGGAGAAAATGGGAAATCTACACATAGGTATCTATTCTCTAAGTATGTATGTAAGATTTCCCCCCCCCATCTGCCTGTAATATAGTCAATATTCTGTTCATCATAAAGTTTGCAATTTTAACCCCAACAAGAGATTCTGGTAGCTAAAGTAAAAAATCAAGTACTTGTTTTTAGCATGTAAAACCCAAACCCCTAGCATATGTCAAATTATCTACCAAAAAGCAATAGTTACTTTTGAAAATTGTAGAAAATTTAGGTTTTATATGTACTCACTATATGAAAAATTAAAAAACGTGCAATGAGAAAGTTTTGTTCCAGTTAATCAAGAGGTAAAAAGTGTATTTTATCACATTCATTTTGGTAATTTCAGAAGTACACATGAGCACAGTCTGAAAAATATAACGCAAAAACATTTCCCATATTATTCAGATTTACCTAGAGTCATGAGTTGGTTTATCCCTGCAATAATTCTGTCGCACTCCTCGTCTCGGGTCCTGGAACCCCACTCTCCATCCAGAGGTTTGTAGAGCAGCGTTCTACGTTCATCATCTGTTAAAGGAACACTAGTTCCCAGTTCTTCTGGAAATACAGCTAGAATGTAACATGAAAACAAAATAAAACATAAATCTTTGTATCTCCTGTAATACATATATCTGTAATTCAAAGACGTATAACATTTTACTAACCAAAACAAATGCATAGTTCTTGATTTGCTCAAAGACATTTTGGATGCATCCAGTATCCTTTCTGTATATTGCTGTATGTTAAATTTAAATCCTTACAATGCAGTTTGGTGTACAAGCCCTCCATGAAACCAGATTTATCCTCTTCCAAACAGCTAATTGTAGAATTTATTTTAGAACCAACTAATACACTCCTTTATCACAGTTAGTGTTTTGGTTTTGTTTTGGTTTTTTTTTTTTTAAACCCAAAATTCTTGGTAATAAATGATTTTGGTAATGAATGGTTGATGATTTTCAGATGGAGTTTAAGATAATGACTTTGATGTTGACACTAAAACGTTCTCCAGGTAGTGGTTCCACCTCATCACAGTTTTGTGAGGTCAAATGCTAAAACCAGAGCTCCTGAGCAAGCAAATTAGAAGCGCCATCACCCTAGCATTCTTGAGGACCTACCAATTTTGACAATTCATAATGTAACAGGAGATTTTCAGAGTATGATACAAAGTGCTCCTCTTTAATTTTTTTTTTTTTTTTTTTTTACAGGAAGGTGTAACAAAAGTCAGTATTTGTGGATACAGCAAAAAGATCAGGTTCAGGTTTGGTTATCTGCCTATTTTAATTAATTATTTTAGTAATGTTATCACTCTAACTTCTGTATTTTACTTATGACGAAGAGGTACCCATTAAAAGAAGGGTTGAACCAAAATGCAAAGTTGAAATGAACACATTTACAACTTAAAAGAATTAAGAATTATTTATGGTTAATTATATGGTTATTTATGAGTGATAATATTATCAAACGTTTCCTAGAACACAAGGAAAAAATGCTGATTCTACTTTGTTTTTTAACCAGACATTTATTAAAATCTTCAAAAAAAACCTAGGTGAGGAAAGAAGAAATACTACATTCTTGTCTGTGAACAGTGCCCATGCTATGCTGTCCACTCTGCAGCATGTCTATCTGCCACACGTGCTGGGCCGGACAGGGAGCAAATCCTACTGTTATCAAACTATCTCACAGGCACATGTTGCGTCTTCAACGCACTGAATGTCTGCAGGCATGCTGACAGGTCTCAGAGCAGCCAGTTTCCTCAAAGCTGACGTAGGGCACAGGTTTATCTTCAATCCTCCCTAACTGGACAAAAAGTTAACTTTAACTGTACATCATCTGTTACAAGTTTTTGTAACATTTCTATTTCTAACATACACTTAGTTTGTCTAAATATGGCTGTATGGTTTTTTGCACTTCATTTATCTTGATTCGCTTTTAGTTTAATAATTGATTTAAGGATGTTCTTCAAATGCAACTGGTTTGTGGGCCTTCCCCCCACTCCCCAAGAGAAACAGGATTATTCAGGTAAAACCATACAACATTTTTTTCTTCTTTAAATACACTCTTAAAGCAAATTATATTATTAATGTACCATACCATTACTCGGTATCAGCTCCATGTCCCAAGGGCTCATCTTCTCAGTATCACCATTGTCCCAGCTTAAAAATAACCACATTTAAATTATCTACTAATATCGCTTCAACAATGTAATTATTTAATGTTTGTAACGTAACTTATTTATATACCACCGAGTATTATAATAAACTGGTACAGCGAGATGCATGACTGAATTTAATGAAAGTTGCTCAGTCAGTACTTCAAATGAAATAACTAATTAAAATAAAAGATTGAAGATAAATTTGCTAACCAGACATTGTAGCACTGAAATAAGCTATCAGGATAATCAGGCTGAAGCGGTTCCTGGCTCTCAATTGTTCCAAACCACCAAGCATCATCTATTACTGACCTGAAACGATCACCTAGGTAAGAACACAAAATAATTTCATCAATACAAGGCACCTTACTCCTTCCAAGAAAAGCAGTTTTGAGATACCTTTGGCTTGATCTTGAACACAGAAATCCTTTTGAACACTTGTAGCATCAACAGGCAAACATGAGTCATACTCAGTTTTTTTTTAAAAAATTATTAAATTCTTTCTGAAGGCTGCTTTTAAACCAAAATGAAAGTTAATATGGTATTAAAAAAACAATTAATGATTTGCAAATCTATCTACATATTCTTTATACATGAATTTATTTCTTAATTTCATATAAAAGGAAAGACATTTCAATGCTATAACTTTAAGACTCAAATCTACTTGCATTAAACACTATATGCTATCTTAAAATAACTGAGCACTGTGACACTTTTGTACGGGGAATATTTTACATGCTGCTGAGCTCCTCCTCCTTAGTTTCGGAAGTGCTTTTTCAGCTACCCAAATGTAACTCAGAGGTTCATTCCCTTTACTATGGAGGCAATGTGACTAATAAAAGAATAAAATTTATTAAAGCTTCTTCAAAAGGTTAGCAAAGTAATTTACTATGACTTCAAATGGTTTCATTGCTGCAAAGCATTCGCCTGAGAAAAAAGGTCAGAAGTGTTATTAAAAAAAAATTACACATGAGGATGTGTATTACATGCTACCATAAATTCTAACATTTCCTGTAACACATGCCACAGAATTTAGAAACAATTTTTAGTGAAGTATTCAGTTCGCTCAATACAAGAACAAATGTAATTTAAGTCTGAGATTCCAAGAACTGCACATTTTTGGGATTTGAATATACACACATTCTCAACTGCTGCAATGTTTGTTCTATTTCAATACATCCACACTCTGCCCAAATGCTTGCTGCAGTTGTCTGAATTAATAGGAAGTAAATATATTCTCAAAAATGTTCCACTTTCTTTACTGCACTTTTTAAAATTTAATGGATTGCAAGTAATTCTAGGACAATTACAAAGCTTCCATTAATAGTCCTAATTGTGCTGAATTGTAATAGAACCAAGTATACCAGAAATATCTGAAATGCAAGATCAAAAATGTAAATAAGGGCTGATGCTTTATTTTAAAGGAATAAATTATTCTGAAGAGCTCTTAAAGTACAGTCTCCCAATATGGCATTCCCTAGTGATCAGTCTTACAAAGAAATGTGTGGAGGTACAACTGTGAGTGCCTTCATGGGGCTGAACATTAAGCAGATCAAAACCACTTAAAGCAGTGTATACTGGCAGCCGCTTCCAATTTCTCAAGAGCCGCAGCATTCCTATGGACAGAATGCTAAAGCAGAAAACAACATGAGTGAAAAAGCCCACAGAACAATCTCTTGAATCTCTATTTTTCCAGTGTCCTCTGTGTTACCTCATCTATGGAGACATCAGACCAAAAATTCTTATTAGAAGAAGGATTTAGCATAATTTTCCAGAACTGTGTATCAGCAGATAACGGTAGCTTGATGAAAATATAAAATGTGTGTTGAACTTAAAGTGGCTGCTATGTAAGAGACAGGTATGCACATGTGTCTAAGACATACAGCTAAAGCTGCAAGAATCCTACTGGAATAGCTTTTAGCCCAAGTATTAATCTTGTAGTTAAACTATAAGATGACAAAGATATGCAATAAATAGCATCTGAGTAGAAATAAGAACCTGTCACTTCTCAAACTCTGTAAGTTTGTTCTTTCTGAAAGGATTCATACATTAATATACATTTAATATTAAAAAATATAAATATCGTAGATAAGCAAATATTCTTCCCTAAAACAAAGAAAACCCAAACACCACCACACCACAAAAAAACCACCAAAAAACCTCACCAGAACACCAAGGATTGTTATTGGTTAAAAGATCAATGTTTTAATGACTTAAAGTGGAGTCAGAAAATTTAATATCCAGTGACTCTCCAAATAGTACCTATAAAAATATTGATTTGCAGGCTAAGTGCCAGAAATCATAGAGGAATAAGAAAAGATAGTAACAGTAGTCCTGAGAAGACAAACCAGCAACTGCATGACATGAAAAAAATACCAGTTTGTTGATGAAGAGCTATGGTGAAAGTTCAGAAGACTTGAGCATGTCAGATAAATCTTGGGGATTTCAGATTCACATGGCTAAATAGTCAGGAACAGTTTCACGTACAGTTCTAAGGCATTTCTCCTTATCTTGGTAGAAAATATAATCTATTTTTAAGGAACATTTTTATATCGTGTTCCACACTGCAACAAAACAGTGCATGACTTGTGCCAAGTACATAAGCATACACTAGTAAAACATCCAATGTGTCAATGCAGAGAGCAGGGTAGCACCCTGGAAGGCTCCTGGAAGAGCTGTAACAGTTTTAACAGCAGTGTCTTTGCTATCTCTACTTTAGCATTTCATGTGGTCTCAAAGAAGGAGACTATTTTACCACTATTTTACCACCCAAAAGAGGAACTGAAGAATGAACTCTAACACACACTTGTCAGAGTTACAAGCTGGTATTAGAGACTACTGGCCTGAAACTCACATTATTTACACTGAAGGCTTGATAAAAGGTTCTGGCACTTTCAATACTTTTTGTGTAGCTCTGATCCTTTCCACACCGCACGTTTCTAGAAATAGAGTTGCCAGCCCAGGAAGGAGATGCTACCTATACTCATAGTCTTAAGAGCAGTAAGGGTAACATCTCAAAGTCCCTCCTCTACTCCCGGATTTCTATCACAATGGCTGACAGATGACTTCTGGCTAGGCTGTTCACATACAGGGTATGGCAGTCATTCTGCTGCTGCTGCCATGATCTTGTGGGAAAACACGTATGGCATGGCAGAGGAGGACAACACCACAGATCCATAACCGTCAGGAAAGAGCAAAGCTTGGTGACATATTAGTAGATTTTGACCAATCTTGTCTCTTAAGGGATCTTTAAACTGAAATGATCTTTAAAGAAGAAATCAAGGTTTACATTTCCTATTGAATCAGAAGCCTAGGGTCTTTACCAAATTCCCTACAGAACTGAAGACTAGCTGTCTTTTCGGACAACATAATGTAAAGTATGAGATGATACGGAACTTATTAATATGGCATCATGTAATTTATACATTTACTGCTAAGGCACACATCCTAAGCAAGGATATCATGATGTATATCAAAGGACAGGAGATCAATTCATCTTTCCTGGCAGAAAAGTCAGGTAAGAAACAATAAAAAAAAGAGCTTTTAACATCCAGCTGTACCACTTCTTCAGATCACTTAGCTACAATGAACTTAGGAGAGGACAGCACTTTGAAAACAGCAAATACAGACTAAGGAGGCAGCATATTTGCAGAAACGTACGTCGTATCAGTTGTTTCTACACAGGCAATCAGATACTCCATCATGTTCCTGCATTAAAATCCTCCATTCTCCTATATGATGCTTTGCCTGAAGTGGCAAGAAATGCTGGCAAGTCAGCTGTGTACATGCTAGCCATGGCTCCTGAATAGAAGAACTGCAGGAACTGAGTTGGTACAGTAATCACTGCTACTTTACAGAAAATGTGTTTAACATTGAGACCTGCTTTAAAAAAACAAAAGGAAGGCTATCAATATTTCACTTTCAGGAGCATGTCACTTCACAGAATATACTGAAAAACTGGAAAGGACTTAACAGTGCCTATAATTCTGTAAACAAGGTATCATATACAAATTTCTCTCTTATGGGAACAGAGTTCATCCCGAACTCTGAAGAATCAGTAATACTTGCTTAATCTTTTAAGTTTCAGGGACAAACTAAGGCTGTTCTTATGAATGAGAACATATGTATTTCCTGACCTCCTGAAAAAAACCACCACCTTAGAGGATCATTTTGTCATAATGCAGCTTTCTCTCCCCCTAGTTAGATTTCATTGTTGAAAGGTGATCTTTGTTATTATATGGAAAAGATGACTACGAAAGAGATCTGACCGGAGGACACACCTGTCATGGACATTCCCCAGTATCCAACACTTTGAAATAACTAAGCACCAGCAAAGTAAAACGAATCAAAAACATTACCACATTACACGACAGTGAATTATAACTATATACACTTCAATGAAGCTAAACCATATGGGGTTTAGAACAGAATTCAAACAAGTATAAAGAGGTCAGAAGGGGATCTTTGTACAATCTAGACATCATAAATTTCAAATGGTGGAGAAGGTGCTTCTGTATTTCCAGCAGAAATTCCAGAAATTGAAAAAAAAAAAAAAAAAAAAAAATTTCTAGTAGTAATGCAGTTGTAAGAGGGCCTTCAATCAAAAAAAAAAAACCCCAAACAAACAAACAAAAGAGAGACAAGCAATATACAGGCTACAATAATTTACCAGTTACCAATAAAAGCTGTTTTTCTAAAAACTATTGTTAATTCCTCTCTGCAAACACACAACTGAGATTTTCTTTGCACCTTCTTTTACAGATCACCTTCAGTATTTTGTTTACTTGCTTTAGCTTCAGTCAAGGACAAAGTACGACTCCACATCCAAATATGAACAGAGCTTATTCTCCAATTTCAGCACAGTATTAGGATTTATTTACCATAACCTATTTTTTAATAAGTTATCATGAAAATAGGTAGACACTTAGAAAAACAAACAAAAAAACCCACACCAAAAACTCCCCACACAACTCACCTATATTCCATCGTCTATGTTTTGCATCATCAAACTGCTGCCTCAAAACTAGGAAATCTATGACATCTGGCATATCATGGTACCTAATTACAACAGAACACGCAACTATTAAGCAATAAAACAGCAAAAGCATAAAGTAAAGCACTTACATAAAAAATTAACACTTTGAATTCAACATCTAAAAAGCAAAAGCTCAAGTCACGACATTAATGGTATCTTTTAACTTTCAACCTCTCCCCCTCCACCCCCTCGCAAGAAACCGCCCAAGTGGAATATAATACTGCTTTCCTTACTTCATGGTGAATGATCCTCCAGTTAGTTTACCCGTATCAGGGTCAAGAAAAGCTAGTTTAAGACAGCAGAGAGTAGGCAATCCCACTTCATACTTAATCCCAACTATTTTCATCAGCTCTTGCTCCTGGAATAAACAAAATGTTATGTACCACCACTGAAGTTAAGATGACTAGAATAACTTTCTAAAACATGAAAATATGGGTATACTGAAAAGACCAGACTTCTACCAGAACATGTCAAAAATCACGTATCTGAAATTTAGTCTTTCAAAACAAGCTATTATTTCACAATGTAACTTCTTTGAAAAAATATTTTGCTATGAAGTGTAACCACCTCATCTGCTCAAGCAGATGCAAAAAGAAGTACAGTTTAAGATCTGATTTCATTTGACTATTTATTAAGTAAACTTTTCCCCCTTATCTTAAAATATTAAGAGCACAACATTAGAAACATCTGTATCAACAATCTTCTTTCAGTTAGTTTCCAAACATTTTTTAATATTAAGATACAAACAAAAATGAAAAAGAAGTCATACCCGTAATTCCATTTTATGCCATGGTTGTTTCTTGGGATTAATACTATATATTTTGTTCTTCTTAGCCATTACAACGTAGGCTTCATGACCTTGTCGGAAATAGTAGACCTAAAAGTGAAATGTGACAGTTATCTATTTTCCTGCAAAAGTCACAGGTTCTCAAAAAATTAAGTGGTGGACAATTATAGCAGGTATCATAGAAACATTTACAGAAAAAGTAGGAAAGATTTAGAACACCATTTTCCCTATAAGCAAAATATCCTAAACTACACATATGAGACCAAAATGAAATCACTAACAAAAACATGTATTTATCATCGCGCTATAGAACAATTCAATGACACTAATCCACCCGATTATTCATCACTGTAGGACAGCCCTTAGATGACAATCAAGTATCACTAAATTCACTATCTGGCTAATCATATCTTTTTTGAACAAGAAATATATTCTTGAAGGAAAATTCAGCTGTTTGTTATTGTTCTGGTAAGATTTTGGTGTTTGCTTCCACACCACTGAACAAACAGCCTAACAAAGACATGAACAAACTGCAAATAGACATTTCAAGTGCTTATTAAAAATTTTCAAATCCTTCCACTATAAATTTCCATGGTTCAGACATCCAGAGCCTATTAGTTTTACTTGATCCTGTTGTATATGATACCATGTGGATGAATGTTTTTGTTATAAGCCATCACTGCAATGAAGTAGTAAGCTGAAAACCTTAAACATATATTTAAGGAATGTATCTGAAATGCGAAACAGAGGTTCCTCAAACTAATCAGAACAAAGATCTGATAAACAGCTGTATTCCAGGTATGATGCATTCCAAATAGAACAATCCTCTAAAAGTGCCCCAAGCCATAAACATGGGATTTCCATCAAGCAGGGTGAGGGAACAATAGCCTAAATGTAAAGGTCTAACACAATAAAAAAAGCAGAGTGAAAAGCCCTCAGTAAGTTTTAAAATACATTTATACAAATAAACACACTAATATTTGTATTTCCACATGCTTTCCAAAACTGTTGTATCATAAAACTTTATAAACAAGCGTCTGTCAAGTTTCTACATTAACAGTTACTGAACTTTCTTAATGTCACATGGTGGGTTTTTTGGGGTTTTGTGGGTTTTTTTTTTTTTCTTTTTTTTTTTTTTTTTAAATGGAGAAGGACTCAGCACCACAATCTTTTTAAACTCTTGTTTTTCAGAGTATTCAACATGCACAACATCCTTGTAGGGAAAAATCGCACAGTAGTTACAGAAGGCATGAAAGCAGTGAGAATCTCCTATGCACTGTCAGAATCTAACTGGCAGGAAAAGGAACAGAGGCTACTGAGAGACAGATCTAAAATAATGCCAATTTAAATTACAGTTTCAACTTTGTGACAATTGCTTCCCGTACCTTCCAGGAAATGAAAACAAAAAAATCCAATTAGTGGCACAGGCTACAAACGATTCCTCCTACACTTACTGTTTCTGTTAAACCTCTACATAAATTCAACCCACTGTTTACAGAAGCGAAACATTTTTATTTTGTAAATGGCTCTAAGCATTGCATCTTCTGTCAGAAGAACAAATTACAAAGATACCTGTGGAAAAAAGAATTTACGCCTTTTTCCAGGAAATTGTATTTTTAATCTTGATAAATTCCTGCTTCTGCACGTTTGTTGTAGTACCCAGATAAAACTGTTCTTTTTCGTGTTAATGGTAGAATACTACAACAAATATGCATTGTATTTCGATTATCAGACAGGCAAATTGCAGTCCCATCTCTCTGGTGTGTTTCCACTGTTCCTCAAGACACATGACAAAGGTCTGTAAATGGCAGTATTCAGAAAGGGAAAAGGGATGGTATGTGCTATTCTTATGCACTGAGTATAACTAAATATAGCGCTACTGTTTTTTCTTACTTGTTTGTACAGCTGTAAGAGAACGAATTTGAAATATCTCTCTTCCCAATCTTATAAAACATACCAACCATCCACCCAAATGTTCAAAGGCCCCATGAGACCTCTTCTCATCATATTTCTCTAATTAAACCGATCTTTTATTTCTGTGGATCTCAAAAGCAACTTTCTAGACGAATAGCTTCTTCTCACATCTTAAGCAAATCTGGGGAGGGCAAGTATCAGAGATGGAATTTTAGACAGAGCAGCTTGATTACAAACGTACTCTCTATTGGTGCAACTACTCCTACTTTCTAGGCACAGGACAGGAAATTTTCTGTTCACCAATATAAACCATTTTTCAGCAAAAGGATACAGCCTACTTAGATATTCCTAGTACACACTGCACATGCTATTCAGCAGGTGCCAAACCAAACAGACCAGTTTATCTTACTAAACCGATACGATGTTGAAGTCTCCTGAGTAATATGGTACAGATAAATCCTTGGCTGCTTCAGTGTATCCAGATGGTATCGGGCACCAAATATATTTATTTGGACTTCATCTTTTGAACAGCAGTCTCCAAAACATACTTGCTGGAGGGTATAAATACATAAGCATTTTCTCCAGTTGCAGCTCTCAACTTGAAGTGCTCCTTCCCTCCCTCACTAGCAATGCCAATATAATTTTTGCATAGCTGTGCTGTGAACTAACATCAGTGAAGCGATCCAGTAAAAACAATACTGCTTGCACATGCAACCTCTGCTCCTGATGCAGTTTCTAAGGTGGTGCCTACAAACAGCTCTAGCTCAGGACCAAAGTTAATCAACTTTGCCACCATGTCAACTATTTCTCCAACTGCATTCTGAAGGTGTGAGCTATACAAGAACTCTGTTTAGTGCCTCAGAAACACGCCACTCCCTGAAGAGCCAAGAGACTACACGTTACGGCATAAGCCAGCTATTTCCTCTTATTTTAACCTAGGGGGCGTTTAGGAAACATGCACAGACTCTGGTTTTCAAGACTGCCTTCTATCTGATACTACTTATTCATACAATTCACTGTAATGTTCACATGCTATATATTCCAAAGTAGAAACTGGTGGGTGTCCTTTTGCTACTGTATTTTGAGACATCTGGGCCATGTTTACAAAGTGTTTACAGTCTAGTTCATATAAACTACACATATACAAAACTTCTCTTATGGTTTTCTGTTGTAAGAGACCAGCAGAAGTTTTCTGGTATCAGAAACACAAGTGAAAAGGACAATATCAGAGGTTCTTCTTCGGAATAAATGAATCTAAAAACACAAAACAAAACACAAAAAACCACGCTCCCCCCAGAGGTTTAATTCCTGGTTTTTACTTCAAGTCCCAAACTGAAGTTTTCCAAACAACTTAAATTTGTATTTGATTTCCTACCTATTCTTCAGCATACAAGATGCTCTACAACTAAAGACTAGTTTCACTAGATAAAGCATCTCACACAGCTTGTATACACATGCCATAAGGAAATTAACACACTGAACACAGTACAAGAAGGAATGTTACTGCAACAGCATGGAATAAAAAAGTCAAAGCAACATTGTGCAGAATATTTTTTAAGTATGGGAAAAACTAAAGGAAGCGAAAGCAAATTTTAGCCAGATCAAAGAATGTTTTGAAGAAAAGCCAAAATATTCTGATAATAAATCTCTGGAAAAAATGCACAGATGAAAATAAAAAAAAAGGCAAAAACAAGCTGAAAGAAGCAAGAACATAGAGGGAAAAACTACAATACCTCATCTCCCATCTGTGGCACAAACGGGCACCGACGAGGGATGGTGTCTGTAATCCATGCTGAAGGCAGCCATTCTTCCAGTGTCAAACCATTTTCTGCCAGAACTCCTACAGCCAGCCTCTGAAGAAAATGCACACAGAACATTAATATGAATAAACTACCATTTGGGGAAGCAGTGTGTTCGGGTTTAACCCCAGCCAGAAACTAAGCACCAGGCAGCCACTCACCCCTCCCTGCTCCCAGTGGGATGGGGAAGAGAATTGGAAAAAAAGGTAAAACTCATGCATTGAGACAAGAACAGTTGAATAACTAAAGTAAAATAAAATATAATACTAACAATAATAATAATAATAAAAAAATATAATAATAATAATGAAAAGGAATATAACAGAAAAAGAAAAAAAAAAAGAAATAAAACTCAAGGGGGAAAAAAAAACCCAAACCAGTGATGCACAATGCAATTGCTTATCACCTGCTGACCGATGCCTGAGCAGCAATCCACCCCTCCTGGCCAACTCCCCCCTGTTTATATACTGAGCCCGACATTCTATGGTATGGAATATCCCTTTGGCTAGTTCGGGTCAGCTGCCCTGGCTATGCTCCCTCCCAGCTTCTTGCACACCTGCTTGCTGGCAGAGCACGGGAAACTGAAAAATCTTTAACTTAGGATAAGCACTACTTAGCAACAACTAAAACATCAGTATGTTATCAACAGTATTCTCACACTAAATCTAAAACACACTGTACCAGCTACTTAGAAGAAAATTAACTGTACCCCAGCCAAAACCAGGACACCTTGTATTTTGGGAAGTGTTCTATTAAAATCAACTGCCATTTCTTAAGTATATTTAATGTAAAAAGGGAATTATTGCCAGTGTGAAGATAAATCTTACTTAACTGCTTACAGTAACACCAAGACCAAAAATGTTAATAATCTGAAAAACTAAGTGGGTTTTTAATGTTTTTTTTAGTTTGTTGGTTTTGGGGGTGATGGTGGGGCTCTTCTAACAAAGACCGAATTTATTAACACTCTAGTAACTACGTCTCATGCCCAAAAAGATACAACTGAAATACGCCATTCTCTTTAACCAAATTCACACAGTTGCCTTGGCCCGTAAGATACTACAACTATACAGCTGCCTCCAATGAAGGAACCCCACAAAATGAGGAGGAGGAGATTAACAAACATGAACAGAGGTAAAAGCATGCGGAAATGACCCGGATCAGGTACATCCACGTTACCTACTGGCATATTTCCTATAATGTGCTGTGGAACTACATTTTCAGATTGTATGTCCACATCATGTATTTGTAAGTAACGGAGCTCACTGCAGTTGCTGGTCCTAGGTGCATACTGCATGTCTGTATCCAATAAGCCAGATAGAGCAGGTTTTTGTACAACCATTCAAGCCAGGTTGCTTTGAAACTATTAACAGAATCTTGTGCACGTACAGAAAGAAGCAACGCTGGATGGTTGCAGAGAAATCCACTCCATATAGCCACTAGTGGAAGACACTGCATCCCCAGAGTGCAAATGGGATACTCCAAGTGTAACTCCATTGTACAAATTCAAATGTGGTTTCACCACGATGAGAATGGCTTTGAGTGCACCACTGAAGCACCGGTGGGTACCACAGGAAAAAGTATACACACAGTTAAAAACAAACAAACAAAAAAAATCAAAACAGAACCTCTCCATTGCAATAAATCAGACATAGAAGCACCTTGTGGATTTTGAGCTTCAAGCACGTTTGTCTTGTGAAAAAATGATGCACTGCGTCAGAGCAAAGTCTGTCTAACTCATTAGTGAATTATGGGAAGATAGTAAGAAATAGCCTTTAAACAGAAAATCTTCCCGTGTTATAACTTCACACATTAATCATCAGTTTAAGACCCTCTGCAAGCCAAGCCTGAACTCAGTTAATCATCAGGAAGATACTAGTCCCAGTGAATTTGTCTAATCATTTCTGAAACTCTACTAAATCCTTTAGTAACTAGTTCTACAACCTGATTACATGCTCACGTGGTTTGGGGGTTTTGTTTGCTTTCAGGGGGTGGGGGTGGAATGGGCTCTTTTTTGAGCTTCATGTCTGTGTCCTTGGGTGTTACATCTCACTGTAACAAAATAAGGAAGGAAATCATTCTGCATTTATTCATTTCTAAACCACTCATAGTTTTATAAAAGCTTTTTTATTGTATCTCCTCCAAACTCTCTCCCTTCTAAGAGTCAGCCTCTTTGTGTCTGCCCCAAAGAAAAAATATTCTGTACCCTTTGATCTTCCTGCGTGCTCCTTTCTTGCCCTTCCTCACCGCTGTATCATTTTTTAGATTGATTTTTGGTGGAGGGGGATTAGAAATGTAAGCATCATTCAAGATCTCGACAGCCCATGCATTAATAGAGAAGAATGACATTCTTTCTCTCCTCTGTTCCTAATTCCTAAGACTCTGTGCCTGGCTACAAAGATGGTCAAAAATTCTTTCCTCAATGGAAAGCCCTGATTTTAATTCCGGTTCAGGAATCAGGAAGAACTTTCTACCAGTAAGAACTGTGAGCTCTCTGCCCAGTAAAGAGGTAGAATCTCCATCACAAGAAACTTCAAAGACAAACACCTGTCAGGAACAACAGGTATAATTAATCCTACCTAGGGGCAGAGGGAAGAGGGATGATTTTCTGATACTCCTTCCAGCTGAATATTTTCTTGTGATTCAAGAAAGGAGCAGGTCATCTTTAAAAATCTGAAATATCTAAGTCTGATATTTTTGGAATCAAAGACCTCCTGCATCTTGATAACTGGGACTAAAATGGATGCAAGATTCCCAAAACTCTCAGTTCAGCTTTAATCTAAGTGGAAATACTAGGCTGTCAGCCAGTCTTACCTTTTACAATAAAAAGCTATACTAGAGGTTTCATTAAAAAAAAAAACAAATCACCATCTATTTTCCTGATCTTGTATCTTCTGGTTTCAGACTGTGTAAATACCAAGATACTGTTAGTACAACACCGCAACCAATGACTGTGTACAATAAACAAAAAGTAGCCTAATCAAAGAGTAAAGACCACCACCTAACATCCTGCACATCGTACCAAAGATTCACAGTAAAGCTGATACTATGCCAACCTGTATATTAAAACAGCTGTTCTGTCAGTCTACCTTCTAATGAGGGCCGAAATGCTGAAATAATGATCTTAAGGAATGCTGAGGACTCCTAATCTTATAAATAAACAAAATACAGTTATTTAGTTACTTAGATGACACAGTTGGTTTCCTTGGCTATTGCAAAAATAGAAGCTACGAGCTTATGAAAGCAATTAGCAGCTACCTCACTTCTGGTCTCTGCAAAGAAAGAATGAAGAAACAAAGTTTTCTGATCTAACAATTAAATACAAAACAATCCCCTAAAAAACACACTGAAAATAACAAAAGTCACTGAAAATTTCCATGTACTGATCTAAACTGGAAAGACATAGTTATATCAGAAAGCAAACAAAGCACAAAGAGACAACAACAGAACCCTGATCGAGTGAAATTCCCCTTGACAGAAGTACAGTGGCAAGCATAATGCAAATATCATACATTGTTGAATTGACAGAAAAAAATGACATGATTGTGCAGACCTAAAAGAAGTTGCAATTAAGTGGGGAGACAGTCAGTACAGCTGACAAAATACAGGCGCATGTTATACCAATACATCCACAGAAAGGAAGTTTCTGGTCTGAGAAAAGACGGTGTTAAGGACATTAAAAGTGTTCCTGAAGTGAAACACATCATATTTAGAAAGCGTATCATTACAGCAATCTATCATTTGACTTACAAGAGTCAGTAATTATCATTTATTATCAGTAAAAATCATGATGTGTTTTCAAATTAGACAATATTAA
The DNA here is from genome assembly GCF_018139145.2 of Gymnogyps californianus. NCBI lineage: Eukaryota > Metazoa > Chordata > Aves > Accipitriformes > Cathartidae > Gymnogyps > Gymnogyps californianus. Next base: position 91,452,952 of record NC_059473.1, on the reverse strand, counting down.
GTTGTATATGTGTGTTGGGTTTGTGTGGTGGGGGTTTTGGTTGCGAGGGAGGGGCTACAGGGGTAGCTCCTGTGAGAAGCTGCTAGAAGCTTCCCGGGCTCCAACTCGGACCCACCTCTGGCCAAGGCCGAGCCCATCAGCAACGGTGGTAGCGCCTCTGTGACGGCATATTTAAGAAGGGGAAAAAAAGACTGCTAAAAAAGAGCTGCAGAGAAGAGAGGAGTGGGATGTGAGAGAAACAACCATTCAGACACCGAGGTCAGTGAAGAAGGCGAGGGAGGAGGTGTGCCAGAGCAGAGATTCCCCTGCAGCCCGTGGTGAGATGGCAGGCTGTCCTCCTGCAGCCCATGGAGGTAACAGTGGAGCAGAGATTCCCCTGCAGCCCGTGGAGGACCCCACGCCGGAGCAGGTGGCTGGGCCCGGAGAAGGCCGTGACTCCGTGGGAAAGCCCACGCTGGAGCAGTTCGTGGAGGACTGCAGCCTGTGGAAAGGACTTGTGTTGGAGAAGCTCGTGGAGGGCTGACCCCTGTGAGAGGGACCCCATGCTGGAGCAGGGGAAGAGTGTGAGGAGTCCTCCCCCTGAGGAGGAAGGAGCGGTAGACACAGCATATGATGAACTAACTGCAACCCCCATTCCCCGTCCCCCTGTGCCACTGAGGGGGAGGAGGTAGAGGAATCGGGAGCAAAGCTGAGCCTGGGCAGAAGGGAGGCGTGGGGGGAAGGTGTGTTTTTAAGATATGGTTCTATTTTCTCATTATCCTACTCTGAGTTGACTGGTAACAAATTAAATTGATTTCTTTTTTTCCTCAAGTCCAGCCTGGTGTTTTGCCTGTGACCATAACTGGTGAGTGATTTTTCCCCATCCTTGTCTCGACTCAGGAGCCTTTTGTTCATGTTCTCCTTCCCATCCCGCCGGGGCAGGAGGAGTGAGCGAGTGGCTGCGTGGTGCTTTGTTGCCAGCTGGGCCTAAACCATGACAATATGTAACTGAATAGTTCATCTAATTCTTTCTAAGACAGTAGGAGTGAGCATCCTGTAATATACAAAGAACATCTAACCTTTTGTTTTCTCTCTTTGGGTTTCCTCTTCTTTGGTGATGTTGATGGTCCATCTTTCTCCTCAATCCCTTTTTTCCTTTCCTTTTTAATTTGCTTCTTTTGTTTTTCAGGTCCTTCTTCATCCTCAGAACTACTTTCTGCTTTCTTTGTTTTAATTTTAGGAATTTTCTTTGGTGGTTGCAAATTGATTCCTGCATCTGCCGTCCAGTCAGAATAATCACTAGAGTAGTCACTATGTATGATATACCAAAGAAAAAAAGGAAATTAAAAAACAAAAGTTAAAAAGTAATTCAGAGTGCATTGGATTATATAATATAACCTAATACAAGATTACAGTTAACAGTCTGGATAACTACAATATTTTAATAGTTAAAACCAGTGACTAAAACCCTATACTCTATCTACAATTTAAATGGTAGTGAACCAAAAGCCTTGAGGTCATTCAGTCTTGCAAGAAGCTTAACTTCCAGCATCACTAGAAGTAAATCCACTCTTTACTTGGTCAATTCAAGATGATACATGTTAATGTCTGGATATTGTTCTCAGGACTTCTGGTTTTGAATAGCTCTGAACAAAAGTTAACAAAAAAAAAATCTGCTAAAGAAACAAAGGATGGGTTGAAACTACCTCAATCTTTGCTCTCTAATTTCAAACCAAGGGTCAGCAGAGGCAGTCACACAGCTCAGACTAACAGTCATAGGAAACTGCTACCACTTGCCTGAAGCGTGTGTGTGCCTACAGAAAATTACCTTCCTGCAAAACCAATCGGAAACAATTCCGCTTCTGGCAAACAAGGATGAAATCTTCCCCAAATTTTAGTTAGCAATATAGCTGAATATGAAATCCTGAATGTTTTAAGTTCTTTTTCATCTTTTCTTCTAAATGTGCACAAGTTTTAGTTATTACTCATTAACTGTTTACAGAGAAGACTATTTAAAATTTATCAGCAGGACTTTTCTCTGTAAGGTATACTGTCACTTACCTAGAACTGCCATCACTGTGCCATGCTCTTTCATCATCTTCTGATGTTCCACCACTGGCAACAACTACTTCCCCTTCCTAACAAGGGCAGAGGGGGGGGGCAGGCACAGAGGAGGAGGCAGGGAAAAAGAAAGCATTTTCTTTGGAACTCAAAAAAGTTGTAAAACATGACAATACGACTAAGACTCCTCTAGGCTTTAGATGTGTTATAAACATATAGCATTATAAAGGCTTTATGTTGTTAAAAAGGCATTTTAGTTTGCAGACAGTTACTTTACTTTAATGGACTTAATTAAATGAAAAGAAGTAAGAAAGTATCTATGCCTGGACAGACACACAGTGTAGAGCAACATTTTTTTTTTTAAACACATAGCCAGTGGAGACCTGAGTGCTTCTCAATCTCTGTTCAAAAAGGTTAGCTTACCGTTTTGAAAATTATTTCCAGTTCTTTTAACGTAGTATTTCCACATCTTTTCAATTAATAACAAACAAAAACCCAGTACGAACTTTATATACTCTTATTACTCATTTCTCTACTGTAGCTACAGAAGCACAGAATGGTTGAGGCTGGAAGGGACCTCTGGAGGTCGTATTATCCAACCTCCCTGTTCAAGCAGGGCCACCTAGAGCCGGTGGCCATACTGCTAGGCCATATGGGCCATACTGATTAGGCTTACAAATATAGGGAAGATTTAACATTGCACACATATACTTTGCAAAATGCCCTTACAAATGAGCATTTCTCCCTTTTGTCAATTACTTTTTAGTCAAAACTAAACACATACAACAGCATGTGAAAACCTAATACATCATCATTTTTCAAAGAGGTGAAAGAAAACGCACAACAAAAAATGTAACCTGAGTTTCCACTAGAAACAACATTTAATTAGCTGAAGCAGGAGCTTAACGAGTAGAAACGGAATATATAAGATTGCCTCATGAATAAGGATCTTACATCTGAAGAACTGTGTCCATTTTCTAACTCTTCAGCAGGTCTTGCAGTTGTAGTTTCTTCTACTGCGTATCTCGTACGGTAGTTGTGCTGATTAGCTTGCTGTTTTCTTGAGTCGCTAGTGTCTAGTAAATGATCATGACAATGGTTCTGTGAAGACATGAAAGTCAAAATACACCATTTTTGAATATACATTTTATTAATACATAGCATTTTCTTTAACAATTGTATTCCAGGAAGCAACTTTTGCAGTAGCAAAAAGATACAAGTTTCAACATCACAAAATTCAGAACAGGCCACAAGTCCAAAACTAAAGAGCTGCTGAAGAAAACACTCCGCATGCATAGTTGAATATAAGCACCAAGCAGTTCAGTATATTCTGAAAATAATTAAAATTTCTTCCCAGATATAACAGAAAATTTTTATTTTTAATTATTAAAACTCTTCATTCTCTACAAGGTACACATCAGTTAACTACTGATAGGCTGCTAAGAGCTCCTAACAGCTCAAAATTACACTAAAAATGGTCATCAGATGAAAGGTGAGTCGTACGGAGAACTCCAGAGCGTGTTACTTTGCAACTGAGGGGTCAGATCTGTTAGAAGAGACACCCATACAGTAATACATCCCTTAGCACACAGAGATGACTGTTAGCAAGTAAAGCCCTTTAAATGGTACAATGATGCATGGAAGAGTTCAAATGAATGAGTCAGTTGGAAAGAATCTGAGTTCTTATGAAGCTCAGAAGAATGAAATAAGGCTGTAATTAAGAAACAATTCATGCTCCAGAATAGAGAGATTTTGTTCCTCCTGTAGAATATACATAATGCAAACGCTTGCTCTCAACACGAAGTATGTAATCTTGTGTTAGTCCCCAACCCCTGGCAAAAAATCAACAGCTACAATCTCAATTTCAAGAGTTTTGTGCTAATTTTTTTGGCATGCATATTTGAACTTCAACCTAGCTCAGACCCAATGAAATAGTTTCTGGACACATTCCTAGATGCCACAAACGGAGGTACACTTCCCCAGTGCTCTCTTTCTTCCATAAAGGAAACCTCAGGTATCTATTAGGTGCTGATATGGTTGAAAAAACAGTCCCAGAGATGAAGAAAGCAGAACCGGAGCAAACCACAGAAAGGTACTAATATCAGAGCCTTTTAGTAGGGCAGACTGCTTGTACCTATTCCTCTTGGATTTTTTTCTTTTGTAGGAAAGAGGAGATCTTTCCTGTCATGTATGATGAAAGTTGGTTCACGAGGTTACATTTTCTCGTTGCGGAAAAAAAAAAAACCAACCACTTTTTGGTGAAAACTGTACTAGAACTTGGCTAAGCAGCAGTAGCTAAGATTTGGTTTTCCTTAGCCACAACAATTTTCCTTAAAATGTAGAACTCTGGTAGCTAGAGCTTTTCTCCTACCCTCCCTGTTAGAAGATACACACCTTTTTCAGGCGTGACTGCAACAGTTCAGTAGGGTAGGCCAGCATGCTGATCTGTACAATTGCATCACAGTTTTCACCAAAGCACATACGACCAAACTGCTCTATACTCTGTTCAGTGAGCACTGTGTTTCTGTTGTTCTGTTCATTGAATTAAATTTGGGGAAGCTACCATTGACAGCACAGCTACCAGAAACACTTCTAATGGGACTGCTCAGCAATCAGCATTTTAACATTGCCCAAGACTTTTGAGGCCTGGGGCACTCCTTCTTCTGGATTCAAACTGGCAACACATACCAGATCTCCTCAAGCCGCTCTGACCTGACCCAGAACAGCTCCGAGGCAGCCCTAAGACTAGTGGCTGAGCCCATCACACAGCCTTCTGTCCCTCAGCCTTCTGGGGCTGCTCACTTCTTGTCAAGCTCTCAAGATTCATTGCTGAAGCAGAGAGGTCACAAAAACCAGAGTTACAGCAACTTGCTTCTGTTACTGAATTGCGACTTTTTTATAAAGCCCATCTGCCTCTTAGCATCATGGAACATGGTATCAGAAAGCACAGACAACAGAATGGAATCACGTAAGCCCAATGAAACAAATTAGTCAAGTATCCTTTACAATAATGAGGACGTATTTTGCAGAAGGTACATTACAGCCCGACTGTAACGCTCATGTCTTCCCTCTAGAAACAAAAGTCCTAAAAATTTACATCGCCATTTCTATTCAGAGGCGAGATTTCTCAAATGGTTATTATAAACATAGCTTTTCCCTACTTATACTAGAACTACGGATCCTTGGAAAACTGAAGCGCTTTGCATTGCTCTTTGGTTTTGGAAAGAGTTCTCTTTTGGCAGTTCAAAACTTGAGGAAAAGAAAACCACCCCAACCCCCTCCCTCCAAAAAATCATTCCTTCATGGAAGCAAGTAACATCACTGTGTAAATACTGGGCCACAGTGATGCCGAAGAGTAACAAACTGCTTTGGGAAAGATGCAATGCCAAAACAAGAATGGAGGGAAAAATCCGAAAACAAAAACACAAGTAGTTATCCTTAAGTAAGAGAATGACAGAATGATTGAAATTGGAAGGGACCTCTGGATATCACCTTGTCCAACCCCACTGCTCAAGCAGGGACCAGAAAAGGGGCCGTAAGGTATACATCTTCCACATCTTGCCAAAAACTGTATTTTAGCATCACCCCTATTCAACACAGCTTTGCCAAAATCTGATGAGAAGCTGCAGGTCAGGCACATCCTTATTTATTTGGGGTCGAGTGTGAAGGTTTGACTAAAAAGATAAAGTTTTACAAGCTTTTTCTGACAAAATGGAATCTATCACCAACATGTTCAACAATGACTGAGGAAACACAGCTGACGGTCTCCCCCCGGCCCCCAATTTATATCCTAAGGAAAGAGCTTGAAATTGGACTCTCAACTCTAATGGGAGGCTTGGAAATAAAGCCAAGATAACCTATGATTTGGGGTTCAGTCATCACTTTCTCTCTTGCTCTCTCTCCACACTTTGATGAAGAGTCATATATGCTGACAAGTACCTTGTATCATACCCAAGGCTTCCAGTCAGTATCAGAGCACATCTACAGATATATTAGAAATTACAGCTGCTGTCAGAACAGTTTTTCTGCAAAATACAAATGACGGCATTTCCTGTATTTGAGAGGGATAGACACAAACATGTCATCTGGACACTGCTGAGTGTCTTCGTAACACCATTTGTGAAAGATTCAGTGGAAACTCAGTGGTGCCCTGACAACTCAGACCACTGCATTCTACTGTCCTTACAACTCTGACTCCACCGGGAAGCACAGCTTTGCTGTGCTTTCATACAGGGCTGCAGCAATTTTGGAAAGCTTTGGCTGTAGCAATTTCATAGTATTTCTTCACCAGCATTATCTATTCTTCATCTGAAAATGGTTCCTTCTTCCTTAAGACAACAGGGATTAGTCTCTACTTGAAAGTTAAACAGGGGCAGAGCACAAGCATATGTCCAGTATCAGAACCCCAACATAAAATAGATGCTCACACTCTCTTTAAGACAAAGAAAGGAAACTTTGGCTTTTTTATCTGCATATGCTTTTCACAACATTACATTTGAAATGTTATGCTGAAAAAAAGAGAATTTGCCAAGTAGCCTACATAACTATTTTCATTCTTGACTTGACACACTATTTAAATTCTTCAACCCAACATTTATCTCTGAACTTAAATTTGTCCTTATTGAATTTCAGTTCTTATTTTTCTGGAGAGGGATACTTTTGCATTACCGAGGTCATTAACATATACTTTTGTCCAAGTTTAACATTCGTCAATGACCATGAGAGCTCCCCAGATGATAAATACAACAAATCCCCCAAGCTGTTAGTACGTAAAGTAGTTTTTATTTCACAGAATGGTTGAGGTTGGAAGGGACAGCTGGAGGTCATCTTGTGCAACCCCCCTGCTCAAGCAGGGCCACCTAGAGCCAGTTGCCCAGGACCATGTCTAGACAACTTCTGAGTATCTCCAAGGTTGGAGACTCCACAGCCTCTCTAAGCAGCCTGTGCCAGTGCTCAGTCACCCTCACAGTGAAGTGCTTCCTTACGTTCAGGCAAAATCTCCTTTGTTTCAGCAGTTTGTGCCCACTGCCTCCTGTCCTGTCATTTTCTCTTTGGCTAAAGAGCATCCTTCCACATTCTGCTCAAGTCTGGATCAGTGCTTGTAATTACTTAAGTTTTTACTCTTACCACATCACATACATGTAAGAAATTAGTGAGAACTGTTCCAAAAGCAGTGAAGATAATGGATACTAAGCACTAAGTGCTAGTCTCTCGGGTTTTATTTTATTTTCCTCTTAACATCTTGCCAATTTACCTGGAAGTAGTGTTTAAATAACATGTAAGTGGAAAAATTACTACCTTTGAGGAACACAACTAAGCTACCTTCAGCAAAACAATGCACACATTTCTCCTCACTGGTTTCTGTTAGTTTACAATACAGTCATTTGCATCTGTCACAACAGAGGCCTATGCTTACTTTTGTCTATCCATAACAATCTCCAATCTTAATTCTTTGAAATGTCTGCTTATAATTTCGACTTAATGGTAATTAGAAATATTTCCATTTTGTCTTTTTTTTTTTTTACTAGGACACACACCACATCAACCCTCTACCGTACAGAAATTTCACACTCTAATATTTATTAAAATGCTCTGTAATCCCAGTGGTTTAATAAACTAATACTCTAATTACTTGGACTGGGAACATTTACCTAAGCATGTTATTTATCTCACTTCTCATCTTTGGCATGCTCCTGAAAAAAAAATAATTTGAAATACAGTTCCACTTTGAAAACGCAAGAATTCCAATGCCACATTCTATCCTCTGTCATTAAGGTCTTTTGTTTGTTTTTTAAAGTGTTTTTGTTTAATAATAATCAGAGAAAACCCTATTCCTCACCAACGACTTTGAAAGTCAAACCAAGTTCTTCATTCGACATGTAGATCAGTGATACTAAACACTATTCACATCAAAATACCCAAGCTTTTAGGTTCTCCCACACAACTCCATTAGTTCCTCAAGCAATCATGTACCATTCTCAGTATGAACAATGTCAAAGAAATGTGGGTTTTCTAACCTCAAATATCAGAATGCTTATGAGACTTCCATCTAAGTTGCAGATATTGTTAAAGAAGAAAGACTGAGCTATAATTCTGTACTACCTTTAACACATCTTATAATGACCTTGGACTAAAAATTAGTAATAGGACTTTGGAATCTCCTCAAAAAGTAATTACAGCTGCTCTGTGTTCTTCCTTACTGACCTACACTTTAGCTTGTAATCCAAAATGCTAACATTTGTTCCTGCCCTCCTTTTCATTTCACTTCTGTACTTTTGACTCCTTTCAGTTAGAAAGGAACAGAAGAAAATATTATTTTATCATTATTATATGAACAGAACTGATAAATTTCAAAAGTTGATATAAAAATCAGTATTTCCTACTGGTATGAATACAACTGAATTTGCATATGAGGACAATGTTTTAATACAAGCCGTGTCTACTCTGTTCCCAGACCAGCTGACAGTACCATAGAATGACACACTTTCTAGAATTCTTGACACTCCAGTTCTCAGGTCTATAGATTACTAGAAGATAATGTTTTCCCCCGTATTTTGAGGTGCTCCCCAACTCTTTTAGATCATAAATTCTCTCATTAAACCCTTAGGAATTCACTATGCAACACAAAAGGACTGTAGTCACGCAACACTACTGTAATATAAATTAGAAGGTATCAGTATCAAAACCCACTGCATGCACTCAAGGAAAAGGAAGATTTACACAGTACTTCCCAGTTCTATCTTCAACCTAACACAGTTTGTACATAAAGCCACACAGTCACTGTAAAGAAGAGCAACAGAAGAGCTGCTATAACTAAGTTACTAATTTCTATTTTAAAACCCCCTAAAAACATCACACAACAATTTCTGGAGTGCAGTCTTGCTTCTCTTCCCAGGCGTTTATTTGATTTTATTATGGACACTACAGAAGATGACAATTCCAATTCACCATTCCTATTGTTCAGACATTACTGAGCAAAAGTGTTGCTCATGCTAACCATAAGCAACAACGAAAATCATTAATATCTGAGCAGTTTATTTCATTGGGAGACTCAATCACTTGGGATCAAGCACCCTTTTCTTCTTGCAAATTTGCTTATTTAAAGCCCATTTGATACCTACTCATTTCTGAATCCCTCTGAGATTTATCTCAAGGGATCTGAATTAGCGTACTTCTCAACAACCCAAGTCCTCCAAAAAGAGATACATTTAATGAAGAATAAACTATGGAAGAATATGAGTTTTTTTGTCCGAGATGCCATAAAAAAAGTATCCTGTAGGGTTTAAGAAGGATTCATTTACATGTTCTGAAAGTGTTACTGAATTCAGCAGTAATTTCTATATGGAAAATTTACTGACATACTCAAGTGCAGAGACCATGACTGTCTGCTTTTTGATGTATTACCTCAGGACGAAGGTGGGAAGTGACTAAAGGATTTACCAAGTTATCTCTCCCTCACTTTCTGGGCATCAGAATCCAGATCACAGACCCTCCAGGGACCGAGATAAATGAAGGACACATTCTTTTCTGGGTAAACATATGAAACTGAAGAAAGGTTTTCCTAAGCTAGCTTTTGCTTTGAAGGATTTTAAGGGCACAAATATCCACAATGAAAACATGGAGCTCAAAAGGATCCAGTGCTACCTTTAAAGTTTGGAGACTAAAAAATTTCTTCTCTAAGAAAAGATTTTCAATAACATCCATATTAAGTTTCTTTGTTTCAAAGATGTAATAAAAGTAACTGCTGAAACCAAAAAGCTGGGGCTAACTAGCCTACTCTGCTATTTTTATGTCCTAGTGATATTTTAGGAAAACTGTAACCCAATTAGAAATTTAAGGGTAAGTTGGTAGGAATTCACATTATCAGGAAGGATCTTGACTAGGCTGCAGCTGAAGGAAAAAAAAAAAAAAAAGAAATCCTTGAGCAGTGCAATCATTTAATCAAACTAAAAGAAAGTCTGTAATTCAGCACCAAAATACATCCCCTCAAGACAAGAAATAACTTTGTTAAAATCTGAATTTGTGAGGCCCATTTTCTATTAATCCCGAGAGAAAAATAGGAGTTAAAGATTTCTGATATCCTGGTATTTCATTAATGAGCCCTGCCATGGCCACCTCCAAAACCGTAAGTGGCAGAGAGCTTCTTACCTCTATGTGCAAAAACTGGAGATACACTGAAAAAGTATTTGTTCGCTTTATCTTGGGCAAACACACTTAATGTTGGTGACTGCAGCATTGAAATCAGCGTATCAGTACCCTTTCTTAAAATAGCAATGCACACAATTTTAATACAAGAAAGAAACTGAAGAGAAATTTAAGAAATTTAATAAAGAAACTGAAAATTATTAGGGGACTGTTTGGGGGTGAGGGAGTGTTCATCTCACTTCTTTTGAAAGCTTTACTTTGGTTGAGTATAAAAAAAGAAGCAAAACTGAACACTCCAAATTCAGTATCAAGTAGAAACTTGCCCATCTCAAATTTACTCTACTGCATATAAAATTAATTCATTATTAAAAAATACAGAAGCACTACTAAGCATCTGAAATTTACCTATTTTCAGATTGCTTTCAATCTCAGTCCCTTCCTCCGCAAGAAAGTGAATAATAAACAGCACAGGCATTAAGTATGGTATTCTGATAAAGTTAAGAGCTGCACAGTCTTTTGCATACTTGTTCTTAGTATTTCATTTCTTCATTTTTCCACCTTGGACCCCATTAGTGATTTTTACTTTTCAATGGACAATTTGGAGGCGTTCTTGAAGGCCTGTATGTTACTAAGCTTTTGATTAAGGGTGAAACAGTCTCATCTAGAATAAGCGTACTACAAAACCCAAAGCATGGGTTCTCCTTTACAGTTGCTTAAAATTTACTTCCTTTATTACAAAATATCATCGGTTATTTAGCTAGAAAAGCACAGATAAGCATCTGAGATGCGCAGATAAAACTAGTTTCTAAAAAACAAGACCTAAAACGGTTTTTGTGAATATAGCATACACATCCTTCCCATTTTCTTACCAGCATAAAGGCATAAGATTAAATTTTTTTGCAAGTTATATGAAAACATCGTCAGTTATGAAAATTTCATTTTTAATACAACCCATTCCCTTCTATTTCATCTATCCTGTCTTACTCTTTTCTGAAAAATGTACTCTAGCTCTAGCAAAAAGCATGACTTAGAAATATCCCATACAAAACCGCAATAAGATTATTAGGGTACCATGAGAGAAAATACCCAATTCTGTATTTGAAGATGTATTTACATGTGTTAAGGTTAAGAACTGTGACTTGAGTTTTAATCGAACCTTTCCACAGAACAGTATGTCAAACAGTAGACAACAGTAGCAGGATGTATTGATTAATAGTGACAGACTCCCTACAGCAAATCATGTTCCTAACACCAGATTCGCAGGGCTTCTCACTTAGGGGGTTCTAAAAGCAATCCCCGTTGTTTATTCAGAACATAGTGAAACATCAGTAGAGACATGCTTCCTCATTTTGGGGAGGTAAACAAATTCCCTGTACCCCTGGTTTTTAAATTTATAACTGAGAAGACGAATGTAAATTTATGTGGCCTACCACACTGAGTTAAATTTTATGCTTCTTATTGCAGTAAGGTACAAGTAACTATTTACCTTAGAGAAAGCAGGTATTTTGTTTTCTCGTTGAATATGACTCGTTACATGTTTTCTTTTCTCTTCCGATCGATACACCCTTACTTCTTCTTCTCCCTTTGCTGTTCTCCATTCTTCCTGCCTACTGAAAAAAGAAAATTGAGATGTTAACTTTAAAGCAAAATACAACTGAGAGGATCTATTCCAAATCAAGGAATAAATGTTCAACATCTATAACATTCTTTGAACAGCAGTTCTTCTCTTTACAGTCAGAATATGGCTTCAAAATTAACCTTTCTGTTCAAAGTAAGATTTCAATCTTATTTAAAAAAGCTGAGGCAGTTTATGTTTGATTGTGGCTAGTAGGGTTTTTTGACTTACTGATGTAAGTATTCATCACAAGAGTTAATTAGTGAACAAAATAAAGTTCCAGTTTGGAAACCAAAATTCACCTCAGGCACCTAATGGATTAGGTCAGTGTCCCAGCCATAAAATGCCATAAAATGGCAGGAACAAATGGAGTTAAAACATACTGTAATCTTACGCTACAACTCAGAAAACATTGAGGCAGCTAGATCCCATAGCATATACAAGTTAAATTACTCCATCATTTGTTAAATGGTCAATTTTTATTCAGAATACTTCTATAATTCCAGGATTTTTCAAGTGATATGCAAACAACAACTGATTTCAAACCAAAACTGATTTTATAAGAAATATGAGACCACAGAATAGGTAAATACCACACAGATAGTTCTATGACAATGTGAATTCCAAAACTGTTCAATTTAATTAAGTTCACCAAACTAAAATTCACTGCAAACTTGGCCTATGTTTACCTGGCCACACCAGAAGACAGTTCAGGCACTACAACCCTTCGACTCCAAGCCACAAGGTCCCGCTCAGTGGCTATTTCACTTCTTGGTGCGTTGCTATGCATCTGACGCACACCTTCAATTTGTCCACTACGTCTTAATCCTATATTTGGTGGTGAATGTACTTCTGAGGTAGAACTTACAGACCCTAAAAAGCCAAAAAATGATAGCTGTACTTGATCTGAAATTCTAAGGGAAGTATTTAAAAACTCAAAATGAAAGGAAAAAAAGAGTGTTACTTAATCTATTACTTCAAAAGAAATCAAATATTAACTAAATACAACTATTTCAGCAGTTTCTATAGTCACCACAACACACACACTTAAACAGCTACTGGGCTGTACTCTGTTTAAAAATTCACATTGAAAAGAAGCAGATGTATCAACAATCTGAAGTGAAGCAAATGTTTCATTGGTTTGCTTTTCTTTAAAAATGCTTTTGGAAACGTTTATGTAAGGCTGACTATTGCTACTGCACTCTAGATCCATATTATAAAACAGTGAGCTATTTCACTGAATCAGTGTATTCCTTAAGCAGTCTTCTACCTTCAAAAAAAATGAAGCCACAACACTGGAAATTATTAGGAATCGAAGCTGTAAAAATTTACAGACAAGAAATTGAAATGGTCAAAAAACCAAAAACCAACAAAAAACCCCCAAACCCAACAAAATCACACACACATGCAAGATCCTTCAAACACCTACATTGTAGCAAAATTTCAACATTTCTCCACATCTTTCCACACACAAGCTATTCTTGCTTACTCAGGTGGATTGCCAACCATGATTTTTTAAGTGTCTACAACTACCGTGTAATCTAGTGCAAGACACTGAAACATGGAACAGCTGTACTGAGAAACAAGCAGCTCCTTCCTCTTTTCTCCCTCCTATTTCCTCATTTGAGACAATTCAGATTTCTATCAAGTAGATGGCCAATTCCAGATTAAACAGTAGGGTAGTTACTTCTAAGGGAATGCAGTTGCTGCAAGTTCCCTGAGTGAGCAGCCAGTAACTTTAACAATGATAAATTTGTAACGTTAAGAATCCTGAGATTTTGCAGAAAGGTAAAAAAAGATGGCAAAGTTGTATTATTTTCTATGGCTCCATACCTCCTTTCTAGTAGTTCAACAAAATGCACAAATCATGCACAATAATGTGATTTATGTTTTCCAGCTCTCAGCTGTTTCAATAGAAAAGCCACAACACCCAGCCCTCAGTAATCTACCTCTGCTTATCCGGCTGGTACTACTGGTTCCTGCCTCCCCAGAACGTCTCTGGTCCTGCTCTTGTTGAAGTCTTTGAATCATGCTATCCAATGGACTAACTTCTTGATTTGCTTGTTGACTAAGAACTTGATTCAATCCTGTGAAGTAAAATATACAAGAGAACAACACACAAATGTTGAAGAATCAAATGTTATGAACAGCTCATCTAAGTTTTGGCTTTGAAACTTACAAGTACAGTTTATAATTACATGTGTAAGTATGGGCTAATGCATATTTTTGTAACAGGCATTTTTTAAACAGGACAACCTGTTTCTTAATATATTGAGAGCATTATATTTTCTGGAGCAGGGTCAAGATGATCACATGCCACTCCTAATAAAAGTTTAAATTTGATCAAGTGCCAGCAAGTCACAGAAGCTTAATACAACTGTTGTTTGTCAGCTCAGTCAATGTAAATTGTTCAAATGCATGCTTAGCCTGCCCCAAATGCATTATAGAACACTTTAGTATAAGCTTCAATGAAAGAACTACATCAAGAAGGTCTAACTGAATTAGGGAAGAATTATCTACACTGGAGAACTCCAAGCAGTAAAAATGCTTGATTGAGCTCCACATAGGCATAACGATGACACACGTTAAGTAATGCTAATTTTCTTTGGTATGCAAAACAGCCAAGAAACCTCTTTTTGGGTAGGTCTCTTGAATAAAAGACAGGAAACAGTTCTCACAGAAGTGATTACAAGGTGATACTACTGTTTCTGTGCAGCAAGCAAGATACACAGCATATAAGCATAAATAACACAAAACCTCTTTTCATATTCACAATGGTCACAAAAAAATTAGAGAGGTATGGAGAAAAAGGCAAGGGTTACAGTACTGGTTTGAAAATGAAGTCAGATACCTCCACATGGAGAAGGCTGATGGTGGAGTGGAGTGGTGGAAAGCTCTGGTCAAGAGAAGCAGAACTTGCAAAACTTTGTAATGAGGGATGACAATGTTCAAAGAAACAAGCTACCGAAATTCTTTTTCCAGCATAATTTCAAAGAGATATCATAGTATAAACTGCACTTTGCAAGATCAAAGACAACATATTACAGTAATTGTGTTATGAAATGAAGAGCTTTGATTATGTGGCTAGACAGAAGCAGCCATCTCTTAATAGATGATGGTATGCAGAAAGAACATAAATATTTAAGATAGTGCTCTCAGGGTTTCAAGGTTATTGTAGCTGAAGTCAACTTCCCTAAAGCAGCAGAAGCTTGGAATCATGGAATGAGCGCTGGTATAACCACAGCTGGATGTCTTCTGACTCATGCAGTGAGACAGTCAGATTTATTTGGTGATCGCATGAGCAGACATACTATCTACTGAAAACAATGGGAAATACTAATAACCCAAGAATGATCTTAAATAAGGAAACTGCTACCTAAACAAATGAATGTTTTTTATGTATCTAGCTTGTCAGATTTTGCCTTCGCAAGTAACAGCAAGTTTTTTTTTTTAAAAAATGAAATAATAAATACACTGGTATATACTTGATTTTTTCAAAACACCTGGTTTAAAGGAGTACATCTAAGCAGTAAATCAAGCATAACTATCTGAATTCCCCCTACTCTTATAAGCCGCTACAGAAAACTTGACAAAAAATAAATTGTCAGTGCTCTGAGGGAGATCCATCAAATCCCACAATAAAGTTTCAGAAAGAAATGGAGCTTTCTTAGTGGAAGGGAACATACGAAATACATGAACACAGTTTAGCTCTGCATAAGACTGCATATATTGTTGCTAAACTGTAAAGAGGTAGAAAAATGTCTTCTGTCTCTCGATAATCTCTCTGGCTCTCTGTCAGCCTGGTTGATGGCTTCCCGCTATTAAACAAAATGCTATGGTCATCATCTTCCTATAGGCATTCATGTGTCATGCAGCCACACCATTAAATTTAATATTGTTGGGTCTGTGTGCAGAGTCTGACTTGTTGCAAGATAGTATACTGGAGAATGTGCCCGGGATGTTTTCAAATTTGGAGAACTTCAGAATGTCATGGATCCATGCTGTAACTGTAACAATGAAGTAAAATTGCATCCTTCCTTGGAAATCGAATTTAGCTTCAAAGCCACTAGTTAAAAAGTTAGAGATAAAACATGGCATACATTCACCAGAAAAGATTTCTTCCTTCTTACAGTTGCTTGTCAGGTAGCATTTCTTCCTATAATTTTGGAGGAAATATGGAAATGCTCCTTAAAAACTGTTATTTAAGTATTCAGTGGCTTATAATCCTCAGGTCTACAAATGAGGATAGAGAGATCTTTTGGTAACAATGCTGTCAGTTAACGTTCCTGGAATGTCTGACACACCACAGGCTTAAGTATGGTATACATACAAGCCACTATTTACAGGCACAGTCAGTTTTCCCGTATTTTCAAGAATATCCAAATACTTAACAATGGTTATCTTGAAAACGTTCAAAGCTACTTTCACCAGTCACTGTTTGCTCATTCATACTAATATCAAACTAGTGACATGTAACAAGTAGGCATTGTTTTTACATCCCCACCGATGTGGACCACGTTTAGGCAGTTTCCAAGGGCCAGCCATAGGCCCAAAATATGCATGTTCCTACCATGCTGTGTGCCTGGAGAACACAACTTTCGAGGAACTTCCTAGATTTTGTATCCTCTTCAGAGTTCTCTAACCAAACCATCAAAGCTTAATTTGAATGACTGCCTTCATCTAAAGAGGAAAAGGATTTTGCATGTTTCAAGTGTCCTCTCGTTTTTCTCTTCTTGTAGGTGTTACCTGTTCCAACTGATCTGTGGAAGATCAGTCTATTTCCTAGGTTTTCTGAAGTAGGAAATCTTACCCCAAAGAGATCAACTGAAAGCTCACTCAGCATCATACACTGTTGCAATAATGAAATGAGCTCCAAGCTATCTGGCATTGTAGCATCAATTAGTACTGACTCTATCAATGACAATACTGTAAGTGAAATTGTCACAAGCAATCAGTGCCAAGGACATAGCAATTCTTCCACGCTACTTGAACTACTATGCCCAGAAATGAAGAAAAAGGACAAAGTGAAAGGGAAAGTGTAGAACACCTGGAGGTAACTGGATAGGCTACTGCGTAGTGAAGTGAAATTTTCCATACCTGAAGACGTCACTCCCATCTGAGGAATAAGCTGTTCCTCCCTGCAGTTCTCACGACCAGGAACTAGTCTTTGATACCTTGCAGGATGAGGGTTGCCATCCACATCAACCAAAAATGGGGGAGGCATAAGGTGTGGAGCCTGCTGTGTCTGTTCATCCAGGACAAAGTTGTTGGCATCACGGATAAGGGGCCGATAATCACTATGAAAGAACATCTGATCTGCTATCTGTAAACAAAGTCATTTTGTAATTTTTTTAAAGAACCTATTAAAAAAAGCATACAGAAGATAACTGCCAAAAGTATTTTTAACAATGTTACTCGTGGTCACTTTTGCAAAAACAAAGTTATAAGCTGATTTGTTTATCTCAGTTTAAAGGGGAAAATTCGTTGACTCCATGATTATTTTTTTCCCCAGTACTCCTTTTTTATATTACAGTGCAAGGAGAATAATCCACATGTTTGAGGGTGGGGAGCATTTAAAGAACAGGGGAATGAGGAAATATTTAACTACTAGAAGACATTTGATCGAACACAGCATGGATGTATTAAATAGTTTACAAATTTTCTTTTATACTCTGAATATATGAATATATATTCTGATAACGAAAACTGTGTCACAGCCTTATGAGCTATGGTGTAGGAAGAAGACGAAAAGGAAAATATTTATCACATCGCGTCACTGCTAAATATTTTAACACCAGCAGCCAAACATATATATTTCTATTATAGTGCTAGATAGATGAAAAAGTTCCAGTAGATAAAATAAAGCTGATGTAAAGTTGAATTCTTCAGGCTCAAAGTTTTCTTTTTTATTTCACTCCACCTGCTCATAATTTATTCTAGATGGCTTTCCACAGACACTCAAGACTGAGGAATTCTTTTGTCCAAATAGTATGTAAAAAGGCTTATGCTCCATCCCTCGTCGGCACATGCATATCAATACCGTGCAATCAGAAAGATATTGAACCGCAAGAGGAAAAGAGAAAGAGAACAGAAGACAAGCTGATGTGTATACTACACTTCCCAACACTACCTACTGGCAAGCAAACCCCTTGGCAGCTCATGTACTCAGTTAACTTTGAACAAGTAAAAATAAAATCATAAAATCATCATTCACGCAAATTAGATTTCCAGTGCAGTATAAAAACGATTATACAATTGACTCAAGGCATAGAGATGTCAAAAAAATCTTGTCGTAGGTGTTAAAGACAGGTATTTGAGCACGGACAGAGGAATGCCTAAGTTGTCATAGAATATACTCTGATTTCTGAAGAGCATGCTCTGTCATGACCAATCCATAACATAGTTTCCAGTAACCTGTTATGTAGAAATCAGTAAGGCAAAGGTTATAGCATCTACTCAGAGGTCTGGTCTCCCAATGACAAAGGTCTCCTGTCCTGGATGTGAGAAGACCAGGAAGGAACGACGACGACAAACATCTGTCAATTACAACATCAGAAAGTGCCTACATGCATTCACATGAGGTGGATAAAAATAATTTTAAAAAAATCATAGGAGATCTGGACTCCACAAAAATTCAGAAAAGTAACAACAGGAAGAAATTGGAAAGATGCATGGAAAGATGCAATTGCAAAGAACTTCAGGGATTCAAAAGGTTATCCTTACAAAGTACGTATGGACAAGGTGATATCCCACTGCAGTAAGAAGCCCTGACTGGAAGAAGTCTTCTTGCCAGATTCTCTGTTAACTTAACAGAGGCTGAATGAGAACGACACAAGCACTTTCATGTGTCTAACTGACAGAATCAAGGCCTGCTTAACAACTTTGTTCCTTCAGCTCAAGTAGCTCAATGATAAAGATACAGGTCCCCTAGGAGGACTTACTATTTTCCCTAGAATCATAGTAGTAGAGTATTCAGTACTTTCACCTAGTCTAAATTTTCCTATTAAGTACTTTCCACACTGAGAAAGAAGAGATTCCAATGGCATGATCATACAGACTGTGAGTTTTAACGTGCTGGGATTTGGCTGTACAGTGTTGTCTGGATCCCAGGCTTTGTAAGCAAAGTGAAGATCTGAAAATCTTTCCTTAGATTCAGTGACCTCTACCAGAATAGTCTTTGGTGCAAGATCGTGAGGGACTTCTTTGCAATCACCCTTCTGCATACTCTGTACTGCAATCAGGTACGGTAGAGAGAGTAAACAACAATTTTCTATTCCACGAGATAAGAATGGCATTTCATGGAGAACTCAGGCTCAGACCAACTCTCAGGTAGAACACTGGAACGTCCCTACTGGAACCCAGGGCAACAATCTTATCCTCAGGCTATTCCAAGTCCTGAGAAAAATCAGAAAAATTAGACGTTTCAGAGAATCTTAAATGGCTATGTTCAGCAGACAACCAGTTAAAAGTACTAACAATCAGACCTATTTCTTGATATACTATTAGAGATCAAATTCATGACAATAAGATACTACACCACCTTAGGACATATGAGTCCTCTGTACATAATACTTCATAAACCCAGCTTGGATTTAAGCACGAAAGCTTTCCACAAGGTCTGAACTCTACAAATAGACTCTCCTTCAGTAGCTACACTACACATTCAGAACACTCAGTTTCTCCAAATGGGCCTATACAAATGCAAAGAGATTCTCCCCACTACTGCACCAATCCACCATGCAGGAGCTGTCAACTTGCAACAAAGGACTGTGGTTTGGGCAGTGTACAGGAAAAAAAGCCTTAGAAAGCTCAGAGATCTAGTCCAATCTAAGATTTAAAATCAACAGAAAGGTACTTTATGCTTTAGGACAGGTCAGCATTCCTGGACAGTTTCTACCTAAGCAAGAACTTCTGAAGTTCAACTCCTGTTGACAGTGAGCTCAGCTCATTTCTGATGATCTTCACACACTCAGAAATCTCAGCTGAGATTGGCTCAAGGTTCCTTTAATTGGGTCAAATAACAAAGGAGCCCCAAACAAGCAGCAAATGTATTCTTTTTTTCCTCCATACTAAATAATTACTCCACAAAAACATGCATCATCAAAAAAGAAAAAAAAGAAAAAAAAAAGGAAAAAAACCCAAAAACATCTCATTGCCTTCATCGTGGCCAAGATCATACTGGGGAAAGAAAGCCTGGACAGTGGTTCCCATCAACTAGGAAACACAGATGCTATCTGAACATAACATGAAAAAACATACCTGTGGAAAAGCAAGAGCTTGCTCTCTCAGCAGAGCTAACACTATCTCAGCTATAATCATTGTCCTGAGCACAACTCACAAATGTAGGAATACAGGACAGGTTACCACACTCCTTTCTTCCATAAAAATCATTCCCCAAGATGGATGGAAACCACTTTAAAGTCAAAAAAACGCAGGTCCTACCAGAGCATATTCTCACAAGACATCTAAAAAAAACCTGAGAGGGGGAGGACAGAAAAAAAGAACATCTAATCTTCAGCACCTACCTATCTGTAGTTACGTTTTTCCATAAATCAGGTCACGCAAAAATGAAAGAGAAGATGGAACCAGACAAGAAAGAGATCGGAAACTTCTAAGTTGAGTTTTCTGAGAGTTGAAGACTGAGATTAAAGAGGTAACAAATCTAAGTCCTATTTGCTCCCATTTCTTCTATGGTCAAGAATGCCAAGATTACCACCAGCACAGTAACAGCTGGAGAGGATCATTTTAAATCACCCAGTAAGTGAAAAATTTTAAACATTATCTTTTCTCAGAGGCTGCAGCAAAAAACCATGAGAACAAAGGGTCTGTAGAATTCAAGAAGTTAAAAAGCAATTGTTTTCATTCTTCAAACACATCTAATCCCTCACAAGGTAAATTCTCAAGTGGTAGTGTAAAGGAAACTCCTGGTCTATCACAGCAAAGACAAAAAGGCTCTTGGTTTCAATTTCATTTCCAACATTTCTGAGTAGCAGAGGACTATACACTTCCAAAATGACTGAGAGAAAAATAAACCTGGAACAATCCATGGACATGGTGAGAAAAATATTTTTATTACAACAGGCTTTAAAGTTTGGAAGAGTTAGAACTCTAAAAGACAAAGACCTTGAAAATGATCTGATAATCTTGGTTTTCCTTGCTTGTGGTGTCTCTGCTCATTTGTTTTCTTTGGAATGGAAGGGGAAATACACAGCTAGTAATAGCTGAGGGTAGCAACAGCAGCCAAGTACCAAGTACTTCAAATCACAGTTGAGGGACAAGGAGGGGAAAAAAAAAAGCAACCAATATGCAAATGCTGCTGTAACTAGCATCAAAATAAGAGCTGGAAGACTACAGAAAGAAATGCAGTGGCTTACAAGACAAAGATTAAAATTCCTTTTGCTCTCCCTCCTTCAGGCCCCTCTGCGCTGCTGTTTGCCAAATTGCTTTCAAGGCCAGCCTGAGTCTAAAGATCCAAAGCAGGAGGTAAGATCCAGAAGCCAGCACTTCACCAACAACCTTCAAGTATCAGCTACCAGAAGCACAGACGAAAATCCTGGAGGAGATATGTCTGCTTAAGTCTTAGAAAGAGGGAGAAGAGACACATCTCACCTCTTCCCTGGGTGGTAAAAGAACTAGGACCTTGTGGGCACTCCGAACTAGGTAACCTGTATGGTTCATAGGACATGTTCATTCACAGAGAAAAAAAATAACACCACGTATCTTTACAGTCATGAGGGTCTGTGGCAAGACACCCACACTTAGAATACACAATGTAGACTATGACATTAGAATAAAGATGTAATATTTTAATCACACAGTAACAGTGCAACATTGCTGTGTAAGCACCAAGGCATCCACGACAGCAGAACTTCATTAGCAGACATAAAATTGTATTGCTAGAACATATAGTACATTTAATGTAAATAATTGTCTCGAAGGCTATGCAATGTTTAAATACAGATAGCAGGAATTAGTTTTATTACACATACTGCACCCCACCCCTTTTTTTTGGTCTTAGTAACCAGAAAAATATTTAAAGTAAAACGTTTAACTACTATCAATTCCACTGCAGTTTATTCACATTATCCATCTGGATCCATTAGCAGATGTAACCTTGTAACCTCGTCACTTAAGAGAGTAGACAGTGACTGGGTAATTTTTTTAATTTTTTTTTTTTAATTATTTTTAACTTCCCATGTAAACAGTAGCTTAATAGCATGTTTCCATAGTTTAAAAAAAGACAGCAAAAGAAAGCTCAATGTCAACAACAGGAATCTGAAACATCCCATATTAATGGCTCAAAATTGTGTTAAGATACACCCTCTTGAAATGAAGCTCTGAAGGAAAGTTTGCACTAATGCATTCAACACAGACAAACATTTTGATTTTCATCTTGCACTGTACCTTGTCATATTTGCTACTGGAACCAAAGCCAAAAATCAGAAGGTGACCGTGAGAATCAGTACATGCAAAATGCTGTCCATCAGGAGAGCACTTGCAGTCAAAAACTGCACCATGTCCTTGTCCTTCAATCTGAAATACATCAACATACAAAATAATTAAGTTACCAGAAATAAATAATTTTCAATTATGATTCTCAAAACTGTGGTGCTGATGTTGAAATTTAAATTATTATAAAATCTGTAAGACAGTATACTGCTAGATGGAAGTTACTTTAAAACATAGTTTACTTTTTAGCTATTCACTTTTCAGTGAATTGTGTAATAATGCTCATGAAAGATGCCAAATTGATAGTAGTAGAAACTGACAGACTTTATCCACAAAGCAGGCACAGTATAGGAAGTGAAAATAAAAGCTTCCCCTTGAACGTCCTGCTAATGAGCCTAACCAGAGAGCTGGGTCCAGTTCAGGGCTTAGTCACTACACCCTTTCAATCCTCTGCCTTTTTGCTAAGCTAGCCCAGTAGCATTGGCTGCTGTGGTGTTTCAGAACACCTGCCTGCTAGAAAACGCACTGACATAGACAACCCACATTACACAACTTAGCAACTGCCTGTTTCTGTAATTCCTACTCCTAATTTATTGGAGTGGGGGAGGTGTAGATTTGTGTAAAAACTCCACTTTTTAAAGGAGAACTGCAAAGATTTTAAAAAAGGAATTTTTACCTGATACTCATTTTCTGTTTTCCAGTTCCATTAAGCCAGAACAAATGGGTTTTTGTTTTTCCCTGCAACCTGTCAATCAAGCAGAGGTGACCAATCACCACTCTGAATTTTCATGTCTTCAGCACCTCTTCAGAAAGCCCCTTTCTATTCTCCCCAGCAAAGCACTTTTGCATTTTCTTTAAAGAGACACCAAACAAAATTCTTTCCCTAACTGTGGCAGGCCTATATACTGCCAGAAAAAACAATGGTATTCAGCCTGCAGGCAGTAACACTATGCACTTTTGTAGCACCTTCCAGAGGCCATCAGCATTATTTTAAAAAGTTAATGAACCAAGCCTCGAAAAACCTGTGAGGTAGGTACTGTTCTCACTATCTTACAGGCTGAGACAAAGGCAAGAAGTCTAAATCTTTTGCCCAAGGTCTTACAACACATCCACACCCACACCCCTGCACGTCCCCCCAATGGTAGAGGCTGCTACACCTATTACCAGTGCTTTCCGGTATTTGATAAAGGTCTTTCTTACTACAAGACCTTTCCATAAAAGTCAAATGAGTTTCTGGATTAGCAAAAGAAGAACATAAACCAATGCAAGTTTTGTGTTCTATTTTGCCCATTATTCCAGAAGAAATGAACAGAAGTATCCTATAGAAAGAGATGGAAAATAAAAACAGAGCTTCAAGCAAGTGACACTAACATCACAGCAGCTAGGAATGCAGAATTAATTTAGGCTAAGCAAGATCCAACCAAGGCAAAGTTAAAACTTTGTGCTGCTTTTTGTATGTAGAAAGCTCACCATATTAAAGGGAGACACGTTTGGGGAAGTAGATGGAAAGGGGAAGGAACTTCAGCCCAAGAATCAGCTTTGCAGATGTATAGTAAAAACCTGGAAAAGGAGTACTTACATAGAGATTTCTGTTCCCTTTCCCTTCCTCCAACAAAGGAAACACCAAGGTATCAAGCTTCCTAACATTCAAGTCTTTCATAAATAGAATTTCAGGGTTCTCCTACAGCCTAAGATTTGAAGACTTCTTGTTTTACAAGGAAAACAAGGCATGTTGTGGGAAGAACGATTTGCTAACCATGGTGAGGGGAAAAATAAGAAACAGAAGGAAAAAAAATCAGACTCTTAAGATGATGGGGTTTTTTAATCCTTCAGAGCAAGAAACGGTTTGGATGGACCATCTTCAAGAAACCCCTGGGAATTAAGAGTGTTAGTTGGAAGACATTCCCTTCTTATGTAAAGGAAAAGAATAGTGATCGACTATTCAGTGATTAGTACAGTGCAAATAGTTTTACTCTAAATGTGGCCAGAGTCTGGTTTAAAAAGTGCTTTTGGAAAGTACAGCAGTAAGACCTTTTAGTACAACTCCTCAAGTCTGATGTACAATTACTTGAAAATAAAGATCCTTAGTATCATAAGAACAAAAATTACTGTTGGGGATAAGCTTCCAAGATATAATTACTATTACAAATTAAAGAGCAAAGCCTGCCAGAGTGTGCTACCCAGTAGAATTTTTTTAAACAAAAATATTTTGGGATTAATAAATGACACTTTACAATGCAATTTCTTCAATAATAAAGCTAACACAGAGGAGTTGGTCATTTGGAACAGAAACTAAATGTTAAGTTGCAAAAGGGGAAGCTGTAGTAAATCAGTGCAGTGGTAACTTCAGTAAGCTAGACAAAGGACTTCAGCAAGAAGGAAGCTGCTTTCCCCACTCCATCCCTTTTAAATCAAAGATGCAAGAACTATATGAAGATTGTATCCCAAAGAAGATAAACTGTTCATTCTGCCAGGAACCTTCCCCTGCTGAATTAAAGGGTATCAATGGTGAAGGGAAGAGACCGCTCATGAGAACAGAAAAAGCACTGGTCAATTAAGAGCTGTCCCAGCAAAGGGCTGCCAAGAGTGAACATGTTAAGACACTGCTGGTAGCAAAGCAACTAGCAAGGATTCTTCAGCCACAAACAGGGAAGAACCAGTGATGCTACACAATGAGGACTAAGTTAAGATTACTTTTAGTATCAACCCCAAGAATTAAGCCATTTGCCCGTATTTTCACTAGCAAGGAAACAGATGGACATTGGTACATCACGAAGGGAGGAATGTTGATGAAATAAGAGAATGAAAAAGCAAAGTTACTCTTTTCCTCTCAGTTTTGAAGACAACTTACTGTTCTCCCCGAAACGAGGGAGAATAGAGCTGTGAAACTAGTACACAAAGTAACATGTCTTAGATCCGTAAAAATAATTTGTTGTATGAAAACATAGTAGCACCACCTACAGAGAGGGAGCTCAATAGTAAGCCTTTCTGACATGTTATCGATAGATAGTATGAAAGACTTAAAACCTAGTTTTTAAGAAAAGACACAGGAGGAAAAAAAAAGAAAAAAATCGAGTAAAATGAAAATTAATCAAGAGTAGAGAGTACTAGACAAACGTAGCAGACTTTCTTCAGTAAAATAACTGATTTTTTCATACCAGGAAAATATAATTCATTCAACCTAGCTAGATTTCACAGCCATGATATGGCACTGAACACTTAGTTCAAATGGAACAGATCGTGATTAGTAGGAGAAATGCAGAGTAGGTAAACTTGCTAAGGAAAGGATAACAGTTATTGGTTTTGGAAAGACATACAAAGCTAAAAGGATGCTATCAGTGAAGTTCCTCAAGCCAGGCCTTTCTGTTAGTGACTACAGAAAAAATAAGAGCCTGTTGATGAAATGAACATTAGGAAATCATCCACTGAGAACAGATTTGGGACACAGCACAAATCATATCAACTGAAGCAATTAAAAGCCAACAGGACAAAATGCAATAGGCCATGAACCTAGTAAGATTATTAGAAATAACTAACACACTGCCAGAAAAAATAATGGAACTCAGTCCACACACAGTAACACTATGCATTTCTATCACGCCTTCCAACACAAGCCATCAGCACTGTTTAAAAAGTCAGTGAACTAAGCCTCTACTAGCCTGAGGTAGGTAACGTTCTCTCCTGTCCTTTACATTAAGGGACTGAGGCAATTAGTTGGAAACACGGGGAGAAAGATCACTGTATTCACTGCAATGCATCACATATAATGCAACAACAAAAAGAAAACTATAATCCTAAAATATACCAGAAGTATATCCAGAAGAGAAAGAGAAAGCACATACATGCTAGACAAACACACAACGATAAGAACAAACTCTTCCAAAGCAATATACATAATTTTTGCTTCCCATATTCAAGATAAGTACATTCTAAGTGGAACAGCTACAGAGAAATGTTTCCACTCGTCATGATAATGGAAAACCTAAGAACTCAGCTTCTTCACATGGACACTAAGGAAAGAGGACTATTTTGTATGCCTATACAAAAAGACCTTTAGCAGGAAGAGAACTACTCTACTTAAATGCATAGGAACAAATTAAAATTAGTTACAAGAAACATTCAAACTTGAAAACTGAAATTTAGATTCTAACAATCACAACAATGGTACGCTAGAACAACTTTCTAAAACCAGCAAAAAAGCAAAGTTAACTAATTGTTATTAAAACATAAAACCTCCTTCATAAGTGATGAAACTACATCATAGCTGCTCGAGTCAAATCAGTCTCCAAGTATTCTGGAGTTCCTTTGCAGGTTTATGTTCTCCTTTGCTTTAAGGAACAATCTCTGACCACAGCATGCTTCCATGGTAAGCCAAAAAATATCTACGGACCTTCTGCAAAGTTAGAAGAGGTTGCTGCAGATTTGGAGGACCGGAAAGAACACTTAATTTTTAAGCCAGTTTAAAAAAAAAAAAAAAAAAAAAAAAAAAAAAATCAACAGGGCTTCTACACTGCTTCCAGAATAGTAACAAAGGATCAAATGGTAGGAAGAAGACAAGAAGTAATTAAATTAAGAGTAAAATGTTTACTAAAAACATTTCTATCTTCCTACCACCCAACTCAGTTATCCATTCAGGAATGCTGTATTTGTCTTGAAAGATAAACGTATCAATGAAAAGATGTGATAGATCACCCACCCTATGGATGCCTGAAGTTATATAAAGGCTATATAAGAAGTATGTACAGCTTTTTTTTTTTGTTAAAGAACAACTTTTCTTAATAAACATCCTGCAAAGTCAGTACTGGCTTCTACTTGGACTACTAGAGCATTATACTTTGTTCTTCAGGATCTGCTCTTCAGGATGTGCTCTTATGTACTATTCAAAGGTGGAACCTCTTGAAAATTTCAAAAACATTTCAGTAGGACTAGACACTGACTGATTCAAAAATAATGCATCTATAATCTTCTTCTAAGACATTCTGTATTTCAGATGTCCACAAAACCTGATCTAAAAATACAATCCCATATAATCCCAGCAAAACTGGAAGTCTCTTCAGACTTTATGAAGGCCACAACATAAGAAATAACCACTTTTAAATCTCTAGTTAACACTGGAGATTACAGTACGTTGTCCAAATGAGCAAGCAGTATGCCTTTTGGACATTAGTCCAAAAAATCACCTCATGTGGCAGAAAATCTATGCACAGAGCATTCTGCTGAGCTGTCCTAGATGGAATCTGATCTTCCATGTTGTTCTTCTGACAGGGACTCAAGTTTTTTGGTATGTCATTTAGACTAAAACTAATCAAGTAGTTGCCAACAAAGATCGCGGTAGGCCATGCAGGTTTACTGATTAACAAAAAGGAAACAACGTTGTAAGCGATATGATAATGCTGTTAGGGCTTCAGAGTTTATCAGGTTGCAAAGTAGAAGTAGCATTAGAAAGTAAGGAACCACATCGCACAGATCAGTGAAAGATCAGACCTCAGAAGATGGGGCAGGAAAAACATTACAATATACAGACATACGGAGGCATAGCATAGGAACTGCCTATAATAAAGTGTCCATTCAAAGCTAAAAATAAAGGAGCGAGTCAACAATCAGCTCTCTGAAGGAGCAGGAGCACACAGGAAAATCCAATTGCAACTTAGTAGCCTCTGCTTGATTGACAATTTGCAGGAAGAAACCCTTTTGACCTGAATCAGTTGATGACATAACACCGAAGTAAATTCTAAGCAAAACAAGGATTAAACTGTACTAAAACATTCAAAGAGTTATTAACAGGGGATGCGTGTGTCCAAATTCAGAAAAAATAGACATCATCGCCATTACGAAATACATTACTACTATCACCTCCACAGGGTTTCCCAGTTTTTCTCACTGATTTATATAAAATGTAAGACACATGGGAAGAGGGCAGAGAGACTGGGGGGGGGGGGTGGGGGGGGGAAACAACCAACACATCACTGCATCCAGATGGTCTGATTCTTCAACCGTAGTGCAGACCCTCCATTAAATTCAAGTAGGGTCAAAATTACGCCCTCTACAACTTCCATTGTAGAAATCAGAAAAATTCCTATGGGCTGCTTGAATTTGACCTTTTTATAGTCAAGTTTTATATATGACAATTTCAGTCACTGCTTATGCTAATAGCTTCAAATAAATCTACAATATATTCAAAGCTCACAAAGCTAAGAAAGTGTTTCTATTAACAATTTTCAAAAGATACAATAAGTGTCAGAAAGTTGGGGAAAATGTATAAGCTTGAAAAAGGACCATGCAATGCAACTACCATACATCCTATAAAAGTAATTAAGGACCCACTTGGAAAGAAATGTGTGAAACCAAGAATAGTACCAGACAACTTTACATTAATGAGACAACCAGCTAGCTACAGACTTGGGGACAAAAACCTCAGACATTAGCTTCAGCAATCTTGTCCTTACTTCTTAACATCTGTGTGGCCAGAACTTTCAACCTTAACATCAACATGTGGGTTGTTTTTTTTTTTTTTAAATATAAAACATTTCTCTGCATTTACACAGATTAACTAGTATCTGGCTATGAAAAGGCATATATTCACCATGGTAAGGTCACAGAGTGAATGCAAAACTAGTATGAATGTATCCACTTGCTTAAAGGTTCCTCACTGGATGCATGACCGCACACATTTTCAATTTCAAAAACAAGCTTAATGTTTTAAATACAACTATTGCTTTGTTATAATATATATCACTACATTTCCTGATTTTGTGCCAGCATTTCTAAGAAGCATAACCTGTTTCATTAAGACACCATTTGAAACAGCAGCAGCACTTTAGAGCTATACAACTATCATCATCACGTAACCAGAAGAGGGTGGTCTTACAAGGTAGGTTAGTATCTGCTTGCTGATTCTACTACTCCATTTGTTTTCAAAGGCAATCAAATGAAATAAAGGAATTTCAGAGATGACCTTCAAAACAAGCATATCAAATCCATTTTTTGTTTCACCAGTCCAAGGCTTCTCAAGAAAGAAGTAACCTGAAAAAGAAAACTAAGGACCAAAGAGAGTCACATTTTTTTTCTTTACTATAGCACAGTCATAAGAGCTTGGGTCTAAACTTTAAGACTGGTCAGGAAATCAAGGAACCTAAAAATAAGTCTGTGAGTATTCACAAACAAGTTCTATTCTTTTGATCATATGAAAGCATTACATACTTCACTGCATAAAAAGTTAGAACATAGTCTAATGAAAGCTACTGCAGTAGAGTAATAAGCAAGTAAGGTTTTAATGAGCAGTCCTGCATCATCACAAGATCCTTCCAACACACCTTTTCTTCTACCTAACTTTCCTAGTGGTAACTGTTAGAAATATGGTCATGTTGTAATCCTTTAAGTGTGAAAAGCAGATGCTGGAGTTTTCTCGAGTATAGACAGAGATCTTCTAGTGAAGTAAAACTTTCGTTCTTCACAACTATTACTTCAGGAATACCCAGACATAACCACCATAGCTTTTCAAAAATGTCTATCAAGCTTTATTTACAGGATTGCCTTGCTTCATGTACCTGACATAGATGTATAGAGATTAAAAAGGAAATTTAAAGTTAATTATGAATTTTAAAGTAACAATATTTAGTCCTTTCTCTAAATATTAAATAACGCTGAGAAAGGCATTATGCATGTTTGCTTGAAAACTACATAAACAAGCTGTGGTATTTTTTCCCTTTTTAGATATTTTCTCTGTAATTTGTGGTAAAAAAATACATTAAATTGGTCATGCTAAGTAGCTGGTCTTAAGTCTTGCTAAGAAATCCTGATCAGCTTTCTCAAGTACAGCTCTGCATTTTTATATTTCAGATAACAAGCACTGTCCCATCAAATTTCAGACTTCAATAGAGAAGCCAACTCAAGCTTCTGGTCAACTTGGTAAAACAGTGTAAGACATTCAATGCTGTGCAAAAGAAGTCATAACCCAAACAATTCTATAGCTAAAAAGTTTGCAGTTTCATTAACATTTTTACACTGCTGCAACGCTATAGCTTTTTTGTTTTGGTTTTTTTTCCTTTCAAAGATTATTAACTTCTGCAGTACTTTCCTAAATCCAACCAAGAACATAAGCAAAAGATCAGTCTACAGGTTTGTTAGCTCCACTGATAAAGTAGCTTATGCTTGTTGGTACTGTATGTTCAACAACAGTTTATATTTAGGTACTTTGAGAAGTTTTTCAGTACCAAGAACTTTAGAGTTGCTGTTCCCCATTAATGTACCTGTTAAGGAGAACGATGATGTGGCAATATAATGCAAAGTCAAAATAACTTTATCTTGCTGAAAGGATCCATAACTATTTACATAAGGTTCCAGTAAGATGTCCTTTAATCTCTGAACTCCAAGAACAAAAAGTTTTGTCCCCATTTTTCTGTTAGTTGTCACAAATTTTCTTTAGAAGAAAAAAGAACAAAAAAAGGAAATATAACTTTGTTTATGCAGTTAAATCCAGACTTTATCTTAAAATCTCAAGTAACTTGCTGCTGGGCTGACAATTTTAAATGAAGTTAGACAAAATCACGTATTATTAAATTCATATTAAAATTGCAACTGCAAAAACTTTAACTTGTTAGAAAATTGACACCTTTCAATTCAGCTGCTTACACTGTACCTTTTTAATGTATGGGTTTTGGAAGAAACCATACTCATCACACTAGCCAAATCTTTGAAAAAAGCTATTTAACATTTTGTGAAATAAACACAAAAGTGTTTAAGTTCTTGCTTTGCTTAAAAAATGTTCATATTTGAGGTCTACGTTTCATCATCTGTTGCTAATTAGTAAGCATATCAGAAAGAACACATGCAAGTCACAAGCCTCCTAGTTCTGGATACATTTTATGTAAATAGGCGTTGTAAGTAATGTATTTTACATGAAAGTGTGGGACTATTCATCATGAGCTTCCAACAGAAAAGTGCCTAGAATGAAAGCAAACAGCTAGGATTCTGGTACAGAGATCTAGATGAAAATATGCCCCAGTTAAAAAAAAAAAAAAAAAAAAAAAATCACATTTTTTTTCTAGGACACCTGAAAACCTGTAATAAGCCTCATCCTACCTTACAGCAACTACAGCTATCAAAGACGTCGTTGTCCTTCTAGGTCTCAATAAAAAAACATGTTTTAGCCCCAGGATCAGAGTTTTTCAAAAACAGCCAAGAAATGCAACTGCACCCTATATCTGCTCCAACACTGATGCAACAGACAGGTCAGCCTCCCCCTCAGGCTTTGCAATTTTAAAGGGTTTTTTCTTTTTTCTGATGTTTTCCATAAAAGTGGGACAGAGGGCATAAGAACGACAAACAGCAGTTCAAGCAGTAACAGTCACACTGCTGTAAGAAACCATCCACTATTCCTGAAGTACCAATCTGGTTTCCAGGGCAAGCAACACTTACTGAGTGACACAGAGGAGAACAATGATGTTTCTGGGAGAGATTAAAGCTTTTCTTTCACAAATATAACAGAGTTAGTTGTCATTTCAAAGGAAGCTGAAGGTGGGAGATGGGGAGAACAGGTTCGGCAAGGAATTTTTTTTCTTCCTCAAAAAGAATCAGAAGGTTGCTTCAAATCACTAGTTCACAGAGCTCGAGTTGTAATGCATTTCTGAAATATACTCAGGGTATTTCTATATGAAATTTCATCTCTGATGAAATGTGCTTTGGCATTTAGAAAAAGACTCATCATCAAATTCACAACAGCTGGAGATACAGAGTGTGACCTTTAAGTGTCAAAGGCTAAGGTGCCTTAGCCTTTCAGCAAGTCAGACAAAGTCACAAAGGTAGGAGGATTTTGAAGTATTCGGATCTGTGAATTTAATGCAAGATCGTAAAAACATTCTTTCTGTATCAGTATTTCAAAGCATTCTTCAGAATACGATGAAAGGACTAAGGCCACCTTTGCACTGAGTTCAAAGTGGGTTCCAGAACTAGCACCCCCCCAGAGCATGTTGCCAAGAACACCGTAATACATGGCAGTGCTCAGAAAGACTGTCTTAACGCTAAGGTAACATAACAAGAATCAGTTCAAATAAACGCTTCGCAACCACTAGGAGGAACACATTAAGATTACAAGTAAGCAAAAGTCTGACCTTAACAGGCATTCAGGCACACAGGAGGCCCCTGAGGCACACGAATCATGTCAGACGTAAGAAAGCCTACTACTGGCTACAGCAAAGCCTGACTTCTCAAAGATGCAACTCTCAATGAGAGTCAATCCAGTAAGACAGAAGAGCAACACCTAGTCATGAAAGATCTTTTGTTGGTGGTTTTGTTTGGGTTTTTTTTCAGAAATCTGTACACCAGGAGAACCATGTTTTATTTAAAGGCATCAGTATTCCTACTTGATTAATTTCTACATTACACAAGGATTCTTAAACGCCGTAAGGCTAGTCTTTATCAACTAATACACAAGCTTCCCAGTGCAGTAATTGCAATGCCTACTTACAAAATCTGCTGAGTCGGGTATCAGATTCAGGCAAAGCAATTACACTCAAAGATACAGTACAAAAATCCAATATTCTACAGTGACAAAGATTGTAAAAATGCCTGCTCTCCCCTAGTCTTTCACTCTTGCTACTGTAGCACAGTTTTCATACTTTCAACAGCATACTTTTAAGTAACTGCAGTCACCATATGTTCCTGCAACTGTTCATAAAGCTATGCTGTAAACCAAACTGGGGGGGGGGGTTGGGGGGGTGGGGTGGGGAGAGGGAGAGAGAACAGACCTACAGGCCTGTACATATCCTGAAATCTTATAGGAACTTTTTGAAATATTCTTCTACAGGGCAGCCCACTCACGGGACAAGAACTATCAGCTTTACCACAGGAGAAACCTATACTCTAAGGCTCCAGACAGAATGCCTTTTGCAAGCAGTCTGAATCACCAGAGCTCAGCCCTAAGAGGTACTGCTTGAAAGAAAGCAAGCTTAAAGGAAACTATGTAAGTCAAAAAAATAAAAATCAAGGCAGCACCGTAACACCACAAACCTATTTGGGGTCAGACTCGAGGAACACCAGTACTTAATGTCCAAATTGCAACACCAACAAAAACCCAATCACCAAACCAAACAAAAACCCGTGCATCCACCTAACATTACTAGGCACCTCCTTTTTGATTTGGAAGACTCTTAAGTCCCTGTAGTTTTCTCTTTCCCCTCATACCTTCTCAGAATTGAGAAACTTCTGCTTAAAGCCTACAGGAACTACAAGCGTAAGGCTAAGCTGCAGCACATACCATCCAACTGCCAACCCTGGCATTCCTAACAAACCAACAGTGTCAGGTCTATTAAGAAGTAACTTAGTGAGAATACCCGAAGAAAACAGATCTTATGACAACAACTGAGTGGTGTACAGCTTTTATTTATGACCTAACAGAGCACTAATCCTGCAAGTTCAAAAGCTTGCCTGAAGCTTGAAGCCAAAGGCCATTTCTACCACCTTCCAATTTACCTAGAACAGGATTTCCATACCCAAGAAAACAAGCCTAGCGGAAGTGCCTAAACCCACAGGCTACAGATTCACGCCTCTCCACAGTGGCACAACTTCAAGGGGAAGTTGGGAAAAAGTCCTGTCTAGACATTTATAGCTGAGATGCCCTCCTCGATAAGTCGCAGATGTTGAACCGAACACCTTGCCACTGAGAAGAGAACAGAATCTAGGTCCTCCATTTCCCAGCTCAACAGCTTAACATTAGTTAAGGCAATCCCAAAATATGAGTGCCACCTGCTCCTGCGCCCTCCTTTTAGGAGAGCAGGGACCTCTCACAATTATTGGAAAGGTGCCTTACCACACAAGGGATCCAGATGCCTCACTGCAGCTTTGAGTAAGAAACTGCATTTCAAATATATCTCTATGTACATTATCACACAGTGGCTTTCACTAGACAGCCCACCATTCAGTGAATTTTTTTTTCCTGGATCATCCACTAAGACAACTAAATCTCATATACTGCTCATTAAACTGAGGATTTGGTAGGATACTGCATTCCACATTGGAGACTAAGGACCTTGGTCCCCAACAACTTAGGTGCCACAACAGTCAAGTCATTCAGTGAATCTGGCCCTGGGTCATGAGCCATAATTTAAACATTTATAATGGTTTGTGCTGTCCTTCTTTAGCAAAAACACTATTTTTGTGAAATACGTAAGCTCTGAAACAGTTGGCTGCAGCAACTTAAGTAGTTTATTACCTTGTTTCTTCAGAAGTCTGCTAAATGCTTATTTGTACCTGGGAAATACAGCATGTGAAACTGTCCTAATATTACAACACCAAAGCCACGGCCTCATTGATTCCTTGGAAAAATGAATGACAACAATACACTGAGAATGCGTTTTGCATTAGTAGCTGTATTAAGTCAGGACTGGCAGGGATATTACACAGGCCACAAAAAACCAAGTACCTGTATTTGCACATGCAATTTAAAACCATCCCAGGACTTACTCGCTTCATCTCAACATTGCCTAAAAAGCTTAAACCCTCCCACACTCTTGATATTTCTATGGCAAATTTCACCCTCTGGGGTAGCAAATATATTCCCTGAGTCTAGCTGACCCAAGTCACTGAATTACGTCAGTTCTGAATGCCCATGAACTCCGACACTGAGTTATGCGATACTTACAGAACTAGAACAAATGAAGTGAAGACTACAGGTGAAAACGTGGAATATATAAAATACATACATACTTACTGAGAGTAAACCCATGTGTGTAGACAGTCACTTACAGGACTGAGTTTACTATTAAATATAAAGATCAAAATCTGGCAAACAGACCAAAGATGCTTCAAATTAACTGTGACTGTGCCAACTGATTTAATAGCGAATCTTAAGTTTATAAACCTGGGAGAGAAAGTTCTGTAGGATCACCAGAGTCTCCTAGTGGCACCTATCTATAACCAGTAAGGCACAAATAAACTTTGATTCCCCCATTTAAGTCAAATACAAAACAAAAAGTGTATTTGGTTACTATGGCTTTGCAATTTCACATTCACCAACTGGATAAAAGAAGTTAAGTTTCAAACTGAGTGACACTGCTTGCATCCCTCTAATTTTGATTTTCTTTTTTTATGCTGACAATGAAGGAATTTGAGGGGGAAGGGGAGAGGGAAACGACTTAAAAATACCCAACTCTACTTTAGGGATTTGCCACAAGGCTTTAAATGTACCAAGCAATCCATCTAGGATGGGAATACCTGACTGGACTATCATTAAGCTAACAGTCATCTAAGACTTTGCTAATTCAACCAACACCCCCAAGGTCTGCAATTAAGGAGCTTTTGTTATGACAAAGTCATCCTGTGCTAGTTCTGGTACCACAGACACTGTTTTGCCAGGCAATGATAATAAGAGGTTCTTGAATGGTAAAGCAGATACCTCATGTCATTCAACTCTCAGGTTTGGTTCCTCCAGATGATGTTGTTCCCTGTCTGATCCAGAAGAACCCAATCTGTAAAAATTTCCCATCCCCTGAATAAAACTACAAATACTGTTTTTCAGAGTACGAGATGACATACTAAGCAAGTCAACGAAGGTAACCGCGGTTATCAGAATAATTTAATAGTGGCTAATCTAATGATGTTCCCAGCTGATATGCCAGTTAGGAAATTGGGAGAAGACTGGCAGCTCTGTGTGTATTCCTGCCCTCCCTTAGTAAACCAGAACACTTAGTATTTGCAGCTCTGCAGAGGTGACTATGCAATCAAGTCTCATGGTCTAGAAGCATCTCTCCCCCTGCCCCCAATCATCTAAGAACACCTCTAATTTCCACCCATGTCTCTTGAAGCATCAGACATGGAAGACTGACTGGTGAAATATTCAGACACTGTAGAGAGATGCCTCTCTTGCATACCTGGCTCATATGACTTATTCATTGGTTTGAGACAAACTTATTGCCAGATTTAGAATTCCCCTCACCTCACACAGCAGGTAGACTTTCTCACATTCATTTCTAGCATGAAGCACAGATTACTAGCTGCTGAGATCTTCTGATTGTCTACACATTTCTCTGACTCCAAAGATCTTAAAATGTATGTGATTTTTACCCTTTTTAGGTGTTTGTGTTGCATTGCACCCTTGAAGTAAGTATTTCAGTCTTTCAGGGGGTTGCCTAACGTATCTGTCATTTAGATTCTGATCGCTCTTAAATGGACTTGTCTTATAAAGAGCAGATGAGCTCAGCCTCTTCTGACCTTAAATTCCATGAAAACTCATACATCCATCGTAAGTATTAGTGGAAAGGCAACCTAACCATGCAATGAGAATATACACCTCAACTTGCAACAGTGTATAGCGCTGAGTAATGAAGATCTGTACTCATAGCTCCAAGATGATTGTCTCAGAACCTTCATAAGTTCAGTTACAGAAATCAATGCAGAGGGAACAATACTGAACCTAGGTCAGTGCTGAAGGAGTCTAGGCTGCATTCTCTCCCATTAAGCTCAACAGAATTTTCTCAGAGACTTTATAAACCGTACTATACACTGCACATCTCAAAATCTTTCTTCAGGTTCAGAGTGACCTTCCTGGCTTGACTTCATTTCTAAATGCCCTTTTTTTTTGTGAGTACATCTATGGCAGGTCTCTTCTTCAGATGATCTTCTTTATGCTGGTCTCCAAAACTGCTATTCCACTATGGCTGAAGGCTGGATGAAGCCCATTTGACTACTGTCAGCATTCTCAATGATTCTTCATATTCTACAAAGACTTTTGTAATTTTCTCCAGGAGACAAAGTGTGAATTGCACAACACATTATTACCTTTTTCAGGAAAAAGATATGTACAAAGACCCACTTAATATCAAGAAACAGATGGAAATACCTATTGCATCCATCTTCCAGAAGAATTAGTTTAGTGCAGAACAGACCAAATCTGAAACCTGCATGGAGGAGCTCTACGCAGAAAGGCTGACAGTATTCAGTCCAATGGGCCAAGGCAGCATACAACAACATTGTATGAGATCAGGTGACTCCTGAAGAGCTTTAGCCAGATTAAGAATTAGTAATGCAAAAATAAACCAAGTTGCACCTTGGTTCCCCAGGCAGGAAACAGACCACTAAAGGAGGGTCTCTGTCACCCTGTCTCTTACGCATGATCTCTGACAATGTAAACTAACACTCCAATTTCATGTGAATGAAGCATATAGAAAGATGACACTATGAAATACAGTCAAAGAAACAACTTTTTACATTTTACAGATTTAATCTTTGCCCCACTAAACTGAACAGGAATTTCTCTTGACTTCACTGGATGCAGGATCTTGCCCTATACACAAATGCATGCTTCAAGATTGCCCACATAAGAATGTACTAAAAGTAAAAAGTTTAGAAAGGTTGCTTTGGCATATCTGCATAAAGCACAATAATTACCATGTTGAAGTAAGACCGGATTTTGACCCCTCTTGCCAAATCCCAAACTATGACATTCCCATCATGTCCAGCAGAGAAGAGAACTCTTGGATCAAACGGATGAGGTTCAAGTACAAACACTTCATCTTCATGTCCCTGAAATTAAAGATACAGCAAGATGAACAAGAGGACTGTGTCAAATACTTACCCAGGAATTCAATATGATAACACTAGCAACTGCAACATTAGCCTACAGAAGTGTCCAGCAAAGAACAACTACTTTGACCACACATTTCTTTTTTTTTTTTGTAGCAGTGTATTATACTCTTCTCTTTCCAGTTGCAATTTTAGCTTCCTAATAAGTATGTCAAGTATGTCACCTTCACAACAAGTATGTCCCAATACTTTCGCCATGATTTTAAAAGATTAGAGCCCACAACGTTTGGTATTTTCGGTCTTGATGCTCAGCAGATTTCAATTTGTTTAGGCACAGTAGCAGTTACAAATTTAATTTAGACCCATAAAGAATCAAATATGTAACTAGAAGTTAGATGACACCATCTCCAAAAGCAGTACTAAATTTTAAAGCTTTGCATGAAATATTTCCATCTCTAGCAGAGCATCTAGTTACCTACAGTTACCTATTTTCTCAGTTAAAAAAAAAAGTATCAGACATTAGTAAAAATGTTGTTTGATTTATTCTAGCTAGAAGACTATTTTTTTGTATTCATGGAATGATTAGGTTGCAGAAGTCTCTCTGTTTAAACAGGGCAGATTTATCCATTAACGGTATTTCAAAACATTTGTCACATTAAATAAAGGTAAAAAAACCCAACTGTTTCCTTCTCTCCTTCAAGATAGCACTTTAGGAAAAAAAAGTCCAAAATTAGTTTCAGACGTCTTGAACAGCACTAGTTATTTGCAACTTTAAAGCTTTATTTCCTAATAAGCAGCTGACAGACATCTCTTACATTTCAATTATCTGGAAACATTTGTTAAGGCAGCTTTCAAACAGGAAAAAAGGCGTAAGAATTTTGATGATGTATACATAAATTTTGCATTCAGGATTGATAAATCAAGATGGAACACCTTACCATGAGAATATGAATGAGTTGGCCAGTGAAAGAATTCCAAACTTTCAGAGTCATGTTATTTACTGCAGTTATAACAGAGTTGTCATGGCGGTCCCATGCCACCATGGTCACTTTCAGCTTTGTGATTTTATCTTCAACTCCTTGTAAACTTTGTCTAAAACAAAAGAGCAAAAAGTTTCAAAGCAATCCTAGTTTGCCAAAACATTTTTATGTCCCTAACAAGTGAAAATACTTCTGTATTTTGCTTTATTATTAAGAATAGAAGCATTACTTCTTCAAAAAACTGGAGAAATGAAACGTTTTCCATTACATAGCACATAAAACCACAAAAGAATGGTAGACGCTTAAACAATGACTATAGGGTCCTCTTAATATTTTAAAGAATATGTTGATCTGTTTTTCCAGAAAATGCCCTGTGATACATGACCTAAGCCAACTAAATTTGATAGCGAGAGTATTTGTTGTGACATTTGAAGAGCAAAAATCCAAACTAGTCAACCAGTGAACAGTAATTTGTCCTGGAGAATATTTGTAATAAGTAGTTATAAATATGGAGAGAAGTATTCTGATACCTTTAAATCAGTTAAATTCTCAGGCCATATTTAGTACTATACCACCACCCCTACATCACTTTACCATCAGTAATAATGGCGCTTAATCTTGCATGTATCTTATTTTTATTCCTATGAAAACCAAACACCAGCCATCTGTAATGTAATCTATCAGAATACTACAAAATTACGTTTCTGTCAGTGTGGTTTAAAGATGAATCACCAATGAATTCTCTAGCACATTAATTTCTGGGAAAACATCAACCAAATGCAACAACAGCATGTTACCACCAAGCAGGCAGACAAAATACAGAATCTTCCATATAGCAAGCACTACAATACATTACACAATAGTATATATTGTACAACTCAATAATAGAAAATGTAGTTATAGCCAGATTCCTTTCTAGATTCAATGCAGAACCCAGGAGGCTTTATAAGCTGAACTCACTCTTTCCTTTCAGTGCAGCAATTTCATTTTCTTTGATAAAATTGTGCTTGTGCAGGAAAGATCAAATTTGGAACTGCACTTTTCCCTCTAGTCAAAAGGACAAAATAGAATTCAGCTACAGGTGCTTTACTGAAATGAGCAGTTCAGTTTCTCAAAGAAGTTCAGCGTTTGTGACCACAATGAAGAAGAGTCCATTCCTGTTTTTCCC
Organism: Gymnogyps californianus; assembly: GCF_018139145.2. NCBI lineage: Eukaryota > Metazoa > Chordata > Aves > Accipitriformes > Cathartidae > Gymnogyps > Gymnogyps californianus. The sequence goes on along the minus strand of NC_059473.1, from coordinate 91,413,039 downwards.
AGCATCAGTTAAAATTAAGAATTTTTACAGGCTGTATTTTCAAGAGAGTGTAACTTGGTCTGTTCTCAAAGTACCAGTGTTTTATACACTCTTGTCCAACAGTTTTACATTCATGTTTTGTTGCATCCGTCCATAACTGACAAGATACTCTCCTATCTAAACATCTAACTAAATTATAGCTTATTTAGCCTTCTCTTCCATCCCTCTCTTGGTCCTTCAGACATCTTTCCACAGGATTACTCCTGAAATAAATTTTTTTCTATTAAATATCATCCTTCAAACCACTCAGTATGATCAGTAAGGGGAAAAAGCTTTACCCCTTAAGCCCATTATAAATCTTTCTAATGTACGTCAGTTGGAAAACATTTCCTCCATGCCAAAATAAAAAGGTGCAAGCCACAATTCCTACTAAGTCATTCTCCATCTTCAAGCCTCTTTTGTTGCTTGTTCTAGTGTACAAAAGTTTCCCATACCTACAAAGCCTTGTAAATTCTCAGATTGTTTTAACAAATGAGAATCCATTACAGAGCAAGCAATTTATTTGCTCTGCCATGTGGTATGAAAGAACCCAATACTGCTTTTCTGGGCATGCAGATTCCACAATATCTTTAAGTATTACTAAAATGCAAGTAGTCTCAAGAACAGATCTGACCTGGTTTTCTTGCTCCAGAAATAAATACCTATGTAAAAAGCCATATAAATTAGACTTTTAATGGGTTTTGAGTATCTTTTATTCTTTTAATCAAATCAAAATACTAGTGGAGCTATTATCAGGACAAGCTAGTTTCCACAGCTGAGTACGTAGTCAAATACTTATTTTCATTGGACTTCAAGAGCTAGACAAGAATACTGTGCATCTAAGCAATAATAATTTAAGGCAGCCTTCCTCCCCTCCCTTTTTTTCCAAGTCAGCAAATTATATCAATGGCCTTCAAGCATCTATCTGATAGAACATTTTACATCACTTACCCTGCTGGGCGAGTAGCCATATCTAACAAAATGCTTTTCCATTCCCTTCGCTTAAATTGCCAGATTCGTGCTGTTCCATCACGGCTTCCACTCACAAATCTAACAAAAGCGGAAAAAAGTTACTCAGAGATCAAAGGCAGATCTGTACATAAAAGGCACTTGAAAATTGAAGTTCCAGAATATAGGAGTCAAAAAAGGAAGCTATAAGTAAGAAGTCCAGTGTCAGAATGCTGTACAACTGGTTTGAGGTGAAAAACACTTCCCATACCAGTAAAAAATTGAAGGCCTGCAAAAAGTGGAACCTGCTTCCCTATCCTGAGCCCCTTCCAAACTAACTGTACTTTGACCTTTGATGCACCTTGCTGAGTTATGACACTGCTCTGGCACAGGGACGCCATAACCCAATGAGCATTCTAAGAAACTGACCCCATCAAGCCAGGTAAAGCTAAGGAAAAAATTTAAATAGCATAAAAATAGCTGAAGGGCCAGTAGAGCCCTGCAAGCAGAAGTACAACAGACATGATGTAAAACAAACAAAACCTATTCCCAGTAAGCTAGCACTGTATGTTGAGCAAGTACTATGATACTTATCTGAAGAAGTGTTTCCCAGCTTGAGTTTCTCCCCCACCTTTTCCTTCCCCCTTTTTGCGGTGCAGGGGTGAAAGGAGGAGAAAGAGGTGGGTGGAGCACCATGAAGCTTAGTTTACAACTATTTGTATCATAATAAAAGTGTACATTAGAACATCAATTAAATGAAGTGTCAGAAACTTCATAATAAACTGAACTGTTTTCTTTAGCATTCTTCACATCCAACATCCAGAACTTAAAGTGAAACATTAAAAAACACTAGGCTAGCTAAACAAAATATTGTTAGATCTAGTTCGATAGTTTTGCTGTATTCAGCAGTCACTTAACTGAAGAAAGGCTTAAATATTTAAACATATCTAAAAATGCATGTATTTTATATGTGAATACATATGCACATACATTTCTTAAGAAGTTTCAAGTATTTTTATACTCCTTAATTTTGGCAAATTCAAAATACTTTAATCATTCATTACAATGAAAACAACTGTAAAACTGAAGGAGTATTACTAAAACAAAACAGTGAGAATCCAATAGGTATAGATGATTTTAATGGACGAACCTCAAAACAGAAAGCAAATTTTTTTTTTTTAATAACTAATTCCAGAAACTGGTATTTACAAATGTCCACAAGGTCAAAAAAATACCTCTGAATAAATAAATTGTGTGCTTACCTGCTACTACTATTAGAAAACTGAATGCTGTCAACTTTGTCCTATATAAAAAAAAAAAAGGTAGAAAAAGAAAAAAAAATCAAATATGATTCCAAATTATCCAAATTATTATTTTAATCAAATACATATGTAATTTTAAAAAAGTATTTACAGTATGAAACTCCAACTCTGAGATCTTCTCTGGCTGACCTGATCCAAAGAAATAAACCCTAATGATGTGATCTGTACTCCCAGTGGCCAAAAACATTCCACCTGAGAAAAACAAACAGATAAGTCTTAAGAAAAAAGGGCAATCTAACGTTACTACAGTATTTTCAAACGGCTGTAACATCAAATACTTAAATTTATTCCCTTAAATTTATAGCTGTATCTCATTTCAGCTATGCCTGTAATTGACCTTTAAGTAAAAACAAGATTTAGAAACTCAAAAGTTTAACTGGAGTTGAATTACCTCACGTTTGCTGTCAGATAAATATGCATCTGCAGACATACCTGAAAGATTAGCTAACTACAGTAATTTGTTTGCGACTAAGCCCTTAGAAGCCTCAATCTTAACAAAAATTGAATGGAACTAGAGCGCCAGTACACTTTCTGAAAATAAGTTTCTGTCATTTTGATATTTTATCTAATTATTTATGTTGCATTCTTCAATTGCTAACTCTGGAATCAATGAAATTCAGACCGTGAGAACCTGGTAATCAACACCTTCTTGTCCCAATCCCTATAAATTCCATCTCAGATAAAGCCGAGTCTCAGAATCACTCTGAGAAAAAGGTATACATCGTGTTTTAAAAGACTTGCAGTCACAAGAGACTTACTTTCAACATTTTATATTTAACTGTTTTCAAGAATTTCTGTATCACCAAGAGTTAATGCATAGATTCTGAATTTCTATTTTAAATATTTGGGGTTTTTTAATAGCCACTTTTAACTCAATTCTATCTTACTAACAAGAAATATGCTACAGTAACTGTATTATACTTCATTTTACTCTCCAAATGACTTCTTATATTGATACAAGGGAGAAAAAGAAAAAAAAAAAAAAGTCTTTTACCAGCACTAAAAGAAGAACAGATCATTTGGACTCCGGGCCGAGGGCGTTCTGTAAACTTTGTTGGCCTTGGACTACAAAGAAAGAAACAGTTAAATAATTTCCTAATAGGGCTTAAAAAAATAAGTCAGTATCTTAGAAATAAAGCACAGAAGGACAAAATTAAATATGAAGGAACAGATGGCTGCCCATCTATAAACAATTTTGTGTAACTATGCTTCGTGATCTGATCTTTAGGAAACTAAGACATCCAGATGGACTACATAATCCATGTATCAAGGAGAGTTGTATCACAACTTAAATCCCGTTCCCCTCTCTCCTCCAATACTGCTATACAAAACACTCTCCTTAAGTCATCGGCAAAGCATAATAGAACACTAGAGCCAGTTGCCCATGTTGTTCAGTTTTAAACCACTGGGTGTACTGGAACTCTGGTTTTCTCCTGCAGCACATAGCTGCTTTTACAAGAGAGAAACAGAAGTTGGCGCTCTTTATCGAAAAGGATACAAAAGAAATTTAAATAAATTCAGAGCTTTTCACAGTATTAGAATATACCAGTTTCTTCATAGGACATATATTCTTTGTGGGCTAGTTTCAAATAGTGCCCAAAGAATGTCAGGACAATGGTTAGAAGTTTGTAAGGAATTTTACTTTACGGCCTGTGCTTTCTTTTAGGCATTTCAGAACCTGATGTGCAAGCAGAACTAAAGCTTCAATGGATTTGGCATTTTAGGAGTGTATAAAACCAAAACAAATCAGATCTGGTTCTTCAATCATTACTTCATTTCTGCTCATGCACTGCAGCAACCTCAAATCAGTAGGTGGTCTTGCATAGTATGCCATCTGCAATCTTCACTCAAAGAATAAACTTACTAGAGAACAGCAGCATTACACCCACAAGTGTCATCACTAAAGATTTGTTTTAACATAAAAGAATGCATATTCATAACTTATCCAAAATTTTCTCTTTTAAAAGCAAAATGGTCCATATAATTCATTTCAGCTGAAGGCAGATGTGTAAGAGACCTTTCTCCACTAATCAGCTATTGCTGTCTCAAAGTAATAAGCATTAAACCTTAGTGGTGCCTATGCATAAAACAAAGTAATAAACACCAGGAATAACAGTTAAGAAATCTTTCTCCAAATTGTCCATTCAGTATAGACTGTTTCTGTGAACTTTCCTCTAGGAGTTTTAAGGTAAATCCCTGAAGACTCATTACAAGGAAACTTCACAACAAGATACGCTAAACAAGACAAAGATCTATTCTACAAAACAGTTGAAACCCTTCTTAACTGAGATACTAACATAAAAAGAACTATCAGATGATTCAATATGCAGCTTACATAATTTGGAGCAAGTGTAAATAGATAAATAGGCTGCTGTTTTCTTCCACTGTGGTTTGTGAACTCTGCCTTTGGAGTTAGGACAGCTGCAAAATAGAGCAAGTACGCACTTACGTTCTAGTTTGGACAACCAAGTTAAATTCTCCAACTTATGTCTCTCTAATGTGCGTTATTTTAGGCATTAGGAGACAAAAGATTATGGCATGCTTTTACAATAGAGCAGACTGTGGTCTTTGCAAAATGAGCTGGGCAATCAGTATTTTGGGGAAGCAAGGAAAGGGGACAAAAGCATAATTTCTTGCAACATACAGAAACCAAGCTAATTGTTTCACTTTACAAACATTCTCAATCCAATTATTAAGTGGCTGGAACGCACTAAGACACCTTCACAAACATTTCATAGAAAGGTCCAGAAAAGCCATGGTAAACCATTTTCCTCCTGGAGGAGACCTGTATTAAGTTCAACATGAATCCAGAAATGAGAGGGGCTGCAGTCAAAAAATAACCTGCACTCAGAGCAGCAGACAAAGAAGCAATTTGGTCTATGTGCCTCAACTAAGGGACGCACTCACCCATATAGATGTCTCAAGTTCATCATCTTCAAAATGCAGCAATAGTGCAGGAATGGTTACCTAATCCAAGCCCTGCAGACTAACCTCACTCTGGACATGTAGTGGCTCAAGCAAGACTTCTTCCCAGAAAACAGATGTGTGATACAACCTCTCCAAATTAAGCCTCTGCTCACAAGCTTACGAACAAGGTTCAGGATATCTGAATTCTGATGTATGACCAGTCCCTTTAACATCAAGTGCCTTCTGCTTAAGAAAGCAAATGGGAAGTATCACACCACACTGATGACAACTGTGAAATCCACGTTTGTCCGAAACAGGAACGTCAAAATCATCAGCACGTGTTTTTCCTAAGTTTTTTTCCTCTTTTTAAAATTATGGGGGAAAAAACAGAAAAGAAGAAAAGCAGTATAGTAAGCTCTTCTACCCAAATCTGTGAGACGGTTCTGCTGCCTGTTCATATGGTCTGCCAGTAACAGACTAACACTGGAAACTTGTGATCCAAACAGGTGGCAGAAGAATAACAAGAAAACTCAGCATCTTTCTCAGAGAAGATACATATGCAAATATTTTGCAGTGCAACTAATTTAACTTTGATGCACTGACCAGTTGTAGTAATTCTCCCTTAAACTTGAGGCAGATTATTCTTCAGTTTCTGATGACCCGAGGCTGATTTTCTCTCTTCTCCCTACTGTCAACTGATACAGGATCTGACTCGTGCGTTTTCTATCACCATCCAGAATAGTAACAGGAGACTAAATATTGGCAAAGTCTTGATTCTCTACATTTTTAATTGTTTTCCCATCTTGTTTGGGCCACATTCCTTGACTTTCTTACCTGCAGCAACAACCAACCTTACCGTTCCTCTATTTGGAAACCAAATTATCTACCTGAAATGTTACTGCTTTTAGGCATACATGCTAACTGCCTGGTCAGAAATCTCTTCACTGAAAGAACAGGAGCACACAGGAGGCTCTGTAATGCTGAAGAACATGCATCCACACTAGTCACAGAAGCACATGAACAAGCCTGATCACTCTCCTTTGAACAACATGAAAACTTTGTGGTCAGCCATGCCAGTGTCTGTGTTTCATCCTATGGCACCAAATCTACTGTAATGTGTCCTTTTGCAGTTTATCAAAACAGAGCTCTGTCACCAAGCACGTCCTGTCTGGGCCGTATGTGTGACCTAGATACTGAACATGCCTCAATTAACAAGGTTATCAAAAAACTAGGAAACCAACATGGGAAGCCTCTAATTTCAGAGATACTACTAATACTGCAGCAGAGCTGCCGGCAAAGCTGAATAAAAGGATGTTTGTGATCTAAGAATGACACAAAATAAACATTTGCAGAGATAAAAAAAACCAAACAGAAAACAGAACTGGGAACAGGGCACTAAACATGAGAAGGCTTAAAGGATGTCAAAGTCCATTTTAATGGCAAATACTACAGTTTTCAAGGGAGTGAGTTTTCCAGTTTTTCATGATCTGTTGAGATAAATAATTGCTCCATAATACTTTCATCTTATAAGTGGGGAAAAAAGAACAATTTCGAGTTTCTTCATCTCCTGAAGAAGCTGACAGGGAAAGATTCCCTTCAGAGAGTTCTTCCCAGGAGGAACTAAGTCCGATCCTCAGTTAAAGAAAGGGAGTTGATCCAGTAGACTTAACCATCCAAGCTGGGTTCCACTGAAACAGTACTCAGTGCAGTTAAGAACAAAACTGATTATTTTTACTTTGAGAGCACACTGAACACAGTAGTCTATCCAAACGCTCCCTTTCCCGTATTTCATGAAAAAGTTCAGCAAAGTACTGCTGGCACTGCTAATCATCTTGAAACTACAATCAACCACATGATCATCATGAGGCTGCCCAACAGCTTATAGTCTTAACTCACTGCCAGATGATTCAAGTAGTGCTGAGTATAAAAAGCAGGGGGTGGGGTGTGTATACATATATTTTTTTTTCCTTTTAAGAAGCTGAAATTAAGACTTCACCACCAGTCCCCATTTAAAGTACTGGATGATGTAGTAACACACTTTCATCACTGATAGCAATTGTACTCTTGAAGGACAGGCTGCAGTCAAGCTCAGGAGGAGCATGAAATCAGGTTCTGACTTAAGCATGTGACAGTACCCTTCACCTGTATTACTCAGATCTTTTGGTCTTGCTGGAAAGCTCCCATTTCTCCTTCCTGGGTGGGAGTGGGGCTGGAATCAAGATACAGGGCAGCAAGCTCAGAGCCTGAATAATTGTGGTATGAGATCTTATTTTCTCTGCCAGCTTTCCTCCTTTTTAGAAATACTGAACAGAAGCAAGCCTGTATTTTTGACTATAGTGGAAAAAGGAAGGACAAACTTCCCACCCCACCAGTTATTCTCTCTTCCAGATGGCCTACACATCCTGTTTTAAAAAAAATAATCTCACAAAGGGCCTTATGAAACAAATTAACAGGAATCTTTCTTTCCTTTGATGCTCTTATATTGCTGGCACTCATTTTCCCCCAGCACATTACTGAATGGATGTGGAGGGAACCTGCCGTGTTTCCACAGTTCTGGAAGCAGATCCAGATCCAAAGGTGTAAGGAAGTGTAATCACCTCATCAAAAACTGTTATGACAACGTACACCCATTACTGAGATGCACTGGCCATACAATGCAGCCTCCTTGTGGAAAATTACACTGGACTCTTAGTTTCCCAGTATTATTTATTTTGGTTTACTGGAATAAGCATGACAACCCCAGTTAGAAAAGTTTACAGTTTAGCACATTAAGTAAAACTTCCTGTAACTAACAAATTCCCCTGAACTAGTACACTGTTCAGTTAAGGAAGAGCTACGTTAAGACTTTTCTGGGTATCCAGCTATTTCAATATCGTAAGTAACATACAGTTATGCTCCAGTCCGAAAAGACCTATCTGTTTCTTATTTAGACTTTACCATATTTTTATCAAGTTTTAGATTGCATCAAAAAGCACCAATTACTTCAAATACATAACAGCTCTACTAAGTTCAAACAAAGACCTAAGACCAGGATCCTGCCTCCAAAGTAGCCAAAACTGGATGTGTAAGAGCAGAAAAAGCACACAGTGATGCCTTTTAGTATCTTCATATAATGCGTAATACCCTGTGGCAAGGAGTCTCATAACTTAACTGCATGTTTTGTAAAGAACCATCTCCTTCCAATTTGGAATTAGCTACCTTCACTTGATACCCTCTAGTACAATAAGGGCCAACAAGCAATTACTCATCATATGCCCTCCTCAAGACACTCATGACTGTACATGTCTCATCTTCATGCATTCCTCTTTTCCCAGACTGAAGAAACACAGCTTAAAGGGCTCCCTGTCTTCTCAAACACAACGCATAAAATACTTCCAGAACAGAAGGTAAGGATGGCACAAATTCCAGTCTTAAAATTTACTCTGTACTCTGTCATTAAGCAACATGAATCACTGGCATGACTTGGGTTACCAGACCACTTCCTTGCTGTGCCGCACGAGACAGCTGAGCTAATCTGTTTTCTCTATGCCGCTGTCTGATCACGTCTGCTGTGACTATATATACATGAAAGCATTATTAAAAAATCTTTTATTCTTTTAATATTTGCTGAATGCATCTCACTGAAAATTTTTATTGTACATTTACGTATCACCATGGAAAGGAATCAGTTGAGAATCCCCTACCATAACTGACGCCAGCTTTCTCACTCCCCAAGTTTTACCTCAAGACAATTCCCATCCAACTCCATGATTCATCCAAACATTCACGACTTCTAAACATTCATCTCCGAGCTCATATAGTATAATCCCCTAAGTCTCAGGGATTCTGCTATTCTCTAATGACAGAATTTGTTTCAAAATTCAATTCCATAGACTCAAACTTTACTTAGGAAAAGGAGAAAAAAGAAAGAAAGGAGAAAAGTAAGAGAGAGAGAGAAGCGTGGGCTCAAAAGGTTTACAAATCAGGCAGATTAAGATTTCACCTTGTCAACAAGAGCTCAGACTTCAGAGACCTTAAAAAATAATGTGGTGGCAACTCCTCTCCTTCGCACATTAAAAATAAGTATGTAAGCCATCTCCTCCTCTCCTCAGTAAGGAGAGTCTTACTTTGATTACAGCATGCACCAGGCAGCAGAGGATTAACAGCCTGAGAAGCAGCTTCACCTACAGTATCAAAAAAGAGCCAAAACACCCAGAGAACATCAAAATAGGTAAGGTCCAGACAACTAGAGAAGTACCTAGGCAAACGTACCTACAAGGCCTGCATAACCTTGGCACACTGCAAGAAAGAGATTTTAACGGCAATTACCAAAACTACAAGAAAATGGAACCTACCTGCCAGGAGAATAAGAACATATCTCATCCCCAAAGCTAAATCACTAATGATTACTAAAACAACTACTTCCAATTTTAAGCTACAGGTGTTTTGTGATAAAGGAAAAGAAGGAGCAAAAGGCATTTGAAAGCCATCGAACAAGTTAATTTTAAAAAACTATCTCTATTTAAGGGTCCTGACAACATTTTTAATATCTTATACTTTGAAGGCAGAAACTTCAGGCTGAACTTCAGCCACCAATACACAGCTGCCCAAGAATTCTGCCTCCTGCCATGCTACAGTAAAGAGCAACTATGAAAAGGTAATACAGATAAGGAAAGAACAAACATCAAAAATACCCCATCCTAATTTATACTAGGACATTACCGTCTCCTAAAAAAAAAAGGGGGATTTTGAAGTCTAAATTGCAATCATTTTATCAACATAATTTTCCATTTCATTTGGGATTAAGAGATGAGAACAGAACCAAAAAGCGCCAACTTTGACATTACCAAAAAAAAAAAAAAAATCATTAGACTTTACTAAAATAACAGATACACAGCAAAACTGGGTATGCAGTTACTTGCTTCACTCCACAAAATGTTGTATTATCAACTTAGTCCTTAAAATACAAGCAAGCAAGCTATAGCTACATCAGAAATAGATCATAACCAACAATCACAGCCAGTGACAAGTTTTGTTTAAGTCAAATTTTTCTCCAACATTTGTGCATCATTCTTAATTACAAAAAAAGAAATAGCAACAAATAAAATAGCAACTAACTTTATTTTAAGGGTGCCAGCATCCCACAGCCAAAAGCATATTGTTCCATCTGCCCCGGTTGAAGATAAGTATCTCTTTGAGCCACTGCACAGTGGAGAGAACTGGGGGGGGGGGGAAGGGAAGAAAAAAGAAAAGGTCTCCTGTTAATCTGTTCCAGATGTGCTAAGAAGTTCCTCAAGTCATTGACTTCTCACCAAAAAGAATAATCAAGTATCAAACCATAATTAAGGAAAACAAATTGCAATGAACACCAAAATAACACGGTGCTGCTCAGGGTCACTCTCTTCCTTCAGAACAAACCTTCTGGGTTGCTTGCCAAAGCACTCTGGGTTCTCCCTCCCCACAACCCAAGTTGTGCAACAGCATGCAACTCTAAACAGAAACAAACCAAGGTATTCAGCAGTGACTGCAGTTCTTACTCAATGCACCCGCGCTCAGAATCACAGCCTGCAAAGGAATGATACTTCAAAACAGAACTGCCCACGTGTCATGCAATTTTTTTTGAACAAGGATTATGTCTGGCATTTTTCAAGACTCAGGCATTTTGACAACAAACACGTGTTATTTCACAATGTGTATTGTGAAAATTCCTTCTCACTTCATGGCTTAGTTGCCAGGCATGCATTTTTATTACATAGAACATTCTCGGGTGGTTCCTTTTTCAGTCAAATGATGCATTTTATTGCTCAGGTGAGTTCACAAAGCAAAAACCTACCTGCAATGATGTTATAGATGCACTGTGGCCCTGCAGAACTGCTAAGGGTGCACAAGTTCGAAGGCACCAAACTCTGATCATTTTATCACAGCTTCCAGCAGCTATCATGGTGTTTTCATAGTTCACTGCCATATCAGATATTTCAGCTGCATGCCCTCTCAGGGTAGCCAACAACCTTCCATCATCTGTTGCCCAGATTTTTACAAGGCAATCATCTGATCCCTAGAAGTAAGGTAGAAATCATTTCAACCATACCATTAGCTGTTTTGATGTTACAGTTAACTAACACAGTGAACTGAAAAACAGAACTAGTGGCATACATAGATAAATATTCCCCCCGCCGCTTTTAACAGTTTTCCATACTGCATTCAAAACACAAGATTACATTAATTCTCAACAGTACATACAAAGCATGATGCATTTATAATACAGATCACAAATCCTACAGCAAGTTGGATTTATGCTCTTTAGTAGGACGCTTTTTCCAAAACTCCAACACAAACTGAAGAAGCTGTGGCAATACATTAAAATGAAAATTTACATTAAATGTGAAAATGAACTATGAATTGGTACCATGTTTGTCATTTAGCATTATACCCACTTATGTTCCTTATCTTTCCAGTTTGATCTTCATGCCCTATCAGTGTTAGTAGTATACTTACCACAGTAAGTGAGGTAAAGAGCTTGTATGAACAGCTATTCCATTATTAAGTCAAAGTACTATAAATCTGCTTCAATATTCACATTAACAAACACTGAAATGACCACTCTTTCTCAACAAACTTCAGAGGCTTCATCTACCTATTCATACTTAACTCACATTTTGCTGGTCTTCCCACATCATTGTAACAGCTGCTTGCCTGTATACAACAAATTCATGGCCCTAGCAAAAATTTCAGAACTCAGCCCTTCATTTTTCATTGCATTCCTGCGCCTCCCTGAAAGTCTGAATATCTCTGCACCTCACTCAACACAATGACATTTGAACACTGCACAGAGAGACTGACAGAGGAGACTGGCTGTAAACATTTCATTCATTTGCTTAGGTTCAGAAGCAATACAAAGCTGGGTGTTGGGTTTTAACATCTGGAGCACCGATCTGCTGCTGGACACACACAGGTGCCACAGCAAGTTACAATGTGACACCATCATTACAAAGTTTCACCTAGGTTTTTCCTCTTCTATCTACTTACAGTGCCCCTGCACAAGTTTATCTAGTATTTATTCTTTAAAGTCAGAAGGCAGGGCAATACTATTGTCCACCTTTTATTAAAAAAAAAAAAAAAAAAAAAAAAAGGTATCCGAAGTACAGGGACCCACAGCCAGATTTTTAAAGACTGGTAAGCATTTGTTGAACATAAGCGTCTAACGACCAAATGTTTCAAAAAATATTTAGAGGCTACCGATACTATTTTCAACATTACAGCTTTTGTAAACAGGTAAATTACATGTATTTTCCTTATTTAGTACACTCTTTAGTCTACATTCACATAATCCCACACTGCCACAGCTCAATTTAGCTACTGTTCTGGGCAACCCAACTCCAGGACACCAATACCCAGCTTGGGAACTTCTCACCGACACAGCCACTACGTGTGAAGTAGAGCTGTCCCACTGGAGAGCCAGGCAAACACTCCAGGAAACGCTTTCAAAAGGAACCCAGATACATCCTGCAGTTATTGGAATGCATAAAAGTATTTGAAAAGCTTTTTTTTTTTTTGCCTTTTTTTAATAAATACTGACTAGCCTGTTACATTATGTTAATGTTGACGAACAGACAATTTATTTCCCAATAAATTCCCAGACAATTTTCTTTAACTTTTTTATGTCGTTACCATAAAAAAAAAAATTCAGTTGTCTACTGGAAAAGGTAGCTAAATTTTACTCATTATATTAGTTCAGATTCAAAACTATTATCTGGGAGAAGGAAGGGAACAGCATACCTGCAGTTACCTAACAATTATACACTCATTCTCATTTGTAGCAATACCCTGCAAACCAAGCAACTTCCTCAGGTTTACTTTTTGTTTAGTGAACAAGAAGTTGTTTCTGGCTTGCAGGTAGTTATCCATAGCAGTTTCTCTCTTCCTGTATTTTTTATATCAATTCAGACAAGACACATATCTCTTAACACAACCAGATACAATTATAGCCACAGTTCTTGAAAGAGTAAGAAGAAAGCTGATTGTATTTAGGTACATTGAGAGAGCACATTTTTCTACAGACCACAAATACAGGTTGCTTCTCTATAGAGGATCTTTATCTCTAGCATCAGCAAAAAGGCTACTTTGGACCATTAGTGACATTTTAACCCAGCAGAATGTTTTGCAGGGGGACTCCAGACATGCAGAATCAAGATAATTTAAAACTTTACTGTGTATTTGATTTCTGGAGTGCCTTGGTAGGTAATCTTGATTTACCAGCTGCCATGCTTCTACTCTTCCTCAGGTGGGCATGACTTTAAAGGCATGATTTTTCTTTCTTCCCAACTCTTCAACAGGTGCACCGATGAATGCAGAGATGTGGGCAAGACAACTTCTCCCATACCTCTGCCCTAGTCATTTTTGGCATAAACTTCTGAGCCTCCAATTAAGGTTGTAAAACAAATTCTGTGTCACTGCATGCTCATTTTAAACAAGTACTTCTATTAAGAGAAGGTCCCTCTTCCCTCAAACAGAAAAGTATGATTTGAGATTTCAGATTTCTCTTTGGTCCTCCAAGGACGCTGAGGCTGAGCAATGAGCATTACAGAAGAGCACCACTCCGAACATTTAACCTCAACACTCAACCAAGGACTGCTCCCTTGTGCAGTCTTCATTAGTTACTGCAAGCAATGGCCAGGTTCTGCTTCTAAAAACTTTGTCATAAGAGGGACTGTTGCAGGGATGTGTCTATCTGACAAAGGAGATAATAAGGGAAGCTTGGTTAATAATTACATTTTCTGCCTCTTGGGTAAGGAAAGCAATGGTACAGCCTATACTACTTCTACTTATGCATAAAACTTCCGTGCTGAGATTCTGTGGTACGCATTTGCCTTATCTAACTGCTATACTGCTACACAGCCAGCCCAGGAAAAACAACCAGTCCGTAGAGTTGAACAGCAACGGACAGACAGAATCACAGAATCACTGAGATAGGAAGGGACCTCTGGAGATCATCCAGTCCAACCCCCCTGCTCAAGGAGGGTCAGCTAGAGTAGGTCGCCAGGATGATGTATCAACCATTCCTGTTTTGTCATCTTCTGCACATTTACTGAAGGTACCCTCTGCCCCATCACCCAAGTCCTTCAAGAAAACACGGCCTCAGTACCAAACCCTGTGGTACACCCCTAGTGACCAGCCTCCAGCTGGACTTCGTGCCACTAATCACAACCCTTCAAAACTGGCAGTTCAGGCCATTTTCAATCTCACTGTCCACTTATCTAGCTTGTACTTCATCAGTTTGCCAGTAAGGATGCTATGGGAGACAGTGCTGAAAGCCTTGCTACAGTCAGGAAAAACAACATCCACTACTGTTCCTCATCCGACTTAGTCATTTCATCGTATAAGGTTATCAAGTTGGACAGGAATGATTTCCCCTCCATAGATCTACGCTGATCACCTTATTGTTAATAAGTTTGGAAACGGCTTTCAGGAGGATTTGCTCCATCACCTTCTCAGGTGATTGAGATGAAGATGAACGGTCTGTAGTTCCCTGAAACAACCTTCTTGCCCTTCTGGAAGACAGGAGTGACATTTGCTCTCTTCCAGTCCTCAGAAACCTCCTCTGATCATCATGGCCTTTCACAGATAATCGAGAATGGCCTCACAATGACATTGCCCAGTGCCCTCAGCACTTGCAGTGTCTCCCATCAGGTCCCATGGATTTGTGTATGGCCAGTTCATTTAAACATTCCCTAGCCTGATCCTCCTCCACCAAGGCGAAGTCTTCCTTGCTCCAGAATTTCCCTCTGGTCTCAAGGACTTGGAACTCCTTAAGACAAGTCTTGCCACTAAGGACTGAGGCAAAGACGACAGTCAAGCATCTCATCTTTTTTCATCTCCGCTGTCACCAGGTCTCCTGCCCCATTCATCAGCAGGACCACATTTTCCCTAGTCTTCCCTTTGCTGCTGATATACCTGAAGAAGCCATTCTTGTTGCTCTTCATGTCCCTTCACATCCCCACAACTCCAGGCTGCCTTCAGCTTTCCTAACCCCATCACTGAACTTTCAGAGAGTGGCTCTGTATTTCTCCCAAGTCATCTGTCCCTGCTTCCACCTCTTGTATGCTTCCTTTCTGTGTTTGAGTTTTGTTAGGAGCTCCTTGCTCATCCATGCAGGCCTCCTGCCACCTTTGCTTGCCTTCCTGCACATCAATACGGACCATTCTTCACTCTGGAAGAGGTGACCCTTAAAAAACAGCCAGCTCTCCTGGACCCCTCCTCTCTCCCCCGGACCATATCCCACAGGATTCTTCCAAGCAGATCCCCGGACAGGTCAAAGTCTGCTCCTCTGAAGTCCAGGGTTGTGATCCTGCTTTTTGCCTCGTTCTCTCCTCACAGGATCCTGAACTCCATCACCTCATGGTCACTGCAGTCAAGACAGCCCTTGATCTTCACATCCACAAACAGTTCTTCACTGTTTGTAACTATCAGATCCAGCACAGTGTCTTTCGTTGTCAGCTCCCCAATGACCTGTGCCAGGCAACTGTCATCAGTGCACTACAGCAGAAACTTCCTCGATTGCTTGCATGCTGCTGTGTTCCCCCTCTAGCAAACCGTGGTGGGCTAACCCTGACTGGATGCTAGGTGCCCACCAAAGCCAGTCTATCACTCCCCTCCTCAGCTGCACAGGGGAGAGAAAATAGAACAAAAGGCTCATGGGTCGAGATAAGGACAGGGAGATCACTCACCAATTACCGTCATGGGCAAAACAGACTCGACTTGGGGAAAAATTAGTTTAATTTATTACCAATCAAATCAGAGTAGGGTAATGAGAAAAATAAAAAATAAATCTTAAAACACCTTTCCCCCACCCCTCCCTTCTTCCCAGGCTTAACTTTACTCCTGATTTCTCCACCTCCTCCCCAACAGCGGCGCAGGGGGACAGGGAATGGGGGTTGCGGTCAGTTCATCACACGTTGTCTCTGCCGCTCCTTCCTCCTCAGGGGGAGGACTCCGCACACTCTTCCCCTGCTCCAGCGTGGGGTCCCTCCCACGGGAGACAGTCCTCCACAAACTTCTCCAACGTGAGTCCTTCCCACGGGCTGCAGTTCTTCACAAACTGCTCCAGTGTGGATCCCTTCCACAGGGTGCAGTCCTTCAGGAACAGACGGCTCCAGCGTGGGTCACCCACGGGGTCACAAGTCCTGCCAGCAAACCTGCTCCAGCGGGGGCTCCTGTCTCTCCACGGGGCCACAGGTCCTGCCAGGAGCCTGCTCCAGCACAGGCTTCCCATGGGGTCACAGCCTCCTTCAGGCATCCACCTGCTCTGGCGTGGGGTCCTCCACGGGCTGCAGGTGGACATCTGCTCCACCGTGGACCTCCATGGGCTGCAGGGGGACAGCCTGCCTCACCATGGTCTTCACCACGGGCTGCAGGGGAATCTCTGCTCCGGCATCTGGAGCACCTCCTCCCCCTCCTTCTTCACTGACCTTGGTGTCTGCAGAGTTGTTTCTCTCACATATTCTCAGACCTCTCTCCTGGCTGCTGTTGCCCACTTGCACAGCAACTTTTTCCCCTTCTTAAATATTTTATCCAGAGGCGCTACCACCGTCACTGATGGGCTCGGCCTTGGCCCGTGGCGGGTCCGTCTTGGAGCCGGCTGGCATTGACTTTATTGGACATAGGGGAAGCTTCTAGCAGCTTCTCACAGAAGCCACCCCTGTAGCCCCCCTGCCACCCAAACCTTGCTACACAAACCCAATACACAGATAGCACGGTGGTTCAAGTCCACCAGGAGGATCAGGTGAGGCTTCTTCCAGTTGCCTGAAGGCGGCCTCATCTACTTCTTCCTGATCAGGCAGCCTCTAACAGACATCCACCCCTATGTCACCCACATTGGTCTGCCCTTTAACCCTCATCCATGAGCTCTCAGCTGGCTCATCACCTGTCCCCAGGCAGAGCTCTATGCATTCCTGCTACTATCTCACATAAAGGGCGACTCCCACTCCTTGCCATCCTGGCCTGCCACTCCTGAAGAGCCTGTATCCACCCACGGCAGCAGCTCAGCCCTGTGAGCTACCCAACTCCACCCCACCTCCTTGGTCCCGATGAGATCATAGCCCTGCAACTACACACAGAATTCCAATTCCTCCTGCTTTTCTCCATAGTGCATGCATTAGTCTACAGGTACTTCAGATGAGCACCTAGTCAGGCTGATTTCTCAAAGCATGAAAGCTTTCCCCATAACACACCTCTTGATCTGTGTGCGTACACTTGGGGTGGGCCCCCTTCAGCCCTTTTTGTTGTTTTCAGGGTTTCTCCTGTCTATATCACCCCACATTCTTTGCTTACCCACCTGGTCTACCACTTCCGCACATGATTGTGGCTTGCTGTCTCCCTCTCACATCTTTCCTACTCTTAACACTCTCCTCATCAGGTTGGCCACCCCGTTAACAAAGATGCTTTTGCCCCCTATTTGCCTCTTGATTCTCCTTTTCACATCCCTCAGTATCCATAACGACAAGTGTCCTCTCCCCTGCACACTTTCAGCACCTCCACAAGTTAGAAATCACCAAAGTCCTTGACAAAGTTGTTCTAATGGGAAGTTACTCTGTTAATGCAGTTATAATAGGATCCAAAGAAAAAAAGTACCCCATAGACAAAACTGCACAATAATCAAACCACCCCTTGGCTTTTACACTAGAAGTTCTATACCTCAAGCATGCTAGAGCACCTTACTAACAGGCATGGTTTTCCAAAGCTTTGGACAGTGCCACAACTCTTTTCTGAGCATTAATCCGATTTTTCCAATATCCTTAGGGCGTTATCATAAAAAAAAAAAAAATCAGAGCAGCGTAGCATCAACTACAACACAAATTCTGTAATTTCTCTTAATTTCATCTAAGCTAGGACTTTGGTAGTCATTTTAACCACAACACAGCAACCTAAGTATATATTAATCCAATTATTTGGCATGAACCTCAAAAGTCCTTCTGAATTACCTCAGAACTTCTTCAAATTGTATCCTCACAAACTGTAACAAGTGTTTGCAGCCTTTGCTCTTTGCCCCATCATGTTAGACTGTACGAATATGAAAACCAAGTGCTCAATGCTCTAACTTCTGTTATTTCTCTTTTTCTCTCAAAATCTTTATCAAACCCTTGAAATGACCACTTCCTTCTAGATCACTGACTTTTTTTTGATTCAGACCCATTGAACTAAGACTCAATAAGTGAACCTACTATGTATCTTATTCTACCTTTATTGCTACTTTTAGCTCAGCTCAAATACCTGTATGAAAAGTAAACAAACCACCTTCAGGAACAGGTTTTAATTAATAGGTAGAACTTGGGATCTCCCAGTAAGATGCTCACCTACCCAGAACAGGAAAGAAGAAGATTCAAGGACCTCTTAAATTTACAGTTGTTTAACGGCATTTAAATGTAGTTGTTAGCATTTAATGCTTTTGAAAAGGCTCCAAGTCTCACTCATATTGAATATCTTGAGAGACACACACCATGTTCTTTTTTAAAAAAAAAAAAAAGTTTAAGTTTCTTAGGCCAGTCACAGAATGTTTTTGACAATCATATACACACAGGCTAATTTCACTTATAGTTTGATTTATTCACTTCTACTAAGTTGCTGAGAAGCTAAAGAGAAGAAAAAAGAGGAAAAAAGCTGGTAAACAAGCTCAGTAATGCACACTTCCAAATCAATTCCAATGAACAAGTTAACACGGGTTTACAACAGAACTAGCAAACTTGCTGTTTAGAACTTTATAAGCAGTTTAGAGAAAAAAGGGGCCCTTTTTTTTCCTCTAAACTGCTTATAAAGCTCTAAGCAGATTCAGTTTTAATCCCTTTGCTTCCTTAAAACAGACATACGAGTACTTTATAATGCACTCTGATTTGGGGTTTTTTTTCCCATGCTACTCAGTAAGTTTCCATAACTGTTCCTATGTTTCTAGATTCAAATTTGCACTTCTGTATCTAAAGCTTCAAAAAGGTTCAAACTCTACACCTACTTGATGCAACGATTATCTGAATAATAGTATCAGCTCATTTTGTTCTACTGTTATCACGATGTGAGACTTAAGAGTATGAAGAAGTTTGTGTATTCTTCTCCAAAGTGCAGTCACCACCAAAAACCCCAAGAAGCGGAGGAGACAAAAAGGGGGTGTGTGTAAAACTGATGCTGACAGATAATAGCCTCACTGCTCAAAAGAAAGACCTGAACATAAAAGAGGAGAATAGGGAACCTAAAACTTCCAAAACACTAGAGAGGGTGGAAATCACTCACATGTGGATTAAACAAAGCAGGACATGCATAAGAACAGAACCAAGCCATTAATATTAATTGCATCATAGTCTAGAAATCTCAAACCACTGGTCCTGTTTTTCTTGGAGATGCACAAATTAAAAAAAAATACATAAATACTCTGTCTACAGAACTATACATATTACATAAAACACGCTTCTGCAATTCTCACATTGTACAGATCAATATTATGAATAAGCTACTGACTTTACAGTAAGCTTAGAGCCGGCAGTTATTTTACTAGATGAACAGATTGTTTAAAGCACAGCAAAAAAAAAAAAAAAAAAAAAAGTCAACCAATAAACCAAACACTGCATTATGAGACCCCTAAAATGCTGCTTGCAGAATGTAACTGATGGAGAGCAACCTGCACATAGACAACTTAAAGATGTAAAATGGTCAGCAAGAAAAGAAAAGCTAGCTCTGGGACCTAATGCCACCTGGAGGGTCCTGAGAGGCCTATTCAAGAACAGCAAACCAAGGAAACAAGATCAGCATAAAACCAGCCTGCTCCCTACCAGCTGGCTATAGTATACCTATAGAGGCATGTGTTGTACATCTCCACTGCAGAGGAAAATTTAACGACTGTTAGCAAGTCTCAACAAGAAAAAAGGAAAACAAAAAAAAAAGGGGGGAAAAAGGGAAAAAAAAAAAAAGACGACTAATGTAAAATTGTAAATTCTGTAGCATCTTGGCAAGACAGTAGTATTAGAGTTCAAATGAATTCATGGAATTCTATCTGAACCGAATGGGACAATTCACAACTCTCAAAATACCATTGCAGTTCTACTAGCAAGGGCATTGGCTTACACCACAGCTCATGTTTCCAAGGTTGTGTCTACAACTGCTACGAATTATGTGCCTATTAAAAAGCATTTGTCAAAAGTGATTCCTAGAACAAGTTCAGCACCAAGAGAGAACTGATGACAGCACTGCCAAGGTATGGAGTAAAACTGGTTCACTTTCCTACCATTACACAGACTTGTGGGTTGAAGTGAAACTGCCAAGAAATGTACAAATTACTCTTGGCTTGGAAATCTTACACAGACTATTACACAATGCTGTTTATTATTCCCTAGAAAGAGTAATCTCAGAGGAGACAGGAGGATAAAGGTGGGGAAAAAGGAGATGGCCATCCTTCTTTGCAGTTACAAAGTTAAGTAGTGCAGGAACCAGAGAAAACAATGCTTGTTTCTATTACCCTGCATGGGTTCTGCAAGTCACGCATTTCAAGAGATCCAGAATATACAGTCTTAGAAATAATTAGGTTTTCTTCACTGATGGCTTATAGGTCTTTTAGCTGTGTCTTTGCAAGTAAAGATGCCTTAATTGTAGTTAATTAAAAAAAAATTACCAAGACAACACAGTTTGTATATTAAGAATATTTTTGCATATTCAGAAAAAAAACCAGGTAAGAGGCTGATCTTCAGAAATCTCTTGTGAAATCCGTAAAAGAATATAAAGTCACTGCACTGCACTGGATGCCAGGTGCCCACCAAAGCCAGTCTATCACTCCCCTCCTCAGCTGCACAGGGGAGAGAAAATAGAACAAAAGGCTCATGGGTCGAGATAAGGACAGGGAGATCACTCACCAATTACCATCAGTGGCAAAACAGACTCGACTTGGGGAAAAATTAGTTTAATTTATTACCAATCAAATCAGAGTAGGGTAATGAGAAAAATAAAAAATAAATCTTAAAACACCTTTCCCCCACCCCTCCCTTCTTCCCAGGCTTAACTTTACTCCTGATTTCTCCACCTCCTCCCCAACAGCGGCGCAGGGGGACAGGGAATGGGGGTTGCGGTCAGTTCATCACACGTTGTCTCTGCCGCTCCTTCCTCCTCAGGGGGAGGACTCCGCACACTCTTCCCCTGCTCCAGCGTGGGGTCCCTCCCACGGGAGACAGTCCTCCACAAACTTCTCCAACGTGAGTCCTTCCCACGGGCTACAGTTCTTCACAAACTGCTCCAGTGTGGATCCCTTCCACAGGGTGCAGTCCTTCAGGAACAGACGGCTCCAGCATGGGTCACCCACAGGGTCACAAGTCCTGCCAGCAAACCTGCTCCAGCAGGGGCTCCTCTCTCCTACGGGGCCACAGGTCCTGCCAGGAGCCTGCTCCAGCACAGGCTTCCCATGGGGTCACAGCCTCCTTCAGGCATCCACCTGCTCTGGCGTGGGGTCCTCCACGGGCTGCAGGTGGATATCTGCTCCACCGTGGACCTCCATGGGCTGCAGGGGGACAGCCTGCCTCACCATGGTCTTTACCACGGGCTGCAGGGGAATCTCTGCTCCAGCATCTGGAGCACCTCCTCCCCCTCCTTCTTCACTGACCTTGGTGTCTGCAGAGTTGTTTCTCTCACATATTCTCAGACCTCTCTCCTGGCTGCTGTTGCCCAGTTGCACAGCAACTTTTTCCCCTTCTTAAATATTTTATCCCAGAGGCGCTACCACCGTCACTGATGGGCTCAGCCTTGGCCCGTGGCAGGTCTGTCTTGGAGCTGGCTGGCACTGACTCTGTCAGACATAGGGGAAGCTTCTGGCATCTTCTCACAGAAGCCACCCCTGTAGCCCCCCTGCTACCCAAACCTTGCCACACAAACCCAATACACAGACCTACTAGCTAGTAGGAAAATGGCATAATGTCCTGTTTTCACTGTCTGTAGGCAAACTAAGAGCATCTTCTTCCTAGCAAAGATAACATCTCCCAGAAGAGTATGACTCAAAAATGTGCTGAGATCACTTTCTTTTCCTTTTAATTTCAAGCAGAACATAAACAGAACTTGAATTTAGAGGCTTTCAATCCTTCAGAGCTCAGGAGGAAAAGGAAACAGTTATGATGCATCTTCTAGAACCAATTATAAATCTAAAACAACCTCTTATCTAGCTAATGTCACACTGAATGCTGGAGGCTGTGGAGTAAAAACGTAGAGCAAGAACGATTCCCTATTGATGGCATGCAAATTTATATGCTGGCAACAGACGTGTCTGGAATGATGTTTGGCTTACTTTTTATTATAAATTCCTATTTCTACTTACTACACTAGAGACTTTAGAAATTGTAGTGGTCTAGATTGAAAAGAACTGGCACCATTTCATTATACAGACACAATTACAACGAGACAGTTCATGACTGTTTATCCACTGACTAAATCACGCCAGCTACAGGAACTTGGATGTTACTGAAATGCGGAATACAACCCATTGGTTTTCCATTTGCCAAAAACCACTTAAACATCTACACAAAAACCACTGGATTTACCTGAGAACACAGAGGTAAGAAGTTCTGTCCGAGGCTCTCCAAAAATGAAAATTCACCAGCCACAATTAATTTCTATGGACACTTTATTTAACACTAGATTGAAGTAATCATGATCTAAACTGGGACCTTTTTCAAGCAATCATACCAGGACACCAGTATATCTGTCAGCAAACGACTGCCAGCAAAGCTCTGGGGTTGCAGAAGCAATATTGCTCCCCCCATTTTACTTCAGGTTCTTCTACTTTTCTTTTGGAAACAAACTGCTGTTACAGTCAAGAGAATTCTCTCTCTTTAATCACTTTTAAATCAGACTGCAAAAAGCAAGGGAATGTGCAACAAGGAATGATCACTGCAGATGCACCCAAGAGGAAGTTTAGTCTATCTCTGGAAAAGGAAAGATTTTAGGAACATGAAGATTTTAGGAAAGTTTTAGGAAAACAAAGAATCAGAACACCTTAACAAGGACTTTTATGCACTTCATCTAGGAAGCACGAACAGAAGTTTTCATTTAGAGATGAACAGGGTCAGCATAGGTGATTTTTATACTTGGTACACATAAAATCTCTAATCCATTCTGCCATGTCACACATAAAATAAACCCATAACAGAGAGCCCTTTTCCTGATAGGTTAATCATGCATAAACTACAGGACATAAGAATTTAATGCCTATGACTGTTGAGGGACTTAGCTTGCCAATGAAAGCTGAAGAAATACAAAAAAAGTCTCTGCTATACCTGAAGTAACAAATGAACAATAAACAGGTCTGTTCAAAACACTGCAAGTGTCCCATCCCTGCAACCACACATCCCTCCACGCAACAAAGCAAAATGTATGTGGGCGAAAGGGCAAATTATATTTGCAATCACCTTGAAAGAATTTTAGAAGTTAGGACTGCAATACATAAATTAGGAGAACTGAACTGTACTTCCACCTGCATTGTTCGAGTTACCTGCCATGAGGTTAGAAAGGACACAATCAAGCTCCTGGATCCACAAAGGTATCAATTACATCCAGTGTTTGTGGGAAGGTAATAAATGCAGCCAAAGTGTGCCAGACTGGCACGATGTGTGTATTTATGAGATCTTTGGCTCTACTAAAATTGACTACTTACCAAGAAATCCAAATTACACTGACACCTATCTGCTTTTATAACTCCCATTCCTTGGGAAACTTGCAATTTCAGTACTGATTTCAGACATCCGTCCAGTATTTATTTAACAACAACCAAAAAAAAAAAAGCAAATAGTTAAAAATACTAAAAACATTGGTACAAAAAAAAAAATGTTCCTGGGATCTCATAAAGACAATTCCTTGTGAACTAACATTTGTTACAACACACCATGTGAATTTTCAGCTTTCTAGTTTCCTTCAACATGCTGTACCAAATCTAAGTGTATCACCAGACTGTTAAACTTAATAGTCATCCTTTAAATTTAACAGAAGTTACAGAAAAGAGTCTAAATAATCTTTAATTACATATTGATTGTCCTCTCTGACTTCCTAATCAAATGCTGTGGTGGTGGTTCATTCTTTTGCTTATGTTTTTGCTAGAGAAAACAAGTCCAGAGGAAAGAATCTACTTAGGGTAATTCCTTACCACTAAAAATAACCTGAGTTTTCTAACTGAACTACACAGATCAGCAATCACCATCACATCTAGCTTTAAGACATGTATGCCAAAACTATTTTAACATGCAAACCAGCATGGTTATTAAAAAGCACGTATAAGAGTAACAGTAGTAAAGCATTTATCTGCTCTTGATACACAACATCAGTACGTTTAGTTTTTGGAAACGATTAGGTGACATGCTATCTGCACTTTAAAAAAAAATTCTACAAAAATAAAGATTTTTTTACTTACAGTAAATATTCGCCTGCCAGTCCGATCAAAAGTTACACAGTATACAGAAGACAAGTGTCCTAAAATTCGTTTGTGCATCTTCATATGTTGATAAACTGCAGTTGGAACAAGGCGTTCAAGTCTGTATTTTCCATTTAGTTTTCTTGAAAACAGCGTATCCACTACCAAATGGGGAAAGAAAAAAGAAGAGACAGCATTTACATTGGGTTCATAAACTAAAAAACTTCTCCAGCATGGAAAGTTTATTTCAACACTGGACCACTTGCCGTATGAACAGCTTACTATAGTAATTCTCTCATTTTGCCCTAGTTAGGGAAAAATACATACAAAAGTAGCCTATGATACAGATGTGCAAAAGAGTACCAAGCTGCAAGGCAGAGCATAAAGATGCAATACAACTTTCAACTTTAAGTGCCCAAACGCATGCTTCTCACTTTATACCTAGTGTGAGAAATTCACGAGGACTGAGGTAGCTTCCATGGAGAAATAAACTACCTCATATTTAACAAGCCTAAGAGCTTCCACATAGCTATTAACGGAAGATCAGCAAACATTCAAATCTTCTCCAAGGCAACCTGTTTTTTGAGGTCTACACAACCAAACATTTATCCACCACTTGCAAGACAATAGATTTATTTTTTTAAGAATATTGCTACCTACTACAGCTAAACAAACAAGAAAAACACCAAACAAGAATTTACATGTGAATTTACCAAAACCTTACAGAAAATTCTGATTTTGACTAACAGAACCTTGTTCAAAGAGTTTGGGATTTTTTTCAAGTTTAAAAGCGAAGAAGGTCCAGGAGCAGGAATCTACTTTGTTTTAACAAAATGGAAATCCTCCATCAAGAACCTCAGTAAAGAAATAAAGCTCAGTGTTATTAATATTGAACTGCTACTCAAGCAATGATAAAGCAACAGAGTATAATGCTTATGTGCATGGATACATAGACATTACCCAAACAGCTCCCCATATCATCATTAGACCAAAGAATGGCAATGGTGATACGTTTTATATTGCACAAAATTGTTATAAAGCAGGTAATATATTCAGATTTCCAGCTTCTGAATACATGAAAACGAAAAACATAAATGCCCAATGTCCACAGCACTACACACACATGAAAAGCAAGATCTATCAGTGCCAAGAGAGGTAGCTGATACTTTCATTACTACTCTGGTTAGCCATTCTTTACATGTGACCAGGGCTATGTCTGTACTAGTGAACCGAGCAGGACCAGGGCAGGGGTCTGGGCACTGAATCACATTGACTCCCTAGCATCAACTGTGAAACAGCTACAAACCTCTCGCATTGCTTGGTTTTGGCCCAGACCAACCAGACACTGGTTCATGAGTCGGCACAGGTCAAACTACATTAAATATCCAAACTGGATTGTAGCTACTCTATAAGGAGAAAAAGCACTTAGTGGTATGAACAACTGCCAAGCCCACTGGCCTCAAGCCATAAGAACAGCCCTGAAACATTTCAGCTAACTGCCTATGTAGCCCAAGGATTCAAGGAACTTTTCCTAGTTCAAGATGCTTTGTGAAGGAGCAAGATCATTAGCTGTGGAGCGAGGCACTTCTAGTCAATGCGCCACTCCTGCCTTAATGTTCTACTATATCCTCTTCACCCTCCCCTTATACAAGAAAAAGATGCAGTTGCATTTGCTTTATGACAAAGCTTTTCCTTGCCAACAGTCTACTTTAGAACAGCAGGAAACCAAGATTAGTTCAGTCACAAGATAAATCTAGTTTTGGTTTCTGACAAATCATCCTACAGTTTAAAAAAAAAAAAAAAAAAACAAAAAAAAAACCCCACCACACACCCAAAAACCCTCAAACAAACAAAAAAAACCCCAAACACAGAATAAGGAAGGTCTTTGTCACAACAATAAAGTGAGCTTACACAATCATCTCGACCTACTCAAAAGTTACCTTTTGTTTGCTCTTAATGTAAGATGGAGATGGTTGTTAGAAATCAGCTTCTAGCAATGCCTTCAAATGAAACTGTAGCTCACAAAAAGCAAAAAAAGCTTAACTACAAGTTTAATTTGCAGGGATGTTTTGTCAATAAATTGAAACTGTTAAGCAGACTCTTTAGGATAAAACAACCAATGACTTCATATAAGCATGTAATTTTTAATATGCATCTGAATTTATGAAAAACCTTTTAAAGTACTTGAGATAAATTTCAAGTTTGGGTTTTTTGGTTTTGGGCTTTTTTTTTTTTTTTTTTTTTAATCACTGAAGATGATTAAGTTTAACAGAACCTAAGCCAGTATTTCTGATGATATTCTCGCTGATGTGAAGTGGTAATGGGCAACTTGCTACTAGGTCACATATCCCTAGGTAACTCAATAGGTGAAACGCCCCTTGTTCCGTAACAATCAACCTACTGGAGGAAATAAAAGGCGATACTGGAAACAAGAAAATTGGGATCTATCTCACTCATTGACCTTGACCAAAACTTAAAACATACAAAAATCCCAAAACTGGTTAAAAATAAAATAAAGTGAATTAAAAAGTGATTTGACATGGAAAAAAACAGTATTATGAACTTACATTCTTTGGGAAGAAATTTTTTTTACCAAGATCATGCAATTGGGGGGGGGAGGGGGAGAATCAATCTCCTGCAGGTTTGAACACTGTCCATAAACATAATTTTTGAAAGACTTCTCAAACTGGGTTTTTTTTGTTGTTGTTTTAAATGAAATTCTCACATCCACCACTGTTCTTCAATATGCCCTTCCATTTAACTACATTTGTATTTACGCTCATTGACTTTGCCAAGAGATCCAGCTTGATTTCTCTAACTGACCTATTCCCAGTTTCTATTCCAAACACTGACAACTCCAATGTGTCACCTGCACACTTTGCTAGCACAACAGCATTTATTTTTTTCCTTCAGGGTACAGGTAAACATTAAAAATAGCTGTGTCTCAGAAATAAATTCCTGCAGCTGAACAATAAAGTTGATTTTTCTGGTGCAAGCCAAGGCAGGAAAGGCTACCAACTGTTAATAATAATGCCTTTGTACTAATTATAGGCCTTTGGTTTTGTAACGATTGTTACCTATATCTAGCATCAATGCTTGTCAGGCCTTATACGGTCTCTAATCTATTTTAGATTGAATTTAACTGCATTTGGAAAAAAAGTGATTTTAGAAACTCCTGTGACAGCAAGTCTAGTATCTCTCTTGTTTTAGCCATATTAGCAGCTTTCTGTCTTTGGTTAAATTACAGGAAGAGTAATAAGGTACAAGCAGTTAAACAGCTGCAGTGGGATGCACAAACCATACATAATAAGGGAGGGAAGGAGGATGAGAGTTTATCCCAGGAAGGGTTAGAGAGCACTGGTTGGGCCTTACAGCGAGTCAACCAACATGAAGAGAAAAAGGGCTGGAAGGAAGAAAGAAGAAAACAACAGAATAGAGATTGCCTGCTCCTTGCTGGAAGGGCACTGTGAAGTGGACACTGCACAGAAAGAACTCCCATCCAATGCCTGACCAACGAAGGAAATTAATATTAACTTAGCTTTACATGCCTGTCTACTACTCACACGTAAGATCCTGCTTTAAAAATAAATTTAAAAAAAATTTAGAACAAACAAAAAAAGATGTTACTAAGTGGTTGTTGTGCAACACAAGATGACAATCCACCACTTACTTCCAAATGACATTTTGGTTTCAAAATCAGGATTCTTCATATTTAATAATGGAGCTAACTGATCAGTAGAAACCAATGCCTGAGAAAGCCACGTATTTTGCTGACATTTTGAACACGTAAAATCCACTTTGCTACAAATTTTATCACTTAAGTTGCTATCAATTGTTTACCAAGTGGTTCCAAATAAAACAAATTGGCTTCTAATTTTTAGGTAACTGGGCTCATCTTCACACAACATGACCAGCCTCAAAGACTGAAATGGTCTATCACCACAAAACCACAGAACGGTTGAGATGGAAAGGAACCTCTAGAGATCACCTAGTTCAACGCCCCTGCTCAAGCAGAGTCAGCTAGAGCAGGTTGCTCAGCGCTGTGTCCAGTCAGGTTTTGAATATCTCCAAGGATGGAGACTTCGCAACCTCTCTGGGCAACTGATGCCAGAGCTTTGATCATCCCCAAAAGGTGTTTTCTTATGTTTAAATTGAAGTTCCTCTATTTCAGTTTGTGTCCATGGCCTCTGTCCTGTCAGGAGGCACCAATGAGAAAAGTCTGGCTCCACCTTCATCACACTCTCCTGTTCAGGTATTTACACCCATTGATAACACCCCCACCCCCCACCCCCCCCCATGCTTTCTCTTCTCAAGGCTAAACAATCCCAGCTCTCTTGGCTTTTCCTTGTATGACAGATACCTCAATCCTTTCATCATCTTCCTGGTCCTTTGCTAGACTAGCTCCAGTCTGTCCATGTCTGTGTTGTTCTGAGGAGCCCAGAGCTGGACCCAGTGCTCCAGGTGTGATCTCACCTGCGCTGAGTAGAGGGGAAGGAACACCATCGACCTAATGGCAATACACTGCCTTCAGCAGCCCAGGAGGCTGCTTGGTTTTCAACATCTGACATGTTCAACACCAGGACAGCCAGCTCATTTTCTGCAAAGCTGCTTTTCAGCCCATTGATCCCCAGCATCCACTGATGCATGAGGTTATCACCTCCCCAGGGGCAGGACTTTTGCACTTCTCTTTGTGGAACTTCGTTAGATTCCTGTTGACCCATTTCTCCAGCCTGTCGAGGTCCTTCTGAATGGCAGCACAGACCATCTGATCCATCAATCACTCCTCCTAGTTTTGCATTGTCTGCAAAACCTGGTGTTTCATCATCCAAGTTATTAATGAAGATGTTGAATAATACCAGCTCTAGAATCAACCCCTGAAGTACGCCATCAGTGACTGGCCCTCATGCCAGTCACTGGAATTCATTCTGCTGATCACAACCCTTTGAGCCCAGCACTTCTGCCCATATCTTATCAGTTTGTCAGTGAGAATGTTATGGGAGCCAGTTTAGAAAGCGTTGCTGAAGTCAGGATAAACAACATTCACAACTGTCCCCCCATCCTCCAAGCCACGCATCTCATTTAAAAGTCTATCAGGCTAGTCAGCCATGACTTCTCCTTCACAGATCAATGCCAACTACTCTCAATCATGTTCTTGTCCTTAGTATGTTGGCTTCCAGGAGTATTTGCTTCATCACTTGCCCAAGGACTGAGGTGAAGAGGACCCACCTTTAGTTCCGCAGAGTCTCTTTCTTGCCTTACTTCAAAACAGGAGTGACATTTGTTCTCTTTCAGTCCTCAGGAACCTCCCCTGACCACCATGAACATTTCAACGATAATCAGAGTGCCCTTGCAATGCACCCAGGGGTGCATCCTATCAGGGCCCATGGACTTACATATGTAGTTTGTTCAAACATTCCCTCACCTGATCCTCCTCCACCAAGGGAAAGTCTTCCTTGGTCCAGACCTTCCCCCTGGTTTCCAGGGCCTGAAATTTTTGAAGGCTGTTATTACCAGTGAAGATCCAGGCCAAGAGGGCATTGAATACCCCAGCTTTTCCAGGTCTTAATTTTGTTACCAGGTTCCCTGCCCCATTCAGAAGCAGATCCTACTGTTCTTTCTGCTGCTGATAGACCTGTAAAAGCCCTTTTTGTGTTCCTTCATGTCCCTCACCAGATTTAATGCCAGAAGAACTTTGACTTTTGTTACTGCAGAATCACAGAATGGTTGAAGTCGGAAGGGACCTCTGAAAATCATCTAGTCTAATCCTCCTTTGAAAGCAGGGTCAAATACAACAAGTTGCTCAAGACCTTTTACTAGAGTTTAAAAAAAAAGAAAAAAGAAAAAAAGAAAGTGGGGTAGGGTGAGAAAGATAGGATTCTTTACCCAAAGGCTCTAATCTTAAGCTCTGAAGGTAAGAGTTTAAATACCTTTTTTATAAGGGCCACTCAGGAACCTAAACTGTGAACGGAGAGTTGGGCTCTTCAACTTAATAAAATGGAACTTTTTTTTTTTAAATCTCACTTCTACTGTTACAATTCATTGCTGCCAACAACCTTAATCTGAAAACCACACATCTGAAAGAGTCAAGATCACCTTGTTTGTTTGGTGTCCCACAGAACAATTTACAAATCAAACATAAAGCTGATGAAGGTAAAGTGGTGGGAGTTTTCAGTGGAACTTACGAAACAGTAGAGATTTTCTCCCACTCAAAAGGCACGCAACAGGCACCAACTGAATGCCTTCAAAGTTTCAGAATGTCTTTAACTGACTCCCCACTCAAAATAGAACGAGCAGCTCAGAGAAAAACAGCAAACTGCAAAAGGAAGATAAATTTGGGGGTCTGAAAGACATGGCAGTATTAGCTATGCTGCTTTTTTTTTTTCCCCTTGGCTTTCTTATTTTAGTTTTATCCAAGTGACCAATTCCATCACCTTATTTACATGGTCTTATCCTGGAATGTGAAATATGCCTTAAAGATGGGGGATAGTAATTTGCCTTATCCACTAGTCAGTGAAAAACCCAATTTAATTTTGTACCAAGTATAAGTTAAATTTTAAAAAAGCATACACAAAAATCATTATCGCTTATCTTTCATTTTCCTCCTTTCTGGAGTTGTATTTAACTAATGGAAGTTCTGTTCTGAAGAACAGACTCCACCTTCGTTCCCCTTCCATTTGCACAAAAATAGAACCAGATTCAGAAGAAGCCTGGAAGGACGCCTAAAGAATATACTTCACTTACAACTCTTACCCACACTGAATCAAGTTTCATTAACTTGAAAGGCTAGACATGCCTCTAATGAATAAATACCAAGGCATTCAGAGCTGTTAATAATAAAAAAAGAGACTGCTGGACTCCTCCTTTCACTTTCCGAGCTAGTAAGACTAAACGTATCAAGCACTCAGTTTTGGGTTGTTGGGAGTTTTCTCCCCCTTCTGGAAACACGTCCAAGATCAAAAAAGCAGCCTGAATTGACTTCTACCTTCCTACCATTTTTCTGTTCAACTTCTAAACTCTATGCAGTACTCCAAGTCTGCTGGCTTATAGATGACTGTCAACCAAAGTGGTTAAGCTAGAAATTTGATCAAGCCAGAACTCGTCTCTGGGCATTTCATGAAGGTAAAAGTATACCAACTCCTCACTGGAACATTTCTGAAAATACAAAAATTCTATACACATCTAAAACTTTACATATAATATTAATTTGCTCAATGAAAGTAACTGCCAACCCTTACTAATTCAGAGAGGTAGGAGGTGAGATGTTTTGAAAGGCAGAAGGTAAAAACAAATGAAAGCTATACCATCTCAAGCATTTCCAAACTGTTCCCTGACTTCAATACAATCCCACTCACTTTCACTATATATTTATTCAGTTTGTATTTTACTCAAAGTATAAGTTTCATAAGACCTCTGTAGCTCACTTCTTCTTGCATAACAAGAAGTCATTTACTTTAGTATAATTCACTTTAGACTTGAATAAACATATGTGACAAGATGTTACTTTACACAGATCCTTTAACTCAAGATAGTCTTTCCTTTTAGTTTTTTACTACAATTAACACAATAATATAGTTACACAAAGTACTCTTAGGTTACCTTTTAGGCCTGAAGTATTTACTGTATTTCTAGAAACAGACATCTACACCACTTTCAGAACTCACATTCTCTTTACAGCCAAAACAGCAGCATCATTTAATGAAGAAACTGTGAGAAAAGTGCAAAATGCCTCAGAACTTTTCTTGAAGTGGACTATTCTGCAAGACCATGAAATACTATTTTTGAAAGGCAGATACATTCGCTGGTCAGGAAAAACATTCTTCGTTGTCTAGTGCAAACAGCCAGTCTCATTCAGGTCTTCACACCTGAGTGACCAGCTTCCCCAGGAGCTTTGAGCTCAAAGCTCTCAAAGCTTTATGCTTTGGCTCTGCGCTTTTCCAGCAGTTCCTGAAAATTACTGAAAAATAGTTCTTTTTCTGTTTCTGCATCCAAGAAGATGGGACCTTTAACAAAACAAATCAGCATATGACGTAGCTCTTTTTGTTCTTAATTAAGCACTTGAGCAACTTTTTATAAGATACATTGCACAAGTGATAGCAACTGGACAAAGATTATTCCATATTCAAGTTTTGTTTCTCTTTATTACGTTCTACAGATATTCTGTAGTTTTCTGGAGGAGTACATATTTGTACAGATGTATTTTAACTGCATATAAACCAGCTACCTACTAGGCAGCTGGCACAACATACACAAAAATGTAATTCTAAAGAATACCCCATCAGCATCATAACTGCATTGATTCATAAGGCTAGGAAACGAATGAATATTTCTGTATGTTCACTGAAATGCAAATTAAGTTTTCCTGCACAAGATAGAAAGACTTCAGTATCTTTTCTGTTCTTCAACCCTTAGGTGGTTCTCCACCTGAAATACATACAGCCTGAAGAAGAATAGGCTCCAAATTTTTTTTGTTGGGAAAATACATAAAATACAGCCTTCCCAGGGGAAAATGGAGAAGTTATTTAAGGAAACAGAACAAAATTTTCTAGTTCAATTTATAAAAGAAGTGTCATTCCAGTTCATTATTTCATTGAGAGGATCAGACTAGAATAGGATAAATCAAAAACAAATGCTTTAAACACACAGTTCTGAACCAGACATCCAAAAAATCCAAATACACTTCACAGTTGAAAACATTCAGTTACCAGCACTTATCACAATGTTTGGAAAAGGAAATTATTGGTCATGAAAAAAGTGGTATGTTGAAATAACTGTAATTTTGCAAATATTCAGTGCTCTGCAAAGGATTCAATAAAAATAACATTTCTTTAGAAAGCCTTACTTGTTCTTCCTTAAAAAGAGTCTGAAAGTTATTTTTCTTAACATTTAATTCCACTACCACGGCAACTCTACAACTTTCTTTGAACTCCAGCTGCCATGGATTTCATATACTGGTCTTTTTCCCTTCACAAACTACGTATCATGGACTAAGCTACAGCACAATGCAAAACAGTCCTCTTCCATTCTGATTTCTCCAACATGTTTTAAAATGTATTCCCAAGTAAAGGAAAAGGTAAGGCAACCACTAAAGAAATCTTAGCTATTAGAAAGCTTAGTCCTCCAGCCACCTTGCAGAAATAGCTGCTAATCTAGTCCACGATTTTCCAAGTTTACAATCTTCAAGCCAATGCACAGCCCATCAAGAGGGGAATTATTCTATTCAGCAACAAGCATTTTCTCCCCCACATCTAGAGCACAACACAGAAACAACTCTACATGAATACCAAAACAGCAGCTCTAAGCAAAACCACATGGAATAGATGCAGATGCTACATGAGTGTTTAAGTGAACCACCTCTGACCAATACACATACTAGCTGAGGAGGTTCTGAAAACTTGGCTCTACACACCCAGCAAAACCATGTTCTCTTCCTATATTCCAAGCATCTACAGAAATACCATGGAAAGCATGCAACTTGTGCTTTAAAATAGAAGAGCTACTAGGACACCAAATACTTTGCCATCTGACCAAGTCAAAATTGGCTGTGCTCAACCTAAGAGCTTCTTAGCTGTAGCATGCTTCTGCTTCAGCTGTTAAGAGAGAACTGTAATTCTCTGGGTAAAGTGTAATGGTATGCATTTTGATATTTGAGTTTCTTCAACATTAGAAATAATACAAATAGCCCAAATTAAGCTCTCTCAATTATATATTTTATGTATTTATACATCTCTCTCCCCCCCCAATTCATGGAAAACTTACAGGCTACTGATAGCCTCCAAAAGGAGTTTAGAGACTGAAAAATTGTAATGGCACGTTACCATATTAAAAATGCCTCTGTTCTGAAAAGCACCTGGCTATATATTTGTATATTGTTACTCATTAGTTCCCCAATGTATCTTCAATCTTCTCTTTTTTGCCAAGACAGAAACCTTTGTCTTTGCAGCAGCTGCACCTGATCAGGAGTCAATCAATTGGATATTCTCTGCCCACTCTCATCCAACACTGCACATCTATCTGCAACTACCATTTGGGTATAAACCACTACTGTTTTGGTATAATCCACACTGGTAATTTGGTCTTAATCATTCCCCCTTCCCTGGACATCAGGAGAGAAAGATGAAAGGACACGAGTGATTTTGCACATTTTCCTATCCATGACAAAAGAAAAAGGATGCTCCTTAAAAAATCTCCTAAAATATCACACATCTTGATTCTTCTAACAACTAAAAAAACATGTATCTTCTTGTTAAAAGGTTGAAAGCTAACGAACATGTTTTAGTGACCATATGAGAGCTTACAAATAATAACTAAAAAAGAAAAAAGGAAAAAGAATACCTCTGACCTCCAGCTTCTCAGTTTTTCAACGGTACAGACAGCACAGGCATGCTTCATGATATAGCATAGCAAACTAAAGCACAGCTACAAAATCACTGAATGGACCAGAGAGCAGAAAGAATAACTTCTACAAAACACTCAAATCTTTCCAAAGAAAACCATTACCAGTCTACTTGACTTATTGTCCCCAACAACGGGTGCAGGCCATGCTGTCCTGGTTTTAAGTTGTTATATAGTACCAATTATTTATCTACTGACAGCTTTATTACATCTTTAAGAAAAAGAGTTTTATTTGTATGTATTCACTGTTGAAATATATTTTATTCCATTTCATACTTCAAAGACAAAATTAGCTTCACAGCAGAACTAGTATATGAATTTACAATACCCATTTTTTCCCCACATACAAACTGGTAAATATGACAACACATCATCTTAATAAAAATAATACTAAAGGTAAGGTATATGACACAAACAAGGACAAATATAAACAGAACTACTACTTAGCTCTCATCATCACAATAATCAATCTCCCTGGGAGTTAGGTATTACAATGGTAATGCCAGAATAAAATTGACTTACCTATACTAGGTGGACTGCCGTAATTTACAGGAGACTCTGGAGGCCTCCCACAATGTAGCGCAGCAAGAGCAGATCCCTTCCATACAACATGTTTGCAACCTGTTTTAAAAAAATTACACAAAAAATGTAGGGGGTTTTTCATGTGAAAATGCAGAAAAGGTATGAAATATCAAGAACTCCCAAAATTCTCATAAAATTTTCATACTTTTGTTTGTACGAAGCAAAGACTGTCTGCCAGCTCCTAATAACGTCTGCACTCCAGGGACACTTTGGGGAATTTCTTGCTCTAGAAGTGGTCCAAGTCGATGGCATATTTGAAGCAAGTGATCAGGTGCCAAGTGTCTGTAATATTTCACCTATTATATGAAAGAGCAAACAAAACATTTGATAAAGAACATAATATTTTTGAAGAATTACTGGGTTAATCTTTTTTCCCCAGATTGTTACACAAATTCGTAAGAAAATTATAGTATATTAAGGATAAAAACAAATAATGACCTTTAAGTACAATAATTCATTCCAGCTGGTCCTAATTAATTCTTCTATTCAGCACATGCCACTTTGTACAGAGAACTGTTGGTATTTACTACTTTCTGACTTTAAGGCACAGTTGGTCATAGACTAATAAGCTCCTTTATAATCACAGTAAAAAATGTAAAGTATATATTTAATATTACATTTAAATAGTGGTCTGGTCAATTTAAGTTACTGTAAGATAAAGATGAGACAATGATTGTTAAGGAGAGCGACAGTTACAGAATTCTTGGAAGATTCACATATACCAAATAAAGAACATAGCTTTGTTAGAAGACAATGCAAAAACATTCTGCTTCAACTCACCTAAGTTACAAGACCTTGTTGAAGCTCCACAATTGGATTTTTTTTTTTTTTTAACATCTAAAGCTTTTAAACGAAAATGTTGCCTTAAGTAATTCAACTTCAAAATTGGTATACATGGTCCTCTATTAGGCTACAAACATGACCAGTTTTTGTAACTGCTCACAGTTTTCAACTGCACAGTACCAAAACAAGCTCCTATTATCAGTAACAGATCTTCTCACCACTTGATTATAACAATGTTGAACCAGTATTAATGACTGCCCAGACAAAACCAGTTCATTCCTTTGAACTACTATAATTCTAGATCAGAAGACCATTTTATATAACAAGGCAAAAAAGCTTTGAAACGTATGCGACAACAGTAAAATCCTATTAACATAAAGCTTTTGGTTAAGAAATAGCATTTTTAAAATGCATAAGCTGTTGTCAACTTAGACTATAACAAAGAAAATTTAAAATAATAAAAGGGAGGATAGAGACTCAGTTGTACAGGATTTGGCATGTAGTAGTTTTATCCGTCATACAGCCTGAGATACGTCTTCAGATATGATACAGTTTTATTTTGCAGAAAAAAAAAGTACTGCAGTAAAAGCTTGTGATGTTTTGTTATTCTGCACCTAGAGAAGGCCGTGACTGACATTTTAGGCAGAATGAGGCTTCTGTATTACACCCAGTTAACAGGAATATACCTCATTCTTTATCAAATGTGCTCCTATCTTGCTGACACACTGTAATTGTTTCATGTATTCTAGCAGTTTGGTAACATAAAGAGTGCTGATGTCTGAAACCGAGGCTCTGGAAAAGCCTTGCTTACACCAGTAATTCCCACCACCACCAACGCAACCTTCCAGTGAAGGAGGAAAAGTTTTCTCTTTTGCTCCTGTCGTGGTTTAACCCTGGCCGGCAGCTCAGTCCCACACAGCCGCTCGCTCACTCCCCGCGCAGTGGAATGGGGGAGAGAATCAGAAGGGTAAAAGAGCAAAAACTTGTGGGTTGAGATACAGACAGTTTAATAGGTAAAGCAAAAGCTGCACGGCAAGCAAAGCAAAATAAGGAATTCATTCACTGCTTCCCATTGGTGGGCAAACGTTTAGCTGTTTCCAGGAAAGCGGGACTTTCCTTCTGTGAATTATATTACATTTGTAGAAGGCCTTGCAAGCTGTCTGAATTTGACTGCCTAGAAGTTAAATGACTTACAAAATTCACATAAGTTAAAAAAAGAAAAAGGCTTTTCTTTAAAAAATATTAGGAATTCTATTTTTTTTTTTATAAAGTTACAGTTGATTGTACAGATCAGTTCATTTAAAATGACGAAATTCAATGTCATCAGACAGGCACCCTGTCAGAAAAGTGGCAAAAAATAATCCACTGAATTCAGAACTTGCTATGCTGATTCATTTTTGTTATCTGTAACATGCAAATAAAACTTGCTTTTTTCTACTTAAAGGAGGAATCACAGTCAAAATACATGCTTGAGAGCCCTAAAACATCAGAACAGCCGTAAGAAGTGACAAAGCTATGTACAGTTTCTGCCATCAACACCCCTGATCTATTTCCTTAGCTTTTGTTCTTCTCCGCTTCTATCAAAAGGAGTGCAAAAATTTAACAGATACTGCCCTTTGTATAATTCTATATGAAACCAGACTTCACGTCTGCAGAACCTGAACTTGCATCTCAAAGATTAATAATTACCGATTTTTTTGGTTTAACCACAAATATTAGAATTACATTTACAATACAGTTGTCATTTTATCTTGCTCAAGACGCTTCAGTTTTACACATCCTCACAAATGCACAAAACCTAAAGTAAATGAAGTAAATTGGCTTTGGCACATTCCAAAACTACAACTAGATGACATCTTGACTCATACTTCTTATGATTTGTCATAAGCCATGTGTTCACTTTTTTTATTTTAGCAGAAACTATGTAGGCTGAATTCCTCGTGCAGTTTTTAAAGCACATGTTTTGGAAAGGGGGATCTATTTGTGTTATTCTTGCTCATACCTATTAAAGATCTTAATATATACCTTACACTCACACTATAGTCTCTCCTCATTTAAGCCCGTTTGTGTGAAAACAGCTATTTATGCCAAGTTACGCAGTAGTTTAGTGATGCTTCTGCACAGCATTTGTCTGAATAATCATTGTTCGCTACTAAGCAGCATTTGCAACTAGCTCATTAACAAACCGATTCAACAATACTAAGTGAGCTGTACACTAAAAAAAAAAAAAAAAAAAGGGGACACTGGCCATCTAAACACTTGTCAGTTCCAGAAAGTTTATAAAACTATTTCATGAACCATACTCAGTCAACATTTGGCTCTTATTTTCCTATATAAGACTAAAGCACACACAAGAAACTTTTAAAAATAAAAAAGCAAGCTTCATTTCACTGTACAATCTGCTAGGGAAAAAGCCTCTTATTTCATTATAGGTTTTATTTGGACTGACTTCTTTCCCTTTTTCTCCTTCTATAAATAAGTAAATGGTGGAACTTAAATAATTTATTAAAAACAGGCTACTAAGTAAGTCTTCTCCAGGTGAAGTACTTTCTTCTCCATCAGAAAAAAATAAATTTTCTTTTAACACTATTAATAGAATAGTTCTAGTTGAAAGGGACCTACAACGATCATCTAGTCTAACTGCCTGACCACTTCAGGGCTGACCAAAAGTTAAAGCATGGTATTAAGGGCATTGTCCAAATGCCTCAAACACTGACAGGCTTGGGGCATTGACCGCCTGTCTGGGAAGCCTGTTCCAGTGCCAATTTGTATGTGTGACTGTTAGCATTACAGTAGAAGTCACAAATGAAAAAAGCATGTAACAGAAATTCACCTTAGTCCTGATTCCTCCCTTTTGAAAAAGGAAAAAAAAAAAAAAAAAAAAAAAACCACACCACAGAAAAGAGAACCACAATGTGGTAGCAACAACTCAAGAAAGGACAAGGGAAGGAAGTTTATTTAATACATTAAACGACAAAGAGTGGCTTAAAAGCTAAAATTATTTGGATTGGTCTAAGGTGCAGCCTACCAGGAGACAATTCTTGCAGTGACAAACTGTAAAAAGAAGCTAGAACTAACATAAAATATACCTACCACCCTGTGTCCTCCTCCTAAAACAAACAACAACAAAAAAAAAACCCTGTCAAGAGTACTTTCAAGTCAGATTTAAGTGACAAAAAAAAAAGGAAATAATTATTTTTTAAAAGGACACTTCACAAGCTTTGTCAGAAACAGAAGAGCTTATGACAACTCAACAGAATGACAGAAATTTGTCTTGATATCAATCTCTGATTCCAAGAGGAGAAAGTAAAAGCAAAAGGAAAAAAATAACAGATGTACAAGTATTTAAAATTCATACAGCTCTAAATGAAAAGTGAAAACTGGACTCTACAAACAGGAATTTTAAAATTTTATGCCAAAACTGTGATGTCAAACAGTATATAAACAGCACAGATTTTCTTCTCTGCCAGTCCCACCTAGCTGAAATTCTAGCTGGTTTCTTTCCTCCTCCTAATAGGCTTTCAGCAACATCTAATACTGCTCTTTTCTTCCAACAGATATGCACAGAAGACGTGCTTTTATAAGTATAATAATGAACTCTCTTTTTGTTCGAACAGACTTTTCACATAAGACAAGTTAATAACATTTCTTAAACATTACTGTAATAAAAATCAGAACTCTGTTATCAAGCACAAAATTTTCAGATCTGAAGGACAAATAATATTTTCTTGAAAATAAGAAGCAGCATTACCCTCAACTTCACCCTTTACCTACTACCCCCAATTTTACTTATTCCAAACAAACAGCATGGGAATACACAAAACACAGCTACACAGCTATTTGGACTAACATTCAAATCTTTATTACCTTTGAAATAGACCTAAGTGCTTATATTTTCATTCTGCATGACTCTGCAGAATAATTCAGCATCAGAATCACACTGAATGCATCAACGGAATCATGATTTGACCTAGACTCTTTAGTTAAATTTGTAATACATAACGCTGTTATTTGCTGCCAGTGTTTTAGACGTCAAGTAAAATATGACCCTATTCTGGATTCTGCTCTAAGCACTACGCATACTGAAACGTTCTCTGAAGTATTGTTGTCGGATTTTCCGCCCCCCCCCATGCTAACAGTTAACATGCTTAACTACAAGTTTGACTGTAAATATCTTTCAGAAAAATACATTTCAACACAAGGACATTTAACAACAAAATCTAAGTGAGTCAGCTACCTATATTTCAAGATGCAAGAGCTCAATCTTACCAATACCAGCAGCTATCCCAGCTTTACTATTCTAATACGTAACATATCACCCAACACAAGCTCCAAATCGAATTACAGTAACTGTTGTACTGTATCAGACCATCAATCTAATTGAGTACCCTATACCACCAGTCACTGCCTTATCACTTTAAAACTAGGAGTTGCAATGAAGTGCAATTACTTTTCTCAGAAGCATTCTCTTTTGGGGGGGGGGGGGGGGGGGGGGGCAGGCAATGAATGACAGGGAGGGGAGAACTGGAGAATTAACCATTTTCCCCAAAGCCTGTTTATTTCTTGGGTACTTTCTAATTATGCTTGAGCTAAAAGTATATAGATACTTAGCCACTATTTCCTATAGGAATACCTATTATTTTAATGTGAGATTACTTTTTCTCTAATGAAATTGACCTATATGAAACCAGCCATCTCAAGAACACACTAGTTTTTCAACTATTTAATGCTTTCAATAGGTGTGAGGCCAGAGCAGATAAACTCAAGCCTTAGTATAAACAGACTGCTGCAAGCTTGCTACTTACCACATGAGAAGGTATGAACAGTAGTAGCATTTTCAGCCTTCTGGACTAAGACACTCAACTTTACCTATTACTGTTAGATTACCTGTACCTATTTGCCTATATTAAACTCATTCAAAATGTTTTGTGCAGTTTTGTTGGGTTTTGGTTTTTTTTCTTTTTAAATAAAAGGTACACCTTAGAAACTTGATATTCCTCTTTAGCCCATCTCTCATCAGTGTTTCTTAGTCTCGGTTTGAAAGAACTAGCACAAAACAGTTGACTTAACCAATCTTCTTGATTATCTGTGGAACAAACGAACGTGTGGTACTTTGCACAATGAACGAGAGTTCCTCCTCATCAAATTATAATAGTTTGAACAGAGAGGCTCTAACATCACCTAAATTCCCAGCTATGGGAATAATTTGTAGAACAGAAATGCTTGTCTTCCAGAACTAAAAGCAAATCATTTAGGTTGATGTATGTTCAACGGAAGCACTGATAATGAGACCAAAAACACTGCTAAGGATCACAATTATTTCACAGGTTTTCTTATCTCCAATGCCAAGTCTTTCAGACCACCTTCCAAAACACTGTATAGACTTTCCCCAAAATACTGTTAATAACAAAAACTCAATGATGATGCAGCTCTCTGACTCAATGCAAGTTTTATTTTTGCTCCCTATTTCTTTGAATACCTTTATAGCACAAGATTTCCTGAAGAAACAAACCACTTATCTGGTTACTTATTAAGAAACAGAATTATTAAACAGTAACCACAACGCTGCCTGAAAGACTTTACTATGTTAGGTATTACACGAACAATGAAATACAGTGTCAACGTACTTAGTGTCCCAGTCCCACAAGATACTCTTTGTAACTTCACGTACCTTTGCATAACCAAAAAGAAAGAACAGTGGTATGGCCTGAAAATAGCGTTTTGTCATTTTTACTTTAAATCACATTTAAGAATTGTGGGCAGGGGCAGG
Source organism: Gymnogyps californianus (assembly GCF_018139145.2). Classification (NCBI taxonomy): domain Eukaryota; kingdom Metazoa; phylum Chordata; class Aves; order Accipitriformes; family Cathartidae; genus Gymnogyps; species Gymnogyps californianus. The sequence goes on along the minus strand of NC_059473.1, from coordinate 91,370,924 downwards.
GGAAGAGGAAGGGACAAACGTTAGCAGAACAGTAACAAACAGATCCTGAGAACAAGGTGGCAGACTGCCTACCAAACCCATCACACCATCTTCCTATTTGATGTGAATTCCCTGCCTTCTCCCTCCTCAACCACCACCACCATGAATAAAATTCTAATTCAACGGAGAAAATGACAGTTAAGTGAATATTTTGGATAAGAAAGAGAAAGTTAACACAATGGTTATGATCATATACACCACGATGCTTGTACCCCAGACGACCTTTTAAAAAAAAAAAAAAAAAACCAACAAAAAACCCCACACCAAAAAAAAAAACCAGAACAAAAACAATCACACAAACAGAAAAACCCCAGCCACCCTCTATGGTAGCTCTAAATTGGTGCAGTGAATCTTAACAGTTGGCTTCATCCAGCCAAAAGCCACTGTGCTCCCAAAAAGAGCAACCCCAACACGTTCCCCAAGCCCTCCACGGGCACTCCTATCATCTCCCTCATGCTGGTGGTAGGACCCATGTTGCTGCACACAAAAGGAGAGCTGAACCATCTGAACATGACTTTCATACTGTTCAGCTCCCTTATCCAACTAACCGTACATTTGGATGAGCACTCGTGCCTACACAAAGCATGCAGCAGAAATGCATAGCTTTCATCCACAGTGTACAATTAGAGCAGCTACACCCATAGTGAAAGTGCAACATGAAAAAACAATCACCCTGGAGTCAAATGATGCACCATGACTTGTTCATGTGGCAAGGTCCTAACAAACGTGTTTTAAAGCCTAACTAAACAACACTTAAACAACATCTTTAACCACATCTATAAACAATTCACAAGGCTGCCCTGCTCTGCTTAAGTGAGCTGGTAACTCTTAAAACTCCTCAATTTCTGTCCCCCATCATGAGAAAACCTCAGCCTTTCAAAAAGAAGAGAAAAATAGCTGGCTTACAATTAATAAGTTCTCACAACTAATGCAAGAAGATACAAAGCATCCTGAGACCTGTTACTAAAGAGTCCTGCGATCCTTGGTACACCTAGGTTGAAAGTGGCCTACCAGGGACTCGATTCTCAGAAAGTCTTTGGTTATAGCACAAATAGAAATGTTAATTCTGACGATATAAAAATGAGATTGGCACTCTGAAATAAGAGACTTCACTCTCAAAGCAAGATTCAAGTTGTTTATACCACAAATGGTGACCATAGAAAAATATCATATAGAAATATTTGAATTAAAGAAAAATCACTTAAGAATATAAAACATAGTATAATGGCATTTTTGAACTCATGTATTTTCCTGTAGCATTACAAGCATGCACAGCATGGTGTTAGCTTATAAGAAAATGAAACATTTACTTTCACTGACCAAACAGAAAAACGAAAGTAATTTACACAACGAAAATTGCATCGGATTTAACATTACTTGCACAAATTAAGTTACAGGAATAAAATATCTAAGGTTGTGAATTTCAGTCTAATAACAGAAAGTTAAGTCTAATAAAAATTCCTAAATAAATGTTTTCAAAACGAGGGCAAAGCCAGGAACATCATCATCTCTTGAAAAAATATCCACCTGAATAGATGTATAATAAAAGGCATGATTTTGCAAACAACAAAACAGAAGCCTGGTATTAAATTCCATCCCGTTACACAGAGCCTTTATTCCCTCCTAGAGTAAAAGTCAGATATCTAACACTACATTTACTGGTATTTTTATTTCTTGGCTTTTCTCCCTTCAGCCCCTTCTACGAAGTTTAATGAAAGCTCAAGGCATTCAAGTCTGAGAAGTGGTACCAAAACATGACAAAACATGCCGTTTTCAGAACGAAGAGTCAGCATCTTAAAGCCGGAAATTTTTTTTAAATGAAAAAAATGAAGGAACAGAAGGTTAGCTCATCATCAGCCTCTATCTTAAAAGCTAAAGATTCTTTGGTTTGAGATGAATAAGTTTTTGTTTAATGAAACAAGACATTGTGAAAAACACTTCTTTTGTATGAAATGTAACTGTCATGCTGCAAATACACTTCGTGCCAGCCTTCAAAAGCCTAAAATATCAAGTAATATGAAGTTCACACATCTTTGACAATTGAAGCAAGAGCAGACATAGAGGATGGAGAAGCATCAAGAACAAAGTAACCAATTTCTTTTCCCCCCTCTCCCAACATCTAGGTAGGGACAAGGTGGAAAAGGGCACATAAAAGTTTATCAGGAAGTCTAAGAAAACTTTGTTAGGAACAGAAGACTAGGAAAAGAGAAAGGACCTAGTCAGCATCACATCTCCAAATATATGTATCCAGGATGAAGTCCAAATTTTGAGGAAGTACATCTTATGTCATTACATACCTATTCCGACTAAATTAGTATTTACCTGCATTCCAACAAACAAAAGATGTTTCTTGGAAAGAAGGGTCTGAATGAACTTATTTCTCATCAAGTCTTCTTACTTAAACCTTTAAAATGTCTTGTTTCTCACTTTCTCTTTCTTCACATCCTTTTATATTCTGACTATATATAAGAAATCCAAATCCATTCTACATTAAGACCGCACCTCCAATTCTTTATAATTTATGGAATAAAAGAGAAAGATTCATGGTAAGTTTTACCAAGCAACTTCTGACCATTGTTGGAAATGGATAATACAGCCCTACAGTCTTACAAATAAATAAATAGATAAGAACAGCACAATATATCCTGCAAAAGTATCAGCACTTCGAAACTCCCAGTTGAATTTCTTGATGATCTTTGATTTCAGGAAAATGGAAAAGTATTGGTATGTATGAAGATGTTTTCAACAAGCCAATTGCTATCAACTCTGCCACATCACATGCATTAAAACGCCTGGGCCAATCCACCTCTTGCTCCAGAGAAAACCAATGCAGTAAGTAAACCTGTACCAACTACAATAAATATCTATGATTCATACTGTGATATTCGTAATATAACTAAAATAATGCATATGCCAACAGTCTTTATCAGACGCATTACAGATGGGAACTGTTCCATCTCCTTTTGTGTGAGCTCAAAAGTTCTCCACATGTCTAAGTCTCAGTAGTACTGGAGTTCAGAACTACTATAACCAACTAGAAAGCCTGAAGGGAAATCCCGCTTTGATGAACATTACAAGCAGGGCTCAGTCTTCCTCTGAAATCCTATTCAGAAATTCAGAGACTAAATTATACAACAGTGCACCTGTAATGAAAACAATACTAGCAACAAGTTGCTAACAGACACAATTCAGACATCTTAATTGCTGTTTTCCCATCTACTGTAGTTCACAACATATTAGAAAAAAAATATCCAGGCCCCTCTCTGCTAGCAAGAACGACACCACTGCAACTAATACTTTTATCACTGATCTACACCTGAGGTGAAAAGCACACACTGGGAGATTAAAAAAAGGGGGGGGGGGGGGAGGGGGGGGCAAAACAAAAAACCACTGAAGTCAAATTTGTGATGCGAACCTGGCAAGTCCAGTTATTCCTACACACCAGATGCGATGCATATAAAAAACGCAAAGCCATATAATGCACCTTACCAGCACCCAGGGGCACACACCGAACGAGGAAGGACACCTCACACCAACCCACTCCCAACGTAGATCCCAACCCAAGCTAACAGAACAGCGAGGAAAAAACCCTCCTCAGCACAGCGACCCGGGACCCGATCTCCCGGTCAACCTCGCCCGCTGCCCCACAGTCGGCCGCCGCGGGGCTACCGCGGCCGGTCCGGCGGAGGGAGCCGCCGGGGTCCGATGCGCCGCGAAGCCATTGTGTGCGCGGGCGGCGCGGCGAAGAGCGCCCCCGCCTGCTGGCGGCCCGGCCGGCTCCGGCAGCCGCCTGCTGCCTGCCTGCCTGCCGCCCGCGCTGGCCCCGCCCCGCGCTGCTCCCGCCTGCCCGCACCACGTCCATGACGTACCTCTATTTCCAGCCCGGCGAGGCCGGGGCTCTCGCATTAGGGCGCTTGTTGTTATTTACCCCGCACCGCCGGCCCCGCTCAGGCGGCACCGGCGGCCCCCCCCCCCCCCCCCCCCCCCCCCCCCCCCCCCCCCCCCCCCCCCCCCCCCCCCCCCCCCGCAGCGCCCCGCGTCTGCCCTCAGGGCCGAGACGGAGGACGAGGAGGGGGAGCCGAGATTGGTTTTTTTTTTTTTTTTAAAAAATCTCCAAAGTTTTTTTTTTTTTAAAGTTGTATTTTTCTTTTTTTTGCGGGAAATTCAATTTTTTTATTGGGCTGCTTAGGGAGAGCGTGTGGGGGGGGGAACTTTGCCTGCCACACCGCGGTCGGCCCCGGCCGCTCCTCTTACCAGGTTCTCGTAGCTCCGGGGATGCTCCTTGCCCGTCCAGTCCGTACGCTTGGGCAGCAGCTAGGGGAGAGACCAGAGGACACCCCGTGAGCGGCTCCCCTCCCCCGAGGAGCCCCCCAGCAGTGCCCGGGATGGGGCGGGGGAAGCGGGAGAGAGCGAGGGAAGGGGGAGGGAGGCCGCAGGCGGGGCGAGCGCCGGGTGCGCGGCGCCGCTTACCTCTTTCTCCGCCACTTCTCGGATCAGGACCTGCAGCAACAACAAAAGGGGGGGGGGCGGGGGGGGGGGGGAGATAAGAAAAGGGGGCCGGTTTTAGAAAAAGAAAAAAAAGGCGAAAGAGGACGAGGCCACGAGCGCGCCACCCGATCGGCCGCCCTGCCCGGCCGCCCCCTCCCCGCCAGGCCCGGCGGCGCCATCCATCCATCCCCTACCTGAGCCGCTTGCTGGCAGGGTCCGTCCTCCAAAAAGCGAGCGATGAGGAAGTAGAGCTCTGAGGGGAGAGGAGAGGCGGTGAGGGCTGGAGCTCGCCCCTTCCCCGCGGGCTTTTCTTTCTTCCCCCTTCCCCGCCGCCCCTCTCTGGCTCCCGCTCGGTTCCCGCCGCCCCGCACGGCGGCTCACCCCGGCACTCACCCGCTCGCAGCTCCGCCGTGTGCCTGCTGCCGCCGTCCCCGGACATGGCGAGACGAAAACCGGGGAGGGGAGGGGGGGAAGGGGGGGGGGGCTCGGGCCGCGCTCCCGCGGCAGCGTCGGGGCCCAGCGAAACGCGTCCGCCCGCCCGGTAGCTGTCACTGTTCGTTCACCAGGAAGAGTCTCGGCTCCACCATTCAACCCACGGGCAGGAGGAGGAAACAACAACTCACAGCAACCCGCCGCCAACGCCGCCGCTGCTGCCGCCGCCGCCAGCCAGCGCGAGCGAGCGCGATCCCTCCGCCCAGAGAAAGAGTCCCCTCCTCCTCCTCCGCGCCCCCCTCCTCAGCCCTCCCGGCCCCTCGCGCCGCGCGCGCCGCCCCTCCCCCCCGCGCCCCTCAGTCCCCGGCGCCCGGCGGCGGGGGCGGCCAGGCGCGGAAGGGGGGGAGCTGGGTTCTCCTGCCCCTTCTCCCGCCCCGGCGCTGCCCGGCTGA